>NC_049232.1:16644087-17292245 GCF_011100685.1 Canis lupus familiaris
GATGGGACCCGACCCATCAGCATTGAAGCCAAGGAAAATGTGAAAAATCCCAATAACTGCTTTGCAAATCATGAAATCGGAGACTATTAAAGTGTCATTGTGACTCAGACTATCTCTGATTCTTTGAAATAAGATCTATTTCAAACACAATGGCCTGACATCCCTGGCTGGCTGGATGACATGTGCTTTTTACTCCTGCTTTGTATCAGCAGGCACCTCAAAATTTGAATTCAGTTCCTTGGATTGTAGGGGGCCAAAGATTCGATTCAACCTCTATTTAAAAAGGCAGTGACCCCAGAGCTGCAGAGAATTCCCCCAAGGAGCTTGCCACTTAGTAAGGGGACAGAGTTGAACACCCTGGGGACTCATCCTGTACGAGGTGGTGCTGCAGAATGCAGGTGCGGTGCTCCCGAGGGCAGAGCAAGAAGCACCCTGTGCCTCTGGCGCAGGGACAGATGAAGGCCCCGCCAAGGAGGTGGGATTTGGTGTGAACTCCGAGGGAGGGAGCGAAATCCACAGGCGGGAATAGAGTGAGGAGGAGGGCATTAGGCAGGGAGCATCATGATTAAATGCTCAGAGGTGGGAAACAAGCCTGGAGGAGTTCAAAGAACAGCTGGCGTTAGATGGAGCTGCAGAGCAGACCCAGTGAGGACGGTCTCCTCAGGTGTCTGCAGACTTGATCACATGTAAGTTTGTTCTTCTTGGGCCATTTTACCACAAACCAAATGCAATTTGATGTTTGCTCCTGTTTCACCTAACTATGAAAATAAATGAAGAACTTACAAGAATTCCAGTGTCGGAATATGACCTGATTTGTCATCCAGAGAACAGAGGTATCAGGTCTGTAGGGGAGTCAATGGGCAGTTGGGGTCTTGGGTCGTTGGAAAGGAAAGGTTTTCTTGAGGGAAGAAGGGGTAAGATTTGAGCTGAGAAAGATGGATCTTGGCGCAGTATTGTAGGAAGTATGGGGAGGGCAAGAGAGGCCTTTGGCAGATTATTCTAAGGAAGGTGAGTGGCTGCTAGTGATAATGACTATGGCTTAGAGGAACTGCTCACATGGGGCTTTGTAGGTACCACAGAGGGTTTTATACTTTGTGACTATCACCTAGTCCGGGGAACTTGACTTAAGACAGGGGATGTGTGACACAATTTTTGAGATGGCATCTTTTCATTATGTTTTCCTTGGTGGTCCAGTATTGAAATTAGACTTTATTGTGTCCAGAGCACATACAAATGGACCTGCGAAGGGAAGACATGAATGTGCTGCGTGAAGGGGAAGCCAGTTAGGATTAAAATATGGTCATGAGTAACTGTGGCCCTCTTGTACTGAAAATAACCGCCTTTTGTTATTGTTAACACTTAGGTAGTTGCGTCGGAATTCTTTGAAATAATTTACTTGCCCAGATTTCTCTCTTTGTCTGAAAGGCAGATTTCATTATTCAGGTAAAAGCAGTCTGAACATTTTACAAGGATCATTTTTGCCAAAAAGGGACACTTCACTCTGAGGCAGATATTTTTAAAAATGTTGATGTCTTTGCGTATTTTGGGACTGTGATGGTCAAACATTTATTTCTTGTTCTGCATCTTACTCTATGCGATGTTGCCTTTAACTTCAATGTGCTGTTGAGCTTTCCAAATTTGTAAATTATTGATTAGCTGATTGCGGGTTTAAAATCAAGCAGGCTTTCCCAGGGATTTCAATCAGTCCCAGGCAAAGCTGTGAAAGAACTGGCTTTACTTCCTGGGTCTCCGTATCCCCATGTCCCTTTATAACCATCTCTGGGTTTTCTCATCTGTACCCACCATCCCTCAACCTCCCCAAGACTTTTTTCTCTTGGGCCATCTGTCCTCAGCACCCCACATCTGCTCCTCCCAAACCCCAGTGGCCCTTCATTTCCAGCAAGACTCATCGGTCTCCTTACTATCTACCACATTTCCCCTCCTTGAAGTTAAGAGCAGTTTTCCTAGACAAATCCCTGCTAGTGTGTTAATGTGTCACTCTCATTGGTGAAATACTGCAATATACTAAGGGGCTTTGAGGATTTGGCCAAATGAAATTATTTTAATGGGAACTTGGTTATCACAGTATAGCTGGGACAGGAGAGGAGGCTGACAATTTATAAAGAGCTGTGGTGTTTTCAAAAGGCTTTCATCTCCGTTTTCTCGTCAGTTTGGTTTATCAGGAAGGGGTGGGTGACAGAGGGTTGGAGGATATGTGTTTATATTTTACCAGGCTTCTCAAAAACATGTGAGGAAGCTGTAGAGAGGCTTAACCATATTCTTGCATCTGCCTTTTAATCAGAATAGGGTTAATTAAAAAACTAAATTAAAACTGATTTTTAAATCATTCTAAGGGTTGGCTTCCCTGCAAAGAAGCCAGGCTCCAGACTCATTTACAGGAAGACAGAAGAGGGAAATGTGGCTGATAACCTGAATCAGGATGACTGGGTTACTTGCTGGGGCTTCTTGGAATGGTCGCCCATCCCTGCAGCCCCCACATGGATGGTGGATCAGCTTAAAAACCTGAGTTATGGAGAAGCCTAGGAAGTATGAGATGATGAGCTAGGAGAAAAGGAGTTGGCATTTTGCCTTGTATGAATGACAAGCCTGGGGTAGACTGCTCTTGGGCATCAAGATGGCTCTCATCAAGTGGACACGAGGGTGCGAAGGGAAGGACAGAACAAGGTATTGCTATTTTGGCCACCCAGCCTATGGCCAGGGAGTCGGCACAGGCTCAATTCTCCTGTTTTCAATGAACTTCACAGATCCAGAAATCTTTATGTGGTACTCGTACACAGTTAATGGTCTTCAATTTTCCTATATTTCCTTTCTGGGTTACATAATGTTTTTGTATAGAACTTCCTGAAAATGTATCGCTATCTCAGCTGTGTTAAGAATAGACAAAGAAAAGAGCTCTGGCCTCATTTGGCCTGGAGGAAAAATGGACATAGAGTGGGATTCTAGTAAGTCTGTGGGGAGGGCAGGGTCACAGTGATGGGAATCCTTGGGAGGACATGGAAGGATGGCTCAGGCATTTATACCTCTAGCAGCACTCGACTTTCTTGTGACCCAGCCCTTAGTGAATTTTATACCTGCTATGAATAAGTCTAGTCTGGATATTTCTTGGGGCCCTTTCTGGAAGCAAGCACTAAGGATTGCTGCATTGGAAGCCCTGGCCACCCTTTCCAGCCCCCTCTACTCAGCTCAGTTTTCTGCTGAGAGTTAACACCCAAGGATGGGAGGGTGCTTGAAAATAAGCAAATCAAACCAGACCCAGTCCAACAACGTCCTCTATATCAGGGGCTGATTTTTTAAGAAATACCATCAAATTTTATCCCAATCTTGCTTCAAAATAAAAATGGATGATAAACAGATCTACTGCAGCTATTCCAGCCTTAAACAAAATTTAGTCACAGAGCTGCAAAATATTCTTTCTCCCCAAACTTGTAACTCCTTCCTTGTAGACACTGGTTGTAAATCCTTTTATAAACTGTGTCTTAAATTGTGATTTTATAAACTTTGAAGTGTCAACATACATATAAGCTGTTATTATGATCACTAATGCTGTACTTCAAGGCAACAAGTTAAATGTAGAAATATTGTTTTCTAGCTTTAAGTCATAATTTCTATTTTTATTTGGTTGCTTATTTTCATTGAATATCCTTTCTTTTGAATCACTGTTAATTCCCATGCTACTTTGCTACACAATTTTTCATATAAACAGACTCATACATAGATTTAGTTCTCTGTCTTTTATGGCCTTTGTGTATGCTCCAACTCGCCTTTAAAGACAGTCATATCCACATATCTTAATTTTTCTCCCAGTAAAATGGCTATAGTGATAACTTATCTTCTTCCTTCTCTTCCTCTTTATCAAATGGTCTTTAACAGTAGGAGGCCACTGTAAAGCTTTTAAAAAAATACAGCCAATCAATTCCTTCTCCCTAGCTGAGTTCTCGGGGTCAAGTATTGAACCTGGTCTTTGTTGGCTGAAGAAAAAAGAAAAGCAGCAGGAGCTTGGTGGTCTGGGAGTCTGAGATGCCTCATTTCTCCCTTGGCTCAGGCAAGAGAAAGAGAAAGAGAAGCATTCTGGCTTCCACAGTCATGTCTGAAGTGAAGCAACTCTTAATTTTCCTTGTTTTTCTTCTTTGTATATTTTTCAAAGTGTTTTTGCAGACATTCATTCTCATAGTGGCACCATGAGATACACAGGCATTGCTGATTCCATTTTTATAGCTTAGTGACCTCTCCAAGGGCCCATACTCATTTAGCAGTAAAATGGAAGCCAGAGGCTGAGGCCCAGAGCCCGATACTCCATGAGAGTTCCCTATTAAGCACCTTTTCCAAGCCTTAATTTCCTTCCACTGGAGCTATAGTGGTCTCTGCTCTCACGGAGCTTGTAGTAGAGTGGCTAACCTATGTTGTGTTTAGCTACAGCGTTGGCACATGGCTGGTGTTCCAACAGTGGTATCATTATAAGGATGATGTGAAAGTCATGTGATTGGAGGGAATCTAGAAGAGACCTGGCAGGGGACACTGGGCTCGGATGTCAAGTTGGCAGCACACCCTGAGGTCAACACTACCTTGCACATTTCTCATCTTCTGTACTCTGTTTGTCTTCCCTGCCCATCCCTCCTGGCCCCAGGTGGCTGCTCTGAGGACAATCTGGTAATTTCATGCAAGAGTAAAAGATTCTTCCCCATAATTACACAGAATTGAGCACGTCTGGGAAAAAGCTTGGAGATTCCTTGTTTTCTCTGACAAATAGGACTGTGAGAGTAGAAATAAACTGCTCCTTAGTAGTTATCCTGTCTCTTTCCCTTTCTTCCTGCAGATCACTCAGTGGCTCCACGGTGCAGCCACCATGATCTCAGCAGACTGATGATGGAAGAAAAGGAAACTGCAAGATCCCGAGCTCCTGCTTCTCTGGACGATGGATGGAGGACAGCCCGTCCCTTCAGCCCTAGTGCCCCTTGAGAATGCATCACCAGATTCTAGCATGTCTCTGGAGCAGAAAACCACATTTGTCTTTGTGATTTTGTTGTTCATTTTCTTGGGCATCCTCATTGTCAGGTGCTTCCGGATCCTTCTGGACCCATATCGGAGCATGCCGACCTCAACCTGGGCGGATGGACTTGAAGGCCTGGAGAAGGGGCAGTTTGACCATGCCCTTGCCTAGCAGAGGGGGAGCAGGACCCCCTCCTGAAGGGGTGAAGTGCATCATGTCTTGGCGAGGAATCCTCTTTAGTCAATGTTCTTAGCACCAAGTTTTAACAGCACCTGGTCATAGGCCTACAATCCCTCATTTATTAAACATGCCATTAGGTTTTGAAGGATATTGGAGATGAAGGTTTCTAACAGTCTCCTGAAATAGGAAGTCTTGAATTTCTGTGTTTACTCCTGAATGAATATTGCCAAAGGTGTGCGGTGGTGAAAGCAAAGAACATTGGCAATGAGACAAACTTTGCCATAAAATGAAGTGCTCTCCCACCCAGCCAGAGAGTGGAGAATGGAAAGGATCTGAAACAAATCTGGTCACAGGGCCATGAAGAGGCTTCCTTGTTCTCAGCGTGTCCCTCAGTTGGTTTTATTTGCATGGGAATCCAGGTCCTGGGCAGAGACTCACTCTGAGAGGCTGAGTGAACCCAGAGGAGCACTGGGAATCAAAGCATTAGGGTGTGCTTAGCAGAAACAGTCCCCTCTCTGGAAAAGATGAGTTAGGATGACCTCATTTTATTTCTCAAGTAAAACTGAATTCACAGGCTTATGGAGCTTTGAAAACTCTCCACCAGGCCAAGTACATTCTAGGTATTCATATTAATAAGCAGTGTAGACGTAGCTATACATAACTTGAATTTACTTTCTTTACATAAATGATTGAAAGAATGATTTGTGAGTGTAGCTATGAGTTTTTTTTTTTTAAAGAAAAAGTTAATTGTTTAGAAGAGAAGACTATACTATACGCTGGCAAACTGAATTTAAATTAAAAAAATAAAACAAAATAAAATAAACGAATAAAATAAAATAAAACGAATAGAAGACTTTCACAGTCTTAAGAGGAATGTATGTTTGGGGCTGAAGAGAGAAGCCAAATAAAACTCTTCAAGAAATGATACTGTCTCCTCTCCTATGTCACTGAGACGAATGCACTGGTGGCAGCATGTGACAAGAAGCTCAGAGGATGAGCACTGTTCTGAGAGACAGGAAAGGCTGCAAGGTCATTGAGTTCATCCGTCTCCCATTTCAGAAAGGACTCCCACACATCGTCCTGTGCACATACGACCTATTCGAAGGCCTGTTTAAGACCACCAAAAAGAGAGATGTGAAAACCTCTTATTCCCACTTCTCTTGGTAGGAAAACCTTGTGTCTCAACTAAACCCCTGAGGCTGTACTTATAATCGGTGTCTTCTAATTTTCTCCTCAGCTAGCCATCCAATTTTTTTTTTTATTATTAATTACAAAAGTTAAAAAAGCCAACTATGCCTGAAAAAGCAGCCCTTAGTAAAACTGCTTTCTTGTCTTCCCTATTTTTCTTTAACATTCTTTGTAGGGCCTGCTGTCCAGATTTCTCCCCTCCTCATGTTCCCTCATGACTTTCTTTTTAAAATTTTAAAAATTGATCTCTACATCCAATGTGGGACTCAAACTCACAATCCCAAGATCAAGAGTCACACACTCTTCCAAATGAGCAAGCCAGGGTCCTCTTGATGTTTTTTTTATTTAAAAAATAATAGCTTTATTGAAATATAATTCACATACCATAAACTTTACATTTTGAAAGTGTACAATTCAGCAGCTTTTAGTACCTTTCCAGAATTGTGTGACCACTGACACTAATTCTGGAATTCTATACTAGTAGTGAAGTCTCATTCCTTTCCTCATAGCCCCTGGCAATCTCAAATCCACTTTCTGTCTCTCTGTGGTTGCCAGTTCTGGACATTTCTTTTTTTAAAGATTTTATTTATTTATTCATGAGAGAGGCAGAGACACAGGCAGAGGGAGAAGCAGGCTCCCCACTGGGAACCTGATGTGGGACTTGATCCCAGCACCCAGGATCTTGGCCTGAGCCAAAGGCAGACACTCAACCACTGAGCCCCCCAGGTGTCCCTCTGGACATTTTATGTAAATGGCATTATAGGATACGTGAGCTTCTGTATATGGCTTTTTTCACTTAGCATGTTTTCAAAGTTGGCTCATCCATGTTGTATCCCTCCTTTGCATGGCCAACTAATATTCCACTGTTTGGCTGTACTATGTTTTGTTGGTCCATTGGTTGTCATGGTTATCCAGTAGCTAGTATGAGGTGTGCTGCTATGAACATTTGTGTACAAGTCTTTCCTTCAAGCCTATGCTTTCAATTCTCTTGAGTATATTCCTAGAAGTGGATTTGCTGGGTTCTATTCAAACTCTATGTTTAACTTTTTGAAGAATCTGAGACTGTTTCCCAAAGTGGCTGCATCATTTTACATTCCTGCCAGCAATGTATGGGGCTTTTGATTCTTTTCTTAACTCTCTCCAACTACTCAAATTTCTTCTTTAGCTATACACTTTATAATGGAACACACCATTTCAAGAATGAGTCTGATTAAAAAGAGAGAACCACCTCGTGGTATCTACATGCTGCTAGTTCACTGATGCCTCC
Source organism: Canis lupus familiaris (assembly GCF_011100685.1). Lineage (NCBI taxonomy): Eukaryota > Metazoa > Chordata > Mammalia > Carnivora > Canidae > Canis > Canis lupus. The sequence goes on from NC_049232.1 coordinate 16,651,731, forward strand.
GAAGAGCCTTTGCTTTCAGATCTAAAGCAACACACTAATGCTTATCTGCAGCCATCCTATGGTCTGTTATGTCACCTGAATATTTTTTTCTGTTTTGCTAATACATATTTCTTTAACCCACTAATTAAAATGTTTTCTTTTTTATTCAAATGTACCATGTCACATGTGTTCCTATTCAATTTCTTCTATTTTATTGAGTCGATTTAAATCCATTCAAGTGTTTACTAAGCACTTGCTTTGAGCCTGGCACTTTTAGCACTGGAGAGATAGGAAAGGTACAGGGCTAGTTCTTGCTTTTGAAGTACCTTTCAACCTTGTTGGAGACCTAAGAAATGAAAGAAGGCATGTGTCTGAATCCTTGCTCAAATGCTTGATATAGACTTACAGTTCCCATACTAACAAAATCATCTGGAAACTTAAAAAAATATACATGCCTCACACACACTCATTGTTCTTGTAAAAGTTGTACATGATCATGGTAAAATAAAAATGTATAAACATCATGGAGAACGATAAAGTAAATATTCATAGCCAAAATTCTGCCTCCTTAGGTCCCTCTAATTCCAGTTTCTTCAGGGGAGCTTGCTGACAGTGTAGACTGCTACAGCCTTCCATCCCCAGAGGTTGATTCTGTAGAGCTGGGTCAGTGAACAAATGCTGCGGGAGACAGAACATGGGAGAGATGGATGTGGGCCAAGACCCAAGAACTATCTCAGGATGCAACTACTTGGGTGTGATGGTACATGTTTCAATGTTGGGTGTAAAGATCTATGCAATAAAAATTGTTGTTAGGAGATCAATTCTATCTTGGCCTAACAGGACGGAGATGCTTGGGGTCTATGCAAAAGAGAAGAGGAAGGAAAGAGAGTAAGCAACAGAGAAAGGAAAAGGGGTGTGGGTGTGGGGCTTGCTGGGAAGAGAAGTTGGAGCTCATGCAGAGACAATAAAGGGGCACCTGAACACCATTTTGTCCTTAAAAGCAAAATGAAGTGTGGGAGTCAGTGCAGGTTGGCGAGAAAGAAAATGACATGAGGAGTGGCTGTCAGTTCCAGTTTGTGCAGCCTTGTCGGGGCAACATTGGGATCCGCTTCTATAATGGGAATGGACTGAAATAGCCACCTGCCCTCTGAGGCTTGGAGCCCAGGAGTGCCAGGAAGTGCAAGAGGGCCTCCTGAAGCCTGCTCTCTGTCTTTCCTCCCTTCATTCCTCACTCCATTTTTGTTTCTTCTTCTCAGATTACTGTTCCTTGTTCAAGCTGCCCTCCCTGGGTCTCCCATGTTCCACTCCTCCCTGATCCAGAGTGAGAGTACCAATACAAGTGATAAAGAGCTCTGGGCTATTCAGAGTCAATCGATCCCTCCTGTGAGAAGTGCTAACTCTCTGTTTTAATTACTTGAGGCTCCTTGGGGTGAACAGCATATTCTCAAAAGGTCACCTAAGCCCTCTCTTTCCCAGCTTTCTGGCTTCGGGAGTTACAGTGCAGCATTTAGCCTACCCTACAAGATATTTATAACAAGTGCAGCTGCCCTCTATCGTGTATATCTGCATCCCAGGATGAAAAAAATTACTTTCCCAAGGTCACTCTAGAGTAGAGCTGCCTCTCGATTCAGAAAAAATGTGGCTAACTCATTCTCGGGCTAACCCCAAGTTCTAGACCAACATTATTCCCTCCAAGAGACCTTTTTTAAAATATCTTAAGCACTGAGCAAAGTAAGTCTAACATGGGGCGTGAAGCAGATTAACTTGACTCCTGCTGTTGAAGTAATGAACATTCCAGGCCAGATCATTCTTTAACTATTTTTAAGGGTTAAAGCTGAAACAAAATAAGTAACAGTTTTAGGAGGCAGAAGTTGGAACAGATACTTATGTATGTAGGAAAAAAAATATGTATTCAAGTTCCTTTCTTAATGGCTTCATTGCATAGTGTTTTATTGAAACCCCGAAGCCTTCCTTTTGTAAATATATTGATAGATTTGGGGAGATGAGAAATTTTACTTGTCCACCATAAATCATTTTTAAAAAACCCTATAGTGAAGATGACATCAACTTTCAAAACTGAGACGTAAAAGGTATTGAAACACAATTATTTTCAAAAAATATTTTCACCTCAGAGCCCTGAATAAATTCTGAGATCTGATGTCTGAGATTTGAGGTGTGGGTCTCCTGAGACAAATTATGCCCAGGAAGGAGTTGTTGATTAGTCACCAAGTTGTAGAGTAGAGCCATGATCTCCAAAATGCCCAAATCATCAGATGTATATATGCAATCTGGGATCAAACTAACCCATGCCGGAAGTTATTTGCTGATTGTGAGGTGTAAAAGAAGGACTCTCCAAACTTTGTACCTCTTGTTTCTTAAAAGAATCATTGAATTATTTTCAGAAAAAAAAATTTCCTCTTCAGAAGTAAGGCCTCCTCAGCCGGTAGTGTGGATTGGCTTGATGAGCCAGGGTCTAAGATTTCAGACCTTTCCAAGATCTTTTTTTTTTTTTTTTTCTTTGGAATAGCATTCTCTGGCTGGATTTAGTATAGAATGGAAATTCTGTTTCCATTTTCCAGCCATAAACTACACTCATGTCTTGTCACAAAGCATACAAGATACGATTCTATCCCTCCATCCTATTGCCTTTCCCAATATCCTGATTGATGTTACTGTGCTTTAGGATAGGAAAAATTCCCTTTAAACCATCTTTCAAAGGTGATTTCCACCTTCACTTTTTTTCTAAGCCATATTACCAACCCTAAGAGCTTTAAATTTATGCTAGCTTTTAAGAAAGTGGCTCTCCCTGGATTCTTTGAAGTCTGAAAAGCTGGAAAGAAACATTGCTGCTGTCTATTTCAACTCCCTGACTTTACTTATAAAGAAACAGGGAGGCAAGGAGGTCAAAGGGCATGCTCCGTCATCTCCACCTCCTGGTTATAGCTGTATCACCTTACATGAGTGGTGTGAAGAGGAGTTCAAGCAGAATGGGCAGGTAATAAATCCATGAAGCAAAAAATGTCCATGTGCTAACTGTCATGACAGTATTTAAAAATAATCTTTCTCTCTCTCTTTCTTTTAGAGGTGGGGGGGAAACAAACATTTTATTTCTTAAAAAAAAAAAACACAAAACCAAAAAAATATTATGAATATTTTCTTTTGAGATATTCCTAAACTTCAGTTTACATGTCTGGACAACCAGACGTATTTCTAGGTAGATTATGAAGGATTCCTTAGCAAAGGTTCTGTTTCTCAAAACACAGGATAATCAATCCAGGGTAAAGCTTCAAAGTTTCTTTATTTCCAAATAGACGCTTGAGCTGTTTTTCTTAGCTGAAGCGGCAGACGAGGGAGATTACAGCATAATGTTCATAAAGGCTTTGGATATGGCCCTATCTCTGGCTTATCAAAGAGATGTCTGGATCCTCTAGGGGCACATATAGAGCTTCAGAGGATACACAATGAAGTATTTCAAGTTTGAAAGTACTCTTTATCCTTTTTTGTCATGCATTTTTTCCAACTTACTTCACTTCTTTCTTTCCCTCTATTTTCTGATAAGTGGAATGTTAGAAGAAGCTTGATGTAACTTTGAATTCAGCACTTCTCTGATATATAAATATTAATAGTCCTTAACAGTCACAACAAATGACAGCCTGGTTTCTGCCTGAACATACCTAACTTCTTAAGGAGTCCTTTGGGCTTTGAACCTGTTCTGCTTCTTGTTTCTTATTCTGTTTTGTTTTGTTTTTTAATAAAAATATTGCCCTTATCTACCATAAATGTGTCTTTTGGTAACTTTCACCAATTGGACATTGTTTTCCTCTGAAGTGACAAAATGCAGTTATTGTTGAGAACAACGGATGGATCTCTCCTCTCTCTGCTTGTCTTTCTGGAAGAGGCACTGACAGCTTTTTCTTTTCAAAGATGTATGTTGAGAGATAGTATCTGTTATCCCATAGGAAAACGGTTGAATAGGTTTGCTTGCAGACCTAATAGAAGATTGAGATTTCCTATGGACAGGCTTCCTCTCCTGTAATGCAACCCACTGTGTGCAGACATTATCTGGTGCTTTTTGTGTTGCTCTGTAGGAATCAGAGCTTAAGGAACTGGTACAAGAAACTGCTGGTGTTCTAGGTGCTGTGATGGCTGTAATGAACAGTCCTCTGTCTCTGAGTTTTAAGTCTTCTGCCAGCATCTATGAAACTGTATCAGGCTAAATTGTCAGATTGCAAGTATGCTAAGACCTCAGCTCTTTCATAGCTCTTGACATATCAGTATTCCCCTAGGATAAAAAAATAAAATCCCACTATCTTTAACCATCTCTCATACTGTCATGTATTTCAAATCATCCCTTGCTCTTATCAAACATTTTGGATGCTCTGCAGTTTAACTATATCTCTGCTGCATAGAAAGGAAAGTAACAATCCATATGTGGCCTGACTAAAATAAGTGAAAAAAAATTGCCATTTATTTTGTTCTGAAAGCCACATGTCATAAGGCAGCCCAGGATGAAATGATCTTTTTGGCAGCCACGTTGCTGTTGACTCATATCAAATTCATAGTCAACTTAAACTCTGGGGCATTCTTATCTATGCCAAGGTAAAAATTTATGCATGCCAATGTTTAGTCAAATAGAAGTTCCCATCCTATTCTTGTACAGTTTTTAAATTTTACACCTGAGGCCAGGAATTTAAATTTTCCTCTTTTTTTTTTTTTTTAATTTCAGTGTATTCTATATAGATTACCCTTCTAGGCTTTAAAAAAAAAAAAAAAAAAAAAACTTGACTCCTTCATTATCCTATTGATTGTGCTCCCTGGCTTTGTGTCATCCATAAAAAGGTTGAGCAAACCACCTATATCTTTATCCATGTTAATGATAAAACTTTGAAGGTATCAGAGCTGAAGAGAGAGACTTGGGCCATGCCACAGAGATCTCAGTGCATTTAAGGCATCAGTTGGCAGCAGCAAATGTAAGCAACTGTTCCCCACAGAAGCTCCATGGAGATGCTCCATGGAGATGCTCAGCAAGGGATGAGCACGAAGCATGAGGACTCATTTAAGTCTGCAATAGAGCTTAAGAAGACAGGGAAACCACCAAAGTGATATTTGTGTAACTTTCAGAGCTCAGCTGAAACGTTATGGATCCAAACTGGCAAGTGGGAGTCACACAAATGTCAGTAAGGGACTCAATCCACATTCCCTAGAGCTTAAAACGCATAGGCAGTGAAAAGACTTTTGGCGACATCCACCTCTCTGCCCAGCCCTGTCATTCTGGTTATACATGAAAATAATCATGTAATATCTGCCTGAAGAAAATTTCTCCCAGTGGCAGAGATCATCAATCACATGTTAATCCAGTTGAGAAAGCATGGAATGGTGATGGGGCACATACCTAGTTCTCTGGCAGCTTGGGTTCATTACTAGTTCCACGATGAGCTAGCTGGGAAGCTTTTTAAAGTCACTTAATTCCTCTGGGCCTCACTTCTTTGCTTGTAAATTGAGATGTTTAGATCACTAAATCTTCAAATACCTTTTACTTCTTAAAAAAATATTTATAGCTAAAGAAGTTGGGAATCATTTGCTAAACACTAATATGAAAGGTACTTGAAGGATGCAGATAGAATGCCGCAGGTCACACAGCCAGGGGGAGGCAAAGGGAAAATTTGAATCCAGTTTGTCCTAAATGCTTCCCTATCTACAAAGTGTCACAAGGAGTCAAACCAATAGTAGAAACTCTAAAAATAAGAGAAACTCTAGAAATAGAAATAAGGTTTTCTAGAAATACTAATTGAATCAACATTCTGCTGAAGGTTTAGTTGTTATTGTTATTTTTAAGAAACCACCAGGACGGAAAAGAGGTTTTATGGGCTAGAAAGTAGCCTTCAACATGGCTTGGAGGTTGTCTTAATATAGTGAGCTTTGTTTTGTTTTGGATACTCAGCCTGTTTACATTTAGCCTCCAGCCTTCACTAATTTTGTGACCTTGGGAAAATGGGTTACCTTTCTTACGGCTCATCTTCTTATCTGTATAATGGGTATGAGATTACTAGCATTTCTGCCACCAGACAGGTTGTTTTTGTTGTTGTTGTTGTCGTTTTACAAGGACTAAATGAGAAGTTGAGAATAGTACTTGACTAATAAGCTTTTAACAAATGTTGGCTCATTAACTATTACAGTGCAGGAGGGGTCTTTTACATGCATATCTCGCTGAGATAGTAAGACATTTAGATATGTGCCTCTAACACAAAACTCTGCCATTCAAAATTAGGCCATTAAGGACAAGTTTTATAAAACTGTGCTTTTGTGATTATTTCATTTGTTTTTTCCAAGTTGAGGATATATTGAAGAAAATGTCTATTTATTTATTTATTTATTTATTTATTTATTTATTTATTTAAAATGTCCATTTAAAGTGAAGATTACTTTGAGCTCTACCTAGTATCATAAAAGCTTTAACTCTGGAACTAGCATAGACCTCTAGGCATTGAGAGACAGGCTTTCTCTTTTTTCATTCCCCAGAGGTACTCTTTCATCACAATGTTTTTTTTCTTTACAGGAGCCAACTTGCAAAATCTTTGGAAGCAGAAAGGGTTCACTTTTAGGTTTCTAATCATTGTTTTGCTGATGACCTTGGTAAAGTCAATTGAGTTCCTTCATGGTCCCTCATAGAACAGAGATAATAAATGGGACAATTTAGCAAATAAATTAATGATTTTTATGAGTGCTTCGAATCTTGCCAAAATATTAAATATCAAAATATGAATATTTAAAAGAAACAGATTTCTGTTTGTTTTCCAGAAAGAAATAAATGAAGCACACATTTTATTGATAAAACAAGAAACATTACACATGTGACAAATGCTACTTTGATATCCCTGAGTAACATATTTGATGCTAGAACACTAGAGACTTGATGGTGAATGTTTTTTTGCAGGATAATCCCTGCTCCTTGCCAGCCTGCCTCCCCCCTCTAAGATAAGTAAAGGCTGCTGCAGCTATTTTTAGTTTTAAATTAGTTTTAAATAGGGAAAACATTAATCTTATTATTACCCTCCTCACAGAGTTCCAAGACTGAGCTTTCAAGGAGGTCACACTGTTCCTTTGAGTGATCCGTAACTGAAGTTTCAAAGAATACCCAGGAATGAAACTATGTGTTTATTTAAATATCTCACCAAGGAGGGCAAAATATGAGAATGATATGTCCTCTAACTTTTGCAAAGGAATTCTTGGCAATTACTCTGGCTGACTCTTTAAAATTGGATAGCTCTGCTCAGTACGTTGGACAGTTTTCCAGGATATCAGGTTATTGGCCATGGCTTTTTGTAGTGAGGTTTCTATGGGGCAAACACCTCTGGGAAGAAACCTCCAATTGGTGAATGCTATAGGATACCACTGGTAGGCTGAGTGGAGCAGCTCCTGTGGTCAGCTGCTATTATCCTCCAGAGAATTTTCTCAAAATGCCATCTCTCCCTTTTGCCCTGGGAGACATCTGCTTGTTTGCTTGGGTTGTTCTGCATTACTGGGTCATTTTCTACCACTGCTTACCTTTTTAGGGTATTTAAATTTAAGAAGTGAAAGCTTCCGAAGGCTGCAAAATCACAGTTTTCATTAATCTATTAATTCAATCATCGGCCTATAGCATTAGTGCCTAACGGGTATCAGGCACTGTACTAGACCCTTGTTAGGCTTACAGAGATAAATACAGAGCACCTACTCTTAAACAGTATATATTCTAGGTGGAAAGCAGGAAAAGTTTCAGATTCTGACTACTCACTACTTAATAATTTCTGAAGAAGTTAACATTTTGATAAAATTTTGCCCAAGATGCCTCTTAAAATCATGTTTTAATTTACCTTCTAGGAGCAAATTACTCTCTATTAATTTTTCAGTGGATATAATTTTAAAGCATTTCATAGAATTTGGTAAAATATGATATATGAGCAAATGTTATTGATATATGTAGGTGTCTTGAATGAGGTATTCACATCCCAGAACTAACCAATGCTTGCTTCATTTCTGGAAATGTCTTTCAAGTAGATGTACAGAAAACCTTTGGATTTAGACCAAATGAAGAATCATAAATTCTAGGAAGTTAAATTAAATCAGGTAAATGGTGATGAAAAGAGTTTCCAGGTAATCCAGACTCCTCCCCTAAGGAACCAGTGCTGAAGTCTATAAATGGGAAGAGGATTGATATTCAGATCACCTGACCTGTAAATGGTACTCACACTGCCTGAAAGCTCTGACTAATTTCAGGATGGGGACTACCGTTATCATTTTTATTTACCTCATATTTCCTACTCACCACACTGCTTTAGATATAACATATATTCACTAACTATTGGTCACATAGCACAGAAGCAAACTTAGTTAAGTGCCCAAATGTTTACTGATCCCTGTGGCCACTAACTACTGGCTATAATAAACTTCCATACACTGACTCTTAAGGTCAAACACATGGAAGGCCTGTTGCTGCCTTTTTAAAAAATTTCTATCCACTCTCTCTCATTTAAAAAATTACTACTAGGCCCTTTGTGAGCAAATTTTGTTTTTTTTGTGTGTGAGGCTTTTCCTCAGGGTTAATTTTCATGAGGGAGAAATTTTGCTTTCTAACCATCCCTTGAGCCCAATGTAAATGACATATTTAAATAGGAATATATTGATGGTTTTATCCCTTTTAAGCTAATCCTATCTTATATTAAATTTCTGCTTTTTAAAAGTCACTCCCCAGCCCCAGTTGGGAATGGAATTTGGTATAATAAACATTTACTTAATAAACATACCAGGACAGAAGAATTGAGGTGATAGATTATCTTACATTTAAACATCCACTGGCAAAAACTAACCAACTCTTTTTCAATTTAGCTTGACTGAATCTTTTTGGCTGGCAGCCTTTCTGCACTCAGCTGAACTGGCACTTTTCATATTTTAAAGAGATGCATGGATTTCCAAATTTAATCTTTAAACCCCTTATAGCTTGGTCTCTGCTATAATTCACTAATTCTCTTCCGCTTGTTCGAATGAAAGGAAAGGCTTACAGAGGAGGGATGAAATTATTTTGTTAAAAAATCAATAACAAACTTTAAAATGTATGTGGGGTCTTTTCATTCAAGAAGATCAAAATTCATTGTGTTATGCTTTATACTTTTTACATTTTCATGCATCTGTTTTTTCATATTATCGATTTGATAGGCAAGACTCTGAGTTGCTATGTCATTTTCTTTTGTTCAATCATTTATTTGACAAAAAAAGCAGGGACAGTTTCCTGTGTGGAAGGCAATATACTGGACATACATTATGTCAGCATCACTGGCTTTGATATATTTAAAATCTAAGAAGATAGCTAAGGATTACAAATATCCAGCAGCCTATGGACTGCATATGGGCAAAGAAAGATGGGTCTCTGCTCATTGGTCATAATGAAGGAAGTACTATTTATCTTAGATTTTGAAGAGTAGGTGAAATTTCAATAAGCCAAATCAGAAGAAAGAGGATGAATGAATGATGTGACATAAGAGGAACAAGTCTGGAAAGTGGTAGATCTGAGTTTTGGCCACTGTCAGAAACTCATTTCATGAGCTTCAAGACCTCAGGGTCTTCATTTGTAAAATAAGGGATTGAGTAGGTGTTCTCTGGCATCCCCCCCCAGTATTACCATTTCATGACCTTGACAAAGCATGGAATTAGTATGGATGGTTTGGAATGAGCAATAATCAGGATGAGCTGGTGTGTGTGGGGGTCTATGTTGAAAGGTATAGTAGTAGGCTTTGGTCTGGGATATCAAACTAAGAAGATTATAGTGAACAATATTAATAATAATATCTAATATTAAAACAGTATTAGATTTTAGTCTGCAAGAGCAAAAACTTTTGGGTCTGTTCCACCCACTGTCTGACATTCAGTAAGCAACATTAAATGGCCGGATATTTGCATGAGGTTTTGTCACTCTTCCCTTTGTACCTTCCAGTTGCTCCAATTAATTGATTTAGAAAAGTTTGGTTACTTTTTCCACTTCTCAGAGAGGAATCTGTTCCACTGTTTGAAAACTTTAAGACCCAATATTATCAATCTTGGCATCTCAAAGGAGGAGCCAAGATCCTTGAATGACATCCAAAACCCTTCCTTCTACCCTGCTTTTACATAAGTTGTTAGTTTTGTCAACAGGTTGGTAGCTTTAGGAACTCTTGAAAGAAGATATGAAGATATATTATTTCAGCTTGTGAAACATTTGTGAAAGATAACCTTCTCTGAGCCAGGTTCGATCAAGTTAAAATTAAAGTCACCTACCAACTCCTGTGGAGATGCTATTTGATTTCCACAACCTCAAAAAAATAAAAATAAAAATAAAAATAAAAATAAAAATAAAAATAAAAATAAAAATAAAAATAAAGAGATTGGGGCAAGGGAGATTATTCCAGACAAACAGAGTTTCATCTTGCTCTGCAATATCTTATTACATTAAGGCATCACAGCTAATATATGAAGGAAAAAGGAGCTGGGGGGCTACAATGCTATGACAGTTGGACTTTTTCATAGGCAGAGAGAAGTAACTGTTTTTTATTTTTGAGTAGGAAATGGTTTGATTTGAACCTTTCATTAGGATTACTGACTTGAAGACAGAGTGCAGGACAGATGTGGGACAGTGGAGGAGGGAGACTGTATAGGCAGAGAAACTGCTAGGATGTTCATTAACAAGCTTTAACTGAAACTGATAATAATAAGACTGGAATGAAAGAGATTCAAGAACTGTTGAGAAAAAGACTAGAATGATCTAGAACAATGCTCTCCAGTAGAAACATAAAGCAATCCACACGGGTTAATTTAAATTTTCTCTGGGCCACATTAAAACAAAACAAAAAGAAATAAGATAAATTAATTTTAAGAATATATTTTAAGTCTGTATATCCAAAATATTGTCATTGCAACATGTGATTAATATAAAAAAGTATCAACGAGATATTTTACAGTTCTTGCTTATTCTACTGAGTGTTTGAAATCAGGTGTGCACTTTGCACTTGCAGCTCATCACAATTCAGACTAGCCACATTTCAAGAACTCAATAGCCACCTATGACTAGTGACTATCATACTATTCACCATAACTTGAGAATAACAATAAATCATATATTGATTGGAGCCTGGAAGAAGAAGGGGGAAGAGTATGGGAGGGTTTGAGTCTCAAAGAAGCAAAGCAGCTTCTTTATTCAAATGGAAAATGTTAGAAGATGGGGACTGAGAATGGATATAGAGGATGAGAAAGTAATGATTCTCATTTTGACTTTCAGGCACCAGTGGAATAGCTGTTAAGAAATATGTAGCCTGCAATTATAAAGGAAGGGGTACAGTCTGACATGGAAGACAGAACTCAGAATGGAGATACAAACTCGGGAACTGGTTCTGGGGCAGGGGGCACAGATGGACGGTCATATTCAATCAGGTTACCAAGCTCAGGGAGAGGAGAGAGGCTTGAAAAATGCTGTAACCTGTGGGTTGGGGTGGGGGGATTGGGGGTGGGACAAGAAGAAAGGCGATGTGGTAAATGAGGCAGGGCCCGGGAAAGAGAGTCAAGTCCGCAAGTGCCAGAGTGAGGGGCTGCTGAGCTGAGGTCTACCTAGGATTCAGAAGGCACAGAAGACATGAGAGAAATGGAAGCACAATAGGAAAGAGGAAGTAAGAAGTGCATGTTTTACATTTGAGTGTCATCCTGCCATGAACTGGTTTAGAGAAACTACTGTTTTTCTAAGTTTTCATTTTCTACCTATAGTAATGGAATAATACAAGGTAACTCATAGTACTTGCCTTCTTTCCTGTGTGCCAAATACTATGCCAAGAGCTTTATAAACATTATCTTACTTAGTTTTCACAAAAGCCTTATGAAATAATTTTCAGGGGTCATGCTGTGATAGAGTATTATTAAATGATAATATGTCCAAGGGACCCATTTACGACTTATCCTAAAGACCTTTCTTCTTAATGAGGTTGTCAAGAAGTAGAGAGATGTATATGGAACACAGCAAATAGCAGATTCATAAATTTATGTAAATACACTTTTTATCCTCCCCCCTAAATAAACACCATTTCTCTCAGCTTAACAACATGCTTTCTTAGGATATTGGGCATATTAATCCTCCAAACACCAAGTTATTTTATTAGGGTTTCTTCTGAAACCAACTTTGCCATACTAATTTGGTCTAAACTCTCTTAGGTCAGAAAACGACAAAATTTAAAAATATCTAGGCCCAGGGAAAGATTATGTTTTAGGCTTTTGGCAGAGGCTAACCTTGATCATTCTTAACTTGTGTTTGGCATAAACCTCCTATGATTTCATTCAGACCTTGTTTCCTTATATCTTCATAAATATATTATCTATCTTCTAGAAACTGAGCCCAAAATGACTTTGGCTTTTTTTCAAGCTGACAACAGCCAACCTTTAATGTTAAGTTGCTAGTTTAGAAATAACCTATGATTTTCATTCAACCATAGCAAAATAGTATTTGTAGAGTGCTTGCTATTTACCAGGTATATTATGTGCTGATTATGAATTAATTTGTTTAAATATCCCGGGATTCTGTGAGTTGGATGCTACCATTATCCATAGTTTATAGATAAATCTAGGCAGAGTACATTTTTGTTATTTGTTCAAGATCACACAATTAGTAGGTTGTAGAGCTAGAATTCAAAGACAGTGTGAATACTGTATATTAACCAACAAGAATTAAAATTAAAAAAAAAAAAACAACACCCAAAGACAGTGTGGCTTTAACCACTAAGGTATATTATATTTCAAATAGAGAGTATGGATGTCCGGAATGCATAGAAACAGTCTCAAAAGTTTAGGCCCCACTTTAAGAGCCAATTATAATTCCTTAATCAATTTTACAAGCTAAATGGAAATTCTGTTATTTCATTATATCAGTGCTCATTTATTTAGTATCCATGATCCAGCATACAAAAGAGCATGTTGTAATGCATAACGATCATACAGAGTCCTTGCCCTTGAGTCATCTATAATCTAGTTGGGAAGACAAAATGACACATAGAACAGAGAGCAATAAAAGTAAATGTGTAGTTAAATGCTAAGTCATGTGGTGTGTTAAATTGTATACTAGAAGGATGAAACGAGGGAAAAGGCAGAGGGTCGGTGTGGGCTGGGAAAGACTCACACAGGATCTTAAATGAGAGAGAAAACCTGGATGAGGAAAGGAGAGGAAAGATACAACAGTCAGGAAGAGTAAGCTGGAGATGAATGAAGGTCCAGAGATGAGAAATGAGCTGGCATGGTGGTTTCTATTCCTCAATCCTCTCTCTCCTTCTCTCACCACCCCACTCTTTCTGTATGCACACACATTCCTACAATACTTACATGCTTATGGCTGCTTATGAGTGTGTATGTAGATACATACACAAAGATTTATCTCCAAATAATACCTGTCTTACACAAGTATTAAGATGTTTCTGATAAACTCAAATGTGATGGATTGCTGGGAAATGACAATTTGTTGTTCTGTTTTTGTTTTTGTTTTCTGAGAGAGAGTGAGTGTGTGTATACAAGCTGAGGGAATGCCATAGGGAGAGGAAGAAGAGAATCTTAGGCAGATTCCATGACCAGTGCAGAGCCCGACATGGGCCTCCATCTCACCACCCTGAGATCATGTCCTGAGCTGAAATCAAGAGTTGGACACTTAACTGCCTGAGCCACCCGGTACCCTCAATTTGTAATTTTTAAATCTGCAATGGATAACCCATAAAGTGAGAGGCTATGAGAGAGAAATAAAGTATTGACTATCCTTGACTATATCCAGCAAAACCACCTTCCTTTCAGAAATCAAGGATAGGCCAATACTTACACTAGGAAGATATTTTTATGAAAAAAAGAACTCTTTATATGGCTAAATTGATTGTTTTTTGATTGACATCATACTTTACTCTTAACTTGTACACATTTTTGGTTTATCATTGCTATGAGCAATAGAAAGAAAATTGCTCTGTAATATTATCCCTCTGTGTTCGGCAATAAAATCCAAGAAAAATAAAATATTCCTGCAGTACACTGAATTAGGTGACTGAGATGAAAATTTCCAGTTTTATGGGTTGAAGTAGAGTTGTGAATCATGGGCACTGTTTCTCAGAAAGCTGGGTTTCTGTAACCAGGATAAGGAATTCTTATAAAAAATTCACAATATCCTCTGCTGCTTCAATTGTGTAGAACAAAAGAACCAAAATTTCTGCTTTTATTTTTTTAAGATTTTGAGACACAGTAAATTGGATTTGGCTTATCACAGGAATTTTACAAATGGTAAAAAGATATTGCTTCAGGAGTACCTGGGTGGCTCAGTGGTTGAGTGTCTGCCTTCGGCTCAGGGTGTGATCCTGGGGTCCCTGCAGGGAGCCTGCTTCTCCCTCTGCCTACGTCTCTGCCTCTCTCTGTATGTCTCATGAATAAATAATACCTTAAAAAAAAGATATTGCTTCATTTTTAACTGAAAACAATTGTAGCCCATGGACTAGGATTTAAAAGCTATCTTATTTCATGTCAATGGAGTATGATATTCTTGTTCTATTAATGTATCTTTAACAACCCTCTGTGAGCAATTCGTGAAGGAAGAGCCATGTTTATATTCTGCAGATGTACTCAACTGGGCAATTCTATTTGGGCACTATCACATCTGGAAATTGACTAACATGGTAGAACCATGTAGCAAAATGATTCATTCCTCATTTCTTTTGCATAACCCATTATGAATTCATAGATGTTATAAAAACTATCAGTAGTAGTATTGTTTCTGATTCCATCAACAGTATGTATATCTGTATATGAGCCTTTGTGTCCAGGTATGAAACCAACACATTCACCTCTCAGAGTAATCACACATACTCTAGATTTCTAGAGTCACTTTTCCCTTTTCCCTTAACCAACACATTCACCTCTCAGAGTAATCACACATACTCTAGATTTCTAGTCACTTTTTCCTTAAAGATAAAGAGAGAGTGTGTGGTGGGGGAGAGGCAGAGGGAGAGAAGGAGAGAAAATCTCAAGCAGATTCCCTGCTGAAAGCAGAGCCCTACAAGGGGCTAGATCTCATGACCCTGAGATAATAACCTGAGCCAGAATCAGGAGTTGGACACTCATTCAACTGAGCCACCCAGGTGCCCCATTTTTTTCACTCTACTTCTGCATATATTTAAAACAATCTCTAATAACTAATTTTGTTCTACTTCATGTATGTAACAACATACAACATATATAATTAGTTAAAATATACAGTAAAATATAAAGAATAGTATATATTACAATAATTATACTATATACAACTATACGTAATTAACATAAGCCAATCTAAGATTAGTAAACTAAAAATTAGAGGGTAAGGGAAAATACTGGATGAAGACAAACTTAACAGTACCCTAGAGATAATTTAAGATGGAGAGATGCAATGATAACAAATGTATTAGGTATCTTTCAGTGCACAACAAATCAGAACAAAATTTAGAGGCTAAAAATAACAAACAAATATTTATTATCCCAAAATCCTATGGGAAAGGAATCTGGGCATATCCTAGGTGGGTGTCTCTGGACTAAGGTCTTCCATAGGGCTGCGATCAAGTTGTTGACTGGCACTTAAATTATTTCAAGGCTTGACTAGGTAAGTATCTTCTTCCAAACTGATTTATGTAGCTCTTGGCAGGTCTTATATCCTCACTGGCTGTTGGCCTGAGAGATCAGTTCTTTTCCCACATAGTTCTCCACCCTGGGTAGCTCCACAATATGGCAGTACCTTTATTTAGAGAGTAACTGAGAGGTCAAGCTTAAAACAGAAGTTACAATTTTTGTGTAACCTAGTTTTAGATGGCATGCCATTGCTTCTACTGTGTTCTGTTTCTTAGAAGCATATCTGTAAGTCCAGGCCATAAGGCAGAGGATGACATAAAGTGAAAATGCCTATAGGTGAGGCCCAATGGGGCCATAAGAGAGGCTGCCTGTTACAGCCTGCATTTTGGGTCCCAGTAATTCATATTCTTTCCTCATTCAAAATACATTCACCCATTTCCAAGGTCCCCAAAGTCTCATTCTATCATACAGGCAGCTCAAAGTCTAGCGTCTTATCCTCTAAATCAGATCCAGGTGTAAAAGAGGCTTCTCAGGCATAGCTGGTGCTGCTGCTGCTGCTGCTGCTGTTTCTGCTGCTGCTGCTGCTTCTTCTTCTAAAGATTTTATTTATTTCTTTGAGAGAGAGAGAAAAAGCATGAGTATGAGCTGTGGGGAGAGGTAGAGGGAGAAAGCAGACTCCTTGCTAAGCAGGGAGTCCAATGTGGGACTCAGTCCCAGGACTCTGAGATCATGACTTGAGCTGAAGGCAGATGCTTAACCCAGGCACACTGTCAGACATAGCTTCTTAAATACTGTACCTTGTGTGCAATTTCTCTCAACATACAGACTTGTGAAACTAAAGGTTCCTGTGATCTGCTCCTGATACACTCAACACATAATGGCGGAACAGATATAGGGTAACCATTATAAACATTTGTAGTCGGAAAAGGAGAAAAATGATAGTCACAAAGGAAACTTTGGTGCATAGCAATTCTAAAATCCACCTGAAAAAATGTTGGAAATTCCTTGATTGGGTCCAACAATCATTCTCCATGGCTATTGGCTCTGCTCTTGTTCTTTATTAGTCAGCTCTAGCTGCCAGAACTATACCATAGGCTGTGTGGCTTAAACAACAAAATTTATTTTTTCACAATCAGAAGGCCAGGAATTGAATATCAAAAGGTCCTCAGTGTTGGTGCCTGATGAGATCTTTTATCTTGGTTTGCAAATGGCGACCTTCTTACTGTGTCCTCAGATGGCCTTTCTTCTCTTTGTGCATATGCAACGAGAGAGAGAGAGAGAGAGAGAGAGAGAGAGAGAGAGAGAGAGAGAGATCTGGTGTCTCTTCCTCCTCCAAGAAATATGCCGGTCCTATCCAATTAGTGCTCTACTTTTATGACCTCCTTTAATTATAATTACCTCCTTAAAGGTCCTATATCCAAGTATAATCCCATGGAGGATTAGGACTTCAACTTCTGAATTTTAGGGACACAATATAGGCCATAAGAGGGCTCTTGGTTCTGCTTGCTGAGTCATCCCTCCTTTTTCATGAAAGACATCATACATTTGCAAATGAGTAGCTTTCTCAGCCTACTTTCTGACATTTTGGGGGATCCAACCACTCTTTGTACTTTTACACTGTTTCTGTCCTTTCGTACACTTTTAATCTTAAAGGGCCTTTTCTAGGACTGAATAATTCTCTGAGGCACTACCTTTGATCTTCTTGAGGTCTCAAAAGATTTTGCAGTTACACCCTTGGCTTCATCTCTAGACCAAGGACACAGTATCATGTCTTTGGTTTTTTTGCCAAAAACGCACGACTGAATTTAATCATGAAGAAACATCCAACAAATCCAAATTGAGAGAAATTTTACAAAGTAATGAGCCAACACTCTTCAAAAGAGTCAAGGTCATGTAAGACAAAGGGAGCTTGAGAAACCTTCCCAGATTGAAGGAGACAATAAGAGATATGACAACTAAATATAGCATGGGGTCCTAGATTGGATTCTAGTCCAGAAAATGGACATTAGGAGAAACCTGGCAAAATCTGAACAAAATATGTAGATCATTTAATAGTATAGTAATATGAAAAAGCTGCCTAAAAAGTATATTAGTAGAGTAAAATACTATTTTTGCAGTTCTTTTGTAAGGTAGTTTTTTATTATTTAAAATAACAAGTTTTTTTTTTAAGCTATAAATAGTTTACCAAGGAGTAGTTATACAAACAGACATGAAACTTAGGAGTGTAAGCTAGGAAGTGATAAGTAGTAGAGAAATTTTCTGAAGAATAAGACAACAGGTAGAATGTATCATGGCCAATCCTAACCATCCCAAATTTTGGGCCACCAAATTAAACTAATTGTGGTCATGAAAATATGGTCTATACTGAGCACTGAGAATCTATGTTGACTTTGCTATTTATTTTTCATAGATAGGTATGTAAAGAGACAAAAATAGAAATCTTTTTCCCATCTCTATCATTTAGATGTCAATTCAATAAGAATAAAATTTGGGGTAAATTATTCATTTGTAGACCACTTATTTTCATAATTATTAAATAACAGATCAATAAAAATATAATATATGACATACATATTAAATAAGCAGGGATGATATAGCAAAAAAAGTCTTATCTCTCTAGGTTTTGATGCTAGAATGCTGTTATCTCAGTAAAATGTTGAGAGCACAGTATTACACAAAATTAGACAAAGTAAAACGAAGAATGGGTGTAAAGAATGGGTATCAAGGCCACAAATCCAGGTTTAGAACTTTTGCTCCAGGGGCAGGGGAAGATGGAAACTTGTGCAGAGCATGAAAAGGAGACCTAGGAAGAATATGGGGCTCTCCAAATTAGATCATTACAGGAATGTGTAGATTGGGGTGTACTTGAAGTTTGTGCTGACATTCAAGGATATACTCATCTCCAGTCTGTGAGTGTGCAAAAACAAAGGCATTTCTAGATCGACCGGATTCAAAATCGGAGTCAGATCATAGGGGTTAGAGCAATATGAATCATCTAGTGCAGCCAACTGCAACAGTGTAGTAGATTATATGTTAATTAATTTAAAAATGGTGGATGAGATAGTGGAGTATAGAATAGTCCTTAGAACAGTTTTTTATCATCAAATAGATTGTGGCTCTGCCCCCTCTGTGAGCTTTGGAATGATAATTATTAATTCTGATCCTTGGTTTAGCATAGTAAAGCCTGTCTCATAGAGTTGTTGTGGAAATTAAATGAGGAAATGTATATCAACAGTAAGACACAGGGTAAGCATCTGATGAATAGAAGCTTTGGTTTATATCATAATGATGGTGGTGATGATATCAGGACACATCTAAGCAGACTGGTGTTAAAGATAGAGGTGTCCCGCAAAGACACCAGAGTAGCAAAGCAGATAAAAGGAAAAAAGTTGAAAAAATTTTCATAACAGTTAGTATTCTGTGGGTTAAGGACAAAAATTATAGCTTGATGAGCCTTGAAAATCTTGGTTCCACTCAAACAGTACAGATCCTTAGATAAATCCAGAAAAACTATTTTTGTTTTCTCTCCTTGTAGGTAGAAGTAGAACTAATATATTCATTTTATTACTGAGGAAATGAAGAGAATTTCATTACATCAGGGTTTTTCAACAGCACCACTCTTGATTTTTTGGGTAGGATAATTCTGAACTCAGGTCCTCTGAAGGATGGGTGGGTGGGGAAAGCCAAAGGGGAGAGCTTCAACTCAATCACCAGCAGTTGAAGGACCCTGACGATGAATTTAGCAAGCTTGCATTTCAAGAGCTTGGAATGATGTTAAAAAATATAACATAATTTTATATAATCACAACACGTTTTCTGACTTTGAGCCTTTGCTTGTTCATGTGCACAAGTGCATAAATATAATCATAATTTGTTCTAGGTAGAGTCAGTGAAAATACAGTGATTTCTTAGGCAATCCTACCACATTATAATAATTATAATCTAAGCACATTCTGGATAAAGCTTTCTCTGGCTTTTCTCCCTTCTTTTCTCCCTGAATTTGAGTCTCAGTTGGAGGATTAAGGTTGGTTGATAAAGAAACTTGCTCAAAAGCCATAAGATATTGTTGGGAAGGAAGCCAGTTGCTTCTTATTTTTGATCCTATGCAAATGTCCTTTGAGCTGTAGCTAATTTGCTTTGATTTTTCAAGCAAATTTCATGTTTTAGCACCCACCAGAACATATAATTTTATAGTTAGAGTTTGGTCATTTGGTCATCAGCCTCTGCCCAGGGTTTATCCATTTAGAAGTTGGTGATGTTGCCATGGTCTCTAGTTGTCATGCTACATTTCCGTTGACCCAACCTCTACGCTTCTTTTGGTCTTCTTTCTCTTGTCCTAGTTCTTCTTCCCTCCCCTACCCATCAATCTTGAGATTCAAGATTCAGGGCTGATCAGAGGCTCTCACTGTGTCCTTAACACTGTCTCTCACCCATCTCTGCTCCACTACTTACAAACTCTGTTCTTAAGGACAACATTGACTTGGTGGCTAGCTCCAGGAAATCAGACTGGACTAGTGAGGTATTCTCTTCCATCATGATGGTGCCAGGGATTTCTCCAGGCTGGTTGCTCTCTCACTGATCCTCACCCAGCATGCAAGAGAAGTTCCCTTTTGTTGATTGAAACTAAAATCAATCAATCAATCCATCTATCTAAAGATTTAATTAATTAATTTATTTTAGAGAAAGAGCATTGTGTGAGCAGGAATAGAGGTGGTGCAAAAAAAGAGAAACTCAAGCAGACTCTGATCTGAGTGCAGAGTCTGACCTAGGGCTCCATCCTATGACCACAAAAATCACAGCCTCGGCCGAAACTAAGAGTAAGATGCTTAATTGAGTGAGCCACCCAAGTGCCTCCCAGAAATCAAAATTTAAATGAAATTCTATTGTATCCTTCCCCACCTTTGGGTATGAAGAGAGTGATGGGGAGGGTCGGGGTCAGGCACCAAGACTGACAAAGTCTATAGGTTCTTGATTCTCTTCCAAATTTGCTCCCTTTCCTGAACAGCTTAGATGGTTTTCTGGTCCAGGGGTAGGGAAAGGAGGATGGATGTACCTCACTGGATTGCTTTTCCTTTCAATTATTTTTTTGTCATAGATTGCACTTGCATTGATGTTTTTGAGTTGGAGTCTGCTCTCAAGCCCCATCAGATCCTAGGTAAACAGCAGGCCCATATCTCAAGATCCATCATGGGAAGGGTACAGAAGAAAGAAAAAATTGTTATCTCAAATTATCCCCCTGACAGATGAATGCTATTCAAGTTTAACTTGGCTTCTAATAGAAACCCTTCCTTCCATGATAGCTCTGCTAACAATAATTTGTAGGGTGCCCTGAAAAGGATTCTAGCATGTCATATACTCCTCTGATAAAACACCACCTATTCTCTTTGGGCCAGTATTCTGATTTTATTTGTGCAGTGCGCATTCCCCTGTGTTGACACATTCCTATTGTCTGAGGGCTGGACATGCCCACAACTTCCTTTCATTTTTCTGGATCTCATTCGTAAGGCATAAGGTACATTTTAGCCACCCTGGGACATCTTTCTCAAACATCTATCTTTTCTAACTAGGCAAGACTTAATTCCTTCTGTTTTGAGTTATTATTTATTTCATAATTGTTGGTATTAAAAAAGAGACAACAGGGCCCCAAATGGGGCCTTATATAATTATATGCTAATCACACATCTTCAAACCAAGACTTAACACCCAACCTAATTTATTCCAGGAATGTAATCTCTTTTTTATATATAGAAGTACAATTAACATACCACATTATATTAGTTTCAGGTATACAACATATTGATTCGACAGTTCTGTATATTATTCAATGCTCACAGGTTATGTGTAGTCACTACACTACATTTTTTACATTATTGACTGTATTCCCTAGACTGTACTTTTCATCTCCATGACCTATTTATTTTAAAACTAGAAGTTTGTACCCCTTAATTCCCTTTAGTATTTTGCCCATCCCTCTAGCTATTTCACCTCTGGCAACAACCAGTTTGGTTTTTGTGTTTTAAGAGTCTATTTGCTTTTTGTTTGTCCATTTGTTTTACTTTTCAGATTCCACATATAAGTAAAATCATATGGTATTTTTCTCTGTCTGATTTATTTCACTTAGCATGTACCCTCTAGGTTCATCTATGTTCTCACAAGATTTCATTTTTTTTAAAGGCTGAGTAATAATTTATCTCATACATGGGTGAATAATATTTCATTATGTGTATATGTCATATGATATATATATATAACATATATATATATGTGTATATATATATATGTTATTTATCCATTGTCTTTTTGATCCTAGTTCCAGGAATGTAAATCCTAATCAGTCAGTCTGGAATTTCCTGGACAGTGATAGTGAGGTAATCCACTAGATAGACCCTGACAGTCTCCCAAAGGAACGTGATTTTGCATGAAATAATTAACTCTTCATTAGTAATTTGTATTTCCAACTCCTGCCAGGAAAGTCTTCCATTTTGTATAGCTCCTCAGAGCCCCTTCTGGTTAGAAAGAGATGCTGCCCAATTCATGAATCATTGAAAAAAGCCAATTAGATCTTTCAATTTACTTTTTGTTTTTTAAACACTATTTATATTTTTCCCCTACAGGAACTACGTTACATGAATGTAGTGATTATACTCTCCATGTACTGTGAAGTGTTTAGCATGATTGCTGGTGCACAGTAGATGCTAAATATTGATTCGTTATTCTACACTGGTTTAAAAAGAAATGAGGAAGTCTAAGCACTGCTTTAAATTTATTTTTAATCCCCAGCAGTGCAATTGCTGGGTCGTAGGGCAGTTCTGTTTTTAACTCTTTGAGGAACCTCCACACAGTTTTCCAGAGTGGCCGCAGCAGTTCACATTCCCACCAACAGTGCAGGAGGGTTACCCTTTCTCCACATCCTCTCCAACATTTGTTGTTTCCTGCCTTGTTAATTTTCCCCATTCTCACTGGTGTGAGGTGGTATCTCATTGTGGTTTTGATTTGTATTTCCCTGATGGCAAGGGATGCGGAGCATTTTCTCATGTGCATGTTGGCCATGTCTATGTCTTCCTCTGTGAGATTTCTGTTCATGTCTTTTGCCCATTTCATGATTGGATTGTTTGTTTCTCTGGTGTTGAGTTTAAGAAGTTCTTTATAGATCTTGGAAACTAGCCTTTTATCTGATATGTCATTTGCAAATATCTTCTCCCATTCTGTAGGTCGTCTTTTAGTTTTGTTGACTGTATCCTTTGCTGTGCAAAAACTTCTTATCTTGATGAAGTATGGTCTCATTCATTTGGGGAATATAAATAATAGTGAAAGGGAATAAAGGGGAAAAGAGAAAAAAATAAGTGGGAAATATCAGAAAGGGAGACAGAACATGGAAGACTCTTAACTCCGGGAAATGAACTAGGGGTGGTGGAAGGGGAGGAGGGTGGGGGATGGGGGTGACTGGGTGGCAGGCACTGAGGTGGGCACTTGACGGGATGAGCACTGGGTGTTATTCTGTATGTTGGCAAATAAATTTATTATTTAAAAAAATTATTTTTAAGTTTTGATAACAGTTTGATTTCTGTTTCCTGGAGACAAAAAAGGCTTCTAAAAAAAAAAAGAAGTGAATATTCCTAATTTTCTAAGTTTTGACTGTATGATTCATAATAAAATGATGATCACAGATATGACAAACTTTTAAAATTGTCAAGTAAATAGTCAGGTTTGCTTCTGTGTTTACTATTACTCATTTTCAGCATGTCATACTGTTTTCAAAGTCAGTTGCTCTTGTCATTTTAAAGTTCTCTTTACAAGAAATAGGTGTGAAAATATGTTTAATAAAATAAAGAAAGGCCAGTATAGCATCAAAACAGAGATTCATGCTAAGGAATAATTGGATATATTATTAATAGTAACCATAGTAATAAGTTCCCAGAATGTCTTTCTTGTAGATAAAGATAAATTCACTAAAAATACCATTGGATAAGTCAAAATTATGTCCAATTAGGAAAAGATTTATATAAT
This sequence comes from Canis lupus familiaris, assembly GCF_011100685.1. Taxonomy (NCBI): domain Eukaryota; kingdom Metazoa; phylum Chordata; class Mammalia; order Carnivora; family Canidae; genus Canis; species Canis lupus. The sequence continues at coordinate 16,675,326 of NC_049232.1, forward strand.
TATGTGATTATTCTATTATTAGATGTATCTTACTGACACCTCGATTTTGCAAATGTTCTATTCATGCATTTAGCAAATGATTATTAACTACTTACTACTTGTTAGATATTGCGGTTATAGTGGTCTCTGCTCTCACAGAACTTACAAATTTTAGTTTCTAATTCCATAGAGCGATTTAATTTTCCATATAAGAAAGGACTATAATCAAAATAGGCATTTTTTCAGGCATCTGAATGGTTCTATTTTTGGAAATACTTTTTAAAGAACATTTTAAATAACAATTTAAAACACATTGTGTGAACATGCTTAAAAGTTAAAAGGGCAAAAGAACTTTAAAATATATGAATATTTTTAATTTGGATTTTTAATATGTATTTGCATTGTCACTTGTGGCCAAGAAGATTCTTGGATTTGTGTTGAAAGAAGTAGCACAATGATTGATATTTTTAAAGGTAATTGCCCCTAAGACATGAGAAGAGGAGAAATGATGCTCAGAAATCCCCTGGCTCACTCACTGTTGCCCGAATTAGAGCTTTGCTTTAATATTTATTTAATATTAGCACTTGGAAGGTAAACACTAGCAGCCTCCAAGGGAGCTGATGTTCACTGGATATCATATGACTCCAAGCAGGAGGACAGAGAAACCCCTCAACTGTCGACAAACAGAGGCAAGTAAACATTTATGCCAGAAACATACACACTTACCATCAGTAACATCACCCTTCCTCATCCACTCTGGTGGATAATAGACATTTTAGACTCCTCCCAGGAAGATGATACTTGTAGACGCATTATGGCTATTTATTTTACTTTAAATAGCTCTCAGTAGGATGTCAGAAAGAGTCTCCATACAGACAAATAAACCAGATAGCTAATAATTCTTTGGGTAATTTAACAGAACTCCATCAAACATCCTTCTTGGCCAGATGGTTATTTGGCAAGGCTAGAAAATGACCAGCACCTCCATTCTTGTCAGCAGGCTCAACTCTGCTAATGTCTGCTACACTGTGGTGCTCTGCTGACTTGGGAGAATATTGCTAAATATTGCTAAATATTAGGAATGACTTGATATCCTATTTTTATTTTGACAAATGAAACAAAATACGAGAGGGAAGAATGGGCCTTCTGCAGTTCCATCTTCTGGAAAGATATTCTCCTTTCCCTGTGCTGGAAATGGCATGTAAATTGCCAACCTAGCTCCCTTCTAAAATTCAAAAGTGATGCAACAATTAAAATGCATCTCTGTTCAGAAAGCGTTAGAGCCTAGTTGCTCAGCTTTTTTACACTTCAAAGCTGAACAATGTATTTTCAAACAGCATTCTCATTAAAGGAGATTTTTGTAAGCTTGCTTTGATTCTTTGCCTTTGATTCTTTGAATACTCAGTTGGGTTCTGGTGAGGATATTTTAGTTTGCTTAGTGAAGTCCACATTAGATTTTCTCAGTGTAGGTAAAGAGTTCTAGTTAATTAAATCACATCCATGAATTGCTACCATCACTCTTTCTTTAGAGATGTGATATACTAATAGCTGCTCCTATTTAAAACCACATTAATGGGTCATGAGTAAGTGCTAAACAATCTGAAACTCGACTAAGCAAACAAGGAAAATACACCACTGAAGGGAGCTACTGCGTAGAGGGATTTTTCTTGAATTTGTAAATACTGGTTAGATTCTATGGTGGGGAAGTATTAAAATATTAAGTTATAGGAGCCTTGCTGTGGCCAAGAATCTTTTTCTGTAGCCTTCGAAGAACAGAGGAGAGATTCCTAATTTCATGGGGTGATGTTCTGCATATCTCAGCTGATTCGAACAGAACCACAGGTAGTTGTTTTCAGTGAGACCTTCACTTTTGCCAGACATTTTGGAATGGAAGAAAGCCACAGAACAAGTCAGGGAAAAGGAAAAATAGTTGAATAACCATTTTCCATTGTATAAGCAGCCATAAGCGTCTGTTTTTATAACAAATACCACATAACATAAAATGAATGGAAGAGAAATTACCAAGCATCCCAGAAGCCCATCTCAGAATATGTAAAATCAGAAAGTTTTTTGAAAATTCTTTTAATGTATCTCTCAGGACTGAAAGAACTATAACTATTTTAGGCTTGTCCTTCTGATCCCACTTTCCTTCTAGTGAGTCCATAGAATTCAATAATCAAACGTTTCATAGGATGCCAAAAGGACTGACATAATTCCCAGGCACAGTTAATGGAGTTACTACTGGGGAGAGGCAGAAACCATAGGTGTGTCTTTGTTTCTTTGCTCTGTCTCGGTCTGACTCAAAACCAGAGGAAAACCATAAAAGCATCAAGCCAAGAAGACAATTGTATGTTTGGCCTTCCTATAGATACATTGGTAGGACTATTAGATGTCCACATTGTCTTAATGCAGGTTTCTGGATTTCCTCTATCATAAATTCCCTTCCTGAGATTCTCAGAGCAGCCCATATTCAAGGACAAGGCACTGTGTAAAAACAAGATTTAATTAGGGACCCAGGAGGTGGCAAAGATTTAGCATTATGCAATCAAATTAAATATTCTTCTGCAGCTTTTTGTTTTCTTAACAACTTAGCAAAGTTACTCAGAATATAATAAATCCAATGGTGAATAAAACCAAGTGATTAAATCAATGGTGGCAAACTCTATGACCTTTCCAGAGCATACTTAGTTTTCCATTTTTGTCTGAATCCATTCCAAGAACTAACTTCAGAAACAATGTGAAAAATTATTTGATCCAGTGTTCAAAATTCAGAAAGAATCAAATTGTGCCTTTATGTCTGAGGATTTACTGAGTGCTGTTTCAGTGAGTTCTTCACCTTTAAAAGTTTTAGGTCCACTGTGGAACAACTGGGAAAGCATTGGGATCTAGTTCTGGCTTTATTCATTGATTTGTTTATTCACTCATTCATTCATTCACTCACCAACTCACTCATTAATTCTTTGCACAAATATATGTTGATAACTACTATGTGCTGTGCACTATGCCAGGCACTAGTGATACCATGTTAATAAAAAACAAACAGCCTTTGTCCTCCTGAGCTTACCAGTCCAGTGAGGAGGAAATCCATGCTATCAAATTACAACTATATTTTAAACATCTCTAAGGGAACGTCATGCTGTATCAGGAGATCTCAACCAGTCTGGCCACTAATGGAAGGTAATCTTGAGGACAAGATTTATGGATGCATAGGAAGGGTTCACTGTGTGAAGAGGACGGAAGAGTATTCCAGGTAGAGGGAATAACGTGTACAAAAGCCTTGGGCAGGAGAGAGCACAATGTTTTGGAAAAGTTAAAGAAAGCCCAATATGATTGAAAGCAGCAACAACTCTAAAAATGGTGTGGATCTGTTTTTTAAAATGTCATTCTTTACTAACAAAAACCAGGACTTCCTGGAAAAAATGGCCAATTCCAAAGCTGGGGAAGGACAAGTACAAGATGAGGCCATTAAGAAAGTTCTCAAAGAATAGAAAGGAGTTGTCAAAATTACACTGAAGCAAAGCCAGCTTTAATTAATTTGACCATATTTCTGGCAATTTGAGCATCAGATAAATAATAAAAATAGCCCATTATAAAATATTGAATAAAAAATGATTTAAAAAACTGAATAAAATAGGAAATTAGGAGTCCCTAATGTAATTATTATATATGAATAAGTTCAAGGTTAGGTGAAAAATAAGATATTTACATAGACTCAAATCACCACCCTACAAAATATTTCTTAATTTAAAAAGGAAAAAAAAATAATGGAGAACTTTGGCAGATACCACCTTCAGGGATCCAAGTTAACATCATTAGTGACCATAAAAATTGAAATAGTCTGCTATTTTATAGCAATCAATCAGAAGAACACAGAATCATTTCTGATACTTGCTAAAATGCACAACCATCATGAAGAAAAGCCAGACCAATCCAAATGGAGGGACATTTTCCAAAAAAAATTTGCCTGTAGTCTTCAAATTTCAATAAGATGAAAGCCAAAGAAAGAATGAGAAATTGTTCCAAGTTGAAGGAAACTCAAGAGAGGTGATAACTAAACACAATACATAATCCCATACTGGACCTTTGACTATAAAGGACGTTTCTTGAATACCATATAAAAAACTGAATGGGATCTGAAAGATGAATTGACATGAAGTTCCTGATTTTGATGGTTATATTCTAAGTATGGAGGGGAATATCTTTGTTTATAAGAAATGTGCTAAAGTTTTGGGGGTAGGGGGAATGAAGCACCTCGTCAGCAATATATGCACCCAAATAATTAAGGGAAAAAATTCTGTGTTATGTACTTCCAACTTTACTACAAGTTTGAGATTGTTGAAAAATAATAAATCAATTAAAAAAGAGAGCAAAAGGCCACTATAGATAGAAATCTTGGCCCTCAATTTCACCACCTGGACAATAGGGAGCATAGGTGAAACCCATGAATCTCACCCAACTCCTTTTATGCTCCAGTGTGCCACCTAGACTTCAGGAGTGACACCCAAATGAAAAAGAATATGTGTTCATTTTCTATTGTGTAACAAATCACCACAAACTCGGTAGTTTAAAAATACTCATTCATTATCTCACAGTTCTACACTCCAGAAGTCAGGAATGGCATGGCTGGGTTCTCTGCTGAAGGCTGAAACCCAGGTGGCAGCTTGCCACATTCTCAGTGTTGGGATGTCCTCTTCCAAACTCACTTGTATTATTGGCAGGATTCAGTTCCTTGAGGTTGTAGGATTGAACTTGCTACTTTCCTTGCAGGGCACTGCTCTCAGCAACTAGAGAATGTTCTCAGGTCCCTGTCCTATAGTCCCCTCCATCTCAGCAATGAAGAGCCTTCCTCACATAGACTCCCTCTCACATTTTGAATCTCTCTGGCTTTCTCTTGTGTTATCATCTAGAGAAAATGCTCTGCTTTTTAAGGGTTCGTGTGATTAGGTTATGCCACGCTGACCACTTCTCTAGCTCAAGATCAATTGATTGGTAATCTTCACTTCTGCAAAATCCCTTTTGCCATAACAATCATGGGAATAAATACCAGGGGAGAGACTGTGGTGCCCATCCTTGAATTCTGCCTGCCACAGAAGATGGAAGAGATAAATGTGTTAGGGGTGCTGTCAAACAATGTGGGTAAAGAAGGGAAGAATGTGCTTCTCAAGTTCATGAATTGGGGGTTGGGAAATTCTGGATTATAATATTTGAAACATCTTCAGCAGGGAAATTCCTTGATTTATCTCTATTAGGCTGTGAAAATAGGCATAGTGTGTTTTTGATTTACTGTTGTATTCATAGCACTCAGCTTCATGCCTAGCACATAGTAGATAATCAGAAATGTTGAGGGTTTGAAACATAAACAATAAGTGAATGATTGGCTTTGACATCCAAAGATTTATTTTCTTCTTTAACTAATCTGTCTAGTGCTGCTCCCTTGGTGAGTTGTTCTTCCAGAATAGTCTGGTAAAGGGAAAGTTGACAGTTAATACTCAGTTCCCTTTTGATTGATGATATTTGTGTGCATATAAAATTCCAGAGTTTTTTTTTTAATGAGTATAATTTGGTAAGAAGACTGGAATATATTCATTGATCAATAAAACCACCTAATACCTGAAAATTGAAAGAATCTTATGATGTATTATTCAGTTAACCTATATTATGATGAAAGCTTAAAACATTCCCATATAGGGGTATAGAAGGAAATTATATTAAAGATTATTTTGGAAATACTTTTATTGCTATTTGTTACTATAGAATGTGAATATGGGACGCCTGGGTGACTCAGGTAGCTAAGGTGGCTTAACGGTTGAGCGGCTGCCTTTGGCCCAGGCGTGATCCCAGAGTCCTGAGATCAGGTCCCACATCTAGCTCCCTGCATGGAGCCTGCCTCTCCCTTTGCCTCTCTCTCTGTCCCTCATGAATAAATAAAATATTTTAAAAATAAAAAGTAAAAAAAAATGTGAATATGCTCCAAGTAAAAAAAAAAAAAAAGAAAAATACACAAGAGTATGAAAAAGAAAATAAACATCCATAATCACATAATGTAAAGATAATCGCTACTATTTTGATGTATGTCCTTTCAGATATTTTCCCTCTGCAACCATGAGTAACAATATACTACCACATACAGGTATAGTTCTACATAGATAATTTTATATAGAGTTTTTATACTCTGCCTCTTTTGTTTAAAAGTATACTGTAGACAGAGTTCTAGGGTCATAAGTGTACTTATGAATCATTATTTTTAATAGCTGTAATATAGTTTTTTATGTAGTTGTAATAACGTATTTTATTTACTTAGCCCTTCCCGATGGACTTTTAAATCATCTCCAATTCTTCTTGAAGTATACATTTCACTGCAATAATTTCGCCCTGGTACATAAATTGTTGTGCTCTGGCTTACTTATTTCTGGAAACTAAGTATGTCCAAGTACTAGAGATAAGTGAAAAAGTATGCAAATCTTGACATTTCCAGATTCCCCTCAGAAATGTTTAACCCCATAAACAGATTATGAAGTACTTGTTTATCCTTATCAACAATGGGTATTAATGAGTAAATATTTAATCTTTTCCCATTTGACACATGTGTTTTTCCCCTCTTTATTTTTTTCTGTTCAGTTTTTAAAATATTTAAAAGATGGCTCTTAGACATTATTTTCTCTTATTCTTTTGCCAGAAAGTGTATTTTGGACCTCTTGTCAATACTTAAGTCATTATCTAATAATTTCCAAAATGCATTAGTCTAGTAGGCAGCCTACGGGATGGTACCCAATGGTCTTAGCCACCTGGTATTCACAGTCACTTGAAGCCCCCTTCACTTGAGGGTGAGCTGGCCTCATGATTCCCTTCTTTGTACTGCCAGTACAACATGGCAAAGGGGAGGGGATGTCACTTCTGTGATTAGGTTATGAGACATTGTGACTCCCATCTGTAAGCAGCTTCTCCCTTTTGCCTTCTTGGCTGCACACTTTGCTGAAGCAAGCTGCATGTTGGAGAGGTCCAGGTAACAAGGAACCAACAGGAGGCCTTGGCCAACAGCCAGCCAGAAACTGACACTCTCCGCCCAACAGCCCTGGAGGAAATGAATCCTACCAACAACCACCTAAGCTTGACAGTGGATCTTTTCCCAACTATGTCTTCAGATGTGAGTCTGGGCCTGGTGGACAGCTTGATTACAGTTATAGTTAACCGCATTCCATTGGCCTGTACTGTCTCACAATGAGATTCTTTCTGTGGCATATTTTTATCTCCAAAGTTTACAGTGCAACTTTCCAGTATATGGAAATGTGACTTTAGCATATTCTCTCTTATAGTACAAATCTCAAATATTTATTTTGAAATTCCTATATAAACAAGTTATCATGACTGTACAACAATATGGGCATTTTAGAATACCTAAAGGAAATTCGGTCTGAGATTTATTTACTTTTGACAAAAAAGGTTGCTGACAACTCTTATGTTTATGCTTGTTATTTTTGTTATGGGACTTATCAGATACCCTCTAAACATTTTACTTTCCAGCTAGCACTGGGATTCTTAATGGCTTTCTTCTGCTTTGATTTCACAATAAAGATAGGAAATTCTATACCAACTTATTTGCATACACTTGTATCTATACAGATTTCAGCATGTACTTATATATGTCTGGGCTTGTCTAGATTTTGGGAAAGGCAAAACAGAAATACCTTACTTCTTAATAGTGGGGTGCATAATTCCCCTAGGAAATGTTTCTTTGCAGGGGAGCTGGGTTGTATAAAGGCACACCCATTTTGCCTCCAGAGGATTTGAAGGTAGCTCTGCTTCCTCCTCTAGAATAACAATAGCTGTCCCTCAGCATTGTTGTTAATGTATGTGAAAGTGTTTACAAAATTTAAGAGTTTTACTAATGTAAGGAATTTATCCATGACTTCTCATTTTGTTCTCTGCAAATGAGACATAGTCGGGAGTCTAGAAAATTGTAACTTAGTGGGAAAAGAGATAAACTCTCTTCCTTTTTCCCAATGATTCCACTCCTTGACTCCTTGACTTCTGCCTTCACCACATCAAATGCCACTTCATGAGAGTCCTTTGGGAGGGAGGAGAGCAACAGTGTTCTTCTATTCATTTAAGTGTCTATTAATTATGAGAGAGGAAAAATTTAGTAACACCTTATAGGGAATATATTCACACATTCATTAAGTGAAATTTGCCAAGTTTTCACAAAATGGTAAATTCAGCAGTGAACAAAATGACTGTAAGTTTTTATCCACCAAAGTATTTTTTTTTTCACACAAAGGAAGGCGACAACACAAGAATTTGAAAGGTGAGAGCTACAGGTGGACTCAGAAGGGAGAGGCATGAAGGGGGAAATCTCACCTCATTCATAATCTTAAACCAGTCAAGCCATACCTGAGTGATTACTATGCATTCTGTTTTAAATAAAACAGAGTGGTTGCTTCCCTTCTGCCCAAAGTCAGATTCTTTTTATTACCAACTTCTATCACCTTATTTAACATCTTATTTTATCAAAAGAAGTCCGAAAGTCTGTGTAAAAGGCTATGAGAGTTCCCAGCCTGGGCAAGTCTAAAGAAATAAAACTTGATGCCTCCCATGGAGGAGTGGAGAGATTATTCTGCTTCCACATATGAGCCACAAATATAAGGGAGGAAGACAGTTATCACAGCAAAATTCAACAGAATATACATCTCAATAGGAAGACAGGGATTGATCCACTAGGAGTAGCTCCAGTCCTCATTCACAAGGCATTTAAAGAGTAAGAAATTTTCCATGAGTGATTAATATCTAAGGCACAAGTCAGGTTTTCACCTCTGCCTACTTCATTGAAAAACTTCCAGAATGAACAGATATGCCACGAAGAATGATGGAGATAGAGGACATAATTTGGAATCAGAACACTGCGATTTCACCCACTACTTCCACCTGTGTGAACAAGTCATTAAATTTTTTGACACTTCAGTTTTCTCACCAGTAACAATGTCACCATGTTGTTTTGAAATCTACTGAGATAAAGAGTGTGAATTAGCTTGTTCTCCACATTACATTTATGACTTTTATTGCTACATGTGTATATAAATTCAAAAACATTTTAAGAGAAGCAGCCTGACTTAGTTGTCCAAACATAGATGCTGTGATAGAAATGTAACTCTGTCACTCAAAGGCAGTAGGAAGGATTTGAATCTTCATTCCATACCCTGAGCTTATATCTAAAGATATGCCTGGCACAGAAGAGCCCTGCAAAGTTTTTTTCAGTTACCACACACATAACTAAAATAAGCTTGGCTAGTTGTTTACATAAATGACAACCCTTTCTGATGACATGAGTTTTAGGAGAAACCAACCCTTGTATTAAATCACAACATTTTTTTTCACTTGACAGAAAGTGAACCTAAAAAAAGTTAAGTTTGAGGTTATACTAACTAATATGTTTTCTTGAAAAAAACGTGAGGCAGTGGGATGGGAGAGAAGGGGAATCTTACCAGTTTCCTAAAGTATATACTGTGATTGTTAGGCCTTCTGATAAATATTCGCAGATGAATCTGAGTATCCTATTTCATATGCACAATATTTTGAGTGATGGCAGGCTAGAGGAAATGCACTATAGCATAGCAGTGAAGAGTATGGATTTTAGTTCCAGAAAGATATATATTTGAATTTCAGGCTTTTTAGTTACTAGCTGTGAGATCTCGGATAAATAATTTGTGCAAGTCTTGGTTTCTTCATATGGGAAGGGGCGATAATCATAACGGTTGTCAACCACAGTTTTGAGATTGAAATAATGTAAGTAGAACTAAGTCTGGCACAAGATCTCAATAAATGATAGCTCTGCTTATGTTGCTATTTTTGATGCAGACTTTAGTTGTTTAAAAATAGAGATGGTGGAATAAATTTTAATGATATTCTAATTCCACTCATTTTCATAATTAACACAGATATGTACTTCTCACCTATAGCAGCATTTTTCTCATATGTAGGTATATTCTCTTTTGCAAAACAAATCAATTTGATAATGAGAAGTGGGCATTAGACACTAAAAAAATATAATGTTTAAACATTTTATTTATTGAAACATACAGTCTTTTGAAAATATCATGATAGCTGTGTGTCCTCTTTCTGGCACAATACACAAGTCCTTACATGCACAAAACTTTGTATGTATTGTAAAGGGGCACATGGACCTCCTCTCACAAACCTAAGATTTTTTAATGAAATGAATAAACAATCTCACAAATCAAGCAGCCCTTAATTTATCTCTTGTATAAGCTCAATTTTCATACAGTGAGTCTTAGTGAAGTACCTTATATAAACTATTGCTGTTTAATGTGTCTGAAACATAGCAAAATGCCACAATGTTTGCTAGGTAAAATTATTTTTTTAACCCAGGTTTATTATCCATGTTGTACCTAGCAGATTTTTATCCAGTGAGCACTCACTGCTATACTCTCAGTATTATCTACAGGGAGTAATCAAACATTTGACTATTAGAATCGATCAATAATGTGACAAGTTTACCACTAAATTCTTGGCTTCAATCTTGGACTCAATACCATATTAAAATTAATGTAATATACTATTTCAATATTTAAAAATGACAAAGGGATAATAGACTCTAAAGACTTCCCTGCCAGCAAAATGGGGTATTCCTACTAATAAAAACAAACAATTATCTCTTTGAATACATGTTCAAAGATATGTTTTGACAGATGTAAAAAGTCTTGAGGAGATACAGTTTAGCTATTAGGCAACTTCTAAACTTTCATTTCTGAAGCCTTAAGTTAGGCAGGGAAGTAATTTAAGGAGAGGTTGTCACCCTAGGAAAACTTACTCTTCTCATTGTGGTTTTGATATCCTTTACGTCAACTAATGGAGTCTGATTGCTTGCTTAATTTTTTTTTTCATAGGCTATAAGACTTGGATAATCCATGTAACATTTATGGTGTTTTTTTTATTTTTTTGCAGATCCGTAGTAACAGTGAGAAACAACCTCCACTGGCAGGAATTTTGTTTGGTTGCTGATATTTTGCATCTGCCATGTGTGAAATGACAGCAAGATCATTCAGGAAATTCAATATACCCACAGAGAGAAGCCAAACATGACAGCTTATTTTGGGAACCATTCTATCATGAGGACACATTTGTTCTTGGAGCAGTCTCAGAAAGCCTCCCTTTTGTCAAACCGTGTCTTGAATAAAGGGACAGCTGATGTCTGGTGCATAGAGAAGGGGCTTCTCTTGACAAAGCTGTCTTATTATTGTCAATGGTTTTCCTATTGTAAGGAAGATATTTTACTGTTAAATATTTGATTATTGTCTGTTTCCAGCAGCACAGATTGCAAAATGGTTCCTAGAAGGCTGGGCATAGTCATATTATAAATTTTCAATAGTAAATCCTTACAATAATGTATAAGGCATTTTTATTCATAAACAATATACTTCTGAAGAAGGAGGCTTGGCAATGTGACTGTTATTTCTTTACATTTTTCATTTGTAACCTTTATACTTGTAGCATAGTTTGCCAAAATTTCTTTAGTAACTAAAATTTGGAAATTCAGAAGCTACTGGGTTTTTCCCCCAGAAGACTTAGATGAAAGCAAATAATATTATTGCCAATAGAAATTAAGAATTTTGCCTATTAATACACTTAATCATATTTTCATCTTTCATTCTCTTGAATTATCTTCTTTTTCTTACTTATAATTTCTACCCAATCTTGAGATTTACAGTTCATGTAACTTCTTTTGCTAATGCCAAGTCAGAATGGCTAAAATAACCTTTCATAAATAATAAGCAATGAGTATGATATAATGAAAGTAGGTAGGTAGCTCTATCTTACCAATTTCTGGGAGTTCACACTCATACTAAATTGCTTTTAGATTTAGGAAGTATCCCACAAACCTTCTTAGTGGATAATTAAATAATCATCAATGTCTTACAAGGACAAACAATAATTCACTGGTTGAGATGTGTCTGGCAGATTGTGAGCGCTTGTTTTTTTTTTTCCCCGTGTGGTATAGGTTGAATGTTCCTAGTTAATGCTAAGAACACTGATGAAACTGTTTCTCTTTTCCAGTTGGACTATTGAAAATTTTTTTTTCTTGTTTCTCACCCATCACACATTAAATATCTTCAGTTTCAAATTTCTTCTCTTTGGCTTAGATTGCCAAATAAATAAATATAAATAATTATTTTCTTGGGATCCCTGGGTGGCGCAGTGGTTTGGCGCCTGCCTTTGGCCCAGGGCGCGATCCTGGAGACCCAGGATCGAATCCCACATCAGGCTCCCGGTGCATGGAGCCTGCTTCTCCCTCTGCCTGTGTCTCTGCCCCCCCCCCCCCGTGTATGTGTGATTATCATAAAAAAAAAATTAAAAAAAAATAATTATTTTCTTACCCAAAATTAAAACCACAAATACATTTCTCAAGACTTCTTAGTTATTCAGGATTAACTGATCTTTGGATAATTCTCATAAGTTGTCTGTGAATCAAACACTGCCCTGTGCTGAAATGGGTAGTTCTAAGTGGAATCATTTCTCCACTACACTGATGGCTCATGCTGATTACTACTTCTAGAACAGAGAAATATTCCCTGCATTGAGTAAGTATGGATGGTACTGATTGTCTTTCCTACTTGTCATTTGCTTTCAACTCACATTCACATCAAGTTCCAAAGTGCTGCCTTCCTGGTGAAGGATAATGATGAAGATGTGGCCTACAGGTTAAAGATGTGACTTTTCTGTCATGTTCAGACTCTGGTATTTGGAGTTGAGAACTCTTTCCTGTTACTCAGTGACCTGGTATTAGCACTTTGGTAAAGGAAATATGTGTACTTTCATCACATCTCAGTTCTCTCCTATCTTTATCCCAACTCTGAATCTTCTGACATCTCCTTCTTTGTATAGAAACCTCTCAAAATCCTTGTCCATTTGTGCAGACATACATTTAGTGCTAAGTAGTGTGCCTGGGACAGAGGAAGTATTCAATCAAGTGAATGAATTCAGTGAAAAATTGAAAAGGTAAAGGAATAACTCATGAAATGAACTACAGTGAAATATGAAAGAATATGAAGGAAGATTTCAGTGCATTTTCAGGCTGATCAAGATGTTTTCATTTATTGCTTGCTTATGAAGGTCAAGACGAAAGTTCATCAGTCTTTGGTATAGACTAAAATAGATGTCTCTTCTAAGTTAAATAAACACATTATTAGACATAAAAGCTTCAACATAATTTCTAAGTTATAGCTATATGGTGATTGGTTATTCCACAAATGTAATTAGATTAGTGAGTACAAAGTATTTTATATGGCAATATTGTATTCTAAAAATAAATTATATATAAACCACTGAATAGTTACTCTTCATTAACTTTATGATTTTAAGACAGTGAGTCTCAAATTATATTTCATAGCAGAGTTTTAAGTGTTCTCCTCACCTTTTATTTAACCTTTTGTTTTCCTGGGTGGTATATGTCTCACTAAAAAATACTGAAAATACAGAGAAATAATAACATTAAGGGCTGAAATGGTAAACTAATATTATTGAATATGTTCCTAGTCAAGATAATATGAAAAATATGTAAAAAACACTTACATGGAAATATCCTATATTAGCAAGGTATGATTATTATTATTTCTATCATAAAGTCATCAAATAATAAATACATATGTGAATTGTTTACAAGAATACACCTGCATTAGATAGTGCTAAAGGCTCTCAAAAATATTCCATCCTTCTCTACAACGTAGTATTCTTGGAATTTGAAAGGACTTGATCCTACCCTGAGTTCTAAGGATGGGTTCTGATGGATCCTTTCCCATTTGCCACAGTGCTTAGTTTGGACGAGAACCTATAGCTCATATATAAGTTGATCAACGTTCCCCCAGCCATCGTGATCCAGATATTCAGAATCTCCCAGTTAGAACAAAACATGGGACCTCTGTTCTAAGGTTATGGAAATCAAATATCATTCCCTATCTCTTGTCACAAACAAAGTCACGTGCAGTCCTAGTTACTACTGGCAGCCATTCTCTGCCCATGAAGAAAACAAGCCTTCAAAAGAGGCCTGCCAACCTTGTTGACCGAAGACTGGTGAGATGCAAAGATACCATGTGCTGATAATATCACCGATTAACCTTGAAGAACCTGTAACCTGTGTACTTTCTAGTCTCATGAGCCAGCAAATTCCCTTAGGAGTTCATTACTACGAATTGCCTTTCCTGTTACTTGTAAGTGAAAGTATCTTTCACTGTACAATGTCCATCAAAACATGGTCATCCATTGGCTGTGAGCCATGAGAAAATCCTGGTGAAGGTGGCTTTTCTGAACATGGCTTCTTAGGATTCCTTACTGTTACCTTCTTTGGTTTTAGTGACTTGTGACTAGATTTTTTTTTTTTACTGGAAGGATAAGAAAATCATTAAAGAAATGAAAATATAATATTTGGATAAATTATATTTAATTCTACAGCCAACAAATCTCTAAGTAATTTTAATAGTGACTCAATAGACATAGATTCTACAGAGCCTAGAGTAGCAAAGCATTAGAAAAAAATGAAGGATATTAAGGAAAGCAATGAATGTAAGCAAAAGAATAAATGAAGATTGGGCTGCAAATTAAAAAATTGAGTTTCCTGTTTTAAAAATCCCCCTCCAAAAAAAGAAAAATATAAGTGCAAATATTAGGCTTTTATTGGTTGGAACCAAAAGCCAATATTGGCTAAGAAAAGAGAAAGGGAATGAATTGGTAGTATATTGGGGCTCATGAAATCAGCAAAGCCTTCAGTGTGGGTGGGGGATGGGCAGAGCACAAAGGCCATTCCAGACAATGAAGCGGGACAGGGAAAAGCCATATCAAGATGCAGTTATTTAAGGGAGAGGTGACAAGATGGAGGTTGGTGGTGACCTGAATGAAAATTATTTCAGTGGAGACTATGAACGTTCAGTTAGAGGAGGTTGAAGAGAGATGGAAAAATAAGTGACTATCTTGATGAATTTTTCTATGAAGGGGAGCACAGAAAGACAGGAGATCAAGAGACATTTGCTTGTCTTTTCATGATACTACTTAGTGTATATCTATGATGATAGTACTAAAGCACTGGCCAGAATACTTTTCCCTGAAAGTGTCCCTTCATTATCTCCTCAATCCCACATGACTTCCTCCTCTTAGTCATATATTCTTGTTTTATCTTCTCTACCCCATTCGTCCCCATCTGAAAATATCTTCTGTATGTATTTGGTTACCTTCATCCATTAAAATATGAAATTGATAACAGCAGCAACTTTGTCATGCTTA
This sequence comes from Canis lupus familiaris, assembly GCF_011100685.1. NCBI lineage: Eukaryota > Metazoa > Chordata > Mammalia > Carnivora > Canidae > Canis > Canis lupus. Next base: position 16,690,587 of record NC_049232.1, read on the forward strand.
TCACTACATCACCTACACCTAGAAAAATTCTGGCCACATAGCAGAGTCTCAGTAAATATTTGTGGGATAAATAAGCAAATGGATAACCAGACCTGCAGTGGTTTCTTTCATTCATTTATTAAAAAATATTTTGTTTTTTAAGTAATATATATACCCAACGTGGGGTTCAAGAGCCACATGGTCCACCAAAGTCGCCTCTGGTTTCTTTCATTCTTATACCACAATTCAAAGTCCCCAGATCCAGTTGCTGAATAGCCAAGTTCACATTCTTGGTCTGTATGTACGGTCTGCCTCATCTTGGGTTATATGTTGGAGGGTGAGTACCTGAATTTACTGTCCTTTCACAAGGGAATATGAGAGGAAAAAGGCAGTTCCCACAGGAAAATCTGGGGCTACTTGGGATCCCTGAATGATAAATCCTCATGGCAGTACAGAACTATAAGGAGGAAAAAAGAATGTTTATGTCTTGCCATAAAAAAACCCATAAATGAAGTTTACATTCCTACTTATCAATTAACAGCTTTCAATTTTATTTCTATGCTTCCTGAGGAAAGACTTTAGGACCAAGCGGTAGGCAAGTCTTTCTGTTCACACAGATAAACATCCCCTTCCATTAAAACAGGTTGGAAGCCTAGAGATAATTAGACCCACTGTGTCAAGCAATCAGCAGACAGTGGAGAGGTCACAAAAAACAATGACAAGAGAGCCAGCTAATTCTTGAGAGAAACAGAAAGAAAGTCTTTGCAATCAGTAGAAAGATGTTTTGGTTGTTGTGGTTCATGGACTGATGTGTACTTGTTTGTGTGATGTTTTTTTGGTTTCTGTCTCACCTTCTCCATCCTCTCTTGTCCTACCCTAGCATAGATCTACCCAGACTCTCAGACATGGGCATGGTCACCTTGGGGCCATCACAGTGAAAGCTTAGTGAACTTACCTAGGTCAACTCTATGAAAGTGGTCATTTGTCTCCACAGGATTGTACCACTTACTGCAGGAGGAATACCTACAAGGTATTTCTGTTTGCTTTTATTTATTTACTCTTTTTGATACTTGGGATCTCTTAAGTTAGAAGAGCCCTTTGTAAGTCTAAGACCAGCTTCATTTACTCATTTACCAATAGAACATTCATGCCTGCTAGAATGATAAGTTTGGTAGAATGATCAGCTCCATGAGAACAGAGACAGCGTCAATTTCATTCATGCCTAGCACCGTGCCTCATTCACAATGGGTTTTCAAAAACATATTTGATGATAATTGAATAAACAATTAAAAATGAGTGGATAGATGAAGGCCAAAGGGCTCTGTCCCCAGTAGGGACTGTGAAGACCTCCATTTTGGCTTTCTCTCCTCTCTTCAGCTGCACTATTGCACTGTAAATCTACTGTCTGTTCTTCCTCTCTCCTCATTGTCATGTTCCCTCTTCTACTGGTTCTCCTGATACTTACTCATTGGAGTTTGATAAGGTTTCCTGATAAACATTAGCACAAGAGTACATAAATCATGTATACTCATTAAATTCCTCCTTGTCATATGTGTATATTAGATTTGTGATTCTCAGCAAAGATGCATTTTTGACAGATCACAAGGTGACTTTTCAAATTATAGTAGTCTATAAGAGCCCTAATGAGCTTACAATTTTTTTAGTTTAAAATATTGTTAATGGTGGAAGTACCAATGATTTATATATATTTCTTTTTTTTTTTTTTTTTTTTTTTTTTTTTATTGGTGTTCAATTTACTAACATACAGAATAACACCCAGTGCCCGTCACCCATTCACTCCCACCCCCCGCCCTCCTCCCCTTCTACCACCCCTAGTTCGTTTCCCAGAGTTAGCAGTCTTTATGTTCTGTCTCCCTTTCTGATATTTCCCACACATTTCTTCTCCCTTCCCTTATTTTCCCTTTCACTATTATTTATATTCCCCAAATGAATGAGAACATATAATGTTTGTCCTTCTCCGACTGACTTACTTCACTCAGCATAATACCCTCCAGTTCCATCCACGTTGAAGCAAATGGTGGGTATTTGTCATTTCTAATAGCTGAGTAATATTCCATTGTATACATAAACCACATCTTCTTTATCCATTCATCTTTCGTTGGACACCGAGGCTCCTTCCACAGTTTGGCTATCGTGGCCATTGCTGCTAGAAACATCGGGGTGCAGGTGTCCCAGCGTTTCATTGCATTTGTATCTTTGGGGTAAATCCCCAACAGTGCAATTGCTGGGTCGTAGGGCAGGTATATTTTTAACTGTTTGAGGAACCTCCACACAGTTTTCCACAGTGGCTGCACCAGTTCACATTCCCACCAACAGTGTAAGAGGGTTCCCTTTTCTCCACATCCTCTCCAACATTTGTTGTTTCCTGCCTTGTTAATTTTTCCCATTCTCACTGGTGTGAGGTGGTATCTCATTGTGGTTTTGATTTGTATTTCCCTGATGGCAAGTGATGCAGAGCATTTTCTCATGTGCATGTTGGCCATGTCTATGTCTTCTTCTGTGAGATTTCTGTTCATGTCTTTTGCCCATTTCATGATTGGATTGTTTGTTTCTTTGGTGTTGAGTTTAATAAGTTCTTTATAGATCTTGGAAACTAGCCCTTTATCTGATATGTCATTTGCAAATATCTTCTCCCATTCTGTAGGTTGTCTTTGAGTTTTGTTGACTGTATCCTTTGCTGTGCAAAAGCTTCTTATCTTGATGAAGTCCCAATAGTTCATTTTTGCTTTTGTTTCTTTTGCCTTCGTGGATGTATCTTGCAAGAAGTTACTATGGCCGAGTTCAAAAAGGGTGTTGCCTGTGTTCTTCTCTAGGATTTTGATGGAATCTTGCCTCACATTTAGATCTTTCATCCATTTTGAGTTTATCTTTGTGTATGGTGAAAGAGAGTGGTCTAGTTTCATTCTTCTGCATGTGGATGTCCAATTTTCCCAGCACCATTTATTGAAGAGACTGTCTTTCTTCCAATGGATAGTCTTTCCTCCTTTATCGAATATTAGTTGCCCATAAAGTTCAGGGTCCATTTCTGGATTCTCTATTCTGTTCCACTGATCTATGTGTCTGTTTTTGTGCCAGTACCACACTGTCTTGATGACCACAGCTTTGTAGTACAACCTGAAATCTGGCATTGTGATGCCCCCAGATATGGTTTTCTTTTTTAAAATTCCCCTGGCTATTCGGGGTCTCTTCTGATTCCACACAAATCTTAAAATAATTTGTTCTAACTCTCTGAAGAAAGTCCATGGTATTTTGATAGGGATTGCATTAAACGTGTATATTGCCCTGGGTAACATTGACATTTTCACAATATTAATTCTGCCAATCCATGAGCATGGAATATTTTTCCATCTCTTTGTGTCTTCCTCAATTTCTTTCAGAAGTGTTCTATAGTTTTGAGGGTATAGATCCTTTACATCTTTGGTGAGGTTTATTCCTAGGTATCTTATGCTTTTGGGTGCAATTGTAAATGGGATTGACTCCTTAATTTCTCTTTCTTCAGTCTCATTGTTAGTGTATAGAAATGCCACTGACTTCTGGGCATTGATTTTGTATCCTGCCACGCTACCGAATTGCTGTATGAGTTCTAGCAATCTTGGGGTGGAGACTTTTGGGTTTTCTATGTAGAGTATCATGTCATCGGCGAAGAGGGAGAGTTTGACTTCTTCTTTGCCAATTTGAATGCCTTTAATGTCTTTTTGTTGTCTGATTGCTGAGGCTAGGACTTCCAGTACTATGTTGAATAGCAGTGGTGAGAGTGGACATCCCTGTCTTGTTCCTGATCTTAGGGGAAAGGCTCCCAGTGCTTCCCCATTGAGAATGATATTTGCTGTGGGCTTTTCATAGATGGCTTTTAAGATGTCGAGGAATGTTCCCTCTATCCCTACACTCTGAAGAGTTTTGATCAGGAATGGATGCTGTATTTTGTCAAATGCTTTCTCTGCATCCAATGAGAGGATCATATGGTTCTTGGTTTTTCTCTTGCTGATATGATGAATCACATTGATTGTTTTACGGGTGTTGAACCAGCCTTGTGTCCCAGGGATAAATCCTACTTGGTCATGGTGAATAATTTTCTTAATGTACTGTTGGATCCTATTGGCCAGTATCTTGTTGAGAATTTTTGCATCCATGTTCATCAGGGATATTGGTCTGTAATTCTCCTTTTTGGCGGGGTCTTTGTCTGGCTTTGGAATTAAGGTGATGCTGGCTTCATAGAACGAATTTGGAAGTACTCCATCTCTTTCTATCTTTCCAAACAGCTTTAGGAGAATAGGTATGATTTCTTCTTTAAACGTTTGATAAAATTCTCCTGGGAAGCCATCTGGCCCTGGACTCTTGTGTCTTGGGAGGTTTTTGATGACTGCTTCAATTTCCTCCCTGGTTATTGGCCTGTTCAGGTTTTCTATTTCTTCCTGTTCCAGTTTTGGTAGTTTGTGGCTTTCCAGGAATGCGTCCATTTCTTCTAGATTGCCTAATTTATTGGCGTATAGCTGTTCATAATAGGTTTTTAAAATCGTTTGTATTTCCTTGGTGTTGGTAGTGATCTCTCCTTTCTCATTCATGATTTTATTAATTTGAGTCTTCTCTCTCTTCTTTTTAATAAGGCTGGCTAATGGTTTATCTATCTTATTAATTCTTTCAAAGAACCAACTCCTGGTTCTGTTGATCTGTTCCACAGTTCTTCTGGTCTCGATTTCGTTGAGTTCTGCTCGAATCTTTATTAGCTCCCTTCTTCTCTTGGGTGTAGGATCTATTTGCTGTTTTTTCTCTAGCTCCTTTATGTGTAAGGTTAGCTTTTGTATTTGAGTTCTTTCCAGTTTTTGAATGGATGCTTGTATTGCGATGTATTTCCCCCTTAGGACTGCTTTTGCTGCATCCCAAAGATTTTGAACGGTTGTATCTTCATTCTCATTAGTTTCCATGAATCTTTTTAATTCTTCCTTAATTTCCTGGTTGACCCTTTTATCTTTTAGCAGGATGGTCCTTAACCTCCATGTGTTTGAGGTCCTTCCAAACTTCTTGTTGTGATTTAGTTCTAATTTCAAGGCATTATGGTCCGAGAATATGCAGGGGACAATCCCAATCTTTTGGTATCGGTTCAGACCCGATTTGTGACCCAATATGTGGTCTATTCTGGAGAAAGTTCCATGTGCGCTTGAGAAGAATGTGTATTCAGTTGAGTTTGGATGTAAAGTTCTGTAGATATCTGTGAAATCCATCTGGTCCAGTGTATCATTTAAAGCTCTCGTTTCTTTGGAGATGTTTTGCTTAGAAGACCTATCGAGTATAGAAAGAGCTAGATTGAAGTCACCAAGTATAAGTGTATTATTATCTAAGTATTTCTTCACTTTGGTTAATAATTGATTTATATATTTGGCAGCTCCCACATTTGGAGCATATATATTGAGGATTGTTAAGTCCTCTTGTTGAATAGATCCTTTAAGTATGATATAGTGTCCCTCTTCATCTCTCACTACAGTCTTTGGGGTAAATTTTAGTTTATCTGATATAAGGATGGCTACCCCTGCTTTCTTTTGAGGACCATTCGAATGGTAAATGGTTCTCCAACCTTTTATTTTCAGGCTGTAGGTGTCCTTCTGTCTAAAATGAGTCTCTTGTAGACAGCAAATAGATGGGTCCTGCTTTTTTATCCAGTCTGAAACCCTGCGCCTTTTGATGGGGTCATTAAGCCCGTTCACATTCAGAGTTACTATTGAGAGATATGAGTTTAGTGTCATCATGATATCTATTCAGTCTTTGTTTTTGTGGACTGTTCCACTGAACTTCTTCTTAAAGGGGAATTTTAAGAGGCCCCCTTAAAATTTCTTGCAGAGCTGGTTTGGAGGTCACATATTCTTTTAGTTGCTGCCTGTCTTGGAAGCTCTTTATCTCTCCTTCCATTTTGAATGAGAGCCTTGCTGGATAAAGTATTCTTGGTTGCATGTTCTTTTCATTTAGGACCCTGAATATATCCTGCCAGCCCTTTCTGGCCTGCCAGGTCTCTGTGGAGAGGTCTGCTGTTACCCTAATACTCCTCCCCATAAAAGTCAGGGATTTCTTGTCTCTTGCTGCTTTAAGGATCTTCTCCTTATCTTTGGAATTTGCAAGCTTCACAATTAAATGTCGAGGTGTTGAACGGTTTTTATTGATTTTAGGGGGGGATCTCTCTATTTCCTGGATCTGAATGCCTGTTTCCCTTCCCAGATTAGGAAAGTTTTCAGCTAGAATTTGTTCAAATACATATTCTGGCCCTCTGTCCCTTTCGGCGCCCTCGGGAACCCCAATTAAACGTAGGTTTTTCTTCCTCAGGCTGTCGTTTATTTCCCTTAATCTATCTTCATGGTCTTTTAATTGTTTGTCTCTTTTTTCCTCAGTTTCCCTCTTTGCTGTCAACTTGTCTTCTAGGTCACTCACTCGTTCTTCCACCTCGTTAACCCTCGTCGTTAGGACTTCTAGTTTGGATTGCATCTCATTCAATTGGTTTTTAATTTCTGCCTGATTAGCTCTAAATTCTGCAGTCATGAAGTCTCTTGAGTCCTTTATACTTTTTTCTAGAGCCACCAGTAGCTGTATAATAGTGCTTCTGAATTGGCTTTCTGACATTGAATTGTAATCCAGATTTTGTAACTCTGTGGGAGAGGGGACTGTTTCTGATTCTTTCTTTTGAGGTGAGGTTTTCCTTCTAGTCATTTTGCTCAGTGCAGAGTGGCCAAAAGCAAGTTGTATTGGGAAAAAGAGAAAAAGAGAGGAGAGAAAGAAGGAAAGAAAAGAGAAAGAGAAAAAAAAAGGGAAGAAAAAGAAAAAAAAAACGAAAAAAAAAAAAAAAAGAAAAAGAGAAAGAAAAAGAAAGGAGAAAAAAAGGGGGTGGGGGAAGGAAACAAATCAAAAAGCAAAACAAAACAAAACAAAACAAAACAACAACAAAAAAAAAAAAACCAAAAAAAAAAAAAAAAAAAAAAAAAAAAAAAAAAGAACCACAGGGGAGTATCTTCTGATTCTGTGTACTTTAAGTCCCTTGGCTTCTCCTGGAACTTGTCCGTCTAGCTGATCTTCTGGGGGAGGGGCCTGTTGTGCTGATTTTCAGGTGTTAGCACTTGGGGGAGCTGCTGTGCCCCTGCCTGGTGCAGGGCTCAGTGGGGGTTGTTTACCCCGTGAGGCCGCAGGAGGAACAGCCCCAGTGGCGGGGCAGCTCTGGAAACCTGGATTCAGCTCCGGCAGGAACTCCGTCTGCAGGGCCTGGAGGCTCCGGGGCGGGGCCGCTGATGTGCTCAGCTGGGGCAGGAGCGTCCTTGCTGTCCTGGGCCCTCCCGGCCTCTGCCTGTCCCGGGGGAGGCGGGATCCTGGGCTGTGTCCCGGCGCCCTGTGCTCCGGAGCCTGCGCTGGTGGATTCGCGCTCCCGGGCCGCGCAGCCCCCTCCGCGGAGCCGCCGCCCGAGCCCCTCCGAGCTGCTCCTGGAACCGCGCAGCCCCCTCCGCACGGAGCCTCTTCCTCTGCCCGAGCCCCTCCGAGCTGCTCCCGGGGCCGCGCAGCCCCCTCCGCGGAGCCGCCGCCCGAGCCCCCTGAGCTGCTCCGGGTCCCGCCGTGCGCGCTGCAGCCCTTAGGGAGCTCGGCGCACTCTCCCGGGGCGCAGGTGTCTGTTACTGTCCCCGGGAGCCCGAGGGCATCCCCGCCCTCCTGGGTCCTGCTCCACCTCCCCACGAGCCCCTTTCCGCCCGGGAAGGTCGGTGCAGCTCCTGCGTCTCCGGGACGGGGCTCTCCTGTCCTGGGGACACTCGCCCCGGCCTCAGCCCGGCTCCTCGCGGGGCCCCTCCCCCTTGGAGGCCTTTGTTCCTTTATTTCTTTTTCCCCGTCTTCCTACCTTGATAGATGCGCGAACTCTTCTCACTGCAGCATTCCAGCTGGTCTCTCTTTAAATCTCAGGCCGAATTCATAGATTTTCAGGATAATTTGAAGGTTTTCTAGGTAGTTTGGTGGAGACAGGTGATTTGGAGACCCTACTCCTCCGCCATCTTGCTCCTCCCCCCCCCTATATATATTTCTTGAAGTTTTGTTAAACACTCCTTTTGGGGGTCCCTGGGTGGCTCAGTCAGTTAAGCATCTGCCTTCAGCTTTGGTCATGACCCCAGAGTCCTGGCTTCAAGCCCCACATCAGGCTCCCTGCTTAGCGAGGCATCTGCTTCTTCTTATTCTTCAGTTCCTCCTCCAGCTCATGCGCTCTCTCTCATGCTCTCTCTCAAATAAATAAATAAAATATTTTTTATTTTGATTTGGGGCTTTTTTAAACCCCCCAAAACAAAAAAACCTACTACTTTTGTCCTTTAAACTAGAGGGCAAAATTGTAGTTTTTCTTAAAATTCAGTTCAGCTTTTTTAAAAGAAGACCATTTCAGTGATTTTCATGCATAAGGACTTTTCCTTAGCTTAATCATAAAACCAGTATCTTTCATTTCATTATTTAGCCTGGTCAGCTAAGAATTCTGCAGACCAATATGTCTTCAACAAACCTGCTAATTTCTTTACCACCTCTGTCTGAGATCCTTCGGTAATATTCATTTAAGGAGGATTAACAGTGGAAAAGTCACTTTGTTTTTCAAGGACTTTTCGAAAGTCTGTTTTTGGACTAGCCATATTTCCCCACCTCTTTCTGATCAGTGAGATGTAAGATAAGATTAATACCATTATAAATAATTAGTGCTTACACTGCCTTTCACCAACCATTATTGAGATGACCTTTTTTTCATAAATTGTTATGAACCAACTACATGTTGAACATCTGAACATTCCTCTAAAATGCACTAAAGTATAATCCACCCTGTGGGTTTTTTTTTTTTTTAATAAGATGGGCTAAGGAAACAGAACAGAATGTTAGAGTTGGAAGGGATGACAAAAACAACTCAAGTAAGTAAGTCTTTTATAAATAAAAAAGCTAAGGCATAGAGAGGTGAGGTGATTTTCCAAATTCTACATAGGCTACTAACTAGCTGTGAGGCCAATACTCAATCTTTGTACCTCCACACCTACCTAGTTACTGGTGATTTTTCCACTGACAACACCAACTGCTCCACAGTTTATAACTTTACTCATAGGTTTTTGTTTTTCTTTTAAACCAAGGATCTGGGTAGCTTAAAATCCTATCATAGAAGTAAATGCTAATTATACTCTTTAAGTTCCAGCTATGTCCACTACTTTTGCCCTCATTTGATCTAACATGCTCTATCCCTAGAAACAAATTCTGTGATTAGAAAAATTGCTGTAATTCCAACCTAAGTTATTTTGGGATGGGCTATGTATGATCAGGTTTGGGTGAGCCTAGAACATAAAGAATCCAAACCCAGAAGTGATTCCCATCTGTAGACTGTAGAAGTCTGACATATACTTCCTGCCAGAGCATACACACTGTCTTAGGTCCATGGACAATCCAGGGAGAGATACAGCAACTGGCTGGAAGAAAGTGGCTGGTATCTTTGGAGAAGCGAAAGGAAAAGGAGCAGTGGTGCAGATGAGCTGTGACAGTGAACAGAATGCCAGCTAATCAGGCCCAATTTACCACCTCTATAATCCTGCATCAGGAAAAAAAGCCTTAGTTAGGATGTGGCCAGGTGGGATTTTCTGTCTGGAGTCTGTGGGTCTCAGGTAAAGAAGATCATCACAAGGAGGGGGAGTCTGTGGCAAAAACTAAAGCTAGCCTGTAAACCAATTCATTTCTGTGTATTTGCCCCTCATAGACAAGCCATGTGATTGTTAGCACTGGTTCTAGATGCAAATATGCTATGGCTTGACCACAAAACCACTGTTTCTGCCCCACTTTGAACGCATTTTCCAGAAATGATGAATATGTGGTGATTCTTCATGAATACTCATGCCTGGATCTGATTTGTGAGATGTTTGAAGGGTTACTGTGGCTTTGTAATTGAGATTTTTTTTTTACTTGGGAAGTAACTTTTCTTCCCACAACCATTGTGGTTACCTAGCAACAGGGAACAGTAGAACAGTAACAGGGATTCTGAAGCTAAGGAATGGGGATAATTGATGTCTGTCCTATGGACAGGGTACACCACTGGGCCTGGGCCTGACTTGAGATGGGAGAATGTTATAGCAGGAAATCCGTGGCCCCAGGGTCAGAAACCCCGGAAAGAAGCAGGTGAGTTCCCACCTCCTTCTGTCCCAAAAGAATTAATGGGGATTTCTAGATAAAGTAGATTTTACTTAGTGCTTCAAAGAAAACCTTTATTTAAAGTCTGGGGAAAAACGTCAAACAGACTTTGCACCTTATCCTGAAAAATGACCCCTTGCTTTGAATGGTGCTTTCATAGGGCAGGGTCTACACACAATAGGTGTTCAATAAATATCTGTTGAATGAATAAAATGTCCATTACTTCCTCTTCTCAAAATCACATACTCACCCTGACCATTTTATTGGCATGGGGAGGGAAGAGTGAGCCAGCCCTTTATTAGAACCACTGTAATGAAATGTCACCTTCACTGCTCCCTTGCCAGGAGACAGATATCCACAAAAGAAGCTAGGTCATTCCAACTCTCCTCAAATAAAAACCCAAACCAACTCTGGCTACAAATATGGCAGTAAAATTCATCTCCATAATTGATCTAGAGCTAATTGCTGAAAAATTCACATGTTGGCACAATATACATTTCCCCTTCAAATGTAGAAATATCTGCTACTTAGCATTTTCTGTTAAGCCTGGAATGGAGATGACCATACCTCCTCTGTAGAAAGAGCTGGATTGTGATGGGTGGTATCCTGTGATATGTACACACGTAACTGTAGCTCAGCTTAGTTAGGATTTAAAATGTATTTTCATTACATGAAATGTGTGGGCTTTGCTTTTATTCTTTTAACCTCAAGTCTGTGGTCCATAGATACTGTGGGAAATTCACAAATCCCCCCCAAAATTTTATGTGAAATGTTGTTTCTAATGTGCAAAAGGTCTGTGACTTTCAAAAGATTAATAGTCTTCAGGAGGGAGGGAGTCTTTTGTCTGATAAAGAAAATGAAATTTAGCAAACTCTCATTTTCTTTTAATTTCCCTGAACACAGCACCTGAAGAGATAATATGTCAATGTGCTGACAATTGGAGAGGTGAACATAATGTTACTGAATGGAGAGAAAATGCCCTGTGATTAACAACTTTGAAATGAATAGCCCAGTGTACAACCAGCAGGGAAGCCAAGTGAAAAGCAGGACTTTTCTCTCACTGCAAATTATCATTGGTGTTTTTGTTTTCCTGGTATATGGAACTGAGTGTTCTGTGCAAGTAGAGTGCAGGGCTTTGAGGTAGGACACAGCCAAGTACATACTACCTTGGTTAACCCTTAGGTGGGTTCAATTCAGCTCATTTACTTCCAAGCAGGAACAAACTGGCCCCATGTACCTGGTTGTCAGCCCTACTTTTCTCTCCCTCCTTCTCTTCTCTTCTCATGCCCTTGAGACAAATCTTTACAGTTCATAGAAACCAAATGGGAATTTGCTTCTATGCTGGTCTAAGAAAAGAGAGTTAGACCTTGGATGTGATTAACCTAGGGAATAAAAAAAGGCATTTTCCCAGGAAATTCTTTCCCATGAGATCTGGGTGTTCAATAACCATATTTCCAAACCAGTTTTATTAAAATCTTGTATTCACGTGGACTAAGTGGTACCTGATTACTACTCCAACACACACACACACACACACACACACACACACACGGTAAAAAATTTGGAAAACAGAAGGATATTTCACTTAAAGGGAGAAAATATTTATCTTCTTATAAGTTACTGAGAAAAAATGACTATAAAGCTGAAATGTCCTATTAATACTCCCTGCAGATAGAAATTAAAAGGATTTTCTCAGTTTTTCCATGAACCCCAAGGTAAAACAAAAACACTGCAATAAAAACAAGCTTCATAAATACATTTGTTAATTCTCATTTGTTTTCTCTCAAGGCTAATAGGCTTTCTAAAGCTTTTTTTCTCCTGAGTTATGCTAGAAACATGACTTGTACTGTGTATGCTGAGTAGCCATGGTTACTCTGAGGCCATGACTCATGACCTTTAAATATTATTGTCAGGCAGCCAAAGCTCCCTCACTTTTAAATCAGTAGTTTTGTTTCGGGCATTATTAAAAGAAGGTGGTTTCAAATAGTGTTTTCTCTCATATATTTGTGGTACATCTGAATATGCACATGGGGTACTGTACCCACAACGTTTTGTATTTTTTTGTTTGGCTTCATTCAGTGACCAAATATTAATTTCTTGCTTGGTATACCATTGGGTGAATAAAAAAACCAACAAAGATATTCCTTGTCCTCTGGGAGATGTCATTGAGGAGGGCAAAAACATAGGTTGGCAAATAATTATTTACATGATGAAATGTAATCAGGGCTGTAACTCCAAACACTGCTTGTAGACACAGAGACAAGAAACACTTTTGACCAGTAGGATCAAAAAAGCTTCAGGAAGAGGCAGAATTTGAGTCATGGTGTGAAGAATAGGTAGGATTTTCACAGACAAAGAAGGGAGCAAGAGCCTTCTTATCAGAGGAAACAACCAAAGAAAAAGATAAACACATACTCTGAGACCATTGGGTAGTAGAGTTTGATGAGTATCATTTTTGGGAGATGCACTGAGAGAAGGAAAAACTAGTTAGATGGTAAGAGGGGGCAGCTTATTAAGGTCCTTCAAAACCATTTGTTGTTTTGCCAAGCAACATGACGACAAAAGTTTCTTTTCCATTTGGTGATAAAGTAGAAAGCATCAAATAGAAAGCATGAAGTAGAAAGCATCAAAATATTGGTTTTTGCTGATTTGGTATGATGAGGGAAGAGCGATTATATCCCTCAGAACCCCAGTGTGTCCTTCCACTGAGTGGGAATCTAATTACTTTTGTTCAATAGTCACTGATTACTTTGCAAACATTTTAAATGGTTTTACATTTTTTGAAAAGTGAAAGGTGTGCACAATAACATGGAAATAAAATAATACATTTCATTATGGAGATAGTAGGTTAAAAAATAATAAAAGTGCCCTGGGATTTTAAAGTAAGGCTTATTGGTAGGCAGCAGAAGAACAAGACATTAAGATTGGGGGTTTGCTAAATCATCCATTTGTTCATTCATTCATTAAAAAACATTTATTGACCATCCTAGCCCTACTGAAGATCTAATGAAAGAGTAACAAAATAACAATAGAAAAAAATTCTCTATCTTCAAGAAGTTTGTATCTTCAGTTGGGAGAAGAGATAATATAATTAATAGGCAAATTCCCTAGTATGCTAGAAGGTGATAAGTATAGCAAAGAAAAACAAAACAAGGTGATGAAGATGGATAGAGGGCAGAGAGGTCAATTTTTTTAAAAAGACTTATTTATTTATTTGAGAAAGAGAGAGAGAGTAGTCAAACAGGGGAGAGGGACAAAGGGAGAGAGAATCTCAAGCAGACTCCCTACTGAGTGCAGTTAGACATGGGGTTTGATCTTATGATCCTGAGATAATGACTTGAGCTGAAATCAAGAGTTGGATGCTCAACCAACTGAGCCACCCAAGGCACCCTGAGAGGTCAATTTTAAAAGAGGGTGCACATGGTAGGTCTCACTGAGAAAGGATATTTGAAAAAAGACAAGAAGAGAGTGGAAGAAAGTCAAGCAGACAAATGTGGAGTATATGTTCCTAGCAGAAGGACTTGAGATGAAGGCCTAGATAAGGAGATTGAAGAACATTGAGGAAGCCAGCATGACTGATTAAGGATTAGATTAATTCAAAAAGGCGAAGGTGGAACTGTATGGGAGGGGGAAGTAGTGAGTGGGATGGAGTCTTAACAATGGATGGGAAGGGTAAATGGGTAAGACATCTGCAGGACTTCATATGCCATATATAATGGGTTTTGGCTTTTATTCTGAGTGAAATGAGATCCCTTGCTGCATGGTTTTGGGCAAAGGAGTGAAATTTTTATTATGGTAGATGTGTTGAAAATAAAATGTAGTGGGCAAAGATAGAAGCAGTGAGCACCATTTAGGAGGTTAATGCAATAATCCAGGCTAAAGCTGATGGTGGCTTGAGACTTTAACCAAGGTGTTAGCAGTGAAGATGGTGAGGGTTGGTCAGATACTGGATATATTTTGATTATAGAGCCGAGAGTTTCCTGCTGGTTTGGATATGGATTCTGAGACAAAAAGAGGAGTCAAGGTGTCAGCCTGGGTGAGTGGAAGGATATTGTCATCATCAACTGAGATGGAGAAGACTGCAAACAGAAGATTGGGGGTAGATGTTAGGAATTAGGTTTGGAGATGGTGAAATTGAGATACCTATTGGACATCCCAGTGAAGATGTCAAGAACACAATTGCGTGAATGAATCTGGAATTTAAGGGAGAAGTCTGGAAATGTGTATTTGGCAGTGATTAGCATATCGATGAACTTAAGGCCATGTGGTTGGATGACATCACTGATGGAGTGGATATGAATGTAGGGGAGAGGAAACCTTAAAGCATGCCAAAGGTGAGAGCTCAGGGAGAGGGAAAGAACCATCAGAGGAAATTGAGAGGAAGCAGCAGGTGGGAAGAAGTAACCCTGGGACTTTAGGACGTCCTGGAAGCCAAGTGAAGAGAGTCTATCAAGGAGGAAGTGATGAATCACGTCAAAAGCTGTCGAGTAAGGGTAGATGGGACAAATGATCACTAGATACAGTAATGTGGAGATGGCTGATGAATGAAGTACAGTTTCTGTGGAATAGTGCTTGTGAGAGAGTCTGAATGGAGAGCTGCTTTAACATAAAACAGGAGGAAAGACAGTGAGAATATAACTTGGTTATAAAGGGGGTCAAGCAGAAAGGGAAGGGTTAAGAGGGCTTAAGATGCAGTAAATAACAGCATGTTTGTAAACTACTGGAAATGATCCCAGAAAGAGAGATTGATTGAGAAACAGTGTAGGAGACAAAGAATTCCCCAAGTCTGCTGTTTCACAGGATGATAGGCTTTCTTCCACTTTTTCTTCTTCTTTTTTTAGTTGAAATAAGATATTTTGCAGGTTTTCAGAACAGACTGTACTGTTCAGACTGCTTATTCTCAAGAGAACCTTTAAAGGCTATTTTATCTTCTTTGAGTGAAGTTTACATTCCATCGTTTTGATTTCCTTTAGAAATGTTCAGAAATTGACATTTGGAGGAAATACTTTATGGCAATTATCTTCAGTGTCACAGTGTAAAGATCTGTTTGACCTGCGTGTACAAGTATGTGCACACTTGAAATAAAGATTTGGAATTCTAAACTCTTACTTTATTTCAGCATCACGTCTGCAAGTTCAGAGTCAAATACACAACAAAGAAACAAAATACCGGTAAGAAATGAAGTTTGCATGGATTTTTTTAAAGCATTACAGTTAATAAAACTGTAACTTCTTTAATTAATGCTGAGATTTTCCTGACATAGTTTTACTTTCACAATTTGTTAGTAAAGATTTTAAAAATAAAACATAGGACACCCTTTTTTCAAGTGGAATGCAGCCAAGTGGGTAGAGTGCCAACTAAATGATATTACTGGGCTATAGGAAAGTTAGGTGAGCTTGGTGTGGCCTCATGATATCACAGACATCCTGGCTACTCCCAAGTATTTGCTTGTTTGTAAGGAAATTTTGGAATTCAAACAAGGTGTAGTTTGAGTAGATCATATTATGTGGTTTATTTAGGCTAAGGGTTAAATTACAGTCTATTCTAGATATTTCCAATTCGTGCTCTTTCAAGTTAGCTGATGACATACCTAGCTTTGACCCTTAAAGTCTCATCTCTTCTGGAAGCTCTGTTATGCCTTGGGACAGCTAAGTCCTTTTTACCTGAGCCTCGTCTAGTACCTCAGCAAGTGTGAAGGATGTTGAGAAATGCTGCAGCTGCATGTTAGGGACATAGGAGCTCATTACAGTAGTCCTCCACTTTTATGTAAATTTGAGGATTTCCCTTAAAGAAAACATAAGCTAACTGTACTCTCTTGATTCTGTTTTAGTAAGGATCCCCTAGACTCCATAATAGACATTTCTGGAACAATCCTTTCAGTTCTAATGTAGAGGCAGTATGATACAGAGGGAAGTTCACAGAACTAGAAATCAGGCCCGAGTGTCCACCTCCAAGCTGTGTGACCATAACCAAGTCATTTAAACTGTCGGGGTCTTATTTTTCATCCATAAAATCAGGATGATGAGCTTTAATAGTCTACTTCAAATATGATGTTTGTGATATTAAAATGGTTGGTAAAGTAGTGGAGCATAATTGTCTGGAATCGATAGCATTCAAACCTTTGGGCCAGGAGACCACGTTCTTGGATTTCTCAATTTCTTCCTAGATTCAGCTGTTCTGCTCTACCACTCCTAACCCATCTCAGCATCACCAGGTAAGAACAATTGATCTAGTCAAGTACATATCCAGAACCCCACTCCTGCTGTTATTTTTTTTTCAAAAACATTAACATCTCTTTTCTAAGTTACATTCATTTAGCCTGGCCTCAGACAGACTGGATGTATCTCTCAAATCCATAATTAGCTTCAGGAAGAGGGTTTTTGTTAAAGAAATAGAAGGCAAGGGAGACCGGCTTATACTAGTAGAACATGAATTTTATTAAAAATCTACTTGCTAACTGTAGTCATCATTTAATCTTATATTGTTTTTTTTTAGCTAGCAAAAAAAAAAAAAAAAAAAAGAAGAAAGAAAGAGAGAAAAAAAACCCTAATAATAATTTTTTAAATATGTATGTTGGAGCTATTTATAATTCTGTGGCCCAGTGAGAAAGTATCACTCACCAGTACCGTGTGAAAACATTTTCTTTTCTCTGCTTAGAACCCTCATGTTAGCAGTTAAATTGAAGTTTTGGAAATGAGAAACTTCAGCTCACCAATCTCTGTTTACTGCCTTTCCCTCTAACAAAGCTAATCAATTAGCACCCCAGAGGTAACCCTCCAGTTGGCCGCATATGACACTGCAAAGGACAAGGTGCCAATTACCACATTTAGGATTTCTGCCCAGGGCTCCCAATTAGCTTCCTGGAGTTCAGAATCTACTGCTTTCAATTTACATTTAATACAGTCTGGAGCCCTGGGGCTGCAAAGTAGCTGGGTCTGCTGTATTCTACTATGTTTTTACATTTCTAAAAGAATACATTTAGCTGGAGGAGGTTAGGATCAGAGACTCAAAGCCATAAGACATCCACAATTAGTGCTGTCTCCTCATCACATAATTCCTTTTAAATCTTGCAGCCCTTGGAATGGTCACTTAGCAGAGCCAATTGTACTGTGAACCGTAGGAAACCATTCTGCAGGTGGATCTCAGATGCCTCTCTTAAATAGTTCAATAGAAGACATTGAAATAGAAGGATGAAATCTGTTTAATTGTGTGAAGATATCTCGATCCCAAAGCATAAGGAAACATGCTCCACCTATCTGGAGATGGTGATTCCCTATTTGTCTTGACTGCACTGTTTTCTGAATACTGCTTTAATTTTTGGGCTGTTCTGTAAACTGCCTTCTTAGAGCGAGAACTAGCCTTTCGGTGTTCAGCAATGTGTCCCTGGAATAGTCTCTGATACCCAAACAGCACTCAATTAGTACTGTTTGAAAGAGAACAAATGGACTGAGCCCCAGGCATAGTCCTGGGTGATTGACAGATGCTGTCCTTCTGATTCCTTACAGCAGCAGATGGCGGTGGTTTTCAGAATCATCACTATCATACTGACACTTTTGTTCTAATGATTACCCATCTTAGAAATTAAGAAATTGAGATTCAGGGAGCTTGGGAAAGATTTCAGCTATTGAGTGATGAATGGATATGTGTTCACCATACAGTGGGAACTTTCTAGGATAATGAGGTGTTAGTATTCTTAGAAACAGGTCTCACGTGCCAGGTTGTCCCTGTTTACCTGCACCCTATGCTTCTGGGCCCATTGGAAGATTAAAAATGTTATTTAAACTGTTGCCTTTGCTGCATTTTAATATCTTCTGACAGAGAACAGCTAATGCATATAAATCATCTCATTTGAAACTGTTTAGGAAATAAAAATTCTGTTGTAAGGAGTCTTGGCCTGAACCAGATACCTGGCTCAGGATTTCTCCCTCTGAACTATTCCTGACAACGGTGACACATAGAGATGAATTATGTAAAACATATGATGTCACTGGTTATATGGAGTTGCACAGCCACAAGGGAGGATGTGGGTATGAATTCATTAATGCTAGAATATGTATGAAGTATTTCACTCATTGTCCAAAACTAAGCTTATTATAAAACCTCACAAACCATTTAACTTTCAAGCTGTAATTTAGTGATGACTTCATTAAAGAATCCTTATTTTAGGTGCCAAAATATGAAAGCACTTTATTTTTAATTTGCAAGGTCAAATTCATGGCACACTACATAGAAAGTCAGCTTTGCAAAATGACCTTCAAGTAGATGAAAGACTTGCATTTGGTAAACTGGGGAAGGCAAGCAACGTCTTAAGTTGCATCAAATTGTATAAATTCTGGGATCCCTGGGTGGTGCAGCGGTTTGGCGCCTGCCTTTGGCCCAGGGCGCGATCCTGGAGACCCAGGATCGAATCCCACGTCGGGCTCCCGGTGCATGGAGCCTGCTTCTCCCTCTGCCTGTGTCTCTGCCTCTCTCTCTCTCTCTCTCTCTCTGTGTGTGTGACTATCATAAATAAATAAAAAAAAAATGAAAAAAAAGATTAAAAAAATTGTATAAATTCTGTTCTTTTAATACTTGGTATGATATAGAATTATGTTTACAAGAAGAAGGTATATGGTCTCACTCTGATATTTCTAAATTTTAATATTCTAAAATGGCTTGCAGAAAATTCTTCTCATTGAGAAGCAAACTTCCAAATCATTTGTTAGTATATTACTTGTGCTTTAAATGACCATTTCACATGATAAAGGACATATTCTGACTTATTCTTAGAATGAGATCAATAAATAACTGTATTTCTATGTATATTTAAATATAAAGATTTGTGGCTCTTCTAGAAAATGTAATATTCACTCTAATTGGTAAGAAATGATGTCTCAGGACTTTTTGTTTGGGGTTTCTTTCCTTCCTCTGTTTTCTCCCTCCCTCCCTCTCTTTCTTTTTTTTTTTTTTAATTTTTATTTATTTATGATAGTCACAGAGAGAGAGAGAGAGAGAGAGAGAGAGGCAGAGACACAGGCAGAGGGAGAAGCAGGCTCCATGCACTGGGAGCCCGACGTGGGATTCGATCCTGGGTCTCCAGGATCGCGCCCTAGGCCAAAGGCAGGCGCCAAACCGCTGCGCCACCCAGGGATCCCTTCTTTCTTTCTTTCTTTCTTTCTTTCTTTCTTTCTTTCTTTCTTTCTTTCTTTCTTTCTTTCTTTCTTCTTTTCTTTCTTTCTTTCTTCTTTCTTTCTTTCTTTCTTTCTTTCTTTCTTTCTTTCTTTTCTTTCTTTCTTTCTTTCTTTCCTTTCTTTTTCTTTCTTTTTTCTTTCCTCTTTTACTAGAAGCAAACTTGACAAACTTGAAGTGTACAAGTTCATGAATTTTGACATATACATACAACTCAGTCAAGAGAATGATACTATCCATCACCTCCAGGAGCTTCTAATGCTCCTCTGTAATCCCTCTCATCCACTTCTCCCCACCTGCCTATAGACCATTCTCAAGGAAGCACTAATCTGCCTTGTGTCACTGTATATTATTTTGCATTTCCTTGAGCTTTATATAAATGGAGTCATATAGTATGTACCCCTTTTACCAGTTTCTTTCACTTAGCAAAACTATTTTGAGATTCATCCATGTTGTAGTGTGTATCAATAATTCCTTTTTATTGTATTGAATGTATCCATTTGTTTATCCCTTCATCTGTTGGCTGACATTTAGATTATTTCCAGGGTTTGACTCTTATAAGCTGCTATACACACTCATGTAGGGCAGCCCCAGTGGCACAGTGGTTTAGCGCCGCCTGCAGCCCGGGGTGTGATCCTGGAGACCCGGTATCGAGTCCCATGTCAGGCTCCCTGCATGGAGCCTGCATCTCCCTCTGCCTGTGTCTCTGACTTTCTCTCTCTCTCTGTGTCTCTATGAATAAATAAATAAATAATCTTAAAAAAAAAACTTTAAAAAAATAAAAAAATAAACACTCACGTACAAGTGTTTGTGTAGACATATGCTTTCTTTTCTCTTGGGTGAATACCTAAGAGTGAAATGATTGAATCATTTGGCAAATATACTTAGAATTTTCTTAAAAACTGTCAAACTGGTTTTCAAAGGAGTGGTTTCATTTTACATTTCCATCAGCTGAGTAGGAGAGCTTCAGTTTATCCCACATTTACTCTCTCTGGTAGGGTCAGTCTTTTAAGCTTTAGCCATTCTAATAGTTGTAGTAGTATCTTATTGAGCCTTTTAATTTGTATTTCTTTAATAGTTAATGGTGCTGAGCACCTTTTCGTGTGTTGATTTGTCATCTTCTTATTTGGTGAAGTATCTATTGAAATCTTTTGTCTCTTTTTAATTTGTTTATTTTTTATTATTGGATTGGAGTTATTTATGTATTCTAGATACAAGTAATTTTTCAACTACTTTCTCAAGTCTGTGGTTACTCTTCTCGTTCTCTTAGCAGTGTCTTTTGAAGGGCAGGAGTTATTAATTTTTATGAAGACTAATTTATCACTTCGTAGTTTCATGGATCATGCTTTTGGTATCTGATCTAAGAAATCTTTGCCCAAGGTCACAAATGTTTTCTCTTGTTTTCTTTCAGAAGTCTTATAATTCTAGTTTGCACATTTAGGTCTATTGATTGATTTTGAGTTGTCCTTAATGATGACTCAAAGCTGTGTCTTTCTTTAGGAATTTCTCTCAGCTGAAAAAGCTTTGCTACCCCAGTGTCCTCCCTCTTCATGGGATCATCCTGCATCCAATGACTGGTTGATGCAGGGCCATAGGACCAGCTCTCCTTCCTCAGATCAAGAACTATTCTGAAAGGCCAGACCTGATCCACAGCCCCCATAGAAACACTGAGGCTACTGTCACATTCCTGCTTTCCTCTTTTTAGGTGTTGCTCCCAAGAGCCACCTCCAGTAAGCTGCTCCCCAGGGACCCTAACCTAATAGAATCACAAAGTCAAAATAGATCTAACCTAATGCATAACGTTTTGCAAATGGAAATTCATAGGAAATGAGAAACAGCCACTGTACTGTCACTTAGGGCAAGACAAAAGATGAACAGGTACTGTCATTGTAATTTTGATAGCCCTTCAGAGAAATATTTCTTCATAGAAGAGATTTAATGAATATATGCTCATAGACTTTCAGGAAGAAAAGTCTTTAATAAAGCATGATAGGGCCTGGGAAGCTCGATGCTTGAGCGTCTGCCTTTGGCTCAGGGTGTGATGCTAGGGTCCTGGGATTGAGTCCCGCCTCAGGCTCCCTGATCCCTCTGACTATATCTCTGCCTCTGTCTCTGTGTCTCTCATGAATAAATAAAATATATATATATTTTTTAAAAAAGCATGATAATGTCCATTTATTTGATCTAAAAAAATTGGCTTTTCCCCAGAAAAGAACACAAATATAGAAATTGAATCTTCACTTCTGGGGATATCTGCTTGTTATCTAACTAGTATCTAACATTACTGTATCTGGAAGAGTAACGTTATCTCCTCAAATGCTAGAATGTGAGACGTTTGTTGCTGTTTTTACCCATTGTTCAGCCTTTCATATAGTTTCTTTCATGTTAAGATCTTGCAATAAATGAGAGGCTGATTCATATCATATTCTCCAGCACCCATCCTCACGCTGTATAATCATCTCAAGTTTCACCTAACCTAAATTGTATAGACCAAGTGCCATACATAAGCAACTTCAACAGATTTCAGGTCAAGTAGTGCATAGAGTGGTGATAGTGATGGCAGAATTGTAGTTGGTGAGAAAGATCTTCCTTTCCTTTAGCTTTTATCAAGAAAGATCAAAACTTCACAAGTCATTGCAATTTAATTTGATTAGCATTAAAATTTTTGTATGCTATCAGTTGCAGGTGGCAAATGGCTTAATATTTTATTTATCTAAAGGGTTTATTTCTTCTTCACAACATCCATCCAAGGTGTGATAGAGAGGGACTCTATTCATCAGTTACTAAGAGACCCTCTGGATGGAAACCTCACCTAGGAATGCACTTCTGCAGTCCTGGCAGGCAGCAACAGAAGGAGGGATAAACTGGAAGTTATATGTACCAGTTCTCTTCTCTTCATTAGTCGAAGAAGTCATATGGCTTAAACAGTTTCAAAAGCTGAGGAAGTGAAATCCTATCATGAGCCTAGGGGAATTTTCAAAAATATGTTGGTGGACAAAACTACAGCAATATAAAACTAGTTAAAAAAAAAGAATCAAACTAAGGAAAAGAAAAAGAAATGATATATAGATAGATACAAAATAATTTTCCATTTTAATAAGTTTTATTTAACCTGAGAACAGAAGCCATAAAAAAAGATCTTAGCAGTTCAAAATGAAGTTGGCCAAAGTACTAAGAAGTGTTCTTTAGAAAATGACCTATCATAAGCAATTGGGCCAGATGACCTATTTCACTTTAATTTCTACAATAAAGTATATGTATAAGAAAAAATAAAGTCCTGTTTTCACATGCAAATGTGTTCCTTTATTTAAAAAAAAATGTCAACAGGCAAATTTCGAAAACATGGCACTGCAACAGATTGTTTACAGATAAGGTGTTTTTCAGAATTTCCCCACGAGGCATCAGTGGCTGAAGCATTTGAGTGTCTGCAAATTTGTTTCATCAAATGCCTATGACATTTTTTTTCTCCATTTGGCTCCTTTATTTATTTATTTTTTAAAGTATCTTTAAGGTTGATTTATTTATGTATTTATTTATGTATTTGTGTATGTATGTATGTTTAAAGGTTTTATGTATTTACTCATGAGAGACATACACAGAGAAAGAGGCAGAGACACAGGCAGAGGGAGAAGCAGGCTCCATGCAGGGAGCCCAACGTGGGACTTGATCCTGGGTCTCCAGGATTAGGCCCTGGGCCGAAGGCAGCGCTAAACTGCTGAGCCACCCGGGCTGCCCCTATTTGGCTCCTTTAAATGGCAAAAAGTTTCAAACAACAGGCACTATTGGGGGAAAGCAAGCCAATTTGTGCTGTGTACATTTTATTTTCTATGAGGGTAGAAATGTTGAGAAGTCAATATGTATAGAAGGAAGGAAGTTGTTAAATACAAAAATGGGACAGAAATTAAATATATATATATGTAAACAGATAAAGGTTAAGTTCATATATTTAATTTACTTCCAGGCCTACTCTGAATCAGTATTCTGAATAAACTAAAATTTCATGTAAAATTTGCTCAACTTCTCAAACCTGAATGTTTAGATCAGAGGAAAACATGGCAAGGAGGATGTGTGTTTTTGGACCATCTAATCAATCTGACTCTGAGAGCACACTTCAATTACTGTGCTCTGAAGAAAAATACTTCCCAAAACTTCAAAATTTCCCTGAGAGAGGATATCCTCCCAAAAGCCTAAGACAGTTATTCAATCTAGCCTTTCCCAAAGGACTACATCTCCTCAAGACTGGAAAGGTGACCTGGGAGGGAAAAGCACAAGGATGAAGGCTCTACGGGATTAAGGTTGGCCTCTGGCTGCCCTCAGTCTCATCAGGCAGATTGGATAACATCGGCTTAATTTGTTTTGATAGTTTTGTGAAACTGAAATTTGCTGCTGGGAATAATAGCCCTAGGTCGTCATGTCAATATCTGAGCTATTTGTGTTAGATCAACTATCAGAGTCAATTGGTTATTTCAAAATATGTCTAATAATTTGAATCAATGTGATGTGTTATTTGTACTTAATGAGGTTCAGAGAAATCGAATGTTTCTCTAAGTTTTGATTAGAGTTTGCTTCTTCAAAATGTTGACTCTCTTCTTGGACAAATGTATGCATTAATACACAAGGATGAGAAACTAATTTACCCCCAAAATTCTATATCTTGCAAGAAAACTTACCACTATTTCAAACCATTTATGAAACATTTATAAAGATTGAAATTAAGTAATAGAAAATATTTGTACCATTTATTACAACATGACATTCTTAAAATGTTAAGGTCTCACATAAATCAATGAGGAAAAAATGAGCCCTTTAAACAAAGGACACAAATCACAATTTACAAAAGTCTTAAGACATACAGATATCCAATAAGATGTCCAAATTTGCAAATATCATATGTCCAAATAATAGAAGGCAAAGATGCTAAAAATTTAAAACCTTAGATATCATATTTACCTGTAAGTGTGACAGATATAAAAAGGACTTAGGAGGAGGGAGTCCAAGGCCAAGATGGCAGTATAGGAATATCCTGAACTCATCTCCTCCCACAGACACACCCAATCTATAGCTACACATGAATTATTTCCCTTTGAAAAGATAGGAAAACTAGATGAATTACTCTAAAACAAAGTATCCAAGGATCACTAGACATAGGTAGGAGGGGCAGAAACAATCTTGTAAAGTCCCACCCCCAGTCACAAACACAGGCAGAAACACAGTCTCATAAACCTTTCACCCCTGGCCACAAACAATAGAGAAGAATCTCACCAGACAGGCATGTTACCTGGAGGAGTAAGGCATTGGTGCCCTGCATTGGGCATCCCAGCCCCTGGGATCTATACTGGAAAGATGAGCTGTCAGTATATCTGTATTAGAAAACCAACAGGGCAGATGTTCAAGAATCCCAAAGTGCCAGGGGAAACTGAAATTTCCCCTTTTGGAGGGCTCACATATGGTCTTGCTCCACCCCAAGACCCAATGAAAATATAGCTTGAAAAATACCTAGACTATAACTGAAGGAGAAGGAGATCTTGGGGCTTTGGCTAGGGGCTGGGTGCTAGGAGATGGCTGAGACACTAAGAAATGGAGGCTCTGGGGGAACACCATTGTTGCACTTTCCATGTCCCCTGCTAGTACCAGTGGATGAGCTCAAATACTGCACCCTCCTTTGCCTTAGTGGTACAGCCAACGATGAGCAATTGGGGCATTTGCTGAGGTGGGAGACCACAGCTGGTTGCAGGCTCCCTTGATCCCTGGCTGGGAGAGGTGAGTGTGCACAATTGTGTCATTCTGCTACTCCCAGCCTAAAGCAAGCATGCTCTCAGAGAAAAGGCATTCCTTTTCTGCATTGCTGAAGCCCACAAATGCATAATTTGCCCACTGCCTTTCTAAAATCTTGTCTACCACACTCTTCAGCACCCTTGCTAAAGCCTTGCTAAAGTGTGCATGCAGTTCACACAGGGGACACCTCTTGATCACCTGATGGACTTGAGTGAGTATGGTTGCTCCAGAGCTCCACAAGACTATAACAAGAAAGTTCTTGTCAGGCACCACTCTCAGGGTACTGTACAGACAGCATGTTGAAACTCCAGTTTTCCTTGAAAATGCCTATTTTCTTATTCTGGAGCTTCAGCCTGATGAATAGGTTTCAGGTTTACCACATTTCTAGGGCTAAGTAAGTGTATCCAGGGAATGTAAGTAGGAGACACCATCCTTATGTACCCCTTGACATCTCTACAGATCAATAAGACCTTTCAGAAAGGGACTTACACACTTGTCTGGAGCCGTGATTTTTGCAACTCTCGTTCAGGGCACACCTTTAGATCTCCTGGTCTGGAAGTCAGCAGAGTTTACAACTGCCACAGGACCATAGATATAGGCAAACTTTAAAAGCTGATGCTGGTGGGTCTGGTTTCCAATCAACCTGAAACTAGGTGCTAAATGGGATTGCTCCCTTGAATCACTGATAGGTCTTCAAACACACCCCAAAATGGGGACATATCAAGAATAATCCAGGCAGTTAAGATAATTACAAAAGTTCAAGAGGCAACCAAGAGCTGCAAGGTTAAAGGAGAAGGATTAACACCTTCGTGAAGTTACTCCTTCAAGACCAAGAGATAGAACTGTTCTGCCTATTCATAAAAACAAACACAAAGAGTCAAGCAAAAAGAGGGAGTAGGGAAATATATTTCAAAAAGAACAAGACCTTAGTGATATGGAGACAAGTAACCCACCTGATAAATAATTCAAAGTAATGGTCCTAAAGATGCTTACTGAAATCAAGAAATGAATGGATTAATGAAGTGAGAACTTCAACAAAGAAAGAGAAAACCTAAAGTACTGAAGAGAAGTCAAAGAGCTGAGGAAGACAATAACTAAAGAGAAAAAATATGCTAGAGGATTTAATAGCAGACTGGATGAAGTAGAAAAATGGATTAGCGAGCTGGAAGACAAGGTAGTGGAACTCACCCAAAGCAGCAAAAAGACGAGTTTTTAAAAGTTAAAATAACTAAGGGACCTTTATAACAACATAAAGCAGAATAGCATTCCCATCATAAAAGTGCCATTAGGTGAAGATAGAAAGGTGTAGAAAACTTATTTGAAGAAATAAATGATAGATGAAAACTTCCCTTACCTAGGAAAGGAAACAGACATCCAGGTCTAGGAATTCAAGAGAGTTTCAAATGAAATGAACCCAAAGATAGCCACACCAAAACACACTAAAATAAAAATGTCAACAGTTAAAGATGAAGACAGAGTCTTTTTTTTAAAGATTTATTTATTTTTATTTATTTATGATAGGCATAGAAAGAGAGGGAGGGAGGCAGACACACAGGAGGAGGGAGAAGCAGGCTCCATGCCGGGAGCCCGACGCGGGACTCAATCCCGGGACTCCAGGATCGCGGCCCGCCCAAAGGCAGGCGCCAAACCGCTGAGCCACCCAGGGATCCCCAAGACAGAGTCTTAAAAGCAGCAAGAGAAAAAAAAAATGTTATGTACAAAGAAAACCCCAGAAGGCTATCACCAATTTCCTCAGCAGAAACTTTGCAAGCCAGAAGATAATGGCTTATGATATATTCAAAGTGATTTAAAAAACCCTAAAAGAAAAACAGAAACTTCTCACCAAAAATATTCTACCCAGAAAGTTTACCATTCATATCTGAAGAAGAGATAGTTTTCCAACAGGCAAAAGGGAAAGGAGTTCATCGCTACTGAATTGGCCTTACAAGAAGTATTAAAGGGACTAGTTTAAGCTAAAAAGAAGTGATAACTTGTTAAAAATAAGAAAACATAAAAAAGTGAAAATCTCCCTAGAAAAGGTAAACATAGTGTCAAGCTAGTAGATTAACCACTTATAAAGCTTTAAGAAGATTAAAACAAAAGTAGTAAAATTAACTAAAATTATAATTAGTGAAGTGGTACATAAAATAAAAATATGTAAAAAGTGATATCAAAAGCATCAAATGTTCAGGGAGCAAAAATGTAAAGTTTAGGAATATGCTTAAATTTAAATTGTTATTAATTTAAAATAGACTGTTAGATATGTAGGATGATATATGTGAAACTCCTAGTAACCACAAAGCAAAAGTTTACAGTATATATATAAAAGAAAATGAGAAAAAAATCTAAAATAACACTAAAAATGTTATCAAACCAGAAGAGGAGAGTGAAAGAAGAAAGAAACTACAAAAACAGCCAGATAACAACTAACAAAATGTCAATAAGTACATACCTATCAGTAACTACTTTAAATGAAATGGACTAAATTCTCCAATCAAAAGACATAGAGGGCTAAATCAGTTAAAAACAAACAAACAAAAAAACAAGACACATCTGTATACTGCCTACAAGAGATTCACATCAGACACACAGACACTGAAAATGAAGAGATGAAAAAAGATATGCTGTGGAAATAAAAACAAAAAAAAAGCTGGTGTAGTTATAGTCATATCAGACCAAAAGAGACTTTAAAATAAAGATTGTAATAAAAGACAAAGACAGGCACTACATAATGATGAATAGGTCAGTTCAGTATAAGAACATATAATATTTATGAATATTATACACCCAACATAAGAGCACCAAAATATATACAGCAAATATTAACAGCCCTAAATGGAGAAATTTCCTGTAACTCAATAGTGGTAGGGCATTTTAACATCCCACTTACATCAATGGATGGATCATCCACACAGAAAATTAACAAGAAACATCAGCCTTAAGTGACACACTAGACCAAATGGACTTGATAGATATATGCACATAAAACATTCCATCCAAAAACAGCAGGATACATTCTTCTCAAGTGTACAAGAAACATTTTTCAGGATGGATCACATGATAGGCCACAAAATAAGTCTCAATGAATTCAAAAAGACCGAAGTCATATCAAACATTTTTTTCAGATCACAATGGTATGAAACCAGAAACCAAATAGAAGAAAACTGAAAAAACTAAAATACATGGGGATTGAACATGTTACTGAAGAACTACTGGGTCACAGAAGAAATCAAAGGAGAAATAAAAAAAGTAGCTAGAGATAAATGAAAACAGAAATGTAACATACCAAAATCTATGGGATGAAGTAGTTCTAAGAGGGAAGTTCATAGCAATGCAATACAGGCCTACCTAAAGAAACAAAAGAAATCTCAAATAAACAATTTAACTTTACACCTAAAGTAACTAGAAAAAGAGGAAGGAATGAAGCCCAAAGTTGGTAGAATGAAGAAGATAATAAAGATCAAAGGGGAAAGAAATGAAATGGAACCTATAAAGATAACGGAAAAGACTAATGAACTAAGAGCTAGTTCTTTGAAAAGATAAACAGAAATGATAGTCTTTACTCAGACTTTTCAAGAAAAAAAAGAGAGATGGCTCAAATAAATAAAATAAGAGACAGAAGAGAAGTTACAACTGATATCACAGAAATATAAAGGATATACAGAGACTACAATGAACAAGTATATGCCCATAATGAATAAATTTCTAGAAATTTATAATCCTCCAAGACTGACTCATGAATAAATAGAAAACCTGAAGAGATCTACTACTAGTAAGGAGATTGAATCAGTAATCAGAAGCCTCTTAAAAAGTAAAGGTCCAGGATCAGATGGCTTCACTAGTGAATTCTACCAATCATTCAAAGATTTAATACCTGTCCTTCTCAAACTCTTGCAAAAATTTGAAGAGGAATGAGAGCTTCCAAGGTCATTTTACTAGGCCAGCATTACCCTGATACCAAAACCAGAGACTAAACACACACACAGAAATTATAGGCCAATATCCCTGATAAACACACGTGCAAAAATTCTCAGCAAAATTTTAGCAAACTAAATTCAATAATACATCAAAAGGATCATACATCATGATCAAGTGGGATTTATTCCAGGGATGCAATGATGCTTCCAATCCACAAATCAATCAATTTGATAGACCCATTTAACAAAATGAAAGATAAAAACTGTATGATCTCTCAATATATGCGGAAAAAACATCTGACAAAATTGAACAACCAGGGCAGCCCCGATGGCCCAGCAGTTTGGCGCCGCCTTCGGCTGGAGTGTGTTCCTGGAGACCCGCATCGAGTCCCACGTTGGGCTCCCTGCATAGAGCCTGCTTCTCTCTCTGCCTGTGTCTCTGCCTCTCTCTCTCTCTCTCTCTTTCTCTCTGTCTGTCATGATTAAATAAATAAAATCTTTAAAAAAATCGACAACCATTTATGATAAAAACTCTTTACAAAGTGGATATGGAGAATGTACCTCAATATAATAAAGGCCATTTATGACAAACACATAGGTATTAGCATAGTCAATGGTGAAAAGCCAAAAGCTTTTCCTCTGAGACCAGGAACTAGACAAGGATGGCCATTATTCCCACTGCTATTCACAGAATAAGTCCTAGCCATAGCAATTAGGCAAAAGAAAGAAATAAAAGGCATATGAATTGGAAAAGACTAAGTACAATTCTCACTATTTGTGGATAGCATGATACTATATACAGAAAACCCAAAGACTCATCCAAAAAACTGTTAGAACTAATAAATGAATTCAGTAAAGTTGAAGGATACAAAATTAGGCAGAAATATGCTACATTTCCATATATTTGTAATGAACTATCAGAGAAATCAAGAAAACAATCTGATTTACAGTCACATCAAAAAGAGTAAAATGGGTAAGAATAAATTTAACCAAGGAAGTGAAAAACCTGTACACTGAAAACTATAAGACACTGATGAAAGAAATTGAATAAGACACAAATAAATAGAAAGATATTTCATGT
Organism: Canis lupus familiaris; assembly: GCF_011100685.1. Classification (NCBI taxonomy): domain Eukaryota; kingdom Metazoa; phylum Chordata; class Mammalia; order Carnivora; family Canidae; genus Canis; species Canis lupus. The sequence continues at coordinate 16,720,680 of NC_049232.1, forward strand.
TCATGGATTGAAAGGATTAATATTGTTAAAATTAACACTACCCAAAGCAATCTATAGATTCAATGCAATCAAAATTCCAATGACATTGGTTACAGAACTAAAACAAAAAATTCTAAATTTGTATGGAACCAGAAAAGACCCCAAATTACCAAAACAATCTTAGGAAAGAAGAACAAAACTGGAGGTATCATGCTCCGATTTCAAACTATACCACAAAGCTATAGTAACCAAAACAATATGGTAATAGCATAAAAACAGATACATAGATGAATGGAAGAGAATAAAGAGCCCTGAAAGAAGTCATGTATATATGGTCAATTTATTTCTGACAAAGAAGGCAAGAATACACAACAGGGAACAAAGCCTCTTCAATAAATGGTATGGGGAAAACTGGACAGCTACATGCAAAAGAATGAAACTGGAATACTGTCTTACACAATATACAAAAATAAACTCAAAATAGATTAAAGGTTTGAATGTAAGACCTGAAACTTTCAAACTTCTAGGAGAAACAAAAGGGATAAGCTCCTTGATATCAGTCTTAGTGATTTTTTTGGGATCTGACTCTAAAGGCAAAGGAAATAAAAGGAAAAATAAATAAATGGGACTACATAAAACTAAAAAGTTTCTGTACAGGAAAGGATACATCAATAAAACAAAAGGAAACCTATCAAATAAGAAAAAATATTTGCGAATTATATATCTGACATAAGGGGTTAATATCCAAACTATATGAAGAACTCATACAACTCAATAACAAAATATCTGATTAAAAACCGGGCAGAGGATCTGAATAGGTATTTGTTCCAATGAAGAATACAGATGTCATAGGCACATAAAAAGATGCTCAACATCATTAATCATCAGGGAAATGCAAATCAAAACCACAATGAGATATCATCTAATACTGTTAGAATGGCTATTATGAAAAAGATAAGAAATGACAAGTGTTGGCAAGGATGTAGAGAAAAGGGAACTCTCATGCTCTGTGGGTGGGAATGTAAATTGGTGTAGCCATTATGAAAAACAGTATGGAGGGTCTTCAAAAAATTACAAATAGCAGTTCCACATGACCTAGTAATTCCACTGCTGGGTATCTGTCCAAAGAAAATGAAAACAGTGAATCAAAAAGATACATGCCATCTCTGTGTTCAGGAGGGCAGCATTACTTACAATAGTCCACATATGGAAACAACCTAAATGTCCATCAGTGGATGAATAGATAAAGAAAATATGGTACATATATGCAATGGAGTATTATTCAGCCATAAAAAAAGAAATCTTGCCATTTGGGCAACATGTACAGACCTTAAGCTATTATGCTAAGTGAAATAACTCAGACAGAAAAAGATAAATATCTTTTGATTTCACTTTTACATTAGATCTAAAAAACAAAACAAACAAAACAAAATAGGACCCAGACTCCTAGATATAGAGGACAGATTGTGGGTTTTCATAGGGAATGAAGGCTGGGAGTGGGCAAGATGCTTGAGGAAGATTAATAAGTACAAGCTTCCAGTTATAAAAAAAAATAGTCGTGGGGATATAATGTACAGCATGGAGAATACAGTCAATAACATTGTATTAACTTTTTAAGGTCACAGATAGCCACAATAAACTGGATTTATTGTGGCCATTTAGCAATGTACATAAATGTCAAATCACTTTATTGTATGCTGAAACTAATAAAATATGTCAATTATATCTAAAAAAAGTATTGGAAATATCATTACTGGCAAAATTGTAATAAAACTATGATTCTTATGTACTGTTGGTAGGAGTGTTAATTTGGGGGATGTAATCAGAAATATGTATCAAGTATATATACTCTTTAAAATCTAGTAAACACTTTTCTCATTTATATTAAGAAAATAAAAAAACAAGTCCACAGGATGTATAAATATGCTTATTACAGGGTTCTCCAATTGTAGGGAAAACTATATGCATGTAGTAAAATTTATTGTGATCTTTAAATATACGGTAATTTTAAAATCAGAAGTGATGGAATATGGGGGCACTTCACTGACTTAGCAGAGTATGTGACTCTTGATCTCAGAGTCATGAGTTCAAGCTGCACATTGGATGTAGAGCTTACTTTTAAAAATTACAGAATAGAACATCTATCATCATTCAAATTAAAGTTATACCTATGACACATCAAATTAAAACTCAAAATAGATTAAAGGTTTGAATGTAAGACCTGAAACTGGAGGTATCATGCTCCGATTTCAAACTATACCACAAAGCTATAGTAACCAAAACAATATGGTAATAGCATAAAAACTATCATCATTCAAATTAAAGTTATACCTATGACACATTGTTAATGGCAAATGATTCCAATTTAGCCATATATAACCATGTATAGTGTGAATCAATATTTTATACATTGTGCATCTTACAGGTATACACATACAAGGCTAGAAAGTAATGCACCAAATGTGTGGCCTCAGTTTGCTGCGGCTGCCATAACAAAACACCACAGATTGGGTGGCTTCAACAATAGACATTTATTTCTCACAGTTTTGGAGGCTGAGAAGTCAGAGAGATAGAGGTGCTAGCATGGTTAGGTCCTAGCTTGCAGATAGTTGCCTGGTTGCTGTATTCTCATATTGTTGGAGTGAAGAAAGGAAAGATGGCAGGGAGAGAGAAAGAGAGGAAGGAAAGGAGAGAAAGAGAAAGTACCAGAAGGTACTTTTTTCTTTTAACTTTTAAGGACACTAATCCCATCCTGAGGACCCCACCCTGATGACTATGTCTAAATCTTATGGTTTCCCAGAGACCACATCTCCTAATACTATAACATTGGAAGTCAGGACTGACACTTATGAATGAATCTGGGGGTGGGGGGGGATGGCAGGGGACACATTCAGTCCACAACACGTGGCAATTTCTGAGTGGTAGGAATCTGGATGTTTTTTCACTTTGTTTTTATACCTTCCAAAATGTCTGAAGTTTTGGGACATAATATAAAGCAAATTTGTGGTACAGAGATGATCTCAATACATCTCTTCTTCCCTTTCTCCTTTCTTATCCTTATAAAATTGAAGTCCACTTTATCTCTCCTCCTTTTCTCAACCTATATCACATTACAAGCTCCTGCAGGGTGAGGAATTTGATTAATTCATCTTTATTCTCCAGAGTTTAGGCCTGGGTCCTACATAAAGGAACTCAAAATATATGTGAATGATTCTCAAGTGTTTGTTTTTGAATAACCAGACATATTGTGATTTTCACTTTGGGAAGAAAATGTTCCTGAATCATACATTTAATGCAAAGGAAAATTAAATTGTAAGATATTTTAAAATTAAATGTAGTTCAGAACATTCTTTGGAAAGGAGCAAGCCCTGTTTTGCTTCCCTCAAATGCCTAAGGAAAATGCTATAAATTGTAGAACAGCCTGCTTTCCCTAGAGGCTCTTTCTACTTGGAATCTTCCTTAAAATAGAAATATCTATGTCCATGGTGACTATATTCTGAATCCTATTAATTTTCCTCCTCCTGAATAAAGCAGCATTTGGGCTTCTTGCCTTCAGATGTGTTCTGACATTCTTTTTTGATGACAAAGTCCCTGAAAATCTAGAAAAAAGTCTCCCATAATAACTTTCTTTGTGGCTGCTTAGCATGTAATGCTGAGGTCCAAATGGCCCAGTATCAAAACTGAGTTGTGGTTTAAAATAAATAATTTAGTATCCACAAAATACCTTTCAAATTTCTCAAGTTCCTAACCCTTAGTATCAAGGAAAATAGTCATCATCACTTACCACCTGGGTCAAATAAACTCAACTAAATTTTTTTACTTTTAAAGTCCCTTTTTGAATAATTGACAGAAGAATAAAGGCATAGTCTAAAAAACTCATTAAAAATGTGATAAAAATCGTAAGTAAAAAAAAATTTGAAAAAAATCTGAACACAGCAAATATCTTTGTTATCTAGTAAAAAATTGTGGCACATAAACATCAGAAAAGATGGGAAAATATGGTTACAAGTACTCTTAACAAAAAAGGAAAGTCCAAGTTCTTGTCACTAAATATTGTATGATAGACTCTGTCTCTTATGAGAATACCCTATATCCTATTTTTTCCTTAGAGATGTGTTTTTCATTTATTGATTCATGAGTTTGAGGATATTCATCTCAGTAGCTAGGAAGTCATGAGCTGAAGATGTATAGTCTATTTCACTTGCATGATTAATTCCATTATCAACATTAGTGTCTAGAGCTACACTGTTCAACAGAGGTAAATTAAATGTTCTAATAGCTTAATTAAGCACTTAAATAAGTGAAAGTAAATTTTAATAATATATTTCATTTAACCTCATGTATCCAAAATATTGTCATCTTAACATGTACTCAATTAAAAAATATATTGAGATACCTTATATTCTCATATATTGTGCTAAGTCTTCAAATTCTTGAGGGTGTTTTATACTTACAATATATCTCAATTCAAACTGACCACATCTCAAGTACTCAAAAACCACATTTGGCTAGTGGCTAGGGCAGTGCACAGGACTGATCAAGAGTATTGCTCTTCATATTCATTTTCTGATTTGTCTAAGAATTATAAAATGTATTCCTCTGTCAATTGTCTTTGCTTTGGGCATTATGGATGGAAAATGAGAAGTACAGTATTCTCTATCATATTTAGTGAAAGCCAAAAACATAAAAATATGTCTCCCCTTTCATAGCTTGAAAGATGATTCAATATTTTTGGCAACACAATAAGAAATTGAAGGATGATTATTAATTTTATTATGGCATTGTACTTCTAGTCAATTCCATAATTCTTTGGCTTTCTTTTTAATCTTTTTTAAAAAGTCATAGTTGGAAATAATTGATAAGTGATGATAAAAAATAATTCCTGTAATGATTCAGTACTAATATGTTTGAAATATAGGAAAAACAAGATCATTGAGATACCAGAATACATCTTAGCTTTATAAAAGGCTCCAATGGGTGTGTTGATGATTGCAAGATAGAATGAGTTTTATTATGCTTTTAAAAAATAATATATATTCTCTTTGTAAGAATCTCTATAAAAGGATAAAAGACATGAAATATAGATTTTTAAAGAATAGAGCATCTCAAAAAAATAAAGTCAATACTATATAGGGGCCCAATGTACTCTGATGGTATATTGAAGGTGAAACTGCATTAATTAAACAGTATATGGGGGGAAATTTCAAAGGTAGAGAGATATTTTTAAATCCTTCTTTCTTTTTCCATAAGGTCCTATCTCACAGAACAGCTTGTCTTAAGTTCTTGCATCCAAAATTCCTTGGGGGTGTCTGGCTGGCTCAGTTGAAGAGCATGTGACTCTGATCTCAGGGTTGTGAGTCCAACCCCACGTTGAGTGTAGAGATTACTAAAAAAAAAAAATAATAAATAAACTTAAAAAAAATCATTGGAAAACATTTTCCTTTAGTCCTAATCCATAGTCCTCTTGCTCTTCTTCTGTCTCTCCCCTTTAGACCTCAAAAGCCCAAAACAACAAGGCTAGCAAGAAAGTCAAGAAAGGGAAGAAATAGAGTTGGTACAGTAGTAACCTTGATCAGGCAGACAAGGGTACAGGCTGTGCCTGATTCTACTATGCTTTGAATTTTTGCTTTTATATTATGCGTAATGATTGACTTTTTCCAACAAAGAGTAACCAAGTTAGGTATAGTCAGATGGTGCCGAGGTCACTAGAGTCTATAAGAATTGCTTGCCTTTGCAAGGCTCAGCAGGCTCTTTCCTAGCCTGTGAGCTCCCAGAAGCTACACAATAGAAACTTATTGTGTAGCTAGCTAACCTAACACCTAGAGGGTAAAAAGGTGATGATTTTTGAAAAACTTTCTTTCCTCTATGGCTCAGGTGTCAGGCTGTGTTTTTCTGCATTACCACATTTAATCATTATAGCATCTCCCACAGGCTTATCATTTTCTCCATTTTTAGAGGTGAGGAAATGGAGGCTCATTCAACAAAATTCATTCCAGTTAGTATTAAGGGGAAAATGAATTACTAAAGGATATTAGGTATTTCAATGGGTTCTCTAGCAGTCAGAGAACCAGGCTTGGAGATCATGGCCAATTAACTACATCAGATTCTGGGGAGGAACCTACTACTACTGCTGCCACTGGGCATAGGCCCCTCACCATTTGTCATTTCCCCTGAATATGAGGTATTACTTCCAAGTCTTCTGCCGCTGCAGCCTCTGAAAATAGGATGATGACCTGGTCTACCGGCCACATTCCAGTCTATATGGCACTTTTCTCTATCTTGAAATCTCAGGGTGGTGAGTCTGGTTGGTGGAGACTGAGTCACATGCCTACACCTTGGATGTGAAGGACACTTGAGAGGGAGTTCCTGGCTTTTATACTTTGGAGTGATGGGATTCATGAGTTGGGAAATTTTCCAAACCAGGAAAGACAGTAGGCCATCAAAACAGCATGACAAATGGCTACCTCAGGGTGCAAGATGAATTAGGTATAAATGGTCTCATTTTACAGATGAGAAAGCTGAAGCCTTACTGAGTAGCTAATGTTGGGCATGCTGTGCCCTCTTCTTTGATATGCTAGCCATGCTTCTTAGTCATATTTTGACTGAGAGACCTTAAAAGAAGTGGAAATTCACAGCAAAGGAGAGCTCTCCTATCTGTCCTCTGCTTACCTTATCATGTTGGAATGTACTATGGAAATCATTACTGAACTTTGATCTGATCTGAAAGGATTCATAACACATTTCTCCTTTAGATCCTGGTAAAGAAAGGAGTGTGTGCAAAAGTCAGGCTGGGTTGGGAGTGGGGGAAGGCTTCTCATGGAAAAAGTTTTCTCATAGATCATCAAGTTCAAATGAGGATTTTCTACCTAGATTCTGGAACAATAACATTAGAGTACTGAAGTTCTTACCATTACAGTTAAACATCTTAGTTTTTTTTTTTTTTTTTAAGTTTTAGAACCTAACCTAAATAAACTTATTTAGAACCTAAAATTCACTGGTGGAAAAAAAAATTACCTACACACAGAACACTGTCAATCATAAAACATTTGATGTTGATTATACACAGCATAGCAATAATTTATTCACAAAACTGTTTGAAAAGCCACTGTCCATATGGGCAATAAAAGGCCAAAAGGGCATCACCTCCCTCATAAGCCAACCCCAAAATCCTTCTTCCTACAGGCAAGCACATTTCCTAAAAGACTGGGATACAGTAGAAAGGTGAAAACATTGTTGTTTAATATGCTAAAGTACTCAAAATTTAAACCTAAGTATGATGTGTGGAAAAAATAAATAATCCTGTCACAAAATGACCCAACTATTCAAAATACTGTCTTTACTAATGGGAAAAGTATTTGTATTATTATATCTCCCACTAAACAAAAATCTTATTTAAGAACAAATAGTATTTTTTGGACTTTTTTTAACTAAAGAAATCAAAATCCAAAATTTGTTCATTTTGTTTGCACAACAGTCCTGTGAAATAGGAAAGAGTAGCTGAATTAATTTTAACATCAATTAATTCCTTCACTCCATAATTTACCTGCTTTACAGTTGTTTTATACTGTTGTTTTTCAAATTGTGGTAAAATACATATCACATAAAATGGACCATTTTAATGGTGTTTAAAATGTGCAGCTCAGTAGTGTAAAGCATGTTTACTTTTTTTGTGCAACCAATCTTCAGAACTCTTTCATTTTGTGAAACTCTAACTCTATATACATTAAGTCCCTATTTTTTCTCTCATTCATTTTTTAAAGAAATAAAAATCTGATTTCAATAGCAAATTACATGTTGTGTCCCTTTTATTGTGAAGGAATATATAGTCATTATTAACATTGTTATTGGTCATGGTCAATAGGATGGGTTAGCACTTGTTGCTGTGAGGTTTCAGTTACAAGAACCAGGTTTCCCAGAGAAGGTATGCTGCTTGCTCTCCCCATTAGAAAGAGAAATTATGTTGTTTCTTTTGAGATTGGGTCATTTCTCTAGGAAGAAGATATTATTTTTTAATTCATTTGTATGTCTTACAGTAGAGGCAGTAAGACCGTAGTGATACTCTCATTCCATTAAAATTTGGTATTTTACTTTAGAATAAAAATGAAAGGTGGCTGAAATATAAATGAATTTCTGAACATGGAATTCATAATTTGGGCTACATGGATGGCATTGAGAAAGATGCTTAGATCTGGAATATCTGAAAACAGGTTAGGACTGCTTATCACCTCCTTCTGACATCTATCAGAATCCTCAGCAAAGAACAAGCCCTGAAAGCAAAGAACTATACATTATGAATGAGCATAAAAATGTTAAATTAATCACCAAACTTTTGACTTTCTTTTGGTTTTTACATTAAAACTAAAACCCTAGGATTTTTGGAGAGATTGGAGAGAAATTGGAGAGAAATTCTAAGCTAAGAATTCTGGTGAAGGTATTAATCCTGTCAGTCTTCTTACTACTTATTTCCTCTTTGCTTAGCATATTATCTGGCAAATAGTGAGTCTTTAATAAATATTCTTTGAACTTAATGAGTTGAAATGCTTTGAACTGAATTAAAATGAGAGTCAACTTTTAAGAGTTTCAGTTAAGTCATTATTTAAAGTTATTTATGAAGCTATCAAATGTCATGTGGTCATTTCTCTGTAGCAACAATCTTTTTATAAGTTAATATCTGAGACAACAATTCTTTTTGGTTCCCTCTTCCTTTATTCTTTTTCCTATCATTGCTACTATAGAAAAAAATGTGGTTAAATCTTTTCATAGGATGAAAGATTGATCTTTAGAAATCTGTTTTTTTTCTAGAAAAGTAGTATTCTGGACCTTGGCTACAGCAACTTGATATTGAATACAGGTCCATGTTGGACTTGGTCCAGGGGAATTCAGAGACCATAGTTCTGGAAAGATTGCCTGATAAAACATTCAATTCATAATTTAACAGAGATGACTGAGACAGAGGGTCTCTATACTTTGAGATTTCATAAGCCCACAAGAATTTCCACCTCCAAAATAATTGGGATTAGATCTCATAGCACTGCCAACTTTTTGAATTTTTTTGAAGAAAATTCACGAAAAGAATAATTTCCATATATTATCGCTATCATTTGTTAAAGAAACATCCTCTTAACACCAAAATATATAGAACGATCATAATCTCAGAATAAAGGACAGTTTTCTAAGTGGAATAAAGTTAACTTCATGAAAAATTCACAATGTTTTTTAAAATTTTACTTCCGTCTTTTTCTTGCTACGGGTGGAAATGTTATCACAAACCAATACTGATCTTTGGGCTAGCATTTGGGAACCAATAGTATAATTAAATCTCTTTGCCTGAGGTTTCTTTGTTTCTCTTTCCAGATCTGCTCTATCCTTCCCCTACTCTGCTCTTTTCCAGGCTAGCTGGTCTCTCTGGATTTCTCATTCAGTGTGTCTTGCCCTCTGGCTTTTTTGGGGGCTCAGCCCAAGGGAGATACAAAAGACCACAAGTTAGAGAAGAGAAGGTCAGGCTATTTATTCCATAGGTCTGACCACTTTTATATCTGAGCACAGGTTGGCAATAGTTCTATTTCTCCATCCAGGGTGTCAGCTCATAGACACAGCCCTCTCCTTAAGCTCTCTTTCTAGATTCTCTAATAGTACTCTGCCATTATCTCTTCCCTACCTCTTCAGTTCAAGGTGAGGCAAAGATTACCTTCATTTCTTGGGATACCCCATCATCATTTGTTCATGCCCTTAACTGTGCCCACGTATTTGCACAGAGTCCCTTCATTAAACCCTTCCCAATTACTCCATTGGAATGACTATTCCCTGCTGAGATGTGCCAATACATTTCTCATTTAAAGATGAAAAACCGAGGCCCCAAGAAGTGAAGCCCAGAAGTCACACAGTCATGTGGTCAGGTCTAGAATGTGGCCTTCCAGATTACAAGCAGCGTTGTGCTTAGGGCTGTTCTGTCATCCTCCCAATGTTGATCTCCTTCACAGTCATATTGAGAGGCACTTTCTAGAAACTTCTTTTAACTGGGCTTTGAAAATAGTTATGAGTTGTTCAATTTTGAATAAAATATATCATATCAGCAAACTTTTTGGGCAACTCTAAAATAGAGGAATACTGTTTCCACTAGAATGGGTGGAAATCAGGAAAAATCAAGTTTTTAAACTGTTGCCTAAATAGAAACTGGCAATTTAGCCTAAGATACAATTGCAAAAGCTAAGCACAAAAGGACACGAGAGTGATGAAATTTTCACTGTAAAAAGAATTCTGATCACCAAAGATGGGGGGAGTGATAACATAAACTGTCCAGAGTAAGGGGCTAAGATGGAAGGCTAGGGAAAAACTTTCATCAGCATGAGACATATGAGCAGGTTACAGAAGACTGAAGAAGTTTAGAGCCTTCAATGCCAGTCAGGCAGGGGGATAGCAAAGAAGAGACATGGAGCATGAAGCTTGACCATTGCAAAATGTGTTGAAAGCATGTTTTACCTGGCATGAAGTTACTGTGCTGCTAAGTAGGAGCTGCTGTCTGCTTACCCAGACATGTGAAGTTTCAGATTGCTGGAAACATTTAATTGTCTTAAACTGACACATGTCAAAATGCTCTCCTGTGATGGTATTATTTGTTATAATCATACTTTTTTTTTAACAGTTTTACTTTTAAATAAATGCACACGCACATATTTAACACGTTAACTTTGTTCTAATTGCATACTTGAATTTTCTTCCTACTGCTATCGTTTGATCATTTGCTATTACAAAAGTGCCTCTATGGGGACATTCCTTTACTAGGGTTTAAAAATAAGCTAGAAAGTTTTAATATCAAATGATTCTCTTTAAGGGAGTTGGGGCAATGGAATTACTAATAATAACATGAACTGAGCATTTCTAAGTAGTTGCCTGCTTTAGCTTTGTCTTCAGGACAACCCTGCCATCATTACCCAACTTCATGGCTACCTCCTGGCCATCTGCTACACAAGCTTGTACCTGGCTTTTGACAAGCAGAATCTCCCTAGGGCTCTGATCCATGTCAGTGTCCCAGGCTGGATACATGGAAAGGATGTAAAAAACCTCAAAAAAGCCTCTCAGCAGAGGGGACTGCTTTCTGGTACAACCACCTTCTTTGACTGATGAGCCTTCAATCCATCAACAGCTATTTATTGGGCTCCTACTATATGCTCAGCGCTGTGCAGTCTTGCCTCGGCAGACAGGGCTCTTTCTACCTGTTGCACCTGGATTCAGAGGCCAGGGAAGGATCTGGGTCAGAGATCTTGAACCAGTCCTGAAAAGTGGAAGGTGTTTGTGTGGCTGAAGAAGAGCAAGGCCATTGTAAGATAAAGAAATACTGACTTTAAGGAAGGGGATGATGAAAAGATGAGATGGGTTAGTGACCTCGAGAAAATTAACAGATTGTCAACTTGAACACACGTGCATAATACTCTAGTGTCTTTGTAACAACCAAAGAGTTGAATTTGAATTTTTACTTGTGGTATTCTTTTAGTTTAATCATCTTGGTTATCTTAGTTACATGTACTTAGATGACTGGCTTGATATTAGGTAGAAATTTTTAAGACAAAAAGTAGAAGTTAAAAACTGGAAGTCCCATTAAATTGCTCGAAATTATCATTTGAAAATCATCAGGTTCAAAACCCAAACACTTGTATATCATATATTTTCAACATATGAAAGCATTTATTTTTAAGACAAAAAGTAGAAGTTAAAAACTGGAAGTCCCATTAAATTGCTCGAAATTATCATTTGAAAATCATCAGGTTCAAAACCCAAACACTTGTATATCATATATTTTCAACATATGAAAGCATTTAACAGACTTTTGATTAGTTCATTTGTTCAATTACTTTAACTACCAAGACAGTTTTATAATCATAGTAAACATAGGGGCTTTATGTGAGGTATGTCCACATGTGCCTGAAGCAGAATGAACTTAATTTTCTGCTCTTCTGCTTTTTCATTCTGCAAAACTAGGATGATGACTAACTATACCTAATTTCTTTAGGGTCCTAGAAACAACACCCCTACCTCTAAAACTTCTGACCCCATGCATGTACTCATTTCTGAAATTATTCTTGATTTAATTTTTATTCCTTTGGTAAGTGGGAGCAGCCTCCTATTAAAGAGTGCTCACCTGTATATAAGTCATTTTTACCTCTGTGTAGATACATTTATGGCTATTTCCCTTAAAGGGGTGGGAGAACAGGAAAGCAAGTCAGAGTGGAGAATGATAGCTTGGAGCTGGAGCAAAGGTGCCCAAGATAGACTATATTCTTCAGTTTGCTCAGGACTTTCCCTTTTGTACAACACATGGCAATTTCTTAAATCTACCTGTATGAAAAGTCCGGTGGAATTTTTTCTAAATTTTATTTATTTATTCATGAGAGACCAGAAAGAGAGATGCAGAGTCATAGGCAGAGGGAGAAGCAGGCTCCCTGCGGGGACCCTGATGTGGGACTCGATCCCAGGACCCAGGATCATGCCCTGAGCCCAAGGCGGATCCTCAACTACTGAGACAGGCCTGTTCCCATGGAATCTAATAACACTCTTCAGTCAGGTCTGTTTCATTTGGCTTTGACTTACAATGCCTCTTTCTTACTAGAAACAATTGTCCTTCTTGGCTAGGAAAATTTGGGATATTTGGAGAGAAAGGTCTAGAGAAACAGATTAATTGATCTTGCTAGATCCACTCACAAAAAATTTAAGAAACTTCTTCTTGAGATCAAACATTAGATAAGAAGTTTCTCCCTGAAAATAGCAATTAGAACTAGAATTCCCAATCTTTTTGGAATAGTGTGGCCTCTTGAAATTTCCCATTTCTGGATAAAATGTTTTGCAGCATGAATTATCCAGAGGTGTAAATACACAAGAGTTTTGTTTTCAAGCTCATTTCTGGGATTTTTTTTTTTGGACTGACTTTTGAAATGTATTGGAATCATTATGGATTTCTGAGGATCATTGATTCATTCCAAATATCATTGTTCTAGCCCAAGATGTTCACCCCTCAAAGTCTGATTGGTGCAAGGGAGTTGGGGTGGGGGGCATTAGGCAGCCTTGTGCGATCTAGGAGCCAGGCTGTTTGGGAACCTAGCACTGTTTCTTTGCCCTGCATCCCACAGAATTTCATTGATGTCAGAGGCCCTAGGGTTCAGTGTACAGTACAGTACAGATAGGACCTGAATGAATGCTTTATCTTTATGGCTGGTTCCATTTACCACCAGATGGCTCTCTTGTATCATTAGGAAATCCACACATGTATAAAATTGGTGGGCTCCTAAACCAAAGGAAGAAAACAAAGCAGCAGTCAAAAAATAAATAAGAAAGAAAAGAAAGAAAGAAAGAAAGAAAGAAAGAAAGAAAGAAAGAAAGAAAGAAAGAAAGAAAGAGAAAGAAAAGAGAAAAGAAAAGAAAAGAAAAGAAAAGAAAAGAAAAGAAAAGAAAAGAAAAAAGGAAAAGAAAAGAATAAACACAGTTTTTCCTTCTGATGGAGTTCATTGGAAGAGCCTGAGCATTGACAAGAGAATAGGACACACCCAAGCAGACTGTAGGAAGATCATAATCCCAGCACATGAGGTCTCCCTTTTCAAGTTTTCATATTGCTGTGTAATGATTATCAGGATAGCCCAAGTAGTCAGGAAATGAATGCTGTAGTCTCACCAGAGCCTGCAAGTGATCTTTCCATACCAATATTGCACACTCTACTGCTTGTAGATGAAAAAGAGCAACTTCAGAACCACTTGGAGAGGAAGTGTCTACACATCTGCTGATTCCAATCATCTTAGCCACATTCTGGGCAAGAATGATCTGATTCTAAGCTCTGTGGTTTCTTTGCTTTAATGAAACTTGTGATAGGAAAGCTGCAATCAGAGGAAATGAGCTTCTCTGAGTGTACATGGTTCTGTTCCTGAGGATAGGTGAATGCTAAAAATAGAGGTATTCTAGGTGACATCTCTTACCAGGAATGTGAGGTCCTGGTCTTAACCTCTGGAAGGAAAGTTCTGTTTGTATCAGGAATAAAAGGCTACAGATGAACCAAATTCCAGTGTGGGTAATTTTAGTCTAACTTTCTAAAGCTGTTCATTGTCGTAATTTAATATGCATTTTTTTACCCTCCCATTTAGATGTTAAACTGTTAAGTAAGACTATTGTTTTGGTAACATTTCACTGTTTTATTACTGTGTTGAAGAAAAGGATATGATTTTGTTGAGTTTATTAACCCTATCTTTGTCCAGAAAGATGCTTAAGATATATTCAGGAAGTTATCAATATCAAAAAGTAATACGTGATTATTGTTTTAAAGAAAGAGTCCCTGGAAACCAGACAGATGGCATTTACTTTGGCACAATTTGAGGCCTTGGAGATTTGCCTGAAGGAAGCAGAAGAAAAGGCTAAGTCCTTATCTGAACAGGTAAGACCTGTCATTCAGACTGGAAATCTGTGTTCTTCAAGTCTGCCGTAGAACAAGTGTAAATCTAAATACATGTTTTATAAAAACTAGAAACAGATGTATAAATAGAGAGAGCAAACTGATGGGTCCCAGGGGAAAGGGGTGTCAGAGGATGGGCAGAAGGGGTAAAGCGGAGTGGGAGGCAGAGGCTTCCAGTTACAGAAAGAAGAAGTCATGGTAGTAACAGGCACAGCATAAGAAATAAAGTCAGTGATATTGTAACTGTGTGGTGACAGACAATAGCTACACTTGTGGTGAGCACAGCATAAGGCATAGAGATGCTGAATCACTATGTTGTACACCTGAAACTAATGTAACATTTTATGTCAATTCTACTCTAGGTAAATAAACAAGCAAACAAATAATCTGTGCTTTGACTTGTTTATCTAATGACACACACACACACACACACACACAGCCCTTTAGTCATTTTATCTGTAACAATAATTACCTTAATCTTGATGGGCCTTTCCAGCCTTTAAAACTCCTTTTACATTTATATTTTGATTTTCATTCACTCTAGCCTATGAGTTATGCAAGCCATCTTTAAGCGGGGGTTAAGTCTTATTCTGGAAAAGATAAAAAGTGTAAGAATGGTTCCCTCCCCTCTATTTTTAAATTCAGTAGATATTTTTAAAATGTGATGACAAAAGAATAGGCAAAAACAAGGGGAGCAACTGACCTTCCTTAAGGCTAAGATATGAGAACATTTCAGAATGGAACACCTGAGTCAAACAATCAAACATTTGTCCACTGGGTGCCACTGTGTTCCTTACCAGGCTATGCCACTACATGATTGCAAAAAGAGAAATTGTCATTAATATTCAAGACAGTGATGTGTGTGTGTGTGTGTGTGTGTGTGTGTGTGTGTGATTAGGAATATTTCTGCTTGTATACATGTATACATGTTAATGCTTCTTTTAAGTATCATTAATACAGGACTTGTCACAAGGATGGTGGGAAATGCTAGCTGGCTTTCCCTGGTAATTCAAATCATTTTGTCAGCCCTATGGCCGAGTATTGACCAGGCAGGCTGGCCTGGTGGGCTAGAAACAGGTTGGGGAAGCAGAGGAGAGGACAAAGATTTGGAATGGAACCAAGGAGTGGAAGCTCATGGTATTGTTGCCCAATGGATCTCGCCTTTAAGAAAAGAGTAAATTTCACTGTTAGCCAAATTGTTACCTCCTGGCTTTGCCTTAGACTAGAACATAGAATTAACTTAGAATGGGAAGTATAGATTTTTAAGATTTTATCTACACTAAGCATCTGTTGGTACTTTGCCTCAATTTACTTGCACTGAACATTTCTAACATCAGCAAAGTCCAGCAAGTTCTCTGTTGGCTCATGATGAAGAAGAAACCTACAAATAAATAGTGAGGAAATAAGATTGTGTCCACTTCCTGTGTGACATCACACAGTAAACAGAATTCTTTGTTAGTTTCCCTCTAGCAGTTTTTATTTATTTCTGGGCAATCATGTGTCTATCATAAAAATAAAAGCAGTATGAGATCAGGATAATTTGCTATTAAGATTTATAACCTGAGCTAGTTATAGCTTTAGGAATGTTGCAGCCACTAAGTTGGCCAGAGTGAGAAAGGGCCATGAGAATCAAACTCTTGTTCTAGGTAATACAGTAAATAACTCATCATTAGCAGGTTTTGCTAAAGAAAATACTAGATTGAATTTCCAGTAGGAAATCAGTGGAGTAAATCAGTGGGAGTAAATGCCTGGGAATTAGGTAGTAGATAAAGCACCAGGAGAGGCAGGTAGAAAAAAGGCAGGGGCACCTGGGTGACTCAGTGGTTGAGCATCTGTCTGCCTTTGGCTTAGGGCATGATCCTGGGGTCCCAGGATTGAGTCCCACATTGGGCTCCCCACAGGGAGCCTGCTTCTCCCTCTGCCCCTGTCTCTGCCTCTCTCTGTGTCTCTCATGAATAAATAAAATCTTAAAAAAACAAACAAAAACAAAGCAAAATGTTAGGGGAGCAGAGAGAAAGAAGAGTAAAAAGGTTTCTGGAGAAAATCATAAACAGTTTTTGCATGAGTGCTGGCTTCTATCAGCAGTGCAGACGAGAGGGACAAAGAAAGGGACTTCGGTGGCCTGTAGTCTGTGACCACACACAAATAGATCCCACGGCTTTTGTCCTGGGATCCCAATACTTTTTGCACTAAAAAGTGTCAGGAAAACCCAGTTTCATAATGGAGCACAGATCCAGAGGTCCGCCAGTGCAGAGGGAATCGGCAGGGCAGTTCCTGAGACACTTCCCCTGGCCATAATTTTGGCCCATGACTCCCCATTCAATAGCAGCTTCTGATTCCCAGCTCCTAGCAGGAGACTCAGGAGAGCTCAGGTTACACTACCTGCTAGCTTCATGACCTTGGGCAATTCACATCATCTCTCTGAGTCTCAGGCAGCTGTTTTATCTAAATGTGGGGTAGGGACACCTGGGTACCTCAGTTGGTAAGTGTCTGAGTCTTGATTTCAGCTCAGGTCATGATCTTAGCTTCATGAGATGGAGCTTTGTGACCTAGAGCTCGGAGCTCAGCAGCGAGTCTGCTTGAGATTCTATTTCCCTCTGTCCCTCCTCACCTCAGATAGATAAATAAATCTTTAAAAAAACTAAAAGGAGGTAAACATACTGGTTTCTTAGGCAGTTGTGAAGTTTACATAAGTATATCAGGCTTTTAGTGGTTTCTCAACAAAGGTTCATTCATCTCCACTTTTAGTAGTCATAACAAAACATGTGGTTCTCTGTATCAGATGTCAGGGGCTAGTATGTGTGTATGTATAAGGAGTTTCTCATTCTCTCTCTCTCTCTCTCTCTCTCTTTTTTTTTTTTTTTTTGCTGGTGTCCCTCAAAGCATTTAAAAGACACTCAAGTTGTAACATAGCACTTCCTCAGCATTCACAATGTTAGAGTCTTTCAAGCAGGAGAGCGCCCTTTCCATCCCAGGTCCCTTGTCCTAGCTTGGCTATTTAAGAGTCCAACTTTCTCTTTCACTCTTTCCAAACTATTTATGTGATAAAGGGACCCAAATAATTTCACCTTGTTCATCCTTTCCGCTTTATATTTTGGGTCTTCTCTTTCTGCCCATTCTCTGATTTTGCTCCAAGCAGGAGCTGAATCTGTAGTGCTGGTATGTGGTTGTTTCAGGGTTTCATGGGCAAACTGGGGAGGAGAGAACTGTGATCATTCCTTCACCAAGGAGGTGAATCCAGTAACAACCATGTTGTCAGAATTAGCTTCAGGTGTCTTATGGCTATCATAGTGAGCAAAATATTGGTTACATATGAGGGGTGCCACAGATACTAGTTGGAAAAGAATGTTGTGATTAGATGCAAGAGCTAGGAGGTGAGAAGCCTGGTAGAAACTTGACTTTTTTTTTTTTTTTGAATCATTGTTTTTCCCAGGTAGGAATGAGACATAGACAAGACGCAACAAGGAGCCCCTTTATGGTCTTTTGCAGCATAAAATTAATTTTACCCTTTTTGTTTCCATAAGGAGAGAATTATTGGTGATACTCAGGATACAGAGAAATTTCAATGGAGAAGCACATGGTAGTATTTCCCAATTTTTGAAAAAAGCCTTTTTCTCACTTCTTAGTAATAGCTCAAGGGCCAGCTATGCATAATTTTTCCCTTATCTGATGAGAAGGACCTTTCCGCAGGCCCAAAATAAAACTAATAGCAGGGCCTTTTTGTATTCTGACTCTGTAGCAAACTTGACCAGTTATGTTATATTCAAAGAAGACTCCTTTCCCTTTCTTTTTTCCTCTGGTATCTCCCTGTCTAACATTCACCTCCATCTTAAATAATAACAGAAGCAATAATGGACACAAAGTGTGAAAGGGGGATGATGGATATGTGGTGTGGTGAGATATCTAAAGCCTGAATCCCATATGAATGCATGCCTTGTACCAGACCACTACAATGCATTGTAAAGTCAGTGAGTGGAGAAACTAATATTTATTAAGCATCTACAGTTTTCTAGGTAATGGGCTTAGATTTGTGGACATTCCATTTAACTGACACACAAGAATGCTAGGAAGGGCACTATTATGATGATCCACATGAAGAACATGAGACTCAAAGACATTAAGTCATTTACCCAAGGTCATGAAATTAATAAATGGTGAAGCTGATATTAGAACCTAAGTATTTTTAAAGTCACAGTCCCTATTCTTAGGAACATGTGGTCATAAGCCAAAGCCACTTAAAAGAAGTTTCCCACTCAAGTAGCACTGAACATAAACCTACCTCTATACTGGAACCCAGAGAGCTTATTGATTGCTGGGCCTTACCCCCAGGGTTTCTGAGTCAGTAGATCTGGGGTAGGGATCAACAATTTACATTTTTCACAAGTTTGCACCCTAGATTGAAGTTTGGCTCTAGCCCTAATCCAAATCTGCAGGCAAAAGGTCCTCTTCACCCTTGCTCTGTGCCCCAATAGCGCATGGATTGAATCAGCTAGGATCAGTCTTGGGTACATAAAACAAATAACCCCTCCAAAGAGTGGCCTAAACACTACTCATAAAGTAGACATTTGTTTTTCAGTCATATAATGTTAGTCTGGACACAGGCAGCCCAGGACCAGCGTGGTAGCTGCTTCACAACTCTCAAAAGCCAGGGCTCTGTCTCTCCATGCATTCACAAACATGGCTTCCACTTTCAACATCCGAGATGCACCTGCTGCAGCCATTCTTTTCACATGTCCAGCAGCAAGAAGAAGGGAAAAGCACATGCAGAATAGGGAAGGACAACTGCCATCTATGCAGCCCCTTTGAAGAACTTTTAAAGAACTTCTCTCAAAAACTCAGTGTAAAAATTCTTATATATCCCTGACTACTGCATGGAGGCTAGAAAATATGAATATTTAGCTGGGCACATTTCCACCCTAAGAGTATGGAGATTCTTTTACTAAGAAGGTTAGAAGAGATATTAGGTTGGCAAATAGCGATCTCTGCCTTACTCATCCAAGCCCTTGACCATACTGTAGCCCATTGTGCTACATGTGCTACCTGGGGATATCCAGGTAGCACAAGTAGCACAATGGGCTTATCCCAGTGCCATTTGCTGAAGAGATGATTCTTTCTCCACTGAATGGTCTTGACAGCCTCATCAAAACTCAATTGTTTACAGATGTATGATTCTGTAGACTCTCAATTCTGTTCCATGCTCTATAAATAACTCTGTGACTTTCAACAGGTACTTCTGGTTGGAAACCCCAGGTAAATTTTTTAGCAGGAACTTGGATTTGGTCTTCTGGGTCCTTTACCAAGATCCTTTCTTATTGTGAGAAGCACAGTGGACCATTCTTACTTATGCAGTAGCTGGAAATTGAATGAATCTTCTAACTGATCTTTTACCTTAAGCATTTAGTATAACAAGCAAGCAATCAAGTACAAAGATGAAAGACTATGTTTGACTCTGGGAATCCAACATTATTTATCATTTTGTACATACCTAAGGCTCTAATATAAACTCCCATTATTTGCTTCTTAGTATTTAATCTGTTTTTTAAGTTTGGGAATAGAAAAAATAAAGATCTTCAGCAAACTTTTAGATGCCAAATATGTGTATGGATGGCTAAAAGTGACCTGATACACACTGAGATTGCTCCCCAAAAATGTTCTGGTTCTTTTTTCATTGTTTAAATGCAACAGTAGATCCCTTGATGTCAAGTTTATTTGAAATAAGTAATGTGCCCTTGGTAGGAGTATTCATTTCTGCAAATGCTCAGAAATTATGCTTGATATGCCAATCTGAAATCATGAGTTTCTGTGAATGAGTTTTTGTTTTCCAATCTTTTTGGAAGTCTACTTTAATACCATAAAATCAAATTCACAAGCAGTCTGTTTGACCTGGAATGGGCTTCCTTATCACCATGAAACCTAGCTACTGGGAACTTCATTTTAACACTTTGGTTCTGGTTGATTTTACAGCAGAATGCCCTCTTTTTTTTTTTAAGATTTATTTTTATTTATTATTTATGATAGAGAGAGAGGCAGAGACACAGGCAGAGGGAGAAGCAGGCTCCATGCCGGGAGCCTCATGAGGGACTCGATCCTGGGACTCCAGGATCGCGCCCTGGGCCAAAGGCAGGCGAGAAACCGCTGAGCCACCCAGGGATCCCCCAGAATGCCCTCTTTAAACACCCCTGCATGCACGCGTGTACACACACATACACACACACACACACACACTTCCTCTTACCTAAGCAGGTGTCAATTTTTACCCCCTTATTAGATTGTTGGGCATTAATTGAGAGCTTAAGAGAATGTAAGGGAAAAAAGACAAGCTGGTGAAGAGATGTGTTGTTTTGAATCGAGTCAGGCACAATGACAAATGGGCTTCTGTTGCTATTGTTGTTACAGGCGGGATGCATGGACTGCTGGCCTGTTACATAACTAAAGACTTCCTTTTGCTTGTAAATGTCAAGATCAAACAGAGGTCAGTTTTAAATAGCTGACTGGGCGCTAATAAATGTGACTTTCTTGTCTAAGAAAAAGCCAAAATGCCTTGTCCCTTATGAATCATGGCTCTGCTGATAAAAGCAGGTGTCTTTTTGCATGGACATTTTCTTTAAAGGTTTCTCAGAGATGGCAAACCCACATTCACTTTCCTTAATTTCTGCAAGGAAATGAGGAAATTAGGTATATGCTTTATCAATTATTCATTTATTCATTCTGTAAATACTTATTAAGCTTGTACCGTGAGTAAGGCATTTTGCTAGGTCCTCCCACGTATGTCAGCACATGCATTTCTTCTGAAGGCCCTGGGGAATTTTATCCCCATCTTGCAAATGATGAAAGCTCTGTTGTGCGATTGCAGCCCTCTCATCTGCTCTTTCTCTACATTCTTCCTTGGTAACCGGCCCTAAGGGCACACAATCTGCCCCAAGAACCACCTCTTCATCATTAGTCCGGGCCTTTTTCATGAACCCAGACCTGAATATTCAACTGTCTACTAAAGAGCACCATCAAAGTTCTCAGTCAACTCACTCATGCTTTTCCTGTTCATTAGCTTCCTGCTTCAGATCTGTTCCTTCTCTCATATCACCTAACCCTGGGACAGGTTCCCCCAGCCACCCTGTGGCTCATATCAGAAATCTGTGCTGCTTTGATTCTTTCCTTTTCCTCATGCCACACATACAGTCAATAGCTAAGTACTATGGATGATGCCTATCAAAGATTTCTTGAATCCGTTTCCTTTAATCTCTCTCCCACCACTGCCCTTGTTCAGGCCACCAACAGCAGAAGCTTTCATTATGGTTCTTATTTAATGGCTCCTCAACACTGCAGACAAAGGGAAGATTCCACAACACATATTTCTCCTTGGCTTAACTCCTAAATTAGTTATCTTTTACCATCAGGGTCAAATCTTACTGTTTAACAGGTGCTATAGTCATTGGTGGTCAGACCCCCTACTCCTTGTATCTCACTATTACATCACTTTCAATTCCTTGTATGTATCATATCCTCTCTTATCTCTCTCATTTAAGAAAAAACAAAAATCTTTGTTTCTGAGCCAAGTTTTATTTAATATATCCTTTTAACTCTGCTTTTGCCTAAGAATGCTCCCTTTATTTCCCCTCGCCCTCTTTCCCATTATCCACAACATCCCAACCAACTCCTGTTTTCAGATATTCAATTAGATACTGCTTCCTCAAAAAATGCGTTCCTTCTTCCTTCAGTTTTGGGTTAGATATCCTTCCTAGGTACTCTCATAATCCATCTCCCACTTCCCCACCAATTGTAATTATCCTACTATACCATATGCCTCACAGAAGAAGTTCAGACAGTGACTTCCCTAAGTCTCAAATCGAGTTTGAATCCATCCACTTGTGTCTCTGATGTCAAAGCTCATGCCCTTTCTAATACAGCAATTTGAGTTGACCTATGGGCATTGTGGAACCATTAAATGGGGCATATTCACATTTGCACTTAGAAAATTCTGAGGGCAGCCCAGGTGGCTCAGCGATTTAGTGCTGCCTTCAGCAGACCCTGGATCGAGTCTCATGTCTGGCTCCCTGCATGGAGCCTGCTTCTCCCTCTGCCTGTGTCTCTGCCTCTCTCTCGTGCTCTGTGTCTCTCATGAATAAGTAAATAAAAATCTTAAAAGAAAATTCTGAGAGGACTAAGAAGACCATATCTGTGAGGAGACCAAAGCCAGGCACATCAGTGGGTAGGCTCCTGTAAAAATCTGGTTTGGAAATGATAAGTGCCTATCAGTTCTGAAGAGAAATAGAGACAAGAAATATTTACGAGTTAGATTTAGTGATTAATTAATGGGAAAGTAGTATTCAAGATAGATTCCAAGTTTTAGGTGACTTGATCAGTGGTTACCCCAACTATCTTATATTTGAATCATTAAGTATTAAAGGTGATCCATTTCCTTTGGAAGGCTCTATGGAGGCTCAATTTACCCCACATATGCTCTGGATTGTTTCCAAAGCCTCATAATTTGGATTTCCTCACTTAGGTCTTTTGAATACTGTAGCCCTCTGATATATCAGACCCTAATCCATGTCTTAGAAGTAGTTTTTTTTCCTCGTTTTTCAGTCCCTAGGGCTTCAAGGGGAAAATTTTGGATGACCACGTGTTTTATGTATGAAGATCTCATTTATTAGCCTCAGGAACAGTTTAATGTTTAACCTGGGAGTTTTATAAATGCAAATCTCCTGCCATTATTAAATGGCTTTATAGTAACAGGGCAGTCCTTGTATTCTTCAGGGGATGTTCAAAGTCAAAACTATTTGTATAATAATACTAACATGTCATTGGCCTTTTCCACTATCATTCCTTAACAAGAAGAGGTTTCTCAGATGTTACACAGAAGATTGAACATAGAGCAGGTATGAAAATCCAGCTGCCCTGTATTAAGTTAGATGTTGAGAAGATTTGAGGAGAAAGGGAAACCCCGGAGAGAAACAAAAAGAATGGCAGAAAGCATTTCCCCCAAGCCAGGGAGCAGAGTCAACTCTGAGTCTGACCAGCAGGGGGAGTCTGTGCCCTGTTGCATGAAAGTGCTCTGAGAATGCGCTGGAACTTGGAAGGACTGGGTGTATTGTATCCTAGGCAGGAGACCTAGGCCACTAGAGTTGTTGGCTTTAATTTCTCTGAACCTGCTATTACTGCTTTTTCATTTTTACATCCAAACATTTGACCTTTATATCCAAGTCAATGATTAATTGCCTCACTTTTCACCATGTCTCATTTCTTTCTGATATTCTTATCTATTCATTAAACCCAGAGAGCTTTTTTGGAGATTAAAGAACTCTTAGGAATCTCTATGCCTGGAACTTTATATTTCAATTATCGATTGATATTTTGGCAAATATTTCTCTCTGTTTTCACTTAGAGCTTAAATTTTCCTTTACTACTCAGTCTCCTTCCCTGAAAACCTTGGGTGTGTTGTGGGTTGCATTGTGTCCCTTACAAATCCAAATGTTGAAGTTCTAACTCCAAGTACCTCAGAACATGAGTTTATTTGGAAACAGGGTTGTTGTGGATATAATTTGTTAAGATGAGGACATAGTAGAGTAAGATGGGCCCCTAATCCAATATGGCTGGTGTCCTTTAAAGAAGTAAAAATTTAGACACAGATACACAGGAAGAATGTCACATGAAGACAAAGACAGAGACCAGGGTGATGTATCTACAAGCCAAAGAATGCCAAAGACTGCAAGTAAAATCATGAGAAGCCAGAAGAGAGATATAGAAGAGATTCTTCACGGGGCACCTGGGTAGCTCAGTCAGTTAGGCAGCTGTCTTTGGCTCAGTCATGATCCCAGTGTCCTGGGATCAAGCCCTATATTAGACTCCCTGCTTAGCGAGGAGCCTGCTTCTCCCTCTCCCTTGCCCCTTGCCCCCTGCCCCTACTTGTGCTCTGCTCTCTCCCACTCTCTGTTCTCTGTCTCTCAATTAAAAAAAATTAAATCTTTAAAAAGAGACATTCTTCACACCACTTAGAAGGAATTAACCCCCCCAACTTTTTGATCTGGGGCCTCTAGTCTCCAGAAATGTAAGATAATACATTTATGATGTTTAAGCCACATAGTTTATGGCACTCTTTTATAGCAACCCTAGCAAACTAATACATGGTTAACTATGCTTCTAAATTATAGGCCTTTGGAGGTCTATTTTAAGATGTGCATGAACCTAGAAATGACTCAAAATAACTTTTTAAAGGCAGAAATACTAATAAATGTAAAAGTCTGTTTTGTCTAGGATGGAGGTAGGATGAGCAATGTGTTGTTTGTTTTTAGCTGTAAAACTGAAATGAGACAGACCCAGTTCTGTGTACTAAATGTATCCTCAGACATCAGGGTTCTTGACCATTCCACAGGTAGAAAAGGTAGTTTTTAAAGTGCCTCTGTTATTTATTGCCAAAATATTTCATAGTTTTTAGTGCTAGTCCAAGTCAGCTTACAGAGCATTTTACACAAGGAAAGCCTTTGTTTATAAATGAAATCACTCTTTTCTCTGTAGTATAAGCCTCACAAGGTTTGTCAAGTACAGCTTTACTCAGTTTGTTTCTGAATGACACTAGAAACCTATCCTGCAGTATTATTTGCTGTGTGTATATGTGTGGGTTGTGTAGAAGATCTAGGAGAAAAGACAATGAGGAGAGATAAATATGAAAATTCACATTAATGGGGTGATTTTCATAATTGTACTTGGTGATGGATGGGGTGGATGATGAGAGAAAGAGAAGTTTTAAGTATATTTGTGGCTTATACATACTGTAGGTCATTCCATTTATTATGAGAAGGAAGTCTGGGGAACACATAAAAGTTGAAGAGTTCATTTTGAGTACATTAATTTTTAAATGCCTCATATACATTCAGGTGACAATATTAAGTAGGTTATTGGATATACATATATATCAACCTGAAGCTAAGTGGTTATATGTCACCCCCCAAAAATGTGAGCAACCAACTTGTTTAAATTATGGCACCTAATGAGATCAGCTAGAGAATGAGCATAGACAAGGGAGAGAATTTGGGCCCAAGACCAAACTCTTAGGTTTCAATATTTAGAAATTGAAAGGAAAAGAAAAAATAGCTAAGGAAACTTAGAATCTGGAAGAAATCCAGAGAAACATATGAAAAAGTGTTTGAAGAGGCATGGAGTATTCAGATGTCTATTTTACTGGGAGGTTGAATGAGATGACTAGAAACTTGTTCACTATGTTTGGTAAAATGAGGATCATAGGCAACCTTGATAAGCTCAGCGTTGGTAGATTAGTGGAGGGCAAAAGGCAATTGAAGAGAGATTAGGAGAGAAATATAATTCAGGGAAGTCCTCTTCCCAGCTCCTGGGAAATTTTTTCCTATAATGTGTGTGTGTGTGTGTGTGAGAGAGAGAGAGAGAGAGAGAAAGAACACCAAGGACTGTAAAGTGAGAGAATTCTGAGAATCTAATTTAAGACTAGGACATAGGGGTGCCTCTACTTCTTAGTTAAAAAAAGTTAATTCTCTCTTTAAGCCAAGTTTGCACTGGGTTTCTGTAACATAACTAAAATGGTTCTGACAAAAAGAGGAATTAGTGACATACCTGAAATTTACCTTGGTACATACCCTCCACCAAAGAAATACCCTCTAGCCTTTTTTTTGACAGAGGCCATGGAAGAAAAGGGAAAAGAAGTTTCCTAGAGGTCCGAAGCAGCCTCAAACACATCAGAAATGTTCACTCACTGCACAGTCAGGATCGACTTTGTTATCACTAGCCAGTACAGTGTGGTATTTGCAATAGCTAGTGACAACTGTATGTTGTTTCCCCTTTTCCATTTTTTTTAAAAAAGGGGAGTATATTATGGTTGTCCTGGTTTTAGGGAGGGTATATTTTTTATTTAATCCTTGGACACTATACCATGATGAGTCTCATCTGCATGTGATTCAGGGTGGAATACACATAACTTGGAGATCTAAATGCAGAGCTAGATATAGGAACTTGATATGACTTTAGGTTATCTCCTTTTGGGGGAGGGGTGAGTACATTTTTGGATTCATGTAGAATAGATGCATCATATGCCAGAGCATTGTGGGAAATGCATATACTTACTGTCTGTGGTATTATTGTGTTTAGCACCCAGAGGATGAACTTTAACTGGCCTCTGTTTTTGTGTCTACCTTTTCTAGAGAAATGTTTTTCCTGGCTCCAATCTTATAATCATTCTGTGGTTGTTAATCATAGTCAAGGGAATGATCATTTGGCACATTTTCTAGGTTTTAGTAAAAAAATTTTTCTAATCACTTATGATATATTATTTTCCTGACCATAAAGACTACTCTCGGAAAACTCATATGAACTAAGATGGGCCAAATAGAGTCCTTTTTCAATTTGTTACCAGAGGACAAATTGTCTTACTATTGAGGTCATGAACCTGGCAGGCTATAGGTAACATTTTTTCCCACTGTGTGAAGAAGCTTGTCTGTA
This sequence comes from Canis lupus familiaris, assembly GCF_011100685.1. NCBI lineage: Eukaryota > Metazoa > Chordata > Mammalia > Carnivora > Canidae > Canis > Canis lupus. The sequence continues at coordinate 16,747,549 of NC_049232.1, forward strand.
CCAGGAAATGATTAGGCCAACACATAGGAGCAGCACCAAGATACAGAAGTAAAAAGAGATAGAATATGACTTCTGAGTTTGCGGATCTAGCTGTGAGTAAAACAAAAATCTACTTCTGTCTCCCCAATTATATAAGCCAATATTTTTTTTTCTTTAAAAAAAAGAGTGGGAATATTCTAAGAAAGTGACAACAGTGTAGGTAGGCAATTATTTTAAGAAAAGTCATTATTTGAGGCTGTCAATGGCTCTCTTTTGCTCATGGGAACTACTATTAACATGTTTATATGTGAAATAGGATCAACCAGAAGTGGGGAGATAGATAACGCAGCAATGGATGGAGGGTGTGTGCAGAAATGACAGGGGTGAAGGCTTTGTGATCAAGGAGAGGTGCTTCAAAGACTACTGGAAGGGCTGGGCTTTGATAGAAGAATATCTTCTCCATTTGTCTAATAAAGAATGCCTTCACCTCTAAGTAACAGGAATCCAATTAAAGTAATGTAATAAGGCCAGCATGGAACAATAAGTTTTAAGGTGGAGCGGTTCTAAGGTTGGTTAATTCAGTGGCTCAAGAATGTCACCAAGAACACAGGTATTACCCATCCTTTGCTCCTCCACCCCTGTGTGATATTTATAAGGTATCTGCAGCAATTTTAAGAATTATATGCAGTCAAAAGATACTGAGAAAAAGAGATGTACTTCCTCCTGTGTGTCTTAAAAAAAAAAATCTAGTTAAATCCTTTTCCTGGGGCTCCAGGGGCCTCTACTGGATTGCAAGCCCATGCTTAAAATAATCCTTTATACCTGGGAATGAGACCAACATGGCTGGCTTAGTTTAATTGTGATTCGTTCCCAAGGACTAGACAAGGCCAAGCTCCCCTAAACACATGGCTGCTAGCTAATCCAAATTGGGTGCCTGGTAGCAAGGGATAAATAGGTAAACAACTGTTGGGAAATGAATTAACAGTCTCTGCTGCAATAAGGTTCAAACACTGGCCAGTGGGAAGGTGAGGGAGTAGCCATCTGGCAGCTTCTATTTTTTCAGTAAATTATTGATGAGGTGGTCATTTGAGGTGAAGGGTGGGATTGGAATTCTGAAGAGAAAAAAAGAAAGAAATGACATTTGAGAAAAGAATAGAGAATAATATTATCTGAGAAAAGAGGAAAGGCAGTTTACAAAGAGAAAAATATAATGATAATTTGCTTTCAGGACAGTGAGATTCAACACTGAGATTTGTGTTCATTAATTTAAAATGGAAGCAGTCAGGGCACCTGGGTGGCTTAGTGGTTGAGCATCTGCCTTTGGCTCAGGGCATGATCCTGGGGTCCTGAGATCAAATCCCACATCAGGCTCCTGGCAAGGGGCCTACTTCTCCCTCTGCCTATGTCTCTGGCTCTCTGTGTCTCTCATGAATAAAATAAATAAAATCTTTTTAAAAATAAAATGAAATGAAAGTAGTCAATCCAATTTTGTTATTTTTTTCTAATAGCAGTCCATGAAATGATGTGATGCTAATAATTCTCATGACCACTGAGAGCTAACTAGAAAGTTACTGTACTTTTATAGAGATGAAATTCATATCACATACAATTAACCATTTTGAAGGATGCAATTCAGTATCACTGAATGGATTCACAGTGTTATGCAATTAATGCAACTACCATTTCTCTCAAGTTTCAAAACTTTTTCTTTACCCCAGAACACTTGGCACCTCACAACCTCTTCATACTACCCTGACCACCACAAATTAGCCTATTTGGGTTTACTATTCTGGATATTTTGTATGAAGAGAACCATACAATATGTGACCTTTTTGTGTCTGGCTTCTTTTACTTAGCCTGATGTTTTTGTAGTTCATCCAAGTTATAGCAAATATCAGTACTTCATTCCTTTTAAGGTTGGATAATATTCATTATATGTAATAATGCAATTCTTTTATTCATTCATCTGTTGAGGGACGTTTGGTTTCCATTTTTAAGCTATTATGAAAAATGTTGCTATGAGCATTTATATACAAGTTTCTGGGTGCATAGATGCTTTCATTTCTTTTGGGTGCATACCGAGGAGTGGAATTGTTAGGTCATATGGTAATTTTAACTTTTTGATGAACCACCAAACTGTTTCCCATAACAGCTGCACTATTTTGCACTCCTAATAGCAATGCACAGGTTCCTATTTCTCCATATTTTCACCAACACTTTTTATTTTTCATTTTTTAAAATTGTAGCCATCATGGTGGCCGTGAAGTGGAATCTCATTGTAGTTTTGAATTGCATTGACTAGTGCAATGCTCTTGAACTTTCTTCTTTATCTGTCTTTTTTCTTTTGGAATCAGGAAACATTTCCAATTTTAGTCTTACAGTTATTTTTTTTTTATTTATTAGTTTAACATTTTTAAAAATTTAAATTCGATTTGTCAACATATAGTATAACACCCAGTGCTCATCCCATCAAGTGCCCTCTTCATTGCCCATCCCCTAGTTACCCCATCCTCCCACCCACCTCCCCTTCTGCAATCCTTTGTTTGTTTCCCAGAGTTAGGAGTCTCTCATGGTTTGTCTTCTTCTCTAATTTTTCCTACTCATTTCCATTCCTTTCCCTTATAATTCCTTTCACTATTTCTTGTATTTCCCGTATGAGTGAAACCATATGATGATTACTCAGCCATTAGAAGAGACAAATACCCACTCTTGGCTTCGATGTGGATGGAACTGGAGGGTATTATCCTGAGTGAGATAAGTCAATCAGAGAAGGACAATCATCATATGGTTTTATTCTTACAGTTATTAACCAAAATTACAAAAGTAGATTTATAAAGTCACACATCAGTGAAGGAAGTGAAATGTATGATATCTTGAAAAATTGCAAAGAAATACACCCTGAGTGAAAAGTCTACAGTTAAACTGTGGTTGCACAATAAGCTATATTTATTACTGCATTTTCTCAGTAAGCTCTTCCTTATGTTTGTTAGACTGATTCACTCTCCTGTACATCAGTTGAGTTTTCTTACTCTTCCTTAACTCAGTTTTGATAATTTGTGTATTTCTAAGAATGTTTCCATTTCACCTGGATAATCTAATTTGCTGGCATCCCACTGTTCCTAGCATTTTTTCTTAATCTTTTTAATTTCTAGAAGGTTGATAGAAATGTCTCCACTTTTACTTTTCAGTTATTTTTGCCTTTGCTCTCTTCTTAAAAAAAGTCAGTAAAGCTAAAGATTTGTCAACTTTGTGGATTATTTTCAAGAAACAACTTTTGGTTTCACCAATTCTATTGTTTTTCAATTCTTTATTTTGTTGATCTCTGCTTAGTCTTTATCTTTTATTCTTTCTATTGGCTTTGGGTTTAGTCTGTTCTTTTTCTTCAAGGTGTTTAGTTAAATTGTTGATTTGACATTTCTTCTAAATGGAGGTGTTTTCAACTATAAATTTCCCTTTGGTACTGCTTTTGGTGCATCCCCTAAGTTTTGGTATGTTGTGTTCTTCTTTTCATTTGTCTCTGAGGACTTTCTAATTTCTCTTGTGATTTCTTCTCTGAGTCATTTATTCTTTTAAGAATGTGTTGTTTTATTTCTGTTCATCTTCAAGGTTTCCAGTTTTTCTTTTGTTATTGATTTCTAGCTTCATTCCATTCTTGTTGGAGAAGGTAGTTTTTTTTTTTTTTATCATTTTGATCCTTTTAACAGATGGTCTAACATGTGCTCTATCCTGGAGAATGTTCCTTGTGCAATTGGGCAGAAGGAGTATTCTGCTGATGTTGGCTGAACTACCCTATATGTCTGTTAGGTTTACTTAGTTTGAAGTGTTGTTCAAGTCCATTTCCTTACTGATCTTCTGTCTAGATGTTCTATCCATTATTAAGAGTGGGGTATTGAGTTCCCTAACTACTCTATTACTTTTATTGCCACTAATTTTGCCCTTAAATTTTGTCATTTTTTCATATATGTGTGTGAAGGGGTTCTTTTGTTTGGTACATGTATGTTTATAATTTTGATGAATTGACACTTTTATCAATATGTAATACCCTTCCTCATATTTGGTACTAATTTTGACTTAGCATCTATTTTATCTGTCACTCTAACTCTCTTCTGGTTATTATTTACATGGAATATCTTATTTCATCTTTTTCACTTTCCACCTATTTGTTTCTTTAAGTCTGAAGTCAGTCTCTTATAAGCAGCTTATAGTTGGATTATATTTTTTATCCGTTCCACAAGTCTGTCTTTTAATTGGTAAGTCTAAACCACTTATTTTTATTTATTTTTTAAAAGACTGTATTTATTTTAGAGAGAGAGAGTGGGAGGAAGAGTATAGGGGGAGAGGGGCAAGCAAACTCTATGCTGAGCACAGAGCCTGACTTGGGGCTCAAGATCAGGAATCAAGATCATGACATGAGCCAAAATCAAGAGTAGGAAGCTCACCAACTGAGCCACCCAGAAACCCCTAAACCATTGATTTTAAAGTACTGAGGATGAAATATGTACTTCTCCCATTTTGCTATTTGTTTTCTATATATCTTACATCGTTTTGTTCCTCAATTCTTCCAATGCTACAGCCTTTTGTGTTTGATTTTTCCCAGTATATCATTTTGATTACTTTGGTATTTTTGTATCTTTTCAGTTATTTGCTTTTATAATGTGTATGTTAGTATGACTTGTAGTGTCTCATAGGTTTCTTAGTTATGTTCATTTCTCTTTATTCTTTTTTCTTTCTGCTCCTCAGACTGGGAAACCAGCTACTCTAGTTTGCTGATTCTTCAAGTTTACTGATTCTTTCATCTGCCTGCTTTTAAATTGTTCTAGTGAATTTTTCATTTTTAACTATTTTGCTTTTCAATTTCAGAATTTCTACTTGGTTTCTTTTTATAATTTCTATTACTTTATTCCTGTCTTCTATCTGCTTATAAGTCATTCTTCTGATTTCCTTTACTCCCCCTACCATGGTTTCTCTCAGCTATCTGAGCATATTTAACATAGCTCCATTTAAAGTATTTTTCCAATAAGTCCAGAAGTACAATGCCTGAGTTTGTTCAGGTACAGTTTTAATCAAGGTGTGTGTGTGTCTGTTTGGTAAATGCACTGTACTTTACTTTGTAAGCTTGGTAAGTTTTGCTGAGAACTAGACATTTTGAATACTGTAGTGTGATAACTCTGAAAATCAGATTCTTCTCTGAACTTTCCCCAAGAATTGCTGTTGTTGCTTGTTGAGGACTGCAGCTGTATATTTATTTACTTTTCCAAAGATTATATTTCTTGTCATGCATGGTCACCAAAGTCTCCTGTTCCATTATTTCTGTAGTTAGCCAGATGACTTGACAGAGATTTCCCTGAATGCCAGTCTCTTTCTTCATCGAGTACTTTCCTGGATACTGCAGGTATTCTACTAGACCCCAGAATTCTGAAATGGTTGCTTCTGATAGTTCTTGCCAGCTCAATAGTTACATAAGTGAAAGGACCTATTCCTGGAACTTCCTACTCTGCCATCTTCTGTGAAGTCTAGGTTGTTTTGCTTTAGCTGCTATCTTGAATACAATTATAAAATATATTAGTGCCCTTTACTGATTCCATCAATAAACCATACAATGGATAAAATTTACCTTTCTTTAACTTTTAACTGTATTACAGTACTTTTATAATGATCTTTTATTGAACATTGGGATAAATATTGAAAGTTGATCTTTCAAGTGGATTTACACAGCCTCAAAGGTATAATATGGAAGTTCCCTCTTTGTTTTATGTAATTCTTAAGACAAATATCATTTATACTTTTTAAGTCATTTCTTCCCTCCAAATTGTTAAAATCACAGGCAGAAAAGAAAGGTATTTGCTTGTCAAAGAGTCAGAAGTAGAACATTAGCCTTCCAACATCATGTGAATCTATCTTCCAGCAAAAGTGGCTAATTAGGACACATGGAAATTGGTCATTTAAAGAATAGCTATATTTCTACTCTCTTTTTGTAAGCAGATACTAACACTAATTGAACTAAACTTGTTTTTATTCTCCCCAAAACAATTACTCTGTAAAACCAAGTAGTTCTTATGAAAAAAAGAAAAGAAAGAAAAAAGAAGCAATGCCCAAGGTCCTCAGAGTTTTAAAATTCAATTATGACATCTTGTATGGCTACCTTGGATTTCCTCTTACTTATTTTGATGCCTTTTTTTCTATGTCACAATTTGAATTTGAATTTAGGCAGCATTCTTGAAAGCTTCCTGAATTGAAAATTAGACTTTAAAAAGTTCTAAACCCTCCATCAAAATAATGGAGTGAATTCAAAATAGCAACTAACATCTTGTGACTCAGCAATAGAGCACAGTCTTTCAGGCAGTTCTTAAATTAAAAACAAAACAAAACAAAATTCTGATGTGTAACTTTTACTTTATTTAATTTTCCTCCCATCTCTTTTCTCTTCTATCCTTTTGGATTATCAGACTTATCTGATGGTCTATTTTCAAAGAGAGCTCAGAGAATATCGTCTTATGCTGATAAACAGTTTCCTCATTATAGAATGGAACACAACTAGAAATTTATTAGTTCTTGCTCCCAGTTTATCCATATTTGGAAGAAAAAATAAGATCCCTTTGTCCTGCTATTGTGAGGTGATGACATATACATATGAGAATTAAGTTTAAAAACTTAATAAATAGAATGATCTTAGCAAATATTGTTCCCAGCCAATTTGACTGTGTCTTGTGAGTTCTGACAGAATCCTCCACTCATCCTTCTGGGAAATTACAATCTAATTTGAACACATATGACTAGAGAAATATCCTATAAAAATAGAGCAAAGTAGCATGTAAAATCCTATTATGGGACCAAGGTCCAAGTGGCAGTGAGTTGTAGGTTTGAGACTAAAACATAGATCTCTTGACTCCAAGCCAAGGTTTCTTAGAATAAAGCTAAGCTCGAGGTAAATATATCTGATTCAAAGGGGTGTTCAGATAGAGGTCCTTATAGAAAGAAAAGAAAAAGATGGTGTTGATGTCTATAAAAAAAAGAAGCAAGAGGGATGCCTGGTGGCTCAGTGGTTGAGCATCTGTCTTTGGCTCAGAGCATGATCCTGGGTCTTGGGATTGAGTCCCGCATCTCCCTCTATGTCTCTGCCTCTCTCTGTGCTTCTTATGAATAAAATAAAATCTTTTTTTTTTTAAAGAAGCAAGATGGAGGATCCCTGGGTGGCGCAGTGGTTTAGCGCCTGCCTTTGGCCCAGGGCGAGATCCTGGAGACCCGGGATCGAATCCCACGTCGGGCTCCCGGTGCATGGAGCCTGCTTCTCCCTCTGCCTATGTCTCTGCCTCTCTCTCTCTCTCTCTCTGTGACTATCATAAATAAATAAAAATTTACAAAAAAAATTTAAGAAGCAAGATGTTAGGACAGACTTCTCAGATCTTAGAATAAAAGAAAATAAATTTATTTCAGGTAAATAGGTAAACATGCTGAGAAAGAATGCTGAAGATCATGCAGTTAGCAGGGGAAAAAATCACAGGCCTCATCTTTGTAGGCAGCTTTAGAGTTAGGGTCTGGATATAATATAGAACGCAGAGTTGGAGGCAGACAAATGTAAATTCAAATCCAACGTCTTCTTATTAGTTAAGGGCAAGCCAATTCATCTGTAAAAGCATCTAGTTTCCCATTCTTTACAATGGTGATGATTAACAAAAAATATAAACAAAACTCCTTATAGAGTCTTGAGCAATGAACTAAGGTAAGTATAGATAGTTTCCAGCAGAATGCATGGTATGGTATAGCTACCAAATAAGTGTTAATGACTGGTGTTGTTCCATAGACTTTAATTATTTGTGGTCAAGAGCATGGGACTTTGGAATCAGACAGTGTATCAGTTGAATGCTTATGGTAGACAAGTAATGGAAAATTCAATTTCTAAACAATAAGGAAACTTATTAGCTTACTCTGTGTGAGTCTAAGGTCAAGATTATGCTTCAAGATTATTTGATAGTACATTTCAATAATGTTGTCCACTCTTCCATTCAGACTGTTGCTTCATCATATACTGGTTTCCTGGATGTTTATAGGATCACTACAGTAGCATTCATATCTGGTAGGTGAGACAGAATGCTCCAAATCATCAAAATTCCTCCTGTGGAGTGTGAAAGGTCCAAATTAGATAATTTCTTCTCATAGAATAACTGTGGCAAAAGAAAAGTCAGACTCTAATTTGGTTAGACTGGATTCCTTTTCTTTTTTTAAATTTATTTTAGAGAGAGAGAGAAAGTGATAGAGCACGAGCAAGGTGAGGGGTAGAGAGAGAAACAGACTCCCCGCTGAACAGGGAGCCTAATCCTGGGCTCAATCCTAGGACTCTGGGATCATGACCTGAGCCGAAGGCTGACTCTTAACCTACTGAGCCACCCAGGCACCACTAAACCTTGATTCCTGAACCAATCAGCAGCAAAGAGGATGGGATTTTCATGATTCTCAGGCCTCACTTTAGGAGCTGAGGTCAAATTTAGGTTTAGGGAATAAGACTCAATGTCCACTGCTGAAAGCTTGGATTCCAACACTCACTTGCTATCTCCTTGGGCAAGTTATGCAACTTTGCTGAAATTAATGAATTCCCTCATCTGCAAAATGGGTAGGAAGCTGAATTGAGATAAATAAAAGTGAAAACAAAAGGTTCTGCAGAGGGCTTGATAGGTAATTAGTACCCAGTGAATTATTATTGTCATTATTGTTATTCACCTATATACTTTCATATTATGTAATAATTCTAAAATTGTCTGCCTTTCTGGGTAAAGTGTGAGTTTTTTGAGCACATAAGCAATACCACTCTCATGTGTTACCTCTAAAGTTTTACATGTGATAAGCACTCGATATATTTCTTTAACAAATGAGTGAATAAGTGAATATCTGTTGAAAGGATGAATAAATGCCTGAAAACAATAGAAGGTAGATTTCAAAGAAATACAACCAAATAGTGACTGACTGAATGACAGGTCAGGTAGGATATGGGAACAAAATAGGCCAGTCTGAGAAAAACTATATTTGAAAGGAAGAAATACCAGATCTAGAGAGGCCTTTTCCCTGAACACTAGAGAGGTCACAGGAAGTAAGTGAACCAAATACAATTTGAGTTTAGAGTAACTGGCTCAAAACCTCTGTGATGTCTTCAGATACTTTGTTGTATAATTTGATAAATAATAAATGTTTGAATAAAACCCCTATCAATACTTACTGTAACCTAGAGGAGGTAGGTAGAAGAAAGTATAAAAATAATAGGTACAGGATATGTTTCAAGCATTATTCTAAGTATTTTTCTTGCATAAACTCATGTAATCCTCAAAACAAACCTGTGAGGTAAGTACTATTCTTTACATCTCCACTCCTATTTACAGATTGGAAAATCAAGCCCAGAGGGACTGAGAAATTTGCCTAGATCCCAGAGATAGTAAGGAGGAAAATGAGATGTTTACCCATAGGGTCTGACTCAAGAGTCTGTGTTTTTAGCCATTATACTATACTGTGGAATACACTAGAAGAGTGCCTACAAAAACCAGGCTACATCTCTAAACTACTATGTACTCAAGAGTTAAATGCATCACCATCCAAGAGGAGCACTACAGGTGTCCTGTGTCACGGAGAGCTGAAAGCTGTAGCCAACAGTTCATGACATATTTGTCCCCTCTGGCCCTCCACATTGTGCTTTTGTAATCTCCAGTGCATAACACAATGGCTGTGGAGAGTGCCAAGTAAACAACTAATTGTTAAGTGAATGAGTGTGAGGATGAGTGGATTTGGATCGATGCCAGCCTATATATGCTGTGCCCAACTTATTTCCGTGGAGACCAACCTCTTCATGCTTTCCCATTTGATAAATTGTCCTTAAAAACTTGCTGTACCTTTCAAGATGAGACAGTATGCTTCACAACAATACTTGGAATAAAATGAAAGAGATACTTAAAGATAATTCATGCCTCCAAGGACACACTGGGAACTGGAATGAATACAAGGTGTGTGTCCCTTTTCAGAGACTCTTTTAGAATTGTTGCTGAGCTATAGAGAAAATGCACAATAAACTGTCTGAATGAAAGGAAATGCTAGTCCAGAGGCTCTCCAAGGGAGTTAGGAACGAGGCATTATCAAACTACCCTTTGCTCAAGAGCAATCCACAAACAGTAAAACAAAGACCGTCATCTGTAGACATTTTCTGGTCATGGTTTGGCAGATGTGTCTTGGATCAGACTTTAACTTGAAATTCCTGCATTTCCCTTTAGCTGTTTATATGGTTAACATTCAAAGGACTCAGAATTTCTACTCTATAGGAAAGAGCTGTAGTCCCCCAAAAGTTAAGTTTCAAGAACAGTTTATAAACTGCAATTCAGATTTCAGCTGCACAAATAAAGTACAATCTTAAAACATAAGAAAGATGAGTGTTGAGCTTGTTGCACTAAAAATCGCTCTGCCTGTTGTAACTATGTAGTTTCATCTCTTGCCCAGAAAGATCTTTATTAATAAAAATAAAATCAACCTTATTTCCTTATCTCTCTACACTAATCTTTGTCAGCTATGAAGGATATTCCAGAAGATATTTTCATGTTTAATAGATACCAGTGGTAGGCAATATATTTATTAATTAAACTTTTAAAAGGAGTTTTAAAATTTGTATGCCCTTACAAGAAATGTCTTTAGCTTGCAGCCTCTGAAGGAACAAAATCAAAACTGCTTGAGCAAGTTTCCTGGCTGGAGGGAAAACTGCAGGCTCTGGACCATAAGGAAGACAGTGGGGAATCATACCAAAAAATAGTTCTTGCAAAAGACCAGGTATGTTGTAGAAGAAAAAATAATCTTTATCTTAAAAGGCTACCTAAATTTATATGAATTGACAATACTGCAGTTCTTTCTGGCTGGGTTGGGAGTTCATATTTAAGTTCAAGATGGCAAATAATATTTGTGTTTGCTAAATATAATTGAATTCCCTGATGAATATTCACATACAAAAATTAATTTTGTGATTTTTTAAAAGTTTGTTTGATATGTATCCTTTTGAACCATATTAGCTAAATATTCTACTTAATTAGTAAGTGGCATTAACTATCCAGATGTTTCTTTGTTTTTAAGGTTGAACTCAATCAAGGAATAGTTTATTTCTGTGTAGTAAAAGAAGGGAGCAGAAAATTTGTCATATGCTTTAACCAATTACAAGAGGTTATTAATCTCAGAATCTCTAGGCATTTATATAATTTTTTTTCTCGTTCAACTCAAAAGTGTTTGTATCTGCCTTTGGTATATATATGTTCACACAAAAACATATCCACATATTCTAAAGGCAGTTCTAAAACCATATGATCCTATATATGTATATACAAGGAAGGTTAGCATTCCCTTCAGTACATCAAGCAAACATTATCTTCCAACTAATTTTCTAAATCTTAACATATTTGTGTCCTTTGTTCTTGGGCTCTTCAATAGATTGGAAGAAAAATAGGAGTAGTAGCAAGGATTTCTCAATGACAATTTCAAAAGCATCTAGCCAAGATAGTGCTGCCATTCACAGGTTTTGAGAACTGGTATCTATTTATATCTGGAATACTTTGAATATGTAAAAGGACGAGTTATACTCTTTGTTTCTAAACTTTTCCCTTTTCAGCATATTGAGAAATTACAAGCTGAATTGAAAACTTCCCAGGAGCAACTTACAGCCCATGTGAGTGTTTTTCTCCTTTTTTTAATTCCTTAATTTATATCACAGTTTTCCTGGGAATGAACAGTAATTTTTCAGAAGTTGTTACTATTGTCTTTGTACTGAAACCAAATCACAAGGCGATTTTTTACTCAGTATTTTTACTGTTTCTACAAAGTTGCTTTCCCTCAATAGAATTCTAATTTATACTGATGGTAAAAATTATAAAACCTATGTGTTATGTATAGCCATACAGTTTAATCAGGTACCAACAGGATAAGAGAACAAGAAACTAAGAGTAGAAAGACAAGAAAACCAGGCTCATTTAGTGAATGAGTGGAAGTGGAAAGGTTTGGCATGTCGAATACAGGCCTAGAGCAGTGCTACTTAAACTTCAGGGTATCAAGAATTACTCAGAAAACTTTTAAAAACAAATTGCCTGGAGATTTTGATTTCTGCAAAAGCTAGGGTGCAACCTGAGAATTTGTACTTCTGGATGATGCTAGATTTAGGTGATGCTGATGCTGCCAATTTTGGACATTTCAAGTAGCACTGTAATATATATATATATAATATATATTATATATTATATATATATATATTTTTTCATTCTGCCCTAGTCTTGTGATTTTTAGACAGGTGACCATAAAAGATACAGAACTGCTCATTTATCCTGTAAGTACTCCCGAAAGAGACTCTATGAACTTCCAGGGTATATTTCATTGACACTTAAGCCTATTTTCACTCAGAGAACAACTAATGAACATTTCCTGCCACAAGATCCTTCCTTATGTGTTCACACATATAAGCCAGTTTGTCACCCTGGCTCTCTCCCTTCCCAAGAATCTAAACAATCCTGACACGTTACATGCCTCCTAGAAGACTCACTCACTCACCTTCCTTTCAGTGATTTCCTCTATCCCTACCTTGGGTGCTGGGGGATGACTTCTTGATTAAGAACATTGGCCAGGGATGCCTGGGTTGCTCAGTGATTTGGCACCTGTCTTTGGCCCAGGGCATGATCCTGGAGACCCGAGATTGAGTCCCATGTGGGACTTCCTGCATGGAGCCTGCTTCTCTCTCTGCCTATGTCTCTCACTCTAAAACAAAACAAAACAAAACAAAACAAAACAAAAAAACAAAACAAAAAACAAAACAAAACAAAAAAACATTGGCCAGTCATGTTAAACAGCCAATCTGAACAACAACAAAGATTATCTTATCTGAGATCTGAGGGGCTGCAGTCCAGAAGTGCTGCAGAAAAGACTGCAGAATAAATTCTGATCATCATCCCTTTGATATTTGAAATAAACTAATCTGGATAAATCATGGTAACTGATTTTTTTTCCTGGGATAGGGAAAAGCTAATCTGCTGTGGCAGTTAGCAGAGCTTTTAGCTCTGACTTCAGAATCTCTTTTGGCCTTATATGCTCAATTGACCAAGAGTGAAAATGATTAAGGCCTGCATTTGTGACATGGTGACATATTCAGACAGCAGTATATCTAATTAGCTTAGTATTCTATTGCAGATGCCTCCCTCCAGTCTCACCCCAGTCTGTCCTGAGGGTGCCAGATAATGACTATTGTCAGAGGATGTCTCCTCATGCCAGATTGATACCTATAGCCATTTGCCCAGGGTGGGTTTAGCTCAGAATTTTTTAAAGGACTGCTCACTATGGTTCTGATATTAGCTTCCAGCATCTCTTCATGAAAAGCTGATAGAAAACAAAACAAAACAAAACATAGTCACAGATGCCTTCAGGAAATTCTTCTGGTGTCTCTTCCACTGCCTAGGTTCTGCAGATTCTACTCCTGTACCACACTGATCCTGGTCCAGGCTTGTCTGAACTGGTATTGCTTTCTTGTATTAGTGTATTGATATCAACAACAGAGATTTCTGCCATGTAACTGCTCAAAGTTCAGGTTTTAATATAGCAGTGTGATCATGAAAGCTTTACTTAACTCATCAAGAAGATTTAAATGAAAATATTAATAATAAGGTTTCTTGAGAATAGATTCTGTATCTACTGTGTTTCATATATTTTATATTTTAAATCTCAAAACAATCCAAAAAGTGGGCATCATTTTTCAAGTAGGAAAACTGAATATTAGAGATTAGATCTCTTGTCACACGTCAGCTCTGATCCATGCTTTTGCTACCACAATTTGCTACCTCTCCAAATTATATTCTCTACATGCCACTTCAGGCATCAAACGGTGTTTATAGAGGCTCTTTCTGCAAACTTTCTTCTCTTTTCACTCAGAGTGATTCATCAGTTCATAATCCTTCAACTCTCACTTCCATGCAAATAAAAACTCCCTCCGCCCCATCAAAGTCTATCTTAATCATCCCCTAATTACAGCTCCTTAATGGCGTAATGATAATTTCTTAAAATATGGTTTCTTGAAAATAACATTCACAATGATGTTAATTCTGGGGGAAAAAATGGGTGGTGCATTGGAAATGAAGTTAAGTTAGATGGGTTTAGTTACTACAGGATTTATCAGTGGATAATCTATCTCCAAGAAAGGATCATAGTATGTTGTTTTCCAAGGGTGATTGATGAATGCACAGAGGTTTGGAGACTGCTAGCATATTGCATCAAGTTAAAGTACTATGCTTGCTAAATATGGCTTGAATATCTTGCTGACACCATAGGCTCAAATACATATACAAAGGGCATATACAAAGTCAAATTTATCATCTTCTACTCCTACTTCTTAAGTATGCCCCTCTTTTTGGATCCCCACCATTGTGAATAATATCACACTGCTGTTATTTATTATGTACACCCAAACTATCAAACAACTTCTCTCTGCCTCCATTCCACTTGTAGTTAGTAGTCAGGCTGTGAGAGTATGTTTCTAAAAGTTATCTCACTTCTGTGTCTTCTATTCCATCATACTGCCATATCCCTAACCCTTTTTGATCATCTTATGTCTTATTGCTACTGGCCCCAAATATTAACATATTCAAGTTTAGACGTTTCCACTGTCCCTGCACAACCCAAATCAAAATGTAGCCCTCTTGCTCTCATATCATCAAGTCCTGTTTGCAGAGGAGAGAGAGAGTAAAACTCACGTGTGAAGATGCGGAGTGGGGGCAGAACTCGAAGGAAGGATGAAACCTACGGGTGTGGCAGAAAAGAGAACAGGGATTGAAAGACCAAGGTGGTGGGAATGGAACTCTGTAGATGAGGAGAGGGTCCTTCTGGACACTGGAAGGCTCCTGGGAGTTCTGAGAATGCTTACTATTAAGAAATAACAGGGCATTAATAAGAGTTGTCAGGCAGGATGTACCTGGATTCCCCTAAGTGTTTGGGAGTCGTGCGTAAAGTTTGGAATTTCTGTTTGAGTCATGCCTCCTAAATGTAACGCTATCGTAGGATGTGACCCTGTGGTAGTCTTCTGGTTTCCCTGCCTCTACCCTGAAAAAGGTTTCCAAAGGACATCCCTACCCCCTCAACACCCTCGTCTTTCCCTACCCGTTCTCTGCCTCCCACTGACTAAGCTAATAAAACGGCTCTGCTGTCAATCTTTACATGTCCTGTGTCAGTTGATGCCCTGTGAATCTGCTCTCTGTGTTCTCATAGTCCAGACTATTCTTCCTTCTGTTCTTTATCCAAATAATTATTACTCTTCTTGCAAGACTCATAACAGAAATCAATCTCTTCCTTAGCCCTCAGATTACTTTCTTTGGGCTCCTATAACCTCTTGTACATTCATCTGTTTTAGCTCAAAATACTACTTTTGATTGACATGATCTGTTCATATATCTACCCCCTACTAGACTTGAAGGTTCTTGAGGGCAATATCAAGAATGTGTGCCTGTATCTATTACCCCAAGCATAAGGCTAGGCACATTATAGTCACTCAATATATTTGCTACACTAAATTGAATGTTACTCTGATCATGTCATGTCATTTTTCCTGTTCCAAAGCCTAGAGTAAGACAATGGTTGCCCATTACTCCAGACTCTATGGCAAAATAAATGCCATGGTCCATTACCCCTGACCATGGCATTTATTACACTGAAAATGACTCTCTAACCCCTTTTCCTGCCTCCTCTGTATCACACATCTGTGACTCCCAAGGACACCCACACATTCTTGCCCTGGGGGCTATGTTCATGGTTTCCTTATACCTGGAATATCAGTCCTCACCAACGATTTTGATGAAGAATGCCAGATTTTTCCCATTCTTCATCAAGATTGTTCCTTCCAGGAAGTTTCTCCTGACCACCCAAACAGAAGTAATCTCTTTCTTTGGTACTTTCTTTCTTTCTCTCTTTTTTTTGTATATATTTTTTTATTGGAGTTTGATATGCCAACATATAGCATAACACCCAGTGCTCATCCTGTCAAGTGCCCCCCTCAGTGCCCGTCACCTGTCACCCCAACCCCCTGCCCACCTCCGTTTCCATCACCCCTTGTTTGTTTCCCAGAGTTAGGTGTCTCTCATGTTCTGTCACCCTCACTGATATTTCCCACTCATTTTCTCTCCTTTCCCTTTTATTCCCTTTCACTATTTTTTATATTCCCCAAATGAATGAGAGCATATAAAGTTTGTCCTTCTCCGATTGAGTTACTTCACTCAACATAATACCCTCCAGTTCTATCCACATTGAAGCAAATGGGGGGTATTTGTCGTTTCTAATGGCTTAGTAATATACAATTGTATACATAGAACACAGCTTCTTTATCCATTCATCTGTCGATGGACACTGAGGCTCCTTCCATAGTTTGGCTATTGTGGACATTGCTGCTATAAACATTGGGGTGCAGGTGTTCCAGCGTTTCACTGCATCTGTATCCTTGGGGTAAATCCCCAGCAGTGCAATTGCTGGGTCATGGGGCAGTTCTATTTTTAACTCTTTGAGGAACATCCACATGTTTTCCAGTTCACATTCCCACCAACAGGGCAAGAGGGTTCCCATTTCTCCACATCCTCTCCAACATTTGTTGTTTCCTGTCTGGTTAATTTTCACCATTCTCACTGGTGTGAGGTGGTATCTCATTGTGGTTTTGATTTGTATTTCCTTGATGGCAAGTGATGCGGAGCATTTTCTCATGTGCTTATTGGCCATGACTATGTCTTCCTCTGTGAAATTTCTGTTCATGTTTTTTGGTAATTTCATGATTTGATAGTTTGTTTCTTTGCTGTTGAGTTTAATAAGTTCTTTATAGATCTTGGATACTAGCCCTTTATCTGATACGTCATTTGCAAGTATCTTCTCCCATTCTGTAGGTTGTCTTTCAGTTTTGTTGACTGTTTCTTTTGCTGTGCAAGAAGCTTTTTATCTTAAGTCCCAATAGTTCATTTTTGCTTTTGTTTCCCTTGCCTTTATAGATTTATCTTGCAAGAAGTTGCTGTGGCCAAGTTCAAAAAGGGTGTTGCCTGTGTTCTCTAGGATTTTGCTGGATTCTTGTCTCACTTTTAGATCTTTCACCCATTTTGAGTTTCTTTTTGTGTATGGTGTAAGAGAACGGTTCAGTTTCATTCCTCTGCACATAGCTCTCCAATTTTCCCAGCACCATTTATTGAAGAGACTGTCCTTTTTTCACTGGATAGTCTTTCCTGCTTTGTCGAATATTAGTTGCCCATAGAATTGAGGGCCCATTTCTGGGTTCTCTATTCTGTTCCATTGATCTATGTGTCTGTTTTTGTACCAATACCATACTGTCTTGATGATCACAGCTTTGTAGTACAGCTTGAAATCTGGCATTGTGATGCCCCCGGCTCTGGCTTTCTTTTTCAATATTCCCCGGCTATTCGGGGTCTTTTCTGATTCCAAACAAATCTTAAGATGATTTGTTCCAACTCTGTGAAGAAACTCCACAGTATTTTCATAGGGATTGCATTAAATGTGTAAATTGCCCTGGGTAGCATTGAAATTTTTACAATATTAATTCTTTCAATCCATGAGGATGGAATATTTTTCCATCTCTTTGTGTCTTCCTCAATTTCTTTCAGAAGTATTCTATAGTCTTTAGGGTATAGATCCTTTACCTCTTTGGTTGGGTTTATTTCTAGGTATCTTATGCTTTTTGAGTGCAATTGTAAATGGGATTGACTCCTTAATTTCATTTCTTCAGTTTTATTGTTAGTGTATAGAAATGCCACTGATTTCCGGGCATTGATTTTGTATCCTGCCTCACTGCCAAATTGCTGTATGAGTTCTAGCAATCTTGGGGTGGAGTCTTTTGGGTTTTCTGGTACAGTGTCATGTCATCTGCAAAGAGGGAGAGTTTGACTTCTTCTTTGCCAATTTTAATGACTTTTATTTCTTTTTGTTGCCTGATTGCTGAGGCTAGAAGTTCTAGTACTATGTTGAATAGCAGTGGGGAGAGTGGACATCCCTGTCTTGTTCCTGATCTTAGGGGAAAGGCTCCTAGTGTTTCCCCATTGAGAATGATATTTGCTGTGGGCTTTTTGTAGATGCTGAGAAATATTCCCTCTATCCCTACCCTCTGAAGAGTTTTGATCAGGAATGGATGCTGTATTTTGTTAAATGCTTTCTCTGTATCTATTGAGAGGATCATATGGATCTTGTTTTTTCTCTTGTTGGTATGATCTATCACACTGATTACTTTATGAGTGTTGAACCAGCCTTGCATCCTGGGGATAAATCCCACTTGGTCATGGTGAATGATCTTCTTAATGTACTGTTGGATCCTATTGGCTAGTATCTTGTTGAGAATTTTTGCATCTGTATTCATCAGGGATATTGATCTCTAATTCTCCTTTTTGGTGGAGGTCTTTGTCTGGTTTTGGAATTAAGGTGATGCTGTTTGGAAGTATTCCATAGAACAAGTTTGGAAGTATTCCATCCCTTTCTATCTTTCGGAACAGCTTTAGTAGAATAGGTATTGTTTCTTCTTTAAATGTTTGAAGGAATTCCCCTGAGAAGCCATCTGGCCCTGGACTTTTGTGTCTTGGGAGATTTTTGATTACTGCTTCAATTTCCTCACTGGTTATCAGCCTATTCAGGTTTTCTATTTCTTCCTGTTCCTTTTTGGCTTGTGGTCTTCCAGAAACACGTCCATTTCTTCTAGATTGCCTAATTTATTGGCATATAGCTGCTCACAATATGTTTTTAAAATCATTTGTATTTCCTTGGTATAGGTTGTGATCTCTCCTTTTTCATCCGTGATTTTATTAATTAGAGTCTTTTCTCTTTTGTTTTTAATAAGGCTGGCTAATGGTTTATCTGTCTTATTAATTCTTTCAAAGAACCAACTCCTGGTTTTGTTGATCTATTCTACAGTTCCTGTGGTCTCTATTTCATTGAGTTCTGCTCAAATCTTTATTAACTCTCTTCTTCTCCTGGATGTAGGTTTTATTTGCTGTTCTTTCTCCAGTTCCTGTAGGTGCAAGGTTAGCTTGTGTACTTGAGTTTTTTCCAATTTTTTAAGGGATGCTTGTATCACAATGTATTTCCTTCTCAGGACTGCTTTTGCTGTCTCTCAAAGATTTTGAAAGGTTGTATCTTCATTTTCATTAGTTTCTACGGATCTTTTTAATTCTTCTCTAATTTCCTAGTTGACCCATTTAGCTTTTAGTAGGATGCTCTTTAACCTCCATGTGTTTGAGTGTCTTCAAATTTCTTCTTGTGATTGAGTTTAAGTTTCAAAGCATTATTGTCTGAAAATATGCAGGAGACAATCCTAATCCTAATCTTATCAGTTAAGACCTGATTTGTGACCCAGTATGTGGTCTATTCTGGAGAAAGTTCCATGTGCACTTGAGAAGAATGTATATTCAGTCGCATTAGGATGGAAAGTTCTGTATATAGCTGTGAAATCCATCTGGTCCAGTGTATCATTTAAAGCCTTTGTTTCTTTGGAGATGTTCTGCTTAAATTATCTGTCATTTGCACAAAGTGCCATGTTGAAGTCTCCCAGTATTAGTGTATCATTATCTAAAGATGTCTTTACTTTGGTTATCAATTGATTGATATACTTGGCAGCTCCCAAGCTGCATTGATGCATTAGGGGCATCAATATTCATGATTGTTAGGTCCTCTTGTTGGATAGATCCTTTAAGTATGATATAGTGTGCCTCTTCATGTTTACTACAGTTTTTAGGATAAACTTTAATTTATCTGATATGAGGATTGCTACCCCAGCTTTCTTTTGAGGACCGTTTGAATGATAAATGGTTCTCAAACTTTTCATTTTCAGGCTGGAGGTGTCGTCAGGTTTACTGAGTCTCTTGTAGACAAGTAGATGGGTCTTACTTTTTTATCCAGTCCAAAACCCTGCATCTTTTGATGGGATCATTAAGCCCATTCATGGTCAGAGTTACTCTTGAAAGATATGAATTTAGTGTCATCATAATACCTATTCAGTCCCTGTTTTTGTGGATTATTTCTTTGGGCTTCCTCTTTCTTTTACAGAGTCCCCCTTAACATTTCTTGCAGAGCTGGTTTGGTGGTCACATATTCTTTCAGTCTCTGCCTATCTTGGAAGCTCTTTATCTCTACTTCTATTCTGAATGACAGCCTTGCTGGATAAAGTATTCTTGGCTGCATGTTCTAATCTCTTTTTTTTTTTAGAAGAGTTTTCATTTTTTATTTTATTTTTTAAAGATTTTTTAAATTTATTTATGACAGAGAGAGAGAGAGAGAGAGAGAGAAAGAGAGGGAGAAGCAGGCTCCATGCAGGGAGCCTGATGTGGGACTCGATCCCCGGTCTTCAGGATCATGCCCAGGGCCAAAAGTGGCGCTAAACTGCTGGGCCACTGGGGCTGCCCTGGATGTTCTTCTCATTTAGGGCCCCAAATATATCCTGTCAGCCTTTTCTGGCCTGCCAGGTCTCTGTGGAGAGGTCTGTCTGCTGTTAATCTGTTAATCTAATAGTTCTCTCCATATAAGTTAGGGATCTCTTGTCTCTTGCTGCTTTAAGGAATTTATCTTTATCTTTGGAATTAGCAAGTTTCACTATTAGATGTCCAGGTGTTTAACGGTTTTTATTGATTTTGGCAGGGCTACCTCTCTATCTCCTGGATCTGAATGCCTGTTTCCCTCCCCAAATCAGGGAAGTTCTCAGCTATAATTTGTTCAAATATGCTTTCTGGTCCTCTGTCTCTTTTGGCCCCCTCTGGAACCCACATAAATGTAGATTTTTCCTTCTGAGGCTGTCATTTATTTCCCTTAACCTTTCCTCATGGTCTTTTAATTTTTTTTCTCTTTTTTCCTCAGCTTCCTTCCTTGTCATCAACTTGTCTTCTATGTCACTCACTCTTTCTTCTACCTCATTAACCTTTGTTGTTAGGACCTCCAGTTTGCATTGCATCTCATTTAATTGATTTTTAATTTTGGCCTGATTATATCAAAATCTGCAGTCATGAAGTCTCTTGAATCTTTTATGTTTTTTTCCAGAGCCACCAGTAGCTTTAGAATTGTGCTTCTGAATTGGCTTTCTGACATCGACTTGTAATCCAAATTCTGTACCTCTGTGGCAGAGAGCACTGTTTCTGATTCTTTCTTTTGTGGTGAGTTCTTTCTATTCATTTTTTGCTCAGTGCAGAGTGGCTAAAAATGAGTTGTACTTGTAAGAAGCGCAAACTCTTCTCTCTGTGTCGTTCCAGCTGTTCTCTCTTTAAATCTCAGGTTGAATTAGTAGGTTTTCAGGATGATTCAAAAGTTACCTAGTAAGTTGGTGAGGCCAGGTGACTGGCGGACCCTACTTCTCCGCCATCTTGTCCCGCCCCAACTAACGTCTTTGGTACTTTCACAGCACATCTCTACACCTGTCTTTTGTCACTTGTCACATGATGACCCACAAGAAAATTACATAATATGAACTAGCTCTTCCCCAAGACTGTGAGCTTGGGGAAGAACAGGGAGAAATTTTGTTAATCCTCATGCTTCTTACAGTGTCTAGCTCAATACCTTGCTCAGATTTCATTGAAATGAATCATTAAAATGACTAAATTAAAAATAAGGTTATTTTGGTATTTATAGGAGCCTACTTTAAATTTTATCTCTTAAAAATGACAGTTGCATAAGATGTTACCATAATCTGAATTTGATACTTTCAAGGTATAATATGGAAAGGAGAGAAGGTAATGATCTGTTAGAATGCAAATAGAAGGAAAAAGCAGCAAAAGAAAATACAGTTCTGGAAAACCCCTATTTCAAAAAAAGTAAGAAGAACATCCAAAGAAAATTACAGTGTTAATATAAAAATTAACAACCTCGTGGCTTCCTTTTATTCAGAGTTCAATTGTCCGAAATCCAATAGTCAAATTATATTTTTGTATAATTAAACTGATAGCTATGAAATGACTGAGTTGTCACTGCTAATATTTGGAAGCTTAAAATCTCATCTCATTAACTTTACATAGTCACAGCTTATACTCTTCAAATATTACAAAGGGTTGTAAATGTACATATGGATACCCACCCAGCCACACACAGTGCTAACCTGCCCGAGGTATTTTTATCAATCCTTCCCACATGATTACTTATCTCCTTAGAGATCTACACAGAATTAAACAAATATTTGAAGCAAATGTTTATAATCGCTCAAAGGTAACTGTTCATGTCGGGGCAATTTGAATTAGGACTAGGAATTTTAAGGAAAGGCATCCTTTTCAAATTAATGCATTCCAAATTGTTGAATCCATTGCTTCACTATTTTTAGTATGGGGAGTATAAGTACTTTGCACTATCTATTCACTGTTGTTGATGATCTGATTATTTGTGGTAACCGAGAGGTTTGGCTCCCTGCCTCACTTCCATCTCAATGGCCCCTGAGTCCTGATCATGGCCAAAAGCTCTATAATATTTGATGGGCTTATTTCCAAAAGAGAAATCTGAGTAACTGGGAGGTAGATACTCAACTACAATGTTATTCTGTATACTTTCTTGTATGCTTGAAATATTTCTAATGAAGTAAAAAAGTTAAGAATATCCAGAAGATGGAACTTTCCCAATGCATTGTATATAGCATGCTTCAAGCTGTAAGATAGATGAGTATATCTTTGAAATCAGAAGTTCCTGACCTAGAGTTCCTGAGGACATACTTAAACCTGGAAGCTATGGTCTTGAAGCTCAGAATCAGGAAAACAGGGCATGGGAGAGCCCACCATGGGTACCCAAGACAGAATTTTCCAGAAGAGCTGATTTCACTTCTTCCTTTCCTCCTCTAAAGCAGCTATCAGCTGCCTTCTAAGAATCTACAGGAGCCCTCAGTTTAGATCAAGTGAGAATTCCTCTCTCCTAGAATTTCAGGCCCTCTGTTAATTGGTCTTTTACCACTATGATAGAAGACACGGGCTGTTTTTGTTGCTTCCTGGCTACATAACCATCCATTAACATCTTTGGCAGTACTACCCTGATATCCTTTTCAGTTAGGTCTCTTCCATCATGCACAGTCTTGGAGGGTCTGTAATTCAAAGTACCCTATCACATAGTAGCTGAGGAATGGGCATGTTCTCTAAGCCAATTAGATTCTGAACATTAATTTAGGTGAAGCAAGAGAGGAAGAACACTTGGAAGTGATATCTCCAACCAGTGATGTCCAGGCATCATATGAGGAGGTTTGTGCTGCTAGGACCAGAACTGCTCTTGTTCCTATCTATTTCTGAATCTGATTCCTGTCTATTTTGGGAACCATCCAAAAATTCTAATTATCTTGAAGAAGAATCCCCTTTTCTTTAAAATATTCAGAATGAGATTAGATTTATAGAGGTGAGAAGTTGTAATTTTTATGCTGTCCAAATAGTTCTCAAAGAGTGGCCCCTGCACTAGAAGCCTCAGAGTCACTGGGACGTTTGAAATGTAAATCTTGGGGCCTTACCTCATACCTCCCAAATCTGAAACACTGGGAATAAGATCCAGCAATACATGTTTTTAAAATCCTCCAAGTGATTGTGATGATGGCGGTATCTGAGAAGTGTTGCACTGTCCAATAAAACCCCATACACCAAACCAAACCAAACCAAACCAAACCAAACAAAACAAAACAAAAAAACCCATACACCTTTCATCCTGAACCCTCTGTTTTTACTGGAATCATGGTCCCTGACCAGCATCTTGCTGTTGGGGGCCAGCCTCTCTGTCTTCATGCTCCTGCCTATAGGAGACATCTCCAGGCCTGATTCTTAGGACAGCAAGCTTGGATCATGGCACACTGGACATGTTTGTTCAAGTGAAGAGCCAAACGGGAACAATCTCCCTGATCTTTGCATCCAAGTCTCACACTTCTATGTACCCTAAAAGTATCACTTCATTCCCAAGGCTTGTCATGACTAATTCTAAGATCAAGTGACAACAATGAATAACACTTTAGAGTCATATAACGATTTATAGTTTCCTAATTGCTCCCACCCACATTATGTCATTTATTTTTCACAACAATCCTGTGAGGCAAGTATTACTACTCCTCTATCAGATGAAGAAAATGAGAGTCAAAGACTTTCACAGCAAACAGCTAGCAGATAGCAAAGCAAAGAGATATGGAGATATTGGAGATAATGGAGATATTTGGATTCTAGGATCCCTTTGCATGAGTTTGATTTCAGTGTTTTGAATTTCCAGTTTAATTCAGAATTTTTGCTGAGAATATATGCCAACACATGTAAGCCAGTGTTTTAATAAATTAATTCTTTTGATCTTTTAGCTTTATTGTATTCTAATAGACTTTATGGCTGTTAATCACCCTGAGAGACTTTGGTAGCAAGATCTTATGAGCCCTACCTTAAACCAATAAGGAATGGGGAAATTCCTGCCCTGTGGGCCATTCTTTCAGAGCCAGAGATGTTAATCAAAATGTAAAATTCCACAGTGATTATTTATGAACACAAGATGGTTACATGTGGGATAAATCTAAGAAATATTTTTATTATATTAGTTGATGATATTATAGTTAAACTTCTCTGCTTCCCACCTTCTTTGGTTGGTTTACCTGGACTGGATGACTATGTGGTCCCTCATTGGAATCTTGTACATGGTCATCCCATGGTTTATCTTATATATTCTTGAGCTGGAGAGGTTAAAAATCAGAGGAGAAGAATAAGAGGCTTTCAAATCCCACTGATGAGTGTCACTGCCAAATTTCTCTGTAGGCATGGAAGGGGAGAGAGTTTGAGTTCTCACTTCACAGCAGCCAGTTGCTCATAACTAACAATCAGTGAGCCATTATGTAGACCTGGCCCAATTAAGATGTGGCTAAAGAGCTAATTTCTAGCATACTGATGAGGTGATATTCAAAATAAAAATTTGGAACTCTATCAGGATCTTATTAAACTTATCTTTTTTTCCTCCTCTTGCCTAGAAATCTGAGGCACAATTAATTGTTGTGGGAATCACTCATCTTACTGTTGGATCTCCTAGTAAGGGCAGATGGCGGTACAGAGACTTAGAGCACGAGTCTGGCCATATCTTGCAAGCCTAGATTCTGGCTGACACACAGGAGGCTCATTTTCCCCTCACCCAGATGTGAGTGCTATTTCTTCATTTTCTAGAGATGATGATCAAGTTTAAGCTGAATAAGCACCCAAGGACAATTCCTGACACTCTGGCTTTTTAGAACCATCCCATGTGCTGGATCTTTTTCTAGCCACTGAATTAGACACAGAGCATAATCCTTTCACTTTTTTGTAAATACGTATTAGCTGCCTATGCATTTCTTCAAACGTTTATATTCATGCCTTACTTAATAAGTATGTACTTCACACATCAACATTTTATCAAAGGAATATACAAATTTTAGAGGCCCAAACAGTCCAACACAGGTCATTATTATAATCTTCCATCTACTTGTCAAAAAAACAGATGGGAATAATGCCGGGTTACTCAAAGCATTTTCTCCCTTTTGATTCTGAGCTGCATTAATCTAGCCATTAATGCTCACACAGAACTCAAACTACACTATTGCTAAGAGAATCTAGTACACATCATAGTTTCATTATTTTTTTTCTTAAAAATTCAAATCATTGGGGCACCTGGGTGGCTCAGTAATTGAGCATCCACCTTTGGCTCAGGTCATGATCCCAGGGTCCTGAGATCGAGTCCCACATCAGGCTCCCCTTGGGGAGCCTGCTTCTCCCTCTTTCCTATGTCTCTGCCTCTCTCTGTGAGTCTCTCATGAATAAATAAATAAAATCTTAAAAAATTCAAATCGCTTTAAGATGAGTGAGATTATATCTTTCCATTACAGAGGAAGGAAAGATAAGAAATAGTTCATGAGGGTGGTTTAAAAGGCCCTACTCTCTGATTCTGGCCAGAAAGAAGGGTAGTAATGGAGAGCTAGTCACTGGGCTTGAAGGACCTGGCAACGATTCCCAAAGTTCTGTTCCTCTTGGAGAGAAGCTAAATCATTACTTAGCCTCACAGGGTGTTTTAGAGGCTACATAAATGTGTGAAGGTGATATATATGAAAGAGCAGAGTGCCCAACACATACAAAAATTCAAAAAATATATTAACAGTTATTCCAAAATGAACTGTTTCAGTAAAACTGTTCCACTATTTTTGTGGGACTGTGGTTAATAACCTTATAGAATAAAATTCCTCATTTTAGCTTCCAGTTTATTTTGTAGGGAGTACCAGGAAATTAAAGAGAAAATTACTTTCTGAGGAGAATCTTTTTGTTGTCCTTTCCACATTTCCTTCTCTCATTTTTTTTCTTGGTGAATGTCTTTTCAAGCCTTTGTAGAACTATCTCCTTGTAATTTTCCTGTTTCTCTTCATTTTAAGTTTCCTTAGAGCAGAGTCTACATCTAACTCCTGATGTCTGCCCCCCTAGTCGGTTCTCAATCAGTATGTGTTGAATGACTCAGTCATGAATGGAGGAATGGAGGTAGGCAGCCTTTATATTCAAGAGGTATCATTCCAGGCCCCACAATTTCCAAGAGAGGAAAGGAAGTCACACCCCAGCCTAGATGGCCATTTCTACCAGAGATCTCTGGGCTTCACTGCACTCTAGTGTATAACCAGGGGTGTCACTCAATACTTAGCTTTAAGAAGCTTGGGTGAAAGAAAGCATCTTACAGAGGAGTACCTGAAATAAAGTCCATGTTTTCTTTTAGAGATACCCTAAAATCCTTCCTCAATTAAGTGAGGTAGCAGAGAGCAAATTCCTAGATTGCATCAAGTTACCCTAGAATTGCTTTCATTGAATGTGGGGGAAGTGGTTTAGCATGTTGGTAATAACTTAGTTTGGGAAGATTTTATAAGAAAGCTGTCCTCGGGGCACCTGGGTAGCTCAGTCGGTTAGGTATCTGGCTTTGGCTCAGGTCGTGATCTCAGAGTCCTGGGTTTGGGCTTGCATCAAGCTCTGCCCTTAGCAGGCAGTCTGCTTGTCCCTCTCCTCTGCCCCTCCCCCTGCTTGTACTCTCTTTCTCTCTCTCTCAAATAAATAAAATCTTAAAAAAAAAAAAAACTGTCCTATAAAGCTCATCATTGTTTGCTGTCAGATTATTACTGAGGAAATTTATTATTGTATCAGAAAGTATGCCTTCTGCCCCACAAATATTGGTACTTCCACTGGCCTTGTTTTATTCCATGGATCCTGTTTCTATAAATGCTTATTTTGACTACCAAAAAGTCTAGAGTCAAGTTCTTTGTGTCTCACCTCTAACAAATGGTTAGATAGGACGCTGGGACATAAACAGTGTGGACCAAATTTCTCACTTGCCCCATCTCACTTTCCTGACTTTAAATTCCTTTTACTACATCTTTCAAGGGTATTTTAGTGGCCTCTAACTTAATATATTTACCTTTTCAAGCTACACTAATTTTTTTCTGAAATGCATAATTGCCAGGTCAAATCAGTGAATCATAAGGGAAAAAACCAGACTGATTCTAGAGTTGGTTCCTTTGACTACAGATTCAATGATGTAAGTCTCTTACTTGAATCTCTCAATGGCTGCTCATCAACAATGAGAGAGTAAATAGCTATCATGTCAAGTAAGGACCTTGACCAGATCCCTACTACTTCTCCTTTGACAGTTTCATCTCCTGACCTTGTTCCCTGACTCCTACCAACAGTTGACACCCAACAATGGCACTGATTTGAGGATTTAGGATTCACTAAAGATTCCCCTAGGTTCTGGCCTTGGTCCCTTCCCAAGGTTGACCCCTCTCTGTGATTCACTCACTGCTTGCCTTTCAAAACCTGGAGCGCATCTCCCTCAATTTACAAGCCTCTCTTGACTCCTCAGGCAGAAATACTTCCTCTCTCAAGTGCATATTCTATGGATCTTTCCTTTAGAGTTAATTCTACTCTCTATTAGCTGAGTTCCCATGTTCTGAGACATGGCTTTAGTCTCTTATAGTTCCTGATGCAAAGTAAGTGTTCAATAAATGCCTTGTTGAATGAATGACCAAGTAAATACATAAATCTATCTATCTGTATATGATAGTTGCTACTTAATGTAAATTTTAGGGGGTATCTGGGTGGCTAAGTGGTTGAGCATCTGCCTTCAGCTCAGGGCATGATCCCAGGGTCCTGGGATCGAGTGGTGCATCAGGCTCCCCCTAGGGAACCTGCTTCTCCCTCTGCCTATGTCTCTGCCTCTCTCTGTGTCTCTCATGAATAAATAAATAAAATATTTTTTAAAAAGTAATAATGTGAATTTTGAAAAACAAATTATGCCCTTGTAGTTGATAGCAAATCATTTAGAAAAGATACCAATTACTTATTAATAATTTTACCTTATTTCCAAAAGGGAAGAAACAAAAGCAAAAATAAAATATTGTATCTCAAATGGATATGGTCTGGTATTTTATGAATATTAAACTTTATATTATCCTGATATAATTTTATACTGTTATTAAACATTAACTATGATGTTTAATTTAAACATACTTATTTATTTATACTCTATTTAACTTCATAAAGAATTTGGGATAGGCTATAAGAAATGTAGGTATGAAATAGATGGATTTTTTAAGTATATAAATAACTATGAGAAAATATATTAAAATAAAATAGCAATAAAAAGCAAAAAATGGAATATGCATATTTAAATCATAACTTCCCATGTAGTATATTTGAAACAGAAATATAGCTATAATGCTCTTAACAGCCAAAGGCAAAATGGAGAAAATGACAGAGTGGTTCTTACTGTACTGGGGGAGCGATGTCACTAATTATTTTCTAGTGAGTTAATTCTGACACGGGAACTTATGTTGGATTTTATGTTGGGAATATTGAGAGATAAAGTCAGAAGGCAAAAACTGTCAGTAATGTCAGACCAACAAATGCAGTTATAGATTTTATATGACTATTCCTATAATTCCCATCAAAATCAGCCAGGGACATTACATGTAAATAGTTAATCTCTCCTCACTGTAATTATAGTCTTGTTGGTATTGCATATTTTTTAAATCCCCAGCTATTAATAATAATCCAGCCAGAACATACATTTAACAGCATTCAAAGTCCAAGTAAGTAATGCATAAGAGGGAAGATGGCCAGAACAAGTCATGTGGGTCTGGAGTGTGCATACCTAACATAAAAGGGAGACTAAAACCCAACTTAGCCAGATTATCAAGTTTTTCAGATGAAAATCCAGATCTTTGTGTGAAACTTCCCCACTTATAAATGTCAGCAACTAATTAAAATAAAATATAATGCTTTGTGTGGCAAACAAAACACATTTATAGGTAACCTAAATATGAACTTTACACTGAATTTTAAATTTAAACTACCATTTTTTAAAAACTTTTCTACAATTTGAGAGATGTTCTTTACAGAGGACATGATTGTGTGGTGATTGTAAGTCAGAAGGCATTTGTTTGTTTTTGTAGTTGTTCCAGCTGCTCTAATTTCATGAGTTAAAATAATGTCAGCTGTTGTAACAAACAGGCCCCAGAATTTCAACGGCTTAGCACAATAGAAATTTTCTCGCTTATTCAAGTACTGCAAGTGCTTTTGTTGGTATGGAGGTTCTGCTCATTCATTGTTACCCAGGGTCAATTAGTGATAAAGACTGATGAAGCCTCTGACATCTTTGAAAGGTAGATTCCCACTATGATGATTTGGGGTCATCTCTTTTCTGATGAGAGGTCAGAAGAGATGGTCAGAAGAAAGATCATGGAGGTATGTGCTGGGGAAGCTTATAATGGTCTATCAAGTAAGTAGTCCCTGTGCACCACCTTATCCCATGGGGGATATGTTTAAAGATCTACCAGTAGATGTCTGAAATTGCAGATAGTACTGAACTCTATATACATCACTTTTTTTGATACATACATAAGTACAATGAAGTTTAATTTATAAGTTAAGTACACTATGAGATAAACAACCATAACTGATATTAAGAAAGGACATGTACAACAATATAATATTATAAAAGTTATGTAAATACAGTCTCTATGAAAATACTTAATGTACTGTACTCCTTGTGATGATGTGAGCTGATAAAATGCTTTTGTGATGAGATAGAGAGGTGACTGAGATAGGCATTGTGATGTAATATTAGGCTACTCTTAATCTTCTGACAGTAGTCAGAAGGAATATCAGCTGCTTTGGGTATACCGTGGTATACCCTGGGTGACTAAAACCATGCAAAGCAAAACCACAGATAAGTGCGGACTATCTATCTGCAAATGGTGCGTCTCATTTCTGCTCATGTTCATTGACTAGAACTTAGTTGTGAAGTCACAGTTATTGCAGGGAATGTTAGAAAGGGTATTGTGGCTGTACACTCTGAAGAAGAGGGAGGCATGGATTTTGGTGAGCAGGTATCCAATTCTGTCACACCAGTGTTTAAGTCATTTATCTTATCCTGGATCTGTAAGTATATATAATTTCATCCCAGGACCTCAGGAATTGGTTTACTACTACTACTACTACTACTACTACTACTACTAATTACTAAACCAGGTAAAACTATTACTAAAATAGGTAAATACCAGACAATCAAAAGATATGAGAAAGAATGCACAATTTGCATCCATGTCTGACTTCATGAGATTCAATGTACAAAATATATTTTTCTTAAATAAAATAAAATCTGGCTCAAGTGCCTACTGTCATTGTGAGACAGAAATGTGGTCTCAATTACTGGTTGGAAGAATGGTCCTGTCTCCTTCCTGAGGGTACCCCAGGGATTTTACTAGCAAAAAGTCGGGAGGCACTATGTTCATGGTGGCTGCCATTCTGCTGTTCTATGCCCATGCTTATGGACCCATACAAAGACCTGTGGCTTTTCTTGTTTAGTGCTAAGTTTTAACAGAAGATGTGTGGGAACTCCTGCAATCAGGGCTGAGCCTCCCTCGGTGCACTTGCCCAAAGGATGTAGGTTGAAGTGGAGTATACTCCCTGTCATCTGAAGAACTCCCAGTACCTCACTCTCTCTGTTTGGGATGACTCAGCATCCTCCTCTCAGACTTGTTTACTTTCTTTTCCTTCTCAAATCACCAGATTCCACTTCTTCTCTACTTGAGATATTTTTAGGTTCTTTTATTAATGAGACTAGGTCTCTCAACTAAAGGCTTTCCAGATGCTCAATACTTCATCAATGAGTGTTAATTTCCTCCCCTTGCATGGGAATCAAGGGTAGTGTCACAGGGGCAATTCTTTATTATGAGATTGTTGTTTCAAGGTTGGATTTGTTTGAAACTTAGACCTTCTAAAGAGTTATATGGAAATGTATGCTTAGATAGCTGAGTAGAAATGTAGTATATATTGTAGTTTATTTTGCTGCTCAATGTGAAGAAGTATGATAATCATTGATTAAACAAAAGTCTGAACTGTTAACTTTAGCTATTAGCATCGAAATTAATTTTAACTGTTCATTCATATCTCAGATAGTTTCTAATCCCAGGGATTAGTCTATCATCATGACTAGGTAGACTAGGCAGTAACATCCATAAGATAAAGTGTGAGCTCTCATATCAATCATGAGGTATACTAGAGTCAGCCATTGGCAAGGTCTGAGGAGAAGGAGAAGGAGAAGGAGAGGGAGAGGAAGACAGAGAGGGACACTGAGAGGGAGACAGAGATGGAGACAGAGACAGGAAAAGCGCCTATCTTTCCCTCCTCAACCTCTCCTTCACATGACCCATACATTCCACGTACATGCCTCCTCACAATAAACTGGGTATATTGGCTAAATATTCAAAAAATGCTTAAGCATCATCCCCTGCTTGTATGAAACCTTTTTCCAACTGCACATTCAGAGCAGACTACCTGGGGTTAGGGTAGCTTACTAGTCACGTGACCCTGGGTAGGTTGCTTGATCCGAGGCTCAACTCCCACCATTTCAAAATAGTTATAATAAATGGATCTAGCTCATGGGATGGTCATTAAGATTAAATGTGTGTCACACTTAGAAAATTTTTAGATCAGTAACTGCCATGCTATAAATTTTATATGTGTTTTTTAATGAATAAAACACAACAAAAATAACACCACCGCCACCACCACCAAAACAAAGAAAATAAAACAGCAAACATTCCTGTGGCTTCTTCAGTGCTAAGTTTTAATGACATTCTTGAGAAAATTCAGCATCCTGACTATAAAATGGGATAATCATAGAACCCACCTTAATAGAGTTACTGA
Organism: Canis lupus familiaris; assembly: GCF_011100685.1. Taxonomy (NCBI): domain Eukaryota; kingdom Metazoa; phylum Chordata; class Mammalia; order Carnivora; family Canidae; genus Canis; species Canis lupus. The sequence goes on from NC_049232.1 coordinate 16,779,702, forward strand.
GAGGATGAAATGAGTTGACAAAGGGCTTAGAATTGTGCCTAGGACATAGCCTACCCTCATTAATGTTGACGTTAATTACTGCTGTTCTTGTTGCTTTATTGTGATCATCATTTGCTATATATTCCTTGATGTTTATCTAACAGTTGAAAAGCATATATTTTTCAGCACCAGACTCCATTTTATTGATTTTAACTCTTAAGTACTTCATTATATTCCCAATAAATACTCATCCCCATTGAACCCAAAGAAGCGTTCATGCTTATAAGAACTTATTCTTTTTAAGGACTTATTATTAAAAGGACTTATTCTTTCTGCTCATGAGGAGAGCATGTAGGAGGCCATCTGCACCTGCCCAAGGAAGCCCAGAGGAACTAATACAGGCATTTTTGTTCACTTTCACTTGAGCAAGAATATAGTGATTGTGTTAGGCAGATGTTGATGCCACAGGGAATGGAAAAATACTGCTGAGAAGTTTTGCAACTGGAAAAGATCATCTTTGATGCTCAGAGGCAATTCTGATCATATTCCTGTTCCTCCGTCTTTTCCTTCCTAACCTTTACTTTCTGAGTCCCCTGGGGAATGCCATCTTACCTGATTCTGTCCAATTCTTGCATGACCCCTTAAAGAAAAAAGATCCCAAATGGGAGTTTTGATGACACACATTTCCCCTGTGTAGTGCTGAATGAAATGAAGCTGGCTTAGCCAAAGTTTCTTTGACATTCACATGCACATTTCTGGAAACAAATGTGTCTTCAGTGGGAGATCTAGTGGAGGGCAGAGGAGGGTCAGCCTGCACACAACTTTCTATGAGACCTTTTTGACATTGTTCTTCACTTTCCTGATTTCAGTAACTAAGAAAGGACTTAAATTGGCCCTATTTCATTCTGTCCTTATTCTGTTTAGCCTTCCATTTCTCAAAAACTGTCTAGGAATTCCTGTGGAACAGAAGCACCCTCAACTGAGCTGAATGAGAAACCTCAGAATTGTCAAGAATTTACTTTTAAACATAAATGTTAACACAGTTTCCCAAAAATTACTGATGTCAATCTCCTGTTTTGAAAAATAAAACAATAGAATTGTTTCTAATTTTAAGTGTTAATTTAAGTAACTGCTCATGTACAGATGCTTATCATTTGTAGAGTTTCAAATATAAATAATTCTATCTTTTGCCCAATAGTTTCCCTTTGTTTTAAGTACCATTTATTGAGAGCTGACATAAGCCCCACTGGAAGATTGCAGGGAGAGAGAGGGGTCCAGCAAAGTTCTCTTAAGCTTTTAGAAATGAAAAGGTACTGTCATAGCCTTACAACCTGTAACAATAATCAGCAATCATATAAATAAATAATTTAGATGGACTCATCTAAATGGGTGTGATTTCTCAAAGAAGGACAATCAGGTCACAGAGTCGACAAATGGTTTAGGTATGAGTCATCTCGAAAATAAAACCTAAAATAATAACTCCACACCTCTTAAACTTTTCCCATTAAAAATTTATGGCAATATTATGTTGCAGGAATTAAGGAGGATTTGAGCTTCTCATAAGAAGGATACAATTAAGTCACAAGATTCCAGGAAGAGTTTAAGGAATACAAGACCTAAAGAAATAGTCATTAATTGTTCATTCTTCAACTATTTTTGCTGATCCTAACAAGCCAGTCTCTTATCCTTTGTGCATAATGGGTGTAGGGAGCCATGGCTGTGAATTGTTATTGTCAGTCCTCATGGAAGAAATGGTTAAGAGGAAGGATTCAAAGATACAGGAGGAGGAGACCTGGTGGTCAAACAGGGAGGCTATGCCAGCGTTTAGGGGAAAACGCATAGTGCATCAGGGTGGAAATGGGAACTGGAACAATGCATACAGTCAGACTAGAAGATCAGAGGAGGGAATAGGCAGGCAGAAATGAGAATAGGAGGCATTATTCTGCTTTGTGGAATTGCTAATGAGAATATAGCTAGATGTTTACATTAAGCATTAAAAACAAGTTATGTCCAGTTTGAGCTCATGGGAATGTTTCCCCCTCAACACTATTCCACGCCTGGAACAGATTTATCCCCAGAGACAGAGCTCATGAGGTAACCAGAATAATTAAAAAGTTCTATCATAGTAACCCTTTAAAAGGCTGCAATGCTTAGCTAGTCATTGCTGTAGATCAAAGTTACACTGGATGGAAACCTAGGATTGAGGTGGATTTTAGCCTGAACAAGTAGCATGTTAAATGCTCATAGATGTATAATTTGTAAAAGTTCAGTTTAGGGACACCTGGGTGACTCAGCGGTTGAGCATCAACCTGCCTTTGGCTCAGGGCATGATCCTGGAGTCCCGGGATCGAGTCCCACATCAGGCTCCCTGCATGGAGCCTGCTTTTTCCTCTGCCTGTGTCTTTGCCTCTCTCTCCAGATCTCTCATGAATAAATAAATAAAATCTTAAAAAGAAAAAAAGTTCAATTTAGCTAGGGAGAGTCTCAGAGGATGGTTTCTGATTTCTCCAAAAGTGTGTTGCCTGGGGTGTTAATTTGCCATTTGGCGATGGATCTTAGGATAAGAACTTGGACTTAAGAATGACTTCCTATCAAATCAATCTTTTGCTGGTCAGTTTCAAGTCTGACCCCTTTGGGAACTCATGCCAATGGAATCATATGCTACTTGGCTTCCATTCAGGTCTTATGTTTCTGTATTGTCTTAAACATTGTTAAGGATAAACAATTGTATTCAAAAATTTTCTTTAAGTGTGGAAAACTTTTGTTCTTAGGATACTTTGATTCATTTTCATGGATGGGTTTTTATTTGTTTTATTTTTATGTTTGAGACCATATGTTCTTGGAAAATTCTTAGCCTAAGAATATATTCCTCTACAGCCCTTATGAATAAATTTTATGGCAGCAGGGTCTCTCTCTTTTTGTAATGCCCACATGTCACCTAAAAAATGCATGGTACCAAGACTTCAGGCTAGTGTTTCTTGATCTAGAATGGTATGTTCACAGGTATATTCTTAGGTCCATATGGTGTGTGCGTATACCATGTGTCATGGGAACTACTTACTATGAGCTTCCATATATTTTAGGAAGGGTCTCCTGTATTTGTGATATTTTCTGTAGAGTCCTAAATGCCAAGATAAAATGGCAAACCTGAGATGAAGGAGAAATGTTAGAACATCAACTTTGGAGGAAGTTACCTTTAGCATCACAAAAACAATGTTCTTACAGGCCTTCTAGATTTCCCACTGGAGCTTGTGGAGTGTCTTTATATAGGAAAACGTAAGAATGAATTTGTTAAAATCAGTGGTTGGATATATTCTTATCAGACGTATAAATTATACAACATGCACACACAAAGTTCAAAAATCACAGATTTATATTTTTTTCTCAAAACTTTCCATCCATCATTGATGCTCAGATAATGTATTCTAAAGCCTTGTGGTACATTCATATATGTTTGAGAAAGAGTGGGGCAGGGAGGGTGGTTAAGAAATAAGACCATCAGGCAGCCCCAGTGGCTTAGCGGTTTAGTGCCACCTTCAGCCCAGGGCATGATCCTGGAGACCCGGAATCGAGTCCCACGTCAGGCTCCCTGCATGGAGCCTGCTTCTCCCTCTGCCTCTCTCTCTCTCTCTCTCTCTAATAAATAAAATTAAAAAAAATAAAAAAGAAATAAGACCATCTGAACTTACACACATGATGGACTCAGCAAAGAGATCATGATTCAGAGTTAGTGTTCTGCAGAGAAATAAATATACTATTGTGGGGATTAATATTTTATTAGTGTCAAATGTCACAATCACAAAAATTCGGACTGTACCTATGAAACTTTTTATATTCTGAATGACAGAATTTGTCAAGTTGAGCCATGCAAACAAGGGCTCTTCTGCAAAAGAGATTGGCCATGGCCCTAAAGCTAATTAGTAAATTTGGGGCAAGCTTCTCCTTCTAGTTCAGCACCAACAGAGTTTCTAAGGTAGAGTCTTATGTTAACAATCCTATTCCTGCTTAACAGAAATATGTTCTAACCAATTTAAGCAGAAAAAATCAGAGATCATGAGTAACTCCCAGACTTTTCAGGAGAGCCTCTCCAGAGAACCAGATGTGGAAGCTGAAACTGGGGATGGAGCTCCAGTTGGATGACAAAACTGCCCCAGTGAACTGTCCACCACTGCATCACCCCAACTAGTACCTCTGATGCCAGTTCTAGAAGCTTCCCCTCGAACCTCTCCCTGCATAGGTTATTTCTGCAGTGAGTGAAGCATATCTAAAACTTTTATGATATGAATTTAGGCATGGATGCTTCTGACTGGCAAAGAGGAGGTCTCAAGCCTGACCTGAGGATGCAAAGGGAGATGGCAACTGAAGTCTATATCTCTACCTTGAGGTGAGGACTCATAACACTGAGAAGTCTCTACTTTTAGAGAAAGCATTAAAAATGGTTGGAAGGTAAAATGAAAGGCATATTTACATTATACCTGTCAAACTCAGAATCTGGTTCCTTGGACAGCCCAAACTAGGTAAATTCTTGGTTCTGAGACAAAAGAATGAGGCAAATTCAAGTGTAGCCTGGGAAAATAGTGATTGATTTACTCCTTACTATTTGTTTCTTTAAATCTTAGCCTTTGCTATGCCTGGATTTAATTTGTCAAATAAAGGCAACAGTGTGATATTATCACTTATTTATACTAACTTAGTAGTTGCTATTTTGGTAACAGCTATAAGAAGAGACTAGAGACTAGAAACTATGCTATGAGATAGAAGAACTTTGAAAACATTATGCTCTATGACAAAGGAGTAAGAATATACCCTGAGGAAAAGACAGTCTCTTCAATAAGCCATGCTGGGAAACTTGGACAGCTACATGTAAAAGAATAAAACTAGACCATTTTCTATCTAACACCATACCCATTAAAAAAAAAAAAACTTCAAAATGGATTAAAGACATAAACGTGAGATCTGGAATCCATAAAAATCCTAGAAGAGAATACAGGCAGTAATTTCTCTGACATTGGCTATAGCAGCATTTTTCTAGATATGTCTCCTAAGGAAAGGGAAACTAAAGCAAAAATAAAGTATTGGACTACCTCAACATAAAAGGCTTTTGTATAGCTCAGGAAACCATCAATAAAACAAAAAGGCAACCTACTGAGTGGAGAAGGTATTTGCAAATGATATGTCCTAAAAAGGGTTAATATCCAAAATATATAAAGAATTTATACAACTCAACTCCAAAAAAACCAAACAGCTCAATTAAAAATTGGGCAGAGGTCTTGAAGAGGCATTTTCCAAAGAAGACATAGAGATGGTCAGCAGACACATGAAAAGATGCTCAATGTTGCTAATTATGAGGGAAACACAAATCAAAACCATTGTAAGATACCATCCTACATCTGTCCGAATGGCTAAAGTCAAAAAGAAAAGAAATAGCAAGTATTGGCAAGATGTGGAGGAAAGGGAATGCTCATACACTGTTGGTGGGAATGTAAATTGGTATAGCCACTGTCGAAAACAGTATGGAGGTTCCTAAAAAAATAAAAATAGAAATACCATATGATTCAGTAATTCTACTATTGGATATTTACTCAAAGAAAACAAAAACACTAATTCAAAAAGATATGCACATGCCAATGTTTATTGCAGCATTATTAATGATAGCTAAGATATAGAAGCGACTTAATTGGCCCCTGATATATATGTGTCACACTCACACACACATACACACACACACACATATACATACAATGGAATATTACACAGCCATAAGAAAGGATGAGATCATGCCATTCGAAACAACATGGATGGATGGTGAAATAAATCAGAGTGAGAGGGACATATACCATATAATTCTACTCATATATGGAATCTAAAAAACAAAACAAATGAATAAACAAACAAAAAGCAGAATCAGACCCATGAATACAGAGAACACATTGATAGTTGCCAGAAGGGAAGGGACTATGGAGGATGGCCAAAATGGCTGAACAAGAGTGGGAGATCCAGGCTTCCAATTATGGAGTGAATGTCATGGGAATAAAAGGCACAACATAGGGAATATAGCCAATGATATGGTAATAGTGTCGTATGGTGACAGACAGTAGCTATGCTTGTGGTGAGCATAGCATAATATACAGAATTATGCATTGAGATCATCCTAACATGCAACCAAAATTTAGAATACTGCTGGAAGAAAAAGATCAACCATACATAGATTATATTGCATGCTATGCCATATGGTATGATGGCAATAATAAAACATTCCTATAAGAACTCAAAGGAACCATCCCTAACCCCTAACCCAGGCTAAAGATGAGAGTTGTTTGGGGAAGCCTTCAGACATGGGGTATTAACTGAGCTGAATATTAAAATATTGGGAGCAATTGACCTGTGCAGAGGAAAGGAGAGGAAAGAGCCTGAATGTTATCTTGAGGAAAGGACTAAGTAAAAAATAGTGCAACAGACATGTTCTACATTTTGTAGCTGGCTATAGCCGTTGGAAGTTTCCTCAGAAACCAACCTGAATTGGCAGTGCTAGGACTTTCAGGTCATGGCATCTTCTTATTTTCCCGCATTGAGGAAAGGCAGCAATATTCTAGGACTCTGGATTATGGACTGACCATAAAAGAAGAAAATCTAGGGATCCCTGGGTGGCGCAGCGGTTTAGCGCCTGCCTTTGGCCCAGGGCGCGATCCTGGAGACCCGGGATCAAATCCCACGTCGGGCTCCCGGTGCATGGAGCCTGCTTCTCCCTCTGCCTGTGTCTCTGCCTCTCTCTCTCTCTCTGTGTGTGTGACTATCATAAATAAATAAAAATTTAAAAAAAAAAAAAAAAAAGAAGAAAATCTAGTAGTGCTGGGTTTTCCCAGTGAAGTTTTTAGCTATTGCAATGCATCCTGGAGTTACTTGTTTTCTAAAATGATTAATACATATCTACTTATCGCAGTTGCAGGGCTGCTTTCCAAGATGCATTTGAGCCTTTGGTGTCAGGAAAGATGGTGTCAGGTAAAGATCTTCTGCTGTCCTTAAATTAAGTGCCCACTGAACAGTAAGTAGGAAGTGTATCAATTAGGCAATCACTAGGAAACTGACTGAAAAGGATTTCCTTATAGAGCAAGAGGTATCTCTTTCTTTCTTATCATTAAAAGAACTTTGGGAGTTAGATAGTCACCACCTAATTATGTCAACAGACCCTGCATTAGGTCCCGGCCCTGTACTCTTACTATCTTTCCAGTCTGATTGCTATTCAAATATAGGTGGTTCTCAGGTAGAACAAACTGTGTGTGTTATTTAGAGGAATATTTGAAGTTCTAGGGAGTGGAGTCTCCTGTGGTAGAGTCCTTGATATGATCATATATATTCTCTCTTATTGAAGTGAAATGTCACCACTATAATGTGACTTTAAAGATCTGAAGTGGAGGAAGCTTACATCTTGGCAAACATTTAACACTGTGGTGAAAGTTAGCACAGGAACCAGGCCTTCTGATGGCTGTTTCTTTTTAGACCTATTTATAAAACCTATGTGTTGTATATGGCCTCATGCCTTCTGAGATCCTTTCACAAAGTTTACTGTCTGCTTGGATCCTCACAATTTATGGGGAGATTCAACAGCTGATCTAAGATTGGAAAGTCACTGGTGTCATATTTGGAATATGCGGAAGGACAGTTAGGCTCCAGCTCCTCAGCACGAATGAATAGTCCATTGTCTATAAGGTGCTTGAACTTGGTCAGGCGACTTTCATCTCCATTTTCCGGGATACTTTTATCCTTTCTTGTTTTTACAAAATATTTTAAAGTGTGTATACACACACACACACACACACACACACACACACACACAACCCAGAAGGCAAAGGGCTTACTGTATTGTTGAGGGATAGTTACAGCTAGTGGTGTGTTGGTGAATGTTTAAGAGCCAGCTCACTGGATGCTGGAGGAGCCCTGATTTTCAGTGCTTGTCTCTTTCAGTGGTTTACTCTCACCCACCATGGCCCTTTTTAAGCTACTGATGTTACATTATCCAGCTCCCAACTTTCTTGAAATGTTAACAACTTGCTTTCACACACCTGTATGAGCTGCCTCCAGAATGGTCACTGACTGAGGCTACGATGTTCTGATGATAGAAGATGCTGTGACTCATATAAGGCATCCTGGGGCTGAGGGAGAAACTCATTTAAAGACTAACCTCTTTTTTTTTTTTTAGACTCTATTTATTTATTTGAGAGGGAGAGATAGAGAGAGCCTAAGTGGAGATGGGGGGTGGGCAGAGGGAGAGGGACAAGCAGACTCCCTGATGAGTACATAACCTTATTTTTAAGATAACTATATTTCCAAAGCTCTACTGGCTGCCTTGGTTTCAAGAACTTAAGTCAAGGGACAGTAAAAGAAAGATTTAAAGACATCAAAACTCAGAGAAAAGTCAATCATTACTGGATGCTGTCATGTGCCAGGGGCACATGTGAACCAGTTATCCTGTTTCTTTTTCCCTAAGAACCAGAAACTTGTCATTGCCACTTCAAGGGCAACATCCTGGACTTGGTAGGATCTTACCTTAGAAAGATAAGCAGGAAACACTGACAATTGTTTGTCCTTCTCTGAGCACAGAGCTTTCACTTTGCTGCTTTTGTACACTGATTAGTTTAGGTTACACCCTTTGTAAAAGAAGCCCTTCCCATCTGTTATTCCTCCTTGGGGCCCAAATAGCCCATAGGTCTGAGAAAATTAAGAGAGCTCAAAAAAAAAAAAAACATTAAAAGCTTTGCTTAAGGCTTCATTCATTCATTCTCCAAATATTCACAGGATGCCTGTGGTGGGATATTACAGTAAATAAAACAGACAAAATTTCTGCCCTCATGGAACTTACTTACATGCTAGTGGGGCAAGAAATACGCTACGCAAATGAGCCTGTAAATATATAAAGTAATAGTGGAAAGACCGAGGAGAAAAACAAATTCTATATAAAGGGGATAGGAATCTTAGGAAGAGGGTTTATTTTACATAGAATACATATTTTACAAGAGAAGGCCATACTTGGTAAGATGTCAGTAGGGCAGAGATAGCAAGGGTGAGCTCTGGGAATGTTTGAGGAAGGACACTCCACCAGACACTCCAGAAAGTGCAAAGGCCACATGCTTGGATTCAAGTATAGATCTCTGCAGACGAAAAGTTCTAAAGCAAAACAGATAACATGGCTGTCAAGTGTGAAGTGCTGCTACAGACACAGAGGCTCTGTGTTCAAGTTCCGTCAGGCCCCTGAAGTACAGTGAATGACAGTTCCAGGCTTAGACTATGTCTGTGTTGTAAGCTGGATGTTTTCCTTGGTGCCAGGCCTGAAGGCAAAATTTCCAGGGAGAGAAGGAGCCAGTGTTCCTCCATGCTCCCCCCAAAGGTCCTGAAATCCAGCAAAATCCCTTGCCAATCAGCTCTGCATAGCAATAGAAAAATCCAGGCACACCTGCCCCCCCTAAAGGTGTCTGTTATGGTGTTTGGTTGGTTCTACTTGTCCTTTGAGTAGTTATTGACAGCAATAGTACAGATGGTAATCTGATCATACAGGTGTCTCTCCCACATTTTGTATGGGTAAAGTCCATCTTTTAAAGTCTATGGGTACTGTTGATGTTGAAAAGCCTTGAGCTGTTTACAACCACACCTCTTTCCCCTATCATCTTCCCAGGTCTTTGGTCAGAAAGAGTCCCTTTGTTTTTTTATTACTGAGTGTCGGGTTGATCCATATGCCCTTGAGATAGTCCAGGAGTCTCCATTATACCATCTTAGCATTGAAATTCACATTTTACTATGTCCCTAACATATTCTTCTCTCTTTACTTATTTTCCAAGTTTCTCAATCCCACACTGAAGATTATTTGACTAGTGAACAAGCCTCTCTCCACCAAATGGGTTAAAGGTCACAAGGCTATATGGGTCCAAATTTGCCCCATGCTAGCCAATAAATTCTGCTTTTTTCTTGAAGTCTCATCCTTACTTTTAAAATAGTCAATGAACATGTACGTTTGTTCTCATTGGAAAGAGCCATCCCCAGAGCTCCATTCTCTCTCTGACCTCTAGGGTCACTCCTTCTTGTATGTTCCAAAGAGGTTACACACAGGATTTTCCCCAATGTCTCTTTACAATCATGTTGCAGAGGTTTTATTAAAATTAGTGAAAGGGGTTCTGTTCCAACTGTGCCCACACAAAAGAATCATTATTGATTTGACCCTCAGTTGCCAACTAGCCAATTTTTTCATTGCTGATGGAAATCATGGGCATTTCCAAAATGCTCACGCCTTGTAGGTTGTCACACTAGCTGGGTGAACCTCTGCCCAAGAGCAAGATTCCTAATTATGAGCACACTCAGGAAAGAAATGACAGCAAACCAAAGCAAAACTAAAGACTTCTATTACCACCCTTTGTCCTTTGAGAAATAGTAGTAACCTATTTCTTTCTTTAAGGACATTTCCTAAAAAAGCCTTTCTTCAAGGACATTTCCGAGGTCGGGAGCTCTGCTTCACCTAAGAAAATAACTAGCAGCTATAGTTTTCTTTGAAACATTAGCAATAATCAACAACTTCCTTTGTAGCCACTCAAAAAGGAAAGGATAAGGAGAATAACATAACCTTTAGTTTTGATTGAGAAAGGTACCGGAATTGCTCAATGCCCCATGAAATTCATCTGAATGGATCCTGTTTAAGAGTGCCAGCTGGAGGAAATATTGTTTATAAAAGCAAACAAGCAACATTCAGTGAGGAAGCAGGACCTGTGAAATAAAGTGGAAAATTTTTATTTCAAAATTCTCACTATGAATGCTTTCTTCACTGGGGGGTTCATATAATTAAACTGTTTTTGTTTGAATAATGCCTAAACTCTTTTACTTATTGCAGCTTTTTCTGAGCACTTTTCTCACGGAATTTCACAGAGCCAAGGACAAAGATACTGTTGCCTAGATTTTGGATACCATTTAAATTCAACATTGTCTTAGATGGATCAGTAGGAAACCAAAGTCTGTGTTAAAAAAAAGAAATCTATTGTGATTCATGGAGACAGAAGCCTGTGTGCTCTGTAGAATGAGGTCTCCCCACATCACTTACCTGCCTTCTTGCCTCCAGCCTCATGGGAGATGTTGTCCTGCAGTCAGGGTCATGTCCTCCTGTAAAGGAAAATGTTCAGGAAGTCACAGAGGTCCTTATGAAATAGCCTATTTTTTTCACCATCCATGTTAAGATAAATGAGGTTGTGGTTAATGCCAGATCTTTGAAGCCAAACCTACTCATTTCCAGAGAAACAATGAAAGGTTTTAACATGGAAAGGACAAGTTTGGTAGTTTTCAAGCACATGAGGTGCTCTTTAAAATAATCTGTATAACTTGGGGCACCTGGGAGGCTCAGTCAGCTAAGTGTCCAACTCTTGATTTCAGCTCAGGTCAAGACCTCAGGGTCATGAGATCAAGCTCCCAGCATGAAACCTGCTTAAGATTCTCTCTCTCCTTCTGCCTCTCCCCCTATCCTGTGCTCTCTCTCTAAAAAAAAATAAATAAATAAAAATAAAAATAATAATAATAATAATAATCTGGATATATCTTGACAGGAACACAACAGAGCCATCCAGCTCCTTGACCAGATTTTCATACTGTTATAAAACTAAAAATTAAGAATCTTCATTAACTTTCAGCTTAAAGAGCCTCATGGAGAAGACTGACTAAAAAAGATTAGGTCACTTAGAAAGGGGTTGCGAATAGCACTTACTCCTGTTTTATCTACTAAAACTTATTCCCAGTTTACCAGTATAAAGACAAGTTACCCTCACTGGCATCAGAGTAACTGTTTGGAGACAGCCCAGAAAGCAGCAAATCATATTAGCACTCCCTCACTCTCTAGAACATAAAAGGTATTGTCTTTGAAACAAAATGCATGGCTGAAACTGAGCAGAAGCGTATGTCATCATCTCATCTGTCATAAATGGTGACCTCCAGGGTCAGCAGGAAACTTGCAGGCCATCTGGTTCAAAGACCATGCAAGATTGGAATCTCTCAGCAGCATCCCAGTCCTTGAAGGATGACCGGATATGCTTCAGTAAGCATGTCTCTGGCGCTTAGCAGTTCACCAGCCTTTCAACTCATAGCAAGAGGTTTAGAGCTGTTTCCCAAGGAATGGGACACGTCCCCAGGTGCTTCTGGGAGGGCCTTCTGGCAGGCTTCCAAATGATCCTCAAATGCAAAATCCTTTTTTTCATTTATTGCCAAAAAAAGTACAACTCCAAATATATCCACTTTTACATAGAACTTTTTTCATTAATTGAATAAAAAATGAGTTATTATGGATTACTAATATCTGAAGTGCATAAACAATGCAGTACACCTTAGAATGTAAAAAAGAAAATGCTATAAGTAGTCAGTTGCTTCAGTGCTTGCAATACTGGAAAGTTACTGGTATGCTTGAAAACATTCAGGATATTTGTTCTCAGAAGCTCATTAATCTTGTGGTTGATTTTTTGGTTTTCAATTGTTGCTTTTTTCACTCTGTATTGATAAATTCATGTTAGTTCAGCTTTATCACTTTCAATTTAATTTACTGAACATTTTTTGGTTATTGAGGATCATCTGGTTGAAGATAATTTGGTTATTATTTGTTAATAAATTTTTGCATTAGTATTTTTGGTTTATAATATCTTTCAAATGGCTAGTTATTAAAATATCTGCATGTTAAGATTTAAATAAGAATCATCTATGTTACTTATGCTAAAGAATTTGTATACAACCCACACACTATCACCTCAACCTAAGTTCTCCAAATGGCTAATAACATGCAAATTGTTGGTAGATGTACTAATTGAATTTGTACAAATTAATGCATTTCAACATACTATCAAGGTAAGTGTGAATTTCTTTTTTGCTTAGAGGACCTTGTTTTACAGGACATGTGTATAAGCTCAAACTGAAAATTGTCTTTTTTATTTGTTATCAATGAGTTTTCAATTTAAAAGGAGGGATGAACTGTGTATCAATGGGTTATTTTCAGTTTAAAAGGAGGAATGAACTGTGTAGATGGACTAGAACTTTTAGCTTCCCTCTATCCTCCATCACTAAAGTGGGCCGTGATTAAGCAAACAAACAAAGTTTCAAGCACATGGGTGGTTCAGTCAATTGACTGTTTGACTCTGCATTTTAGCTCAGGTCATGATCTCAGGATCATAGGATCAAGTCCCGTGTCAGGCTCTGCACTCATGGGGGAATCTGCTTGAGCTTCCCTCTCTCCTTCTGCCTTTACTTCTCCCCCTTCCCCTGCTCATGCTTTCTGTCTCTCTCAAATAAACATAATATTAAAAAAAAAAGTGGAAGAATCACTTCTTTGAACCACAGCACACCCTGAGATGTATTAAAGTCACAGAAGTTTAAACATGAATCTTTCTGGTTTTTACTAAGGACATAGATTGCCAAAGGAAACCCTGTTAGCATGAGTGAAACTAGTGACAAAATTCTTCTCTTCTTTTGGCGTCCTGGGCCCCACCTGTGTGTCCTCTCAAGGTCATTCTCCTTGAGGAGTTTTGGCCATAGTGATCTTTTTTGTTTGTTTGTTTAGTGTAGTTGACATATCATGTTACCTTAGTTTCAGGTACACAACATACTGTTCAACAAGTTTAAACATACTATGTTTACCATATGTCACCATCCATTGCTATTATAATATCGGTGACTGTATTCTCTATGTTGTGCCTTTTATTCCCATGACTTATTCATTTCATAACTGGAAGCCTGTATCTCCTACTCCCCTTCACTTCTTTTGCCCATCTCCCACCACCATCACCTTTGTTCTCTGTATTTATAGGTCTAATTCTGCTTTCTGTTTGTTTATTCACTTTTTTTTTTTTATTCCACCTATGGGTAAAATTATATGGTATTTGTCTCTTTCACTCTGACTTATTATACCCTCTAGGCCCTGCATGTTGTTGCAAACAGCAAGATATTGTCCTTTTTTTTTTTTTTTTCTGGCTGTGTAAGATTCTACTCTGTGTGTGTGCATGTGTGTGTGTATACATTTTCCTTATCCATTCATCTACCGATGGACTATTAGGTTCCTTTGGTATCTTGCCTACTATTGTACATTACACTGTCATAACATAGGTGTGCATATATTCTGTAAAATTAGTGTTTTCACTTTCTTTTGGTAAATACTCAGTAGATTATTGAATCATATGGTATTTATACTTTTAGTTTTGTCGAGGTACCTCTATACTGTTTTTCACAGTGGCTGTACCAATTTACATTCCCACCAACAGTGTATGAGCATTCCTTTTCCTCTACATCCTCCCTAATGCCTATTATTTCTTGTCTTTTTTACTTTAGCCATTTTCACAGCTGTAGGATGGTATCTCACTGTGGTTTTGATTTGCATTTCCCTGATAATTAGCAACATTGAGCATCTTTTCATGTGTCTGCTGGCCATCTCTATGTCTTCTTTGGAAAAATGCCTCTTCAAGACCTCTGCCCATATTTATCTATTTTGGATATTAACCCTTTTTAGGACATATCATTTGCAAATACCTTCTCCACTCAGTAGGTTGCCTTTTTGTTTTATTGATGGTTTCCTGAGCTATACAAAAGCCTTTTATGTAGTCCAATACTTTATTTTTGCTTTAGTTTCCCTTTCCTTAGGAGACATATCTAGAAAAATGCTGCTATGGCCAATGTCAGAAAAATTACTGCCTGTGTTCTCTTCTAGGATTTTTATGGATTCCAGATTTCACATTTATGTCTTTAATCCATTTTGAAGGTTTTTTTTTTTTTAATGGGTATGGTGTTAGAAAATGGTCTAGTTTTATTCTTTTACATGTAGCTGTCCAAGTTTCCCAGCATGGCTTATTGAAGAGACTATCTTTTTCCCAGTGTGTATCTTGCCTCTTTTGTCACAGATGAATTGACCATTTAATCCTGGGTTAATTTCTGAGCTCTCTATTCTGTTCCATTGATATATGTGTCTATTTTTGTGCCAGTGCTATACTGCTTTACTATAGCTTTGCAGTATATCTTGAAACCTAGGACTGTGATACCTCAAGCTTTATTTTTCTTAAGATAGCTTTGGCTATTTAGAGTCTTCTGTAGTTCCATACAAATTTTAGTATTATTTATTCTAGTTTGTGAAAGATGCGTTGGTATTTTGATAGAGATTGTATTGAATCTGTTGATTGCTTTGGGTAATATGGACATTTTGCAATATTAATTCTTCTAATCCACAAGCATGGAATATCTTTCCATTTGTTTGTATCATATTCAATTTCTTTCCCCAATGTTTTATGATTTTCAGAGTACAGGACTTTTACATCTTTGGTTAAGTTTATTCCTAAGTATTTTATTCTTTTTGGTGCAAATGTAAATGGAATATTTAATTTCTCTCTGCTACTTTGTTACTAATGTATAGAAATACCTATTCTGGGTATTAATTTTGTATCCTACAATTTTACTGAATTCATTTATTACTGCTAGTAGCTTTTCGGTGAAGTCTTCAGAGTTTTCTATGTATAGTAACAAGTCATCTGAAAATAGGGACAATTTAACTTCTTTACCAACATGGATGCTTCTGATTTCTTTATCTTGTCTGATTGCTATGGCTTAGACTTCCAATACTATGTTGAATAAAAGTTGGCTCACAGTAATCAGGAACTGAATTTTCTAATGACCTTAGAAATAAGTTCCTTTTACTAGAGAACAAGAATAAAGACTGCTGCTCACGTTTTCCTACCTTTAATGACCTGATGACATCTTGGTGATAACTTTAATAAGTGATTTTTTTAAAGAATCATATTTTGATCAGTGTACTCTTATAAAGATAATCTAAAATCAAATATTAAAATATTTATACTCATTTTTATATAAATCAAGATAAAATAGGCTGAATAAATCATTATTAATGAAGTAGATGAACAAAGTCACCTATGCAGTTTCTCTAAGGCCTGTGTTCAAGACACTGGCAGTAGTAGAAGCAAGATATATGTAAGGCTAGGCAGACTCTCACAAAGGAAGCCATAAAAATTCCCAAGGTGAGAGTCTTTCCCAGAAAAGTCCATTTCTTCCTTCATTTTGTCTAGGAAGAGTTGAAGGAGTACAGGTTTCTCTGCAGCTACACATCTATATAATCTGTCAAGACATTGGATCCTGGTAGTAAACCTCAAAGAGCAGTTTTTGCTTCTTTTAGTTTTTGAGGCCCCACGTAATATTCACTGTGTCCTTTGGGAATAAAGCCTGAAAGAAGAAAATGTTGCCCTGAAGTTTTTCCACTTCCAATGTTCTTAAAGACAGCATCTAAAAAGTCATTTTCAGTTTAGGAAAATTTTATCATTCTAATGGTAAATGATTAGTATAAAGTCTTGGAGATGTCTGACAATTTAAAACTTTTGATTTGGACTGGCATGGTTTATTGTGTTTTTAAATGCAGAACCTTTCTGTTCTTAAATATTTAATCAGTGTTAAAGAATTGGGTGCAGTCAGCAGAACACCTTGTGCTGCTGATTGTCATTAATGTTGGCAAGTTTCCCCTGCACTGGACACAGCTGTGCAATGTACAAGGACTGTCCTAAAATACTGGATCAACGTATAAATGCCAAAACAATAAAGGATAAAGGAACTCTTGCCTTAAGCTTGATCTTTCTCTCAGATAGTAACCTTTCACTCCTTTGGAGTAGTCCCAACCGTTCCATGACAGAAAAACAGGAGGTGTATAGGTTTTTATATAATCAATTCATTTTAAAATCTTTATCCAATTTTTTTCATGATATTTAAAGTATCCTTCACTTTCTATACATATAATCTGGAAAAAAAGGCTTGACTTCTCTTTAGTAACTAGAAAGCATTGGGAAAAATACATTACACTTGAGAAGAACAGTGAGTCATGACACTTATTTACTTGCTCTATTATTAAGTAACAGAAATGGCCTAATGAGTCAACGTTTTGATCCATTTGGAATCAGTAGCATTTAACTTTCTTTCCCTATCATCATACTGTCCTTGAGAGTTGTATGAGCAATCAGATAAAGGTTCACTTAAAGTAACTTCTGGATTTTTCAACCACATTTGAATGATCACTTATTTTACTAAAACCTTCAAACAAAAAGTCAAAACAAAAAATCCATCAAAAATTGTGTAATTTCTGTTTACTGATTACTTTTTGTCTTTTCATTTAATAAATACTTATTAATCACCTATTATGTGCCAGGCTTTGTGCACATATAACAACAAACAGCATAAAAACTTCCATGGTCTTTTGGCATCTTCAAACTAGTGGATGACACAATAGAGTTAAACCATCAACAATGTAGTATGAAAAGTGCTAAAATAGGGTAATTACATATCTTTGTGGCAACACCTGAGAAAAGCCCTTAATTGAGACTGAGGGCAGGTGGGGGGTATCCCTGAAGAAATGACATAGAACCTCAGATCCAAAGTGTACATAGGAATACAGGTAAGAGAGACTATCATGCAGATGGGTATAATGTTCATTTCTTCAAAAATGATTATGGGCATTTTCTGGAACAGAAAAGTGTCCAGAAGTAAGGCCGAAGAGGTCAACATTGCCAAGAGCAGTTAGTAGCACTGAATGATTTTAGATATAAACAGACTGATATTTTAGAAATGTGAAACAGAGGGCAATGTGGAAAGTAAACTGGAGAAGATGGCTCAAGGACACCTAATATAATAACCAGGTAGGAGGTGATGGCTTTCCTTGGACAGAAGCCATGGGGATTGAAAATGGAGGCATCATAGGTGGGACCATGAGAGACTGGAAATGTGCAGAAGGCACTCAGGAAAGAGAAACTGGTATGAAGTGAGAGCTTGGCCAAGGAACTGGCAGGTGGTACCACTCACCAAGGAAGGAAGCTGTTGATGAGCAGGTTGGGGGCAAGATAATTAATTTTATTTTAAACACATTGCCTTTGATTTGTCTGGGGGACATGTAAAATATGCACATGGTCAGAAGTAAGTTGAAAAGGCAGATCTAAAGTGAAAAATGAGAACAAGCTTGGAAATAGTTTTAAATGCAAGTAAACAAAATGGGAAACTTAAGCCCTCTTTTATATATAATTTTAGAATTGTTGTATGGTAGTTAACTTTGTAAACTTCTTCTGGAAAGTGCAAAGAAGAAACCACACTCTCCCACCTTTATCCTTCAAATATCTGTGACAGCACTATAATTTCTAATGAACTTGTTTATTTTTAACATTATTGTTGATAACCAAAGAGGAAAGAAAACAGGGAACAAAAGAAACTGCTATAGGAGGAGCAAGGTGAAGAGCAGACACCCTGTGAAATTTATTTTTAAAATACAAAAAAACTTAAATATTTCCAATTTCACAAAATATTTGCATGAAGGAATTGCAATATTTCATTGGGTTTTTATTCTTCAGGTTTTTTTTAAAGGTTACTCTTCAGGTTAATAATTTTCAGAATCAGTGCTTTGTGTCTGTTAATTTCTATGGAGGCCATTAAATATACGTAAATACAGCAGCAAGGGATCCCTGGGTGGCACAGCGGTTTAGCGTCTGCCTTTGGCCCAGGGCGAGATTCTGGAGACCCGGGATCGAATCCCACGTCGGGTTCCTGGTGCCTGGAGCCTGCTTTTCTCTCTGCCTCTCTCTCTCTGTGTGACTATCATAAAAAAAAAAAAAAAATACAGCAGCAGTATCCTTTCTGTAGCCCCTCACTACTGTTTACTAATAATAATCTAGACATGGACAGACCTTTGGCAACTGATAATAACCTAGTGGACGCTTAAGTCACGAAAGAATGTACTTCTTTCTCGGTACATTATCTCGTTTCCTGAGAAATTGAAAATTTGCACTGTGAAGTGGAATGAACAATAGAATATGAATTCATAGTTCTCATCTACCTTTGATTCATTCCAAGTTAATTTCTAAGACTTGAATGGCTTTTAAAGCAGTTTACATGGTCAGATCAATAATATATGCTATCGAGGAGGCGGGGCAAGATGACGGAAGAGTGTGAGTCCTCAACTCACCTGCATCCACCAATTTACCTAAATAACTCTCAAAACATATTAAAAACCTACGAACTCAACAGAAGGTTTAAAGAGAGAACAGCTGGAACGCTACAGAAAGAAAAGTTTTCGCTTCTAACAAGGTAGGAAGGCGGAATAAATAAATAAATAAATAAAATAAAAAATAAATAATAAATAATAAAATAAAATAAAATAAAAATAAAAATAAAATAAAATAAAATAAAATAAAATAAAATAAAATAAAATAAAATAATAAAATAAATAAAATAAAAGTCAGGATGGGCCCCCGCGAGGAGCCGGGAAGCCCCGCCCGAGAAGCGGGACTTCGGACCCGGCGCGGAGCTCCCGGGCGGACAAGTGCTGGGCGGGGAGGCCGGGCGGGGCCGCAGGAGGGCGGGGAAGCCTCCAGGCTCCCGGGGTCCCCAGGAGGGGAGGGGCGCCCGGGCAGAGCTCCCCGCACCCCGCGGCCGACCTCGGGGAGGGGCTGGAGCGCCGCAGCCCCGGGGCATCTGGGGGAGCAGGGGTGGGGGGGGGAAGCCTGCGGTGCTGCCCGCGGAGCTGACTCCAGGGCTGGAGAGCCGGCCGCCACCCTCCTGCTGCTTCCTCCTCATTCCCCTGAGCCCGGGAGGGGGGGCCCGGGGGACAGAGGCCTAGCGGGGAAGCAGCGCAGGCGGAGCCGGCACCTGGCGGGGGGCGGGGCGTCTCCCCCAGGTGCACGCACCTGAGAGTCAGCGCGGCAGGCCCCGCCCCCGGAACCAGCTGGAAGGACAGGGAGGAGCAAGTTGGGGACCACGCGGCGCTGGGAAGCTCCAGGACCAAGGGAAAATCGAGGGAACATAGTATATAGAAATACAGGGTCCTCCCTTTTTAAAGGAAAATGTTTTTCCTTTTTCCATTACAACTCGTTTTTATATCAGACTAAAATTTTCAATATTTTTTCTCTTAACTACAGTATTTTACCAGCTCTTCATTTTTAAGTTTCTTCCTTTTTGACTTTCATATTTCTACAATTACATGTCTTAGATATATTTTTTCACATCTGGATTCTCTTCAACATGCAATTTAATTTGGGGAGATATAAGAGATATGGGTTTTTGTTTTGTGTCTTTTGTTTTCTCTGCCCCGTTTTGTTCTACAATGGCGGAAGTTAATACCTTCTAAAACATGACCAGCATAAACCCAGAACCAAGTGGAATACTACGCTGGTTCATTCTGTGAGATTATATTCTCTCTTCATTCCCATTCTTCCCCCCTTTTTTATCTTGTATATGTTTTGGTGGTCAGTGTTGCGGCTTTCTACAAATATTGCTGGTTTATATAAATTTGGGATTGAGCATCTTCTAACATTCAGAACACAATACACTCAGAACCAAGAGGATCACCCTCTAGGACCCCTCAGGCAGACTACATTCTCCCTCCACTATCACTTCTTCATCACCACTTCCTCCCAGTCCCCCCTTTTTTCTTTTCTTTTTTTCTCTTTACTTTTTTTTCTTTTATTCTTTTTCTATTTTCTTCTTTGGGGTTTTTGGCCTTTTTATTTTTTACTACTTTAAAATTTGTTTTTCACTTTAGTGGTCCTTTTATTTTGTTCTGATCTTTTTCATTTTCTGGTCTTTGGAATTTACTTAGGTCATGGTTGATTTTTTTTTTTAAGATTTTATTTATTTATTCATGAGAGACACACGGAGAGGCAGAGACACAGGCAGAAGGAGAAGCAGGCTCCATGCAGGAGCCTGATGTGGGACTCGATCCTGAGTCTCTAGGATCAGGCCTTGGGCTGAAGGTGGCGTTAAACTGCTAAGCTACCTGGGCTGCCCTATGGTAATCAGGCCAAAATTAAAAATAAATTAGATGCCATCCAAACTGGATGTCCTAATGGCTAGGGTTAATGAGGTTGAAGAAAGAATGAGTCACATAGAAGACAAGTTGATGATAAGGAAGGAAGCTGAGGAAAAAAGAAAGAAAACAAGATACCATGAGGAAAGACTAAGGGAAATAAATGATAGCCTGAGAAGGAAGAATCTATGTATAATTGGGGTGCCAGAAGACACCAAGAGGGACAGAGGACCACAAAGCTATTGGAACATATCATAGCTGAGGAATTCCCTAATTTGGGGAGGGAAACAGGCATTCAGATCCAGGAGACAGAGAGGTATACCCCACCAAAATCAATAAAACCCGTTAAACACCTCGACATCTAATAGTGAAATTTGCATATTCCAAAGATAAAGAGAAAATCCTTAAAGCAGCAAGAGACAAAAGATTCTTAACTTATATGGGGAGAAATATCAGATTAACAGCAGACTTCTCCACAGACACCTGACAGGCCAAAAAGGGCTGGAAGGATATATTCAGGGTACTAAAAGAGAATATCCATGCAAGAATACTTTATCAAGCCAGGCAGAATATTAGGAGAGATTAAGAGCTTCCAAGATAGGCAGAGACAGACTGAAAGAATATGTGATCACCAAACCAGCTCTGCAAGAAATATTAAGGGGGACCCTGTAAAAGAAAGAGGAAGCCCAAAGAAATAATTCACAAAAACAGGGACTGAATAGGTATTATGATGACACTAAATTCTATCTTTCAATAATTACTCTGAATGTGAGTGGGCTAAATGATCCCATCAAAAGATGCAGAGTTTTGGGCTAAATGATCCCATCAAAAGACGCAGGGTATTGGACTGGATAAAAAAGCAAGACCCATCTATTTGCTGTTTATAAATAAGAGACTCATTTTAGACCTAAGGACACCTCCAGCCTGAAAATGAAAGGTTGGAGAAGAATTTACCATTCAAATGCTCCTCAAAAGAAAGCTGAGGTAGCAATCTTCATTTCAGATGAATTACAGTTTATTCCAAAGACTGTAGTAAGAGATAAAGAGGGACACTATATCATGCTTAAAGGGTCTATCCAACAAGAAGACCTAACAATCATGAATATTGATGCCCCTAATGTGGAAGCTGCCAAGTATATCAATTAATAACTAAAGTAAAGACATACTTAGATAATAATACACTAACAGCAGACTTCCACACACCACTTTCTGCAAATGATAGCTCTTCTAAGCAGAACATCACCAAAGAAACAAGGGCCTTAAATGATACACTGGACCAGATGGATTTCACAGATATATACAGAACTTTATATCCTAAAGCAACCGAATACACATTCTTCTCAAGGCCACAGGGAATTTTCTCCAGAATAGACCACATACTGGGTCACAATCAGGTTTCAACTAATATCAAGTGATTGGGATTGTCCCTTGCATATTTTCAGACCACAATGCTTTGACACTAGAATTCAATCACAGGAAGAAATTTGGAAGAAACAAACACATGGAGGTTAAAGAGCATCCACTAAAAGATGAATGGGTCAGCCAGGAAATTAGAGAAGAATTAAAAAGATTCATGGAAACTAATGGAAATGAAGGTACAACCACTCAATATCTTTGGGATACAGCAAAAGTGGTCTAAGAGGGAAATACATTGCAATACAAGCCTCCCTCAAAAAATTGGAAAAAAACTCAAATAGACAAGCTAATCTTGCATCTAAATGAATTGGAGAAACAACAGCAAGTAAAACCTACACCAGGCAGAAGAAGGGAGATAAAGATTCTAGCAGAACTCAATGCAATAGACCAGAAGAACTGTAGAACAGATCAACAAAACCAGGATTTGGTTCTTTGAAAGTATTAATAAGATATATAAACCATTAACCAGCCTTATTAAAAAGAAACAAGATTCAAATTAATAAAATCACGAATGAAAGAGAAGAGATAACAGCCAATATCAAGGAAATACAATTTTAAAAACGTATTATGAGCAGCTATATGCCAACAAATTAGGAAATCTAGAAGAAATGGATGCATTTCTGGAAAACCACAAATTACCAAAACTGGAACAGGAAAAAATAGAAAATCTGGACAGATCAATAACCAGCGAGGAAATTGAAGGAGTCATCAAAAACCTCCCAAGACACAGCTGGTCCAGGGCCAGATGGCTTCTCAAGGGAATTCTATCAAACATTTAAAGAAGAAATAATACCTATTCTACTAAAGCTGTTCCGAAAAATAGAAAGCATGGAATTCTTCCAAACTCCTTTTCTGAGGCCAGCATCACCTTGATTCCAAAATCAGACAAAGACCCCACCAAAAAGGAGAAATACAGACCAAAATCTCTGATGAACTCAGATGCAAAAATTCTCAACAAGATACTGCCGATAGGATCCAACAATACATTAAGAAGATTGTTAACCATAACCAAGTGGGATTTATCCCCAGGATGGAAGGTTGGTTCAACACTCATAAAATAATCAATGTGATAGATCATATCAACAAGAGAAAAAAAAACAAGAACCATATGATCCTCTCAATAGATAATACAGCATCCATTCCTGATCAAAACTCTTCAGAGTGTAGGGATAGAGGGACATTCCTCAGTATCTTAAAAGCCATTTATGAAAAGGCCACAGCAAATGTCATTCTAAATGGGGTAACACTGGGAATCTTTCCCCTAAGATCAGGAACATGACAGGGATGTCCACTCTCACCACTGCTACTCAACACAGTACTAGAAGTCCTAGCCTCAGCAATCAGACAACAAAAAGAAATAAAAGGCATTCAAACTGTCAAAGAAAAAGTCAAACTCTCCCTCTTCGCAGATGACATGATACTGTATATATAAAACCCAAAAGGCTCCACCCCAAGATTACTAGAACTCATACAATAGTTCAGCAGTGTGGCAGGATACAAAATCAATGCCCAGAAATCAGTGGCATTTCTATACACTATCAATGCCTGAAGAAAGAGAAATTAAAGAATCAATCCCATTTACAATTGCACCCAAAAGCATAAGCTATTAGGAATAAACCTAACCAAAAGGTAAAGATCTATACCCTAAAGACTACAGAACACTTCTGAAAGAAAGTGAGGAAGACACAAAGAGATGGAAAAATATTCTGTCCTCATGGATTGAAAGAATTAATATTGTAAAAATATCTATGCTATCCAGGGCAATTTACGTATTCAATGCAATTCCTACCAAAATACCGTGGACTTTCTTCAGAGAGTTGGAACAAGTCATCTTAAGATTTGTGTGGAATCAGAAAAGACCCTGAATAGGCAGGGGAATATTGAAAAAGAAAACCAGAGTCAGGAGCATCACAATGCCAGATTTCAAGCTGTACTACAAAGCTGTGATCATCAAGACAGTGTGGTACTGGCACAAAAACAGACACATAGATCAATGGAACAGAATAGAGAATCCAGAAATGGGCCCTGAACTCTATGGTCAATTAATATTTGACAAAGCAGGAAAGACTATCCACTGGAAAAAGGACAGTCTCTTCAAGAAATAGGTGCTGGGAAACTTGAAGAGCCATGTGCAGAAGAATGAAACTAGACCACTCTCTTGCACCGTACACAAAGATAAACTCAAAATGGATGAAAGATCTAAATGTGAGAAAAGAATCTAGCAAAATCCTAGAGGAGAACACAGGCAACACCCTTTTTGAATTTGGCCACAACAACTTCTTGCAAGATACATCTATAAAGGCAAGGGGAAAAAAGCAAAAATGAACTATTGGGATTTAATCAAGATAAAAAGCTTCTGCACAGCAAAAGAAACAGTCAGCAAAACTGAAAGACAACTTACAGAATGGGAGGAGAGATTTTCAAATGACATATCGGATAAAGAACTGGTATCCAAGATCTATAAAAACTTGTTAGGGCAGCCCCAGTGGCTCAACGGTTTAGCACCTTCAGCCCAGGGTGTGATCCTAGAGACACGGGATCGAGTCCCATATCAGGCTCCCTGCATGGAGCCTGCTTCTCCCTCTGCCTGTGTCTCTGCCTCTGTCTCTCCCTCTCTCTCTGTCTCTCATGAATAAATAAATAACATCTTTAAAAAAAAAACAGTGTTATTGAAGATATGCTTAAAAAAAAAAAAAGAACTTGTTAAACTCAACAGCAAAGAAACAAACAATCCAATCATGAAATGGGCAAAAGACATGAATGGACATTTCCCAAAGAAGACATAGACATGGCCAACAAGCACTTGAGAAAATGCTCCGTATCACTTGCCATCAGGGAAATACAAATCAAAACCACAATGAGATACCTACCACCTTACACCAATAAGAATGGGGAAAATTAACATGACAGGAAACAACAAATGTTGGAGAGGATGTGGAGAAAGGGGAACCCTCTTGCTCTGTTGGTGGGAATGTGAACTGGTACAGTCACTCTGGAAAACTGTGTGGAGGTTCCTCAAAGAGTTAAAAATAGAACTACCCCATGACTCAGCAATTGCACTGCTGTGGATTTACCCCAAGGATACAGATGCAGTGAAATGCCAGGACACCTGCACCCCAATGTTTATAGCAGCAATGTCCACAATAGCCAAATTGTGGAAGGAGCCATGATGTCCTTTGACAGATGAATGGATAAAGATGTGGTATACATATGCAATAAAATATTATTCAGTCATTAGAAAGGATGAATACCCATCATTTGCTTCGATGTGGATGGAACTGGAGGGTATCATGCTGAGTGAAGTCAATCGGAGAAGGAAAATCGTCATATGGTTTCACTCATACGGGGAATATAAGAAATAGTGAAAGGTATTACAGGGGAAAGGAGGGAAAGTGAGTGGGAAAAATTAGAGAGGGTGACAAAACATGAGAGACTCCTAACTGTGGGAAACAAAGGGTTGTGGAAGGGTAGGTGGGTGGGGAATGGGGTAACTGGGTGATGGGCACTGAGGAGGCCATTTGATGGAATGAGCACTGGGTATTATACAATATGTTGGCAAATCGAACTTCAAAAAAATAATATATGCTATTTAACAAAGAAACAAAAACCAACAACACAGGTGCCTTCTGCACTCTCAAAAACATAATTTCTTTAGTGGGCTTGTGTGGTTTTTTTTGCTGACATTTTTGTCACAAATTTGGTAGATACATTCTTATCTTGACCAGACCTCTAAGGCCACTAGAGAAAGCAAGCTCTCGGACTGATTTTCATTGATTACTGTAGATACTGAACAAAAGGGATGATTATTCTGCATATTACTTTGCTAAGGCTATCATAAAAAGTGCCATAGACTTGGTGGCTTACACAAAAGTTTATTTCTTCATAGTTTGGAAGTTACAAGTCCAAGATCAAGATGTCATAGAGTTGGTTTCCCCTGAAATCTCTCTCTTTGGCTTGCATTAGCCACCTTACTGCATCCTCACGTGGTCTTTCTTTTTTATGCATGCATGTTCTTCTTGTAAGGATTCCAGGCAGACTGGGTAGAGGTCTGCCCTAAATATCTCATTTTTAGCCTCAATTTCCTCTTTGAAGACCTCGTTTAAAGACACAATCCAGTTTCATTCTGAGGTACTGAAAAAATTAGGACTTCAACATAAGAATTTTGAGAAGACACAACTGAGCTCATAACACCTTGCTTCCTTCAAATTCATAGGCAGGACAGTAAGAAAAACTCTAATGGTTTTGGAGGCAAGAAGAAGTGAGCTGTACTTCCTTCTGTTTTTATGACTTTATAATAAAACAATGAACTAAAAAGATTCTTCTTTATGAAAAAGTGAAACTTTAAATTTATCTAAATACAGAATGTTAAATGATGGCTTAAGTACACAGCTTGGTAACCCATGGAAATAAAAATTGCTTATCTGTTAAGGCACTGTTTTCAGCAAACTCACCTAGTAAACTTGGCAAAGAGGCAAAACCTCCAGGGCTGGTGAGTTGTTTACAGTTAATTCTGAGGGATGTTGCTTCTAAATTTGTACAAACTGTAGCTCATTTTTTAAAAAGATTTTATTTATTTATTCATGAGAGACACACACAGAGAGGGAAAGAGGGAGAGAGAGAGAGAGAGAGAGAGAGAGAGAGGAAGAGACATAGGGAGAGAGAGAAGCAGGCTCCATGCAGGGAACCTGATGTGGGACTCAATCCTGGGACTCCAAGACCATGCCCTGGGCCGAAGGCTGAGGCTCAACTGCTGAGCCACCCAGGCCTCCCAAGAAATGGTATATTTTTAAAGTTTGTAAGCATTTAGCACTGATAGTGTAAAAGATTAAATAAATTTAAAATAAAATCCATAACTAAATAAGAAATTATGGTTTCAAATTTTAATAATATTGTGTGTATGTGTGTGTGTGTGTGTTTAATCATTGAGTGAGCAAACCATGTTGCATGTGAGAAGCTTTCTCACATAACTTTCTTCCCATCAAAATCAACACTCCTATATTGGATATATGTTTTTTAAACAGTTTGTAGAAAACAATTAGATAATGCTAATAAGGAAACAATTTATTGAATATTAATCACTTATTATGGCTTACTGATTTTTAAGAGTATTGGAAATGAAAAAATAACTACCTAAAAGTACTTCCTAATTGTAGAATGTCAAATATCATGGCACAGTGGTGGAAATGATATATTTAGTGTCCTTCCTCAGTCAGTGACACTTGTCAAACTTCAAGTTTCCTATTTCCTATTTCTATGAAGATTTCCTTTCATACAAAAAAACACTGAATCAGTAAGGATGGGCATTATCAAATAAGTAGATACTTACTCTACCTATCTTAGTAGTAACTCCCTTAACAGATTCCAAGGCAAATAAGTAGCCTGTCAACAACAATGAACCCAATACTTTCAGCATTTGTAGAAAACATACTGGATAAGGAAATCTCCAAAGCTTCTGCAGAGATATTGAAATGTTAGGCAGTATTTAACAATCTACCCACCCCATAAAAGACTTCAAATACATAGTTCAGATTGAAACCAAAAGAAGGAAATTCTCAGATACCAGACATGATTAGTACCTCAAAGTGAGAATGCTAAATTGGAGTCAATGCCAAGAGGCTTAGGGGAAATCAGGAACAAGTTGTCAATTAATGGCTGGTATTTAGATTACATGGGGAAGGGACACTTAGACCATGCAAACAGGGAGCTGGAACTGAGCTTCATGCATAAAGCCAGAAGTCAAGTAAGATTGTTTCATAAATTAAATGGAAACAAGAATTTCCTGGAATAATGAAAAGGAAGTTTGCTATTTGCCCAATGCTGTGTGTTGAAATATAACCAATCACAAGAAATTGAAAACCTAAGTCTGCTCTGTTCAAGGATAGACGTCTGAATTCATGTGATACACAAAGTACTATATCCTCAAGCTGAGAAATTAATGTAAAAAAAATCTACCAGAGGTAGGGCAAATAGGACTGTCACAGAGATGGACCCCATGGAAAAAGAATAATTTTTTAAAGATACAACAACTCTGAATAAATAAACCACATAAGAGTGAGTTAACAAATAAATGGCGGATTTGTATAATACACTGGGAATGGAGAAAATGGAACAATTTTAAAGGGACTACCAATTATTTACAATGTTCAGAAAGAAAAAAGTCATAAGACAAAAATAGAGTAGTATAACAAGGAACAGGAAGACTTGAAAATAATAGAAATTCTAGAAATAAAAATATATAGTTATTATAATTTCTAAAGTTCAAAAGGGAAATTGTAACAGTAGAGTAATGTAATTAAAGAGATTAAATGAATTAGAGAAATGCAAGAGACTCATGCAAAATCCTTCATGGAGGAATAAATGAAAAATATGAAAAAAATTTGAGACATAAGGGAAAAAGAATGAAAAGAGCTCCAAGTTTTTAAAGAGACTAGAGAAGCAATATTTAAAGCAATAATGAATGTGAGTATTTTAACATATAAGAACCATATACATCTCAAGTTAAAGGGTTTCATCAAGTTTTCAGCCAGCAAAATGAAAGTCATATATATATATATATATATATATATATATATATATATATATATATATATGTTGTATTGGAAAAAGGTAATGATAAATGTCAAAAAGAGAAAATCTTAAAAGCCACCAGAGAGAAAAGATATATTGCCTGCAAAGAAACAATAAAACTGATAGCAGACTACTCTTCAGTAATGATTGTAAGAAAAGAATGAGAAATAATTCTTAAAGGGCTGAGAGAAAATAGTTGTCATCCCCCAAATTCCACATACAACTAAAGTATCACTCAAGTGAAAGTGAAGTAAGATAATGGAGTTAGACTACACTATTTTCCCATGGAAAGAACTTATAATGTTCTACATCAGGAAGTAAATTAAACCCAAAAAGCAGCAGCTGGATGCAAAAATAAATGGTGAGTAAAGAAACAGGTAACAGATTTTGGCATATATAATTTAGCATTGACTATTTTAAAATGTTTTCTAGTAGACTAATTTAGAGAGCTTTAACAGTTTGTGAAATTTCACTAAGCAACACACTAATAATATACATACTTTTCTTCTATACAGTATTCCAAAATAAAAAGAAAATCCTTAAAGAATAGAAGCTCTCCTAGATTACTTACTTATTGCAAATAGAGAAAAATGACATTTACGGTAATGCTATCTGGAAAATACCATCCTAGCCAAGTGATCCAGCCTAGCATTGTGAGTAATAGGACCATATGTTATTATGTGCCTCCTGATAGAAAATATAAAACATTGTCTATTCAGTCTTCTGGCCCAAAGTACTTAACCTAATCATGAAGAAGAATAAATGAATCCTGCCTATTTGACATTCCACAGGAAATCTGTCTTGAACTCTTCAAAAATGTCAAGATTATAGAAAAAGGCAGGGATTGCTCCAGATTAAAGCAAACTAAAAAAATACAACAACAAAATCCAGTTGCAGGATCCTAGAAATGATGTTGGATTTAGAAAAAAGGTCATTAAGGTTATTTTCAGAGACCTGGGAGAAATTAGAATAAGGACTGGATATTGGATGATTTTCCTGCATCACAATGAATTTCCTGGATGTTGATAGCAGTTTTGTGGTCATGCAGGAGAAGGTTGTTTTCTGAGGAGATATTTGTCGAAGCATGTGAGGGAACTATTCCATGATGTGAGCAATATAGGTGAAGAAGAGAGATCTCAAAAGCAAAGGTGGCAAAATGTTAATTTCTAAATCTAAATGCAGAGCACATGGTGCTTATTATAGTGTTCTTTCAACTTTTCTGCAGGTTTGACCTTTGTCAAAATAAAAGGTTGGTGATACAGTGAATCAATGTACTATCATTTTAAATAATCTGAACATGAAAGGTTGTAGGCGGCTGGTGTGAGATTTGGGTTAAAGAATCCTAATGTCTCAAAACATTTGGAATGCAACATAAAGAAACCAATTAATTTTAGACTTTGTTAGCTCAGGTAAATGTGTTAAAAAATAAGAGTTATAAAGAAAATAAAGGTACTAGAGTATATAACTGTCAAACTAGTAATGAGAGAAAAAAAAGAAACAAAATGAGAGAATTACAAAAGCAAAAAAACTAGAGAGAAAACATAAACTCAATCAATCCAGCATAAAACCTGAAAGGACAACAAGAAAAAAGAGAAGTAAAGGTAAAGTAGGAGACAATATCAAATAAGATGATGGAAAGAAGTACAGATATGAATCATAATAAATGGCAAACATATTAACGTCAGCACTAAATGTCAAAGATGAACAGACTGGATAAAAATATAAAATCCAGCTCTGAGCAGTTTACCTGATACACACTTAAAGCAAAATAGCACAGAATGAGTAAAAATGCAGAGATATATAATGAAATATTAGGCAAAGATAAGACCACAAACCATAACTGGAATAATAATAATAATAATAATAAGAAGAAGAAGAAGAAGAAGAAGAAGAAGAAACAAAATGGAACGTTAGGCAAAAAGGTTTGTTAGTGATAGAAAAAGACATCGCATAATGATAAACTATCTACCAAGACGTTAACTCAATGAACAGTCTTTCAATGTGACTGAAAAGAGAAAGTATGTATGTGTATATGTATGTACTGATAGAATTACAAGGAAAAAAGATAAATGCACTATTATAGCTGGATATTTCAATATACTTTTCTCAGAAATAATGGGAAAATCCGAAAAAAATGTTGAGTATACAACCTTCAACAACATGATTCACAAACTTTTTCTATTATGTAGAAACCTGCAACCATAAATTAGTAAAAGTGTATTATTTTCAAGCACGTGCAAAACATTTTCAAAAACTGGCTACCACTCCAGTGATTCAGTTATTACATATGCCATGATCTCTCACTGAAATGAAATTTTAATGAAATGTATTAATAAAAAGGATAGTTAAGAATCCATTTGAAAACTAACCACACACATACAGGCACATATACATCACACACTCTCTCACTCCTAATTAACCTATGAGATTAAAATAAGTCACAAAAGACATTATGAAATATTTGGAAAAATATGACATTAAGAATCATATATTAAAAAATCCTATGAATATAACTTCAAGTGATATTTAGGAGGAAAATCATAACCTTAGCTATCTATTTCTTAAAAACTGAAAATAATTTCATTTACCTGTTAATTTTAAAATGCTAGATAAAGAATAAAACTGTAAATTCAAGTAAATAGAAAGAATGTAATAAAAAATAGGAAAAAATATGAACTCAAATCAATTTTTTAAAGGAAAAAGACAATATAATCAGCAAGGGTGTGAAATATCAAAACTTACAAGTAAAACTTAATGGCCAATATATATATGAAAATATTCTGAAGCCCATTAGTAATCAGGAAAACAGAAATTAGTACAATAAGATATAATGTCATACTCATGTGATTGGAAAAAAGCAGAAAAAGCATAAAGGACTGGACAGCATGTGAGAAACTGGAAGTCTCACAAGATGCTGGCAATGGTTTACATTGGTACTTTCACTCTAGAATCATCAAGCAATACCTATATAGATGAAAATGCACATTTCTGAATCTCTACTGTTCCACTTCCAGATATATGTCTTAAAGAAATTGCACTAGGAAAATCACTGATGATATAGGAGAATCACAAAGATACAGATGTATATATATAGATATAGATATAGATATATGGTCTTATAGATAGTATAATAGTATAGATAGTATAATAGCACTGACATGGAATTTTTAAAAACACATGAAGCAATAAGGGCATAAAAATGTCTATAGTAAAAGTACATGTAAATGAATCAACAGAGTAACATAGACAAAAAAATTTTAATCTGAAACGATCACTAAGGAATTCAAAGTGCTAGTTGCCTCTGGGGAGAAAAGAAATTTGGAAAGTAGAACTGGGGGTTGAAACAAAATGTATTTTAAATCTATTTGTAATATATATAAATACTACATCCATCTTGATGGTAATTTATATAGCTTCTGAACCAAATCACCAAAAACCAAGATATATATTTATATCCTGTTCATATCTAGCTGAAACCCAAACCAAACCAAACCTAGTTGAGCCAGAGTACCTCAGAGCCTGGGCATCCCTGAATTATCTTGGAGATCACATATGTTATCTTAAATGTGCCAGCAGGTCCCATCCAAGCCCCAAGCCACAGTAGGCCCTCTTGGGGTTTGAATCTCCTAATTGTTGAAATGGTAGCCAAATAGCTAGCCCTTTTATTTTTTGGTTGCTTCCCACCCCCCATCCCCCAACCCCTCCAACCCCTCTTGTACTTCTTACTTAGAAAATGGGGCTTGGAGCAAAAATCAAGTGGCAACATTCTCATCTGCCTCTTCTTTCTCATTTCACAGTCCTGTCTTGTCCCTTTTACTGATAAATTGATAGCAGATACTCAGCTAATTAATTCTCTTACACCATATAATTTATCCTTCTATATTCTAGTAGTTTTATTTTTTGAATTATTTCATTATAGTTGTATTTTGTTAGAATTACTTTAAGTGATCATCACTTTCAAAATGATTTAAGCTTCGAATTCACTGTCCTAGTATCCAATATTAGGCACATTAGGTGCTCAGTATATACATAATGATGTGACATGCTATGACTTATTTCTTCTGGTCTCTGCTTATATTATAAATACAAAATAGTAAACTAATTGAGGACAGGGATATTATCCTCTGTGTACTCTATCTTCATGCTTTATTTACTATTCTTTACCTACATATACCAATTGCCTCATGCTGCTTGGATGATTGCTTAGGCAGGAGAATATTTTTCATTTGTTTTCCCCTTACCAAAGCAAAGCTCTATATCTATGGAACTTCAGAGAGTTTCAGGGCTTATAGCCAGTACTTTTTTGCAGATGATCTGTTGTTTATACTCCTAGAATTAATAAACCTGCTAATAACAAAGCTGATTTTCTAGCTATATAAGATCAAATCACTGCACTTAGCTAAAGTAGTGTTAGAATAAAGCTGTGTAAAAACAAATTGAATTCTTTGTCTCTCAGGAGATTTCTTAATTTCCAACCAAGACAGACTTCGAAAGTGTCTCTTCAGTCACATACCAAAAACTTACACATATTTTACTATGCATTCAAGATAAAGAAAAATTAATCAGAAATCAAGTCAAGAAAATGGAAATCACAATAACAAAAAATGAAACTTTAACATCAGTGAATTATTGCAGTGCTCAAACTTTATAAATCATACAAGTGTGTTTTATGTTGTAACATGTTGTAATCATAGCAACTTTGCAGGCAAGGATTTCAAGTTGAAAAACAATATAGAATCATCACCACAGGAATTTTTTAAGGGGATCAACTATTTTGTGCAAACAACTACCTCTCCTGGGTAGAGTGAAACAATCCCATCCCTAAGGGTCAGCTGCTAATTGCCTGAGTCTCCAGTGAAGGTAAAACAGCTGTGAGTGTCTTAAACCTATAACAACATTATCATCTAATGAGTGAGGAAAATGTGATTGCACAATAATAAAATGTAGGTAAATGTTTGTTTAGTATCCCAGTAGCCTAAAGGGGCCTGAGTACATTTTTCTTTCACAAAGCAGAGAAAAGCAGATTTTAAGTAATTGGTAAACTTGCTATAAAAAATTAAAAACTACATAGTTCCAAAAATTTTTCTCTCTCCAGCCAAAGCCTATCTACTGCCTCATCAAGCATCTGCAACTTGAGAGAAGAGATTAAAAATAATCATCATGCCTTTAGATTCTATTTAAGCTAACAAGCATGATGAAAAAAAAATTTAAGTTTAGTTCTTTTTATTTGGTCCTATGATATCTATCACGTATATACATACATCTCATCTCATTCCACAAGAAATTCAGAGGGATTCCCAAATAGGTGGTACATTATTATTTGGTCCTATGATATCTATCACGTATATACATACATCTCATCTCATTCCACAAGAAATTCAGAGGGATTCCCAAATAGGTGGTACATTTATTGAAATTAAAATATTAAAAAGAAAATTGGTCTCACACATCGGGAAATACCCCAGACTGTTGAGCAGTCAACCTAGGATCTGCAAAATTTCTCAGATTTACTCTGATATTTTCCCCTTGGAGTCTTTTCTCATTGAGTTCCTTTTGTCCAATTTCTAGGGCTAAATTCCTAATCAACTTGCACAGTCAAGTCCCCAGGGAGCCCTTCACCAAACAGTTTCTTCTTTGAATGCTGGATCTCTCTTATGGCACTTTTCAGATGATGCCTTGGGTCATGGTGCTTCTGGAGAAATCTCTCTCCCCTTATTAGAATGTAAATACCTTGTGCATAGGGATTACACTTTCATTAAGTGTAAGAGTCACCTTGGAAAATGACACCTACTAGTCTCAAAACAAATTCATTATTTGATAGTGAAGAATAAGAATTAGACTAGAATCCATAATGAGGCTTCTGAAACACGAACTCTAGAAAGCATTAGTTATACATGTTATCTGAATGTCACCCACATAGGTAAGCAACTCTATTCACTCTTCTATTTCATCACACTGACACCTAATACACCCTCAAACTTTGCCTCAGATGATAGCCTCTGGGAAAGTAGTATGTGTACTTGATAGTCCATAGGCACATAGCACAGTGTCACACATATAATTGACATGTAGCAAGTATTGATGAGGACAGAACAGTCACAGATAATGCAGTGCTTTATTTTCATTTAGAGGAAGTTATGATCACTTACTGAGTTCTAGATTGTTCTGTTGAAAATTAGAAGTTGTTATGGAAGACTTTCAATTGGAGATACTGGGAAAATACCCGAGTCTTTAAGAGATACTACTTTTCAAAATACATTATAGTAACAATAGTAAACTTGAATGCACCCAGGAAATAAAAGCTGCAATTGACAGCGGTTATTCTCTGAAGGTGGGACTGTGTACAAAATGTCTTTCTGGGGATTAATGGATGGGCTGTTAGGAAGGAACGGTCTTCCCATGGACCTTCTTAAATCTCCTTTTGTTCAGTGCCCTGTGATGTATCTCAAGATTATGCTCTGCTATGATGATTACTTGCTGATTTTCCTTCTCTTGTCCGTATAAAAAAGAGGAAAAAGAAAATGAGGCTAAGAAAATGAAAAGCCCCCAAAATGTTTAGAGCACAACTGCCTAATTTCTAGTTCCCATATCCAGTTTCTAGGACCCAACACTGTGTGAAATCAGTGTCCAGTTTGTAGCCTCCACTTCAATATGACCAGAACTTGGGTGGAGCAAAGACCCTTTTGCTATGGTAACTTAACCTTAATCACACTGACCACCTGGGCACTTTCTAGTGAGGATGAAATCCCTTCCCAAAGGGGCTGAACAATGCCAAATAGTAGCAGCTCCACAGGGAGCCACTGGTGTTCTGTTTAGGACAATGTTTGCCACTAAGCCCTGGCTTTTTCAGATACTTCAGAATCACATCTCTTCTGTATGGATGGCATATACCTGTAATTCGATTGATAAGCTAAGGATAACATGATAACTTAAAGGAAGTATAAACAGTTCCTGAAACTCTAAGGTGATAATAAGGCTGCCCACCGCATATACTTACAGAGAAACTTGGCAACAATCTAAGCGTTCAATTATAGTACAACCCTACAATGGTAAATTAGATGGCCATTCGAAGTTTAGTGCTTGTAGGACATATAATAACATGGGGAAATGCTCACCATATAATGCTAAATGAAAAGAGAAGGATGCAAAACCACATCACTGGTATATTACCAATGCTATATATATTTTATTTTATTTTTTTTTTTGGTTCATAATTCCAGTTTTAATATAGGAGTTAAAAGATAAAAGCACAAAAACAATTATAAATCTATATTAGTGGGTATACAATATATATTTGCTGTGGGCTTTTCATAGATGGCTTTTAAGATGTCGAGGAATGTTCCCTCTATCCCTACACTCTGAAGAGTTTTGATCAGGAATGGATGCTGTATTTTGTCAAATGCTTTCTCTGCATCCAATGAGAGGATCCTATGGTTCTTGGTTTTTCTCTTGCTGATATGATGAATCACATTGATTGTTTTACGGGTGTTGAACCAGCCTTGTGTCCCAGGGATAAATCCTACTTGGTCATGGTGAATAATTTTCTTAATGTACTGTTGGATCCTATTGGCCAGTATCTTGTTGAGAATTTTTGCATCCATGTTCATCAGGGATATTGGTCTGTAATTCTCCTTTTTGGTGGGGTCTTTGTCTGGTTTTGGAATTAAGGTGATGCTGGCCTCATAGAACGAATTTGGAAGTACTCCATCTCTTTCTATCTTTCCAAACAGCTTTAGGAGAATAGGTATGGTTTCTTCTTTAAACGTTTGATAAAATTCCCCTGGGAAGCCATCTGGCCCTGGACTCTTGTGTCTTGGGAGGTTTTTGATGACTGCTTCAATTTCCTCCCTGGTTATTGGCCTGTTCAGTTTTTCTATTTCTTCCTGTTCCAGTTTTGGTAGTTTGTGGCTTTCCAGGAATGCGTCCATTTCTTCTAGATTGCCTAATTTATTGGCGTATAGCTGTTCATAATATGTTTTTAAAATCGTTTGTATTTCCTTGGTGTTGGTAGTGATCTCTCCTTTCTCATTCATGATTTTATTAATTTGAGTCTTCTCTCTCTTCTTTTTAATAAGGCTGGCTAATGGTTTATCTATCTTATTAATTCTTTCAAAGAACCAACTCCTGGTTTTGTTGATCCGTTCCACAGTTCTTCTGGTCTCGATTTCGTTGAGTTCTGCTCGAATCTTAATTAACTCCCTTCTTCTCTTGGGTGTAGGATCTATTTGCTGTTTTTTCTCTAGCTCCTTTATGTGTAAGGTTAGCTTCTGTATTTGAGTTCTTTCCAGTTTTTGAATGGATGCTTGTATTGCGATGTATTTCCCCCTTAGGACTGCTTTTGCAGCATCCCAAAGATTTTGAACGGTTGTATCTTCATTCTCATTAGTTTCCATGAATCTTTTTAATTCCTCCTTAATTTCCTGGTTGACCCTTTTATCTTTTAGCAGGATGATCCTTAACCTCCACGTGTTTGAGGTCCTTCCAAACTTCTTGCTGTGATTTAGTTCTAATTTCAAGGCATTATGGTCTGAGAATATGCAGGGGACAATCCCAATCTTTTGGTATCAGTTCAGACCCGATTTGTGACCCAATATGTGGTCTATTCTGGAGAAAGTTCCATGTGCGCTTGAGAAGAATGTGTATTCAGTTGAGTTTGGATGTAAAGTTCTGTAGATATCTATGAAATCCATCTGGTCCAGTGTATCATTTAAAGCTCTCGTTTCTTTGGAGATGTTGTGCTTAGAAGACCTATCGAGGGTAGAAAGAGCTAGATTGAAGTCACCAAGTATAAGTGTATTATTATCTAAGTATTTCTTCACTTTGGTTAATAATTGATTGATATATTTGGCAGCTCCCACATTTGGGGCATATATATTGAGGATTGTTAAGTCCTCTTGTTGAATAGATCCTTGAAGTATGATATAGTGTCCCTCTTCATCTCTCACTACAGTCTTTGGGGTAAATTTTAGTTTATCTGATATAAGGATGGCTACCCCTGCTTTCTTTTGAGGACCATTCGAATGGTAAATGGTTCTCCAACCTTTTATTTTCAGGCTGTAGGTGTCCTTCTGTCTAAAATGAGTCTCTTGTAGACAGCAAATAGATGGGTCCTGCTTTTTTATCCAGTCTGAAACCCTGCGCCTTTTGATGGGGTCATTAAGCCCGTTCACATTCAGAGTTACTATTGACAGATATGAGTTTAGTGTCATCATGATATCTATTCAGTCCTTGTTTTTGTGGACTGTTCCACTGAACTTCTTCTTAAAGGGGAATTTTAAGAGTCTCCCTTAAAATTTCTTGCAGAGCTGGTTTGGAGGTCACATATTCTTTTAGTTGCTGCCTGTCTTGGAAGCTCTTTATTTCTCCTTCCATTTTGAATGAGAGCCTTGCTGGATAAAGTATTCTTGGTTGCATGTTCTTCTCCTTTAGGACCCTGAATATATCCTGCCAGCCCTTTCTGGCCTGCCAGGTCTCTGTGGAGAGGTCTGCTGTTACCCTAATACTCCTCCCCATAAAAGTCAGGGATTTCTTGTCTCTTGCTGCTTTAAGGATCTTCTCTTTATCTTTGGAATTTGCAAGCTTCACTATTAAATGTCGAGGTGTTGAACGGTTTTTATTGATTTTAGGGGGGGATCTCTCTATTTCCTGGATCTGAATGCCTGTTTCCCTTCCCAGATTCGGAAAGTTTTCAGCTAGAATTTGTTCAAATACATATTCTGGCCCTCTGTCCCTTTCGGCGCCCTCGGGAACCCCAATTAAACGTAGGTTTTTCTTTCTCAGGCTGTCGTTTATTTCCCTTAATCTATCTTCATGGTCTTTTAATTGTTTGTCTCTTTTTTCCTCAGTTTCCCTCTTTGCTATCAACTTGTCTTCTAGGTCACTCACTCGTTCTTCCACCTCGTTAACCCTCGTCGTTAGGACTTCTAGTTTGGATTGCATCTCATTCAATTGATTTTTAATTTCTGCCTGATTAGCTCTAAATTCTGCAGTCATGAAGTCTCTTGAGTCCTTTATACTTTTTTCTAGAGCCACCAGTAGCTGTATAATAGTGCTTCTGAATTGGCTTTCTGACATTGAATTGTAATCCAGATTTTGTAACTCTGTGGGAGAGAGGACTGTTTCTGATTCTTTCTTTTGAGGTGAGGTTTTCCTTCTAGTCATTTTGCTCAGTGCAGAGTGGCCAAAAGCAAGTTGTATTGGGAAAAAG
Organism: Canis lupus familiaris; assembly: GCF_011100685.1. Taxonomy (NCBI): domain Eukaryota; kingdom Metazoa; phylum Chordata; class Mammalia; order Carnivora; family Canidae; genus Canis; species Canis lupus. The sequence continues at coordinate 16,818,701 of NC_049232.1, forward strand.
AGAAAAAGAGAGGAGAGAAAGAAGGAAAGAAAAGAGAAAGAGAAAAAAAAGGGAAGAAAAAAACGGAAAAAAAAAGAAAAAGAAAGGAGAAAAAAAGGGGTGGGGGAAGGAAACAAATCAAAAAGCAAAACAAAACAAAACAAAACAAAACAAAACAAAAAAAACAAAAAACAAAAACAAAACCACCGGGGAGTATCTTCTGATTCTGTGTACTTTAAGTCCCTTGGCTTCTCCTGGAAGTTGTCCGTCTAGCTGGTCTTCTGGGGGAGGGGCCTGTTGTGCTGATTTCCAGGTGTTAGCACTTGGGGGAGCTGCTGTGCCCCTGCCTGGTGCAGGGCTCAGTGGGGGTTGTTTACCCCGTGAGGCCGCAGGAGGAACAGCCCCAGTGGCGGGGCAGCTCTGGAAACCCGGATTCAGCTCCGGCAGGAACTCCGTCTGCAGGGCCTGGAGGCTCCGGGGCGGGGCCGCTGATCTGCTCAGCTGGGGCAGGAGCGTCCTTGCTGTCCTGGGCCCTCCCGGCCTCTGCCTGTCCCGGGGGAGGCCGGATCCTGGGCTGTGTCCCGGCGCCCTGTGCTCCGGAGCCTGCGCTGGTGGATTCGCGCTCCCGGGCCGCGCAGCCCCCTCCGCGGAGCCGCCGCCCGAGCCCCTCCGAGCTGCTCCTGGAACCGCGCAGCCCCCTCCGCACGGAGCCTCTTCCTCTGCCCGAGCCCCCCCGAGCTGCTCCCGGGGCCGCGCAGCCCCCTCCGCGGAGCCGCCGCCCGAGCCCCCCGAGCTGCTCCGGGTCCCGCCGTGCGCGCTGCAGCCCTTAGGGAGCTCGGCGCACTCTCCTGGGCGCGCAGTTGCTGTTACTGTCCCCGGGAGCCCGAGGGCATCCCCGCCCTCCTGGGTCCTGCTCCACCTCCCCGCGAGCCCCTTTCCCCCGGGAAGGTCGGTGCAGCTCCTGCTCCTCCGGGACGGGGCTCTCCTGTCCTGGGGACACTCGCCCCGGCCTCAGCCGGGCTCCTCGCGGGCCCCTCCCCCTTGGAGGCCTTTGTTTCTTTACTTCTTTTTCCCCGTCTTCCTACCTTGATAGAAGCGCGAACTCTCCTCACTGTTGCATTCCAGGTGTTCTCTCTTTAATTCTCAGGCCGAATTCATAGATTTTCAGGATGATTGGAAGGTTTTCTAGGTAATTTGGTGGAGACAGGTGATTTGGGGACCCTACTCTTCCGCCATCTTGCTCCTCCCCCGCTATATATATTTTAAAAAGCGAAGGAAATATACACCAGAATTAGCAATAGCAATATCTTAGTAGGATTCAAGGTAATTTATATTTCTTCCTTATATTTCTGCTTTTTAAATTTTTACAATGAATGTATGGTAATTTTTAGATCACAAAATGAAAATAGTCATTGTTTTTAAAGTTATACATTTAAATCTGATCACAAAAAGGAAATTAGAGAGAAAAGAGGAGTAACAAAGATCACTACCCTAGTTGCAGAGAAATGGTCAAGAGATTAGGCTCTGGAAAAAAAGATTTCGTGGTCTCTGGCCTTAGATTAACTTCCCTGTGCGTGTGTTCCCTTGTCAATTGAATGAGGATATTATATTTCATCAAATTGAAGATTCCATGGATTGTAAGATACATACACCTCGATTTTATGTGCCTGTAAGGTTCTAAAATGCTGCCAATACTCCATTTTAAGCCATACTCCTATTTAAGAAATGTGAAATAAATGTGGCAGTGCATTGATGCAATACAGTCATATTTGTACCTACTCCATATGCTTTTGTACAGATTAAAGAACATAATCCACATACAGTTCTTAGAAAAGTCAAGGACACTTAATAAGTGCTTAACAAATGTGAGCCATTATGGCAGACTTACTTACAATGGCTAAGACAAACCCTGAGAGTGAAGGCAGAGATTTTACTTAGAAAGGTCTGAGGATGGCAAGTAGACTGATATGGAGAAAAGAGTGAAGGTGGTTGAGCAGAAGGGAAGAATGACTCAAGTTTTGAAGACCAGAAGTCAGGGTGCTCTACCTTTGCTTGACTAGGTGTGGAACAGTTGTTTTAGAAAGCAATATAACATAGGGTTCTAAAACTTAGAAATTCTCAAATAAGTGTGTAAGAAGTTAAAAGTTGAGGTTTGAAGAGAGAAAAAGAGGAAGAAAATTTGAGGTTGAGTAGCTTTAAGTATTGCAGTCGTCAAACTATCTCATTATTTTTTATATAAATTTATTTTTTATTGGTGTTCAATTTGCCAAAATATAGAATAACACCCAGTGCTCATCCCATCAAGTGCCCCCCTCAGTGCCCGTCACCCAGTAACCCCCACCCCCCGCCCACCTCCCCTTCCACCACCCCTAGTTCGTTTACCAGAGTTAGGAGTCTCTCATGTTCTGTCTCCTTCTCTGACATTTCCCACTCATTTTTTCTACTTTCCCCTTTATTCCCTTTCACTGTTTTTTATAATCCTCAAGTGAAGGAATATTAAACTATCACATTATTGCATTTATATATTTTATAGACAGTCTTGCAGTTGCATGGGTGTAGTGGAGAGGAACTCACAAGTTAAAACACATTCATGGTATCTTTTCCTAAAGAATTTCCAAACAAGTGAACAAAATAAAAATATGCATGTAGGAATACATGCAATTTACATATCTAAATGCATATATTGCAATCATGTTGAATAAAGATAAATACAAAAATGGAGATAAGGGGATCCCTGGGTGGCGCAGCGGTTTAGTGCCTGACTTTGGCCCAGGGCGCGATCCTGGGGGATCGAATCCCACGTCCGGTGCATGGAGCCTGCTTCTCCCTCTGCCTATGTCTCTGCCTCTTCTCTCTCTCTCTATGTGACTATCGTAAATAAATAAAAATTTAAAAAACAAAAACAAAAACAAAAAACAAAAATGGAGATAAGCTAAAAATATGTATTTGTTAAATTGTTACACATTTCTTGGGGTACAACAGGTTCTAGGAAATTAATGCTTTGCTTCAAGCATTTCTTTAAGAGAAATGTGACTGAACATTTGTATTTGTATTATAGTGAATGAACATAATGTGTTTATAATCTCAGCTTAAGAGCAATAATAATAAAAGAATTATTAAAAGCATTTAAAACAATATTTTCATCATATTGGTCACTTAAAGGATAGACCTATTTGTTTTTATTTACTTACATACAAAGTACTTACTAAATATTTACCATGAGAATACTTAAGTTAGATGAGTGCCAAAGAGCTGGCAAAAGCTACTGCTAGGAAATAAAGAATGTTGACCAAGTGGGAGAAATCTGGCTGAATGAGTCATCCAGAACCCTGACCACTGAACCTTTTAGGTTTTGTATAGAAACAAGGCCTGGCCTGGAAATGGTCCAGAAAAATGAAATACTCTATGGTGCCAGGAATCACACAGAGGTCAAACAAAGGGGAAAAGGAACTGTTGATAGAAAGATATTCCTTCAGTTTTCATGTGCTCTTAGCAGACATATCAGTTTTAGAGTGCAGCCAGCAGCCATAGTGGGATCTATAATAAATTTCAAGCTCAGGGTGAATTTTGAGGCTCAAGAGAATAAAGCAGGACATTTGGGGATATATTACCATTCAGGAAGAGCTAAGCCCTTCAGATCTATCTTCCAAGTTTCCAAAGAGTATGATCTCTTCTTTTTGGAAGGAGAAAGATTCATCAGAGTACAACAGATGGGGTCAATGGGAATGACTGCTATTCAACACTTCTCATGGGTATTGATTTCAAAACAGTGATTTTTAAAATTAGTATTTGTGCTTGTCTTTTCTTTTTGTTTTATTTTTGAAAACAGAATCTTTCAGGTTTTCATGAAATGATAGACTTTGCAAATCCTAGAGTGAAAAGGGCTTCATCCATCTTCTAGTCTTATATTATTCCCTGCTATTCCCCTGGAGGAGGAAAGGCATGTTGAGGTCATGGAGGAGGGAGTCCTCTGTGGGTTATGCTGAGCTGCTTCTTAACATACACTCACCTCCTCCCTTGACCGCACTGTCTCAGAATAAAAAGAGTTATCCAACCAAAGTGTGTGGGTGATTCCCATTTTCAATCAGCAATAAAAGCCTTATAGTGGGTCACTGCCCCCACTGGATGATCATTAAGCATGACTTTGTATGGGCAGTTTTAACCTTTGGACCAGATGGCACAAACTCATTATGTCTATGGTGCCTAGACAGGTTGTATAAATGAGCTTAGTGAAGCCACAGTGAAAACAAATCAATCAGGCAAGCACGATGTCAAATGTTGGCTAAGACTTGGCCTCATTGGAGGAGATAAAGAGATTGTGGTGACTGGAAGAAGGTAGGCTCCATTTTATTTATTTATTTATTTATTTATTTATTTATTTATTTATTTATTTATGTAGGCTCCATTTTAAAGGGGCAGCCACCACTGGGCTCCTACTGACTGCTGTCTAAGAAATGTGAGCCTGTTGTCGAATTCTCAACTGATGCCAACTCCAAGGGCATACAATCCATGCAGTCACACCAGGACCACCCCTAGAAGGGCCCACACCTGCTTAAATGTTGTGCTGTCACTGTCGCGAATTTCTCAATAATTTTTAAACAACGGTGTCTGCTTTATCCTTTTGTACTGGACTCCCAAATGCTGTATCCTGTCCTGTTTTCAAGAAAAGCTGTGCATCCATAGTTTTCTATAACATATTCTAGTTTTTAAATATTAGCAATTCAAAATTTTAAATATAGCAAAGGCTACACATTTTCAAGCCAACGGGTCTAGGAGTGGGCAACTGGCTTTTTTCACCCTGTGAGATTGTCATCTCAAGGATCTTCCTAGAACCTAAGCACTTAGAGCTGTGAGATCTTCAATGCAACCCCGCCAATCCCCTTATCCTCCAGATGAGGGAACAGTCACGAGGATTGAAAATAGAAACACAGGCTGTCATATAGAACACTCACTATCCTAGGCCTGTTCGGAGCAGCTTTTCCTGGACATACTTCCCATACTTGAGGAATATGAGTTTTCTGGCATCTGTGACAGTGTGTACTCTCTACATCAGAACTTCAATTTCTTGGATGGCAGATCTGCCAAGAAAGTTTGTTTCATCTTTGAGTGGTTTCTACTTTTTCCTAGTGATCATAAGCCATTATTAATTTTATTATGATTTACAATAGTAATTATCCAAGTAACACCTGTTGCTTTAGCCACGAGTCTGTACACTTCTAAGACTAGGTCGACAGCAGGATGTACACTATCAGATCCTACCCAAGGCTGTAGGCTTTTATGTGGGCAGTTTCTTATTTTTTCTCTGTTTCTCATGCCACCAGCTTTGATAACACTTTGTGTGATGTAAGAGGCAGGGAAAATAGCATTCGCAAATGTATAATCATTTTCTAGCATGACGTTTAATCTCCTCTATCATCAATACACTAGGAAAGAATGCATTCTTGGGTTGCCAGACAGTATAGATACTGGCTATCTTTAGGAATTTTAATTATGTGTTGGACCTAGATCTATTTTTTAAGAATGTGAAATAAACAACATAGTCTCTCTTCAAGAGTTCTCCAGTTTACATTTCTTTGCTTTCATGCCCCCATTTCTGTATCTTCCTCCCTGCCCTGTTCTGTGGCATTCTAGGGCCTATGAGAACTCTGGTGGACTGTTAGTAATTGAATATGTACTTGGACAGATGCTGCAACAAGCAATGGTTCTATCTCTAAGAGTAAAATTTTATATCTGAAGTCACTAGTATAATCATGTCATCGCTGTATGCCTCAAAGTCTTATTTTCAAAATAGATTAAACTTCTTAATGGAGTAGTAGGATTTAGAGACAATTTAAAGATTTTGATGGATAAAAAAAAAAGGCATTTTTAGGAATAAAGGAGACAGACTACCAAGTAAAATGTCACAAACAAGCAACCTGTGCCTTAAATATATTGGAGCCCTGGACCCAGCCCAATTAAGGGTTTGATTTAATGTAAGGGGGCTTTTTGTCTTGTTTTGGAATGTTCACACTACCACGTAAGGGTGTCTATGCTTCAGGTGCTAGTCTGGATCTTTTATGCCCAGCACTAGACTGGACTTCCTTCATGCAGAGACAAAGGTTGGGAAGGAAAGGCTATGTGGCAGACAAGTGCGATGTTCTGGGGACACAGCAGGATGTGGATGGTGTGGCTGCTCTTTGTGCATTCATGGTGGCAGACTGCCGGGCTGCCAGGCCAACAGTGCCTGTGTTTGCTCCTTTGTTGTTTCGTACCATGCAGAGCCAGCAATATTCTGCCAGCGGATACCGTCAGCAGGTGCCCCTAAAATCCCAAGTAGCCCTGGGAAGGGAGGAGGAAGTCATGTTTGTGGTCACATAAGGCCTTGTGCCATCATTTCACAGGGCACTGCCTTTTGTTATTTGTTTATTATTTTTAAACCAAAGGGTGCCACCCTTCTCTTTGTGGTTCTTTGAAGACAGCAAGATTCCACTGCTTTTCTGTGTTCTGAAGAAGGGTTATGTGTCGAAGGTAAATAACCCCGACATAATAAGAGGGAACTGGACTGATTTGAAAAGACCACATTTGGAATAAAACCAGTGCAAGCCAACATCCAAGCAAAGCAGAAAAGAAGTTTTCACTTTAAGGAATAGCTGCTATCATCCAAAGAAACTATGATATGTCTAAGACTTCTTGGTGTATCAAGTGTGTTATTCCTCAGGGATGCGTGGTATTCGCACACAGATCATAAGAAAGATTGCATTCGGGATCCAGCTGCAGGAAGGAGACGTAAGTCATTGTGTATATGACCAGCAACCCCTTCCTATTTACCTACGTATTTCAGCCTTGTTCTATTAGTGGAAACACTGTAGTCCCAAATAGGAGTATCCTGCAGACATATCTGTGACAGGTAGTGACTTCTTCTGGAGAGGTAACAGTTTCATGTTGAAAGCCATTTCAACCATCTCTAGGGTAACTCCAGCTCCATATTTACTTCAAAATATTGGGTCTGTGAAATGGAGTCCCTTTTCAGTCAAAACCTGGTCTATCAAAGGATAGTCTTTTTTTTTTCCTTTAGATTTCATTAAATGATCAGGTCAGAGAAAAGAAATGCTTTGGATCTAAAGAATGTAATTGTGTATTTAAGATGACTTACCCAATGTAAATTATCTCCAAGGAAGAAAGATGTTCTTAAATACTTTCCTTACTAATTTAGAATCTCATACATTTTTTTAAATCTGAAAGTAATCTGGGGTATTTCATTTCACTCAATCAGCCAAACATATTTTCATTTATTCAACACCTGTGGATCAGTCATGAAGACTGGAGCCATTCTCGAGAGGGTTGAGGAATGAGTGGGAGATGACAAGTGGAAATAGTAAGCGTGGGCCTTTCAAGAAATTTGGTTGTGGCAGAAAATAGAAGGTGACAGCTGGAGGAAGATGTGGGAGGAATAAGGTGGCTCATTTGTTAATTTGTTTTTAAGAAAGGAAAATATTATACATATTTATAGCTGTTAAGAATGACCTAGAGAGGGCAGCCCGGGTGGCTCAGTGGTTTAGCGCCCCCTTTTGGCCCAGGGACTGATCCTGGAGCCCGGGGGGTCGAGTCCCACGTCAGGCTCCCTGCATGGAGCCTGCTTCTCCCTCTGCCAGTGTCTCTGCCGCTCTCTCTCTGTGTGTGTTTCTCATGAACAAATAAATAAAATCTTTAAAAAAAAAAAAAAAAAAGAATGACCTAGAGAGGGATAGTCTGAAGATGTGGGAGAAGGCACATGAGAGAAGGAAGAGTCCCTGTGAAGGTAGGAGGAGATGGGACCCAGGGCATATAAGGGCAACGGGAGGGATGAGCAACATGCAGTTGGAGGACACCTCTTCCACTGTGACTGCATGGTGAGGAGGGCAGGATGGATGCCAAAGCAAGGAATCATGGACTTTGAGGCCTGAATTTGAGGGAGCTCACGTCGGAATTGCTCCCCTGAGTGAGTGTTTTCTCTGTATAACAGATGAGCAAAGTCATCTGTGGAGAGTGAGAGTAGGTCAATTTGTTTATGAAATGTGTGAATAGTAATCAGGGCTTGACCTGGCTACTGTTGGAAATGAGAGCAAGCTGCAGGAGAGGGTTCCAAGAATTCCTGGGCTATTTGGGGAGCTCACTGATAATAGAAACCAAGACTATGGTGTGTCATTAAAATGCAAGGTTGTGAGGTTCTTCTCCCACAGAACTCAGCAGCCCTGATGTTGGTCCCAGAGAGAAAAGGACCCAGGGAAGCATGGTGGGGGCAGAGGTGGCATGCACAGAAGGATGACAGATGAAGGTTGTGGATGATATTGATAAGATAGCTAAGACAGGACAAGGAAGCCACACTGGGTGGATTCATCTGAACTCAGGAGGTAGCAATTCAGATAATCTGTGCAACTTCTTTACTTAACAAATAAGGAAACAGGCTTAGGGAGGTTAGTTTAACTTCTGATTTTCTGAAGACTGTCATCAAACAAATCATTATAATGTATTTCTCAGTTTCCTATTGTGAACTTTGTAATAAATGAAGATTTCATTGCTGAGTAAAACCGTGGCTTCAGGGGCCCCTGGGTGGCTCAGTTGGATAAGCATCAGACTCTTGATTTCAGCTCAGGTCATGATCTCAAGGTCATGAGATCCAGGCCTATGTCAGGCTCCATGCTCAGAGTGGAGTCCGCTTGAGATTCTCTTTCCTTCTCCCTCTGCTTCCTCCACTCGTGCTTTCTCTCTCTATGTTTCAAATAAATAAATAAATCTTTAAAAAGTTATACTAAGAGGAACATATATGTGCTATGCATATTACTTATAAAAAAAGTTTTCAGCTGAGTGAAGTAAGTCAGTCGGAGAAGGACAAACATTATATGTTCTCATTCATTTGGGGAATATAAATAATAGTGAAAGGGAATATAAGGGAAGGGAGAAGAAATGTGTGGGAAATATCAGAAAGGGAGACAGAACGTAAAGACTGCTAACTCTGGGAAACGAACTAGGGGTGGTAGAAGGGGAGGAGGGCGGGGGGTGGGAGTGAATGGGTGACGGGCACTGGGTGTTATTCTGTATGTTAGTAAATTGAACACCAATAAAAAATAAATTAAAAAAAAAAAAGTTTTCAGGTACCTCAAAGTACATGGTACAATATATTCCCTGTGCATCTGAAATTAGCACTCTAGCTACTTTCACTGGGATATAAACTGTATAAAGGCCAGGACTTTGTCTTTTTTACAAAAGCATCCCCCAAACTAGAACAGGACTTGGATGAGTACGCATTCATTATTTGTTGAATGAATGAATACATGAAACAAGGCTGACTCTTCCTCTTGACCTCCTATAGGGATCTTAAAGTCAAATTGGGACTCACTTTGCACCCCCCCAACACCTCCCCCCCCACAAAAGAATCTGATCTTTCTCTGTGTTACTTCAATTAAATGTGTTTCCATCCACCTAGTCAACAAAGCAAAAAAACAGGGAAAGACCAGTGAATACCCCCCACCACCATCCCTCATTTCTAGAACTAGCTGGTTTTCATGTCCTTCACTGCTATCTTGAAAAAAGGTTGATCAATACTTTCCCCTTTAAATATTCCCACAGTCCTATTCTGTGTAGACCTTCATCATTCCTCAACTTGATTATTACACTGGTCCTATATTTAGGTTCACTGACCCAAATTTCCCCCCCTGGCCCAGGGTTATTTCCAAATATCCACTCACTGGCTAAAAATATGATCCATTATTTTCTACAGAATAAATTTATTTAGCATGGCCTTTAAAAGTTTACGAACTCTAATCCTTTGCTACACTTTGGGTTTTGTCTCTTTCCATTTTGTACTTTTGCTGTTCAGGACTAACCCATATTTTCAGAAATTTATGCCTTTTCTTGTACTGCTTCCTCTGCTTGGAATACTTTGACTATTAATCCATAGGATAAAATTATAATCACTTGATATTTTCCCACTATTATTAATTCATCTTCTAATAAGCTTCATTGCTTGAAATCCATACAGTGACTAATTAGATACATTTTTGCTGCTGGTAGTATTTCTCAAAAAAAATAAAACCCCTATTTTAAAAGATATGTAACAGTGTTAGTGATATAAGATTAAGAGAAAATGGCAAATTTAAATTAATATTTAAACCCAGTATAATAATGGCCATAAGATATAAATAGGATATTTGACTTTTTTAGATTTAAGTAAGACAAAATAACTCTTTCTTACATTTCCATTTGGCAAAATATAAAAGTTTGCTTTATAAAACAGGATAGAAGTGCCTGGTTACATCAGTTGGAAGTGCATGTGACTCCTAATCTCAGGGTCGAGTTTGAGCCCCACAATGGGTGTAGAGGTTACTTAAATGAAAAATAAATATTAAAAAAAAAAAAACAAGATAAGCTAGGAAATGGGCACTCTTAAATAGCCTGTGAGAATGTGAGTTGGTATATCCTTTGTGAAAGAAAAATTAACATCCTTAATATGTTTTAACACAAATACCAACTGTGTTTATGAAATTATTCCTTGCTTGAATCTGTTATGTCTCTAACATGTCAACTGCTTCCATATTTTTGTCATAGAAACTGAGATTCAGAGGCACCTGGGCGGCTCAGTCTGTTGAGCTGCCAGCTCTTGATTTCAGCTCAGTTCATGGTCTCTGGGTCCTGGGATAGAGCCTGAGTCAGGATCTGTTCTCAGCGTGAAGTCTGCTTGGGGATCTCTCTCTCCTTCTTCCTCTGTCCCTCCTCCCTCAGACACACACACACACACATACTCTATCTCAAATAAATAAATAAATCTTAAAAAAAAAAAGAAATTAAGATTCAGATATGACTGGAGTCTTCATGTGAATTGGTAGGTGATTCAGTAAATAAATCTTGTTCACTATGGTTGTGTGCCATGAATTTGTTACTTCTGGATAATGCAGTTGTGTTTCCAAAAAAGAAAAAACAAAAGGAAAAGGGCCCATGAAGGGTTCTAGTGAATAAGTTATCAACAGCCAAAGAATTTGCAGTGGTCAGGAGACATGAAACAGGATTGTCTTCAGGCAACCTGCACTATTACATAGGTGCTGGCCATATTTGTGAAGATTTGTAGGAAACGGTTGGGAAACTAAAGATGTTCTTTCCATGGTATGCTAATCAGTAGTAGCAGCAAAGGGTAGCTTGGGGAGTAGTTCCCTTGTCTCCCAAGCACCCCAAGATAAAACCATGAGCTAACTTAAAACTTTAAAGAGTGTGCTTTCTATGCAAACAGGCCTAGACCAGTGTTGTGGCCAAATGCATCATCTGGATTACTGTCTAAAAAATCTGGAGCCACCACTGAGGTACATTAGGACCCAAGTTTGCCATCTCTACCATCACTACCAGAGAATTAAATCACAGGAAGGAACAAGAAGTGATGGAGGGAGGTCTGACCTTTTGGGTTGTGTTTTATTTTATTTTTTTAAAGATTTTATTTATTTACTCATGAGAGACACAGAGAAAGGCAGAGACATAGGCAGAGGGAAAAGCGGGCTCCTTGCAGGGAGTCTGATGCAAGACTCCATCCCTGGACCTTGGGATCATGCCCTAAGCCAAAGGCAGATGCTCACCGCTGAGCCACCCAGGTGTCCCAGCTGTGTTTAATTTTTGACTGGACTTGAATAGAAGCAAGGGTTTTCACTTAGGAAAACATATATCCACTTTAATTTGGTTTTCATTTAATAATCCCACTGTAAATAAAACAAATTGCTTTTATTCTTTTTTATTTTGAGTTGATTTTCTTCTTTTCTGTATCTGATGGCCAAACTGTTGAGAGACTGCTGTTTTCTCTTCTTGGCTGCTCCCGAGCAGGGACTTGGTTCTTTCTTGTGATGATAGTCGAGGAAGCATTTCTATGTCCCCTAGAACTGTTCTGTAGTAAACCCTCAACACAGATGCACATTTCCAATCCTTGTCTTTGGAAGCTCATCACACAACTTCACAACAGGTAGGCTGCAGAGGAGTTCAGTCATTACTCAACCTGACTGTGAGCTCTGAATACCCTAGTTTCCAGAAGGTATTTCCATTTCTGGACTTTCTTTTTCTTTGTCCACATTTATTGCATATCCTTCAGCTAGTCCTTGACTCAGGAAAGGATGCTTCTAGAGGAAAGGCTACTTGAAAAAAAAGTCTTTTAAAGGGAGTCCACAGCCTAATGCACAGTACCTGAACTCACCTTTGCTGGCCTTCATACTTTCTTCCTGGGAGGCCTCAGGGGGTTTCTTTCCTGGAGCTAATCTGGCATGGCAGTGAAGAGTCCAGACCTGGAGCTAGCCCTTTGGGGTTCAAAACCCATCTCTGCCACTTAGTAGGAGTGACCTCTTACCTAACTTCTGCTGCTCACTTTAGCCAATCTTCTATGCCTTGGGTTCCTCAATTGCAAAATAAGGATGCTAATTAATATAAGAGTCTCTACCACAGAAAATTCTGAGATTCTCACAAGTTATTATATGTACCTGACAGAGAAAACACTGAATATATGTCAACTCTCATTATTGTTTCAGACACTTAGTTCATCCTGGGAGGAAAGGCACTATCCATTATTTAAACTCTAGGTATGTAAATTTCACATGGAATATAGAATATACAATAGGAGCAATTTATCACCTACTCTAAGATAAAGGCTTCTGAATAAACATGAGAAATCCTTCTCTACATCTTGCATTGACTTAAGTTGAAATTAGTGAGTAAAGATTACTCTCTTGCACCCTAGTGCTATAGCCGGAATTTCCAGCTATAGTTTTATCTCCTTGCACTCCCAGCCCAGTCACAGCCCACAACCCACAGGGGCTGGATACTGTCTGTTTCTGCCTCATTGCTAGGGGCCCATTCTGATCTAGCGCAGTCACAAAAGGTCTAGCCAGCACCCGGTATACAATTAATTTATACTCAGCTTGGATTAGAGATACGTAAGACCCATGAGAGGTGAGGAGAGAGAGAAAGCGAAGGGAGGGGCGACAAATCTTCAGCTTCTCAGTACACATTTTCCTAAAGCCAGTCCTGTTTCCCCGGACTGAATCGATGGACAGCTCAGGTTTTCCTGAGCTACAGAAATTCCTTTTGAAGAAAACAGGCAGATACAGACTCAGACTCAACACAGACTCAGAAAATTCAAATAAGAGTCTTCAAATCTTGAGTGAAAACAAGACTTGAACTTAACATACCTGGCCAGGTCAGATCAGGACAGCAATAACAAAAGAAAAAAAAGGAAGTCCGTCTGCCTTTTCTGATAACATCTGCCAAATGACTGTGAGTAATAGTGTGTGGCTTTCAGGATGGTTGTAAAATAAAGACCTTATTAATTACACAGTTTGGGATGAGCACTACCACCCAAACTTGCCACTTCCATGCATGTGGTTTCTTGATCACATTTAGCTCTTGGTCTTTGGCATGTGTGGAGCCATGAAGAACATCACATACAGTTGGGTAGGCTATACTGTGAAAAAGGACGCCCAGCTGAGGGCAAGTGGTGCTAACCTCCAGTTTTATTCGGCTTAGCACCTTGATTCAGGAAAGGATGCCTCTGGAGGAAAGGCTACTTGAAAAAAATCTCTTTCAAAGGTACTCCAGAAGCTAATGCACAAAGATGCATTAATCTCGATGAGTGTCTTTCACTACTTCCCACGAAGGTTCTCCATGGCATGTAGGAGCAATCTTGGCGGACATTTTGAACTCTCAGAATTCTGATCCCCTTACTTATAATGGGGGAGTTTTCCATTATAAAGATCTTCAAGAGAAACAGGGCCCACCTGGTGCAGCAGGCCGGATAACTTTCTAGGAACCCCTGTGGCTAGGGCGAAGGAATATCACCAATCACTTGCACATTCCCTGAACAGAAAAGGGCAGGGGGAATTCCTCTAAGAAACAGTAAATTCCAGTTTCCAAGGCGGCAGAGGCAGGAATAGCAGGAGCTGTAGAAAGCATCCATTACCCAGCACCACAATGAAGGCTTTCAAGTAGGGCTGCATGCAATGCTAGCCTAGTTCTGCTGGTGGTTCTGCTGTTGCACTGGCTGCTGTAAAGTCACCCTTGTGTCCAGCCTGTTTTGCAGTCTGATTCTCCCAAGTTTCTCAGCAGTAAATTCAATTCTCTTAAATTGGTCTCAATGGTTTACAAATAAAATCGTTGTACAGAGATTAGGATAAGGAGAGTTTTGATGCTGCTACATCCATCACAGAGAGCTAAAAGTTATCCTAGAAATGCTATCAGACAGGACTCTACCTTCCTACCACGACATAGGTAGGGCCAGCACTCAGCTGGTGTGGGAACCAGTCTTGTCCCACCATCTCAGGAATCTTAGAATATCAACTATTCATTGCTTTCTGGTATATCGAAACTACTCCTCTCAAGTAGATCCTTCCTGTCAATGTTTGAATATGACCACATAGCTCTAAGATAAATAAAACCATTTGCCTTGAACCCACATGACTGAGCTATTGCCCTATCTCACAGCTTACCAAGTGGAGTGTCAGAGTACTGTGTGTTCCAAGAATGGGTTCTAGATGTGCCATGAAATATTGAAAGTTAAATAAATATTTGGTAAATTAGAATCTTTAGGTGGAGGACCCAAGGTGCCCGTTTTAAACTTTTTCTGCCAGAACTCAATGTAATTTGTAAGTCTGGGTAACTATGTCTTCCTTCATTTCTGGAAATTTCTCCACATTTTTATCTCAAATATCTCCACATTTTACCTCAAATACCTCACATATTTACCTCAAAAATTACCTCAAATATAAAAGTCACTTCATCTTCTTTTCCTTCCTTCTGAAAAGCATCTTACACTTAAATTAGAGATCCTCTCCCTACTCTGTATATCTTAAATATTCTTCCTTACTTTCTATTTCTTCACTTCTATAGATTCTCATGATTTCACCTAGTGTGTCCACAATTGTCAGATCTTTTATCTGCTTTATCTATTCTATGGCTTAATATATATACTTTTCAATTATTTTTTAAAAGATTTATTTGGGAGAGAGAGAGAATGTGTGTGTGTGTGTGTGTGTGAGAGAGAGAGAGAGAGAGAGAGAGAGAAAGTGAGCACAAGTGGTGGGGAAGGAAAGAGGGGGAAGGAGAAGCAGGCTCCCTCCCTCTCCCTCTGCCTCTCTCCCCACTCACCTTCTCTCTCACGTAAATAAATAAATCTTAAACAAAAAAAGAGTTTCTCGGTATGGTTCTATTTTTTGTGTATGCTGACACTTTCTCTCACTGCAACGAGTTATCTTTTGTGCTTTGTAATTTTAGTTTGTGAGCTTACCTTTGGTAGGATTGTTTCCATGAAAGCTCCTAATACTCAGTCCCAAGTTTGCCTCTCTTCGTGTTTCATTAATTTTGAACCAATTTTTATCATTTTATGGTTCTATTTCTGTATGATAAGGTAAATATGAATCAGAACTATATACCATACACAACGCGGATTTGAGATTCAAATTGCTCCAGTGAGGGATGTATTTTCAGCATTTTTGCCAAATGAAAAGACTCTTCCTAGCTTAGGTTTACATGCAGGAGAAGAGCAGTATCCTAACCCAGCCCCTTTTAGGCACAAGGCCTACAAAAGTTGACTCTCATTCCTAAATGACCATTATAATTGCCACCCCTAAGATTTAGGCCTGCTCACAATACTCCTGTAGGCTGCTTCACTTCCACTCTTATTCAGAAGTTCTTGCTTTGAATTTCCATTGCATTTTGAATACCCAGATAGTTCACATTTCTCCTTTCAGGCTTTGTATGTATTTTTTAGATCTGTAATGTATTTTTCTATATTACCATACGGCTTGTGTGGGAAGGGTGTCTCCCCAAATCAATCCAATCTGTCATCTTGATCACCAGTCTGGACTCACATTTTTAATAAACTCACTAGGTAAATCTTATAGACACTAAAGTTTGGAAATTAGACACGAAGTTTGAAAATTACTGCATTATGGAATTCAATACTTTCCTTTTTACCACTCTCTCACCCTCATCATCCCACAAACACATAGCCAATTACTCAAATTCAAATTACTGCCTAAATATTCTTGTCTTTTCACTCCCTAAATCAATTGCCATTGAAATGATTTCATTACTGAAATTCCAGCATCTAGACTTTCTCTCTTAAAATTGTACCCATTCAGGATGCCTGGGTGGCTCAGTGGTTGAGCGTCTGCCTTTGGCTCAGGGCATGATCCCAGGATGCAGGGATCGAGTCCCCTATCAGGTTCCCTGAGAGGAGGCTGCTTCTCCCTCTGCCTGTGTCTCTGCCTCTCTCTGTGTGTGTCTTTCATGAATAAATAAAATCTTTTAAAAAAATTGTAAATAGATCATCATGGTGATCTGTCTACAGCATGTATTTGCCCAAACCTAGAATACTTCTCTTTCCTACAAGATAAAGCTCAAACTTCCTAGAATATAGAAAATCACCCATTATCCTGCATCTCTTCTGCTTTTTATCTCAGTTATCTTTAACTTGACTTCATGAGGTTTCCTATATAGACAATGTTTATGAACCCTAGTCTTGTGCATATTGGAATGACCTTGTCCTTGTCCTTCTTTCTTCCGAACCCATCCTATGCATGTTTCAAGACTCAGATCATGTAATATCTCCTCTAGGCAACTGTACGATAATGTCTTTGACCCTCCAGGAAGGGCGAAAGATCTCTCCTCTGTGCATCCAGAGGACCCTATACATGCTCCACCACAAAAAATTATACTGGAATTTAATATATCTGTTTCTCTCAAAAGAGAAGAGCTTCCAAAGAGAAGGGATTATGTTTGATCTTTGTATTCCCAAAATCTGCCTGTATTATTATGCTGGCACAAAATACAATGTTTGTAGAATTATTGAGAATCCCAGAAAAACAGCTCTTTCCAATGAGCTGGATCCTCTCTTAAAGTTTTTTTCTGCTTTGGAACATTTAACCTGGTCAGAAAAACATATCCTCCAGAAAAAGTCTTCATCTAAAAAGATTTAGTAGATTATGTGCTTGGAAAATTGGGATCAGTCCAGTAGAAATGTTCAACCGTTGTTGATATGCTCTCTTGGCTCTGCCAAGTTGACAGAAATACCACTCCTAGTATAATTCCTTATCAAATTTACAGTTTTTTCCCCATTTGTTCTATCATAGAAAATAGTAGTAATAGTCCCAATGAAAAATAAAGAGATTGAGAAAACTAATAAAGAAACAATTAGATACAATATTTTCTCTCCTTAAAAATATACACAGTGTGATTCCAGTTTGGGAGAGGAAAAAAATAATAAACTGAAACCATACAAACGAGCAAAGACTGGTTAGTAACTATATTCCACATTAAACCTTTCTAGACTACTTAGATTCCTCTTTTTCATATATTGGATTATGTTGAAGTATTTTGAGGTCCTATAAGATTTTTCCCTCCATAAAGCACAAAATTAGACTAAACCCTCAAAGATCTTTGAGACATATTATGCCACAAAAACGGCATTTCTTTTTCTTTTTAGCTCTGTGTGTGCACGCACGTGCGTGCATGTGTGTGTTAAGTGCACACAGGAATTATTAGGGGATTTAAAGCATTCAACAAGCATGATTGCTTTTTAAAAACATCTTGAGTTACTTTTATACAAGAAAAATAAAATATGAATTTTAAAGCTAAAAACAGATTTTCTTGAAATATCCTTTTCATTGTCTTTGTTCTCCATCTCATTTTGAACACTTGAGGCTTAAAGCATTTAATTAGGATGAGTTAATTCATCCATATGTAAACCCTGAGGTGGTTTTAAAAATTCCATTTGTCATTAGAGAAAGTGAACATCAGGCACTGGCCTCAGATTACTGTGTTGTTGACAGAATTGGGAACAGGACTTAAAACTTTCCTGCTAGATGTCTTTGAAGCTTATGAATGTCATTGAAATAATTTTGAACAATGCAATGAGTGTGAAAGCAGGAATGGGAGCTTTCCTTAGCTTTTGTGACCTGAGAAAGAGTTCCAAAGGAATTATGAGTATGAAATAAGAACCAAAGTTTTGTTTTTCGTTTTTTTCTCCAAGCCAAAAAAGGAAGAAGTGCTGGAGCTTTGAATGGCTTGGTTGCAGTTTTGTACTGTGATTACTCTCTCTTAATATTTACCCTAAGGAAGGAAGGTGATGTACCCCACACATTCTTTCACTGCACTTCCAACCCATAGTATTATTTCCAGACATGAGATTCCTTTGTTTCAATTAATTCCTTTCTTCTGAAATTGGCCATCTATCAAAAAATGGCAGACATATTACATGGACCAAGCCTCTACCAAAACCTTCCCCATATGCAACCTTCTGGAGATGCTGCTATCCCTATTTCCCAACTCACACTCACACCTCCCTTAGTGCCCTCATGTCTACAAGCATACACATGTCCTTGGGACAGTTATACTGCCTTTGTGGACAGCATCCGGCTTTTTCTATAGATACCTCTCTAATTGACCTCTATAGATATGCACATCAGAACCATCTTCAAAAAGCTTAAAAACTGTATTATCCATTCCACATCCAAACTCTCTCAAATTCTGATTGAGTAGGCCAGGAGAGAAGCTTGAGCTGATATACTGATTCAAGAGCTCCTCAGATGGATCTGATATGCAGATGTCAAAGCGCAGAACAGGATGGGAACCCTTAACAGCCCCTTTCTGAGAAGTCAATGAAAGAGAAAGAAAGGCTCATCATTGAATTAGCTTGTTTGATAATAATCTTCTCCAATGTGTTTCTTTGCTAACAAATACTGTATATCTATCAAATTTTACCCACTTCTTAGGCTATTGGATTCTTGAGTTGTATCTGCTTAATGACTCCAGGAGTTTGCCTGCAGTGGAATTTTGCATTTCCTAATAAAAGAATTTTAAGTTATATTGATGGTAGTATAGACCTTTTCTTTATTAAAAAAAGGGGTGGCGGGGGAAGGCCCTATGTCAGGCATAAAAGAAATGATTTTTAAGATTGAAAAGGATTAGATTTCTAACTTAGAAATCCATGATAGATAGGGGAAGAGAGAAAGCAATAAAACAAGAAAAAGTCAGAGAGAGACAAAAAATAAAAGACTCTTAATTCTAGGAAACAAACTGAGGGTCACTGGAAGGGAAAGGGGTAGAGAGATGGGGTAACTGGGTGACAGACATTAAGGAGGGCATATGATGTAATTAGCACTGGGTATTGTATAAGGCTGATGAATCACTGATGTCTACCTCTGAAATCAATAATACATTATATATTAATTACTTGAATTTAAATTTTGAAAAATAAAATGTTAAAAAAGAGGCATAAGAAAATAAAACATTTAACCTTAAAAAAAAAGAAATCTGTGATAGAAATTCTTACCAAAATCATCTAGTATGATCTGATACGACTCCTAAAAGTCTTCCTAATTTAGAACCAATGTACTTGGTTGACAATGAAAACAAAAAGTAAACTTTTTTAGAAAAGGAAAATGCAATTCTTAATTAAAAGATAAAAAGTTTCAGTTCATGTAAGAAAAGCAAGTATTGAATGATTATATTGCTATGATCATGATTTCAAGAAACGTCTTACACACAAGACCCAAGAAGTAAAAGTAGCTCATGTGTCTAACCATGGATGAATGGACAAGCAAAATTCAATATATGCATATAATGGAATATTACTCAGCCTGAAAAAGGAAGGAAATCCTGTCACATGCTACAATATGGATGAACTTTGAGGACATTAGACTAAGTGAAATAAGCCAATCACCAAGAGACAAATACTATATAATTCCACTTACATGAGGTATGAGAGTAGTCAAACTTCCAGAAACAGAGAGTAGAATGGTGATTGCCAGGTTCTGAAAGGAGGGAAAATGGCGGGTTGTTATTTACTAGGTATAGAGACTCAGTTTTTCAAGATAAAAAAGTTCTGGAGGTTGGTTGCACAACAATGCACACACACACCACTATTGAACAGTAAACTTATAAACGGTTATAATGGTAAATTTCGCTATGTGTTTTTTGCCATAATTAAAAAGAAAAAAAAATGTCTTCAGTTGAAAAGCCAAGACTCAGTATTTGATATTTTTTTTGTGTTTTGTTTTTTTAGTATTTGATATCGTCAGCTTAGATAAGGCACTACAGAATTGAAATTAAACCCAAGTAGAAGTTAATTTTGACTTTAACACATAATATATAAACAAAATTAAGGACCATATTTACTATTCATTTTTCAGATAGTCAGAAAGTATTTATTTCTTGTGTATCTCCCGAGATAGTTTTATAGAAGCTTGACTGGCTCTGAGTCAGCCTCAGTCTTATCTGGGGAGGATTAGATTCAGTCCAGAGTGTCACAAGTATGTATCTCTGGGGTCCTGACATTTCCAGATCTGAGTGTTTTCCTGTCAGACCAGTGTTGTTCCCATTGTTACTACTAACAATGACTTGAAAGTTCCAGTCTAAAGCAGAATTGATCAAATATGGCTCCTGAAGTTTTTCTGGGTCAGGACCAGACTAGACAACTCACCATTTGTCTAACTTAGGACATCTTCAACCTGTTCCTGATGAACAACTCATCTGATTATCCCTAAATCTTGCAATCTCAGACCCTGGGAAGTTGTGACACCACTAGTCACTAGTAAGAAATGAGGCAAGTGGCTTTAAGCCCAGTCCACGTATTTCCCTCCCTACCCATTATCATTGCATATCTGAGACAAGGGTGTGTTAACAGGAACAGGCTTGGAGGTCCACCAGATAGGACTCTGAAATATAATTAGATTTCTGTTTGAGATTTCAGCTTCATGTGCTGTCTTTTCACTGGTAGCTTTCTTAATGGAATTAGAGAAAATATCTTTCGAAAGAGTGAAAGAGAGACAGACTCCTGAGCCCAATAAAACCAAGTCATCTATATTTGATGACTCGTTTTACAGCAAGGACGTTTGTCTAGACTGATTAAAATATGCAATCTGAAACTAGTTAATACCTACATAGCCTTTCCCTCCCTCTCTGACTCTCTGCATGCTATACACAAGCATTGGATATTTCTTTCATCAGGTTATGCCTTTACACCCCATCTTGCATGCATATAACTCCATTTACACAGAAGATCAAATTCTGAAATTAATCTCTTTTTCTAAGGAATATTGAAAATATAAATCCAAGTATCCTTGTCTCTCTGCCTATGAAATATGGTTTTGTGACATGGATAAGACAGCTTCTGTAAATAGTGGAGAAGGACAAGACAAAAATGTTTAACTAAAGTCACAGGTGCAATTTTGTGTATGAGTAATGAAACCGGATTTAGGTTGCAAATGTTGCAAAGTTCCCTGCCCAGAGAATGACTGACACCTTTTGGTATGGAAGTTTTCAGATGTGTCAAACCACTGCTATTTCTTCCGTCATTGTTAAGGGTTAATGGTATAGGTTGCCGCAGTGGTGAAGGACAGGAACTGCAGGAAGACCCCAAGGGAAAGACTAGGCAAACATTGTCAGATTATAAGGTTTTAGCTAAGAAAGGAAGAGTGATTTTGATTTTGTTGCAGTATTGGAAATATGGTTTTCTTGTCATCAAATAGACACAGACTACGATGTCACCATCATTAGATAAAATGCCGTCTACTACACATGCATCCTCAGTACACATTCATAAGATAGCATGAATGTGAACAGAAGTGAAGACAAAATGTCTTTGCAATCAGACCACCAAAGTGACCTTGGTTCATGGGCATATGAACTTCAAGGTAGTTCAGTTTTAATCACTGGGTTATATTTATAGGTGTCATCAGGACTATATGTAATTTATTTCATTATCAACTGTGTTTTGCTTTGTATCTCTAGTATCTTGAGGAACTTGGTTTTTCTAATTAAAGTCCAGGACACAGGTTTAGTGATTCTTGCTATACCATCTGAGTCTTTTTTTACAATAGGACTAACAATACAGTGATTGGCTGAAAAGAAGAAAGTCAGAAAAGAGAATTTTTAGAGTAGCAATAATAAAAGAACTGTTAAGCATTATCTGATGCTCTAAATAAAAGTATTTGGGGGTGCCTGAGTGGCTCAGTTGATTGGTCATCTGCCTTTGGCTCGGGTCATGATCCCAGGATCCTGGGATTAAGCCCCACGTCTGGGTCCCTGCTTGGTCTGCTTCTCCCTCTGCCACCTCTCCCTACCACCTGCTCATGCTCTCACTATCTCTCTCTCAAATAAATAAATAAATAAATAAAATCTTAAAAAAATAAAAGTATTTGGTTTCATTGTAGGCAGACTAGCAGACTATATATCATTGGTTCTGGTTTTGTGGCTCACTCGTACTAGATGGTTGTGACTTCCTACCATCTGCTTCAACTTATTCCATTGCCTTGATTTTATATTGCCCAATTAGTCTAATATTCAAGTGAATCTTTTTTTTTTTTTTTTTTTTGGTAAAAGAGTCAAAAAGCAAATCACATCTTGAGATAGGAGCCAAGTTCAAGGCTTAATTTCTGGTAATTTTTCCACATGCATTTATATGTCCCTAATCAAATTAACTGTCAAACATTGCTTGCAATGAACCTGATTGCACACTTTAAATTTTCTTAGGGGGAAGCTTGACTTGAGATTTTTAGCCATTAAGAAACTACTTTTGTTTCCAGATTAAAGCAATTGAAAAATTAGATAATAAACAAATTACTCATTTAACTCCAGCTATATAATATTCAACTAACCAATATTACTATAAAGATTTATGCTCAATAATTATTAAGAACTGCTGTCTCAGAAGTTCTAAAGAGTAAAGATTCTAAGATAATGATGGCAGTAATGACATTAATTAATGTCATGCCACTCAACAATGTAAAAAACACTAGCGATGTATTCATTTTTTTAGTTTTAACATTATAAATAGAGGGGTTTTTTACATGAAATCAGATTCATTTCGCTTACACTTAGAAGTTTCTGTTATATGGGGTATCTGGGTGGCTCAGCCAGTTAAGTATCCGACTCTTAATTTTGACTCAGATCATAATCTTAGGGTCGTGAGATTGAGCCCCATGTGGGGCTCCATACCCAGTGGGGAGTCTGCTTCTTTCCCTCTCTCTCTGCCTCCCCCCCATAAGTAAATCTTCAAAAAAAAGTTTCTGCTGTAAAATTGTTTCAAGTCTGCATTAAGAAAGCAGTAGTTTTTTAAAAAAGTTTGTTTGTTTGTTTGTTTGTTTGTTTAAGAAAGTGAGAGAGAGAGAAAACACAAGCCAGGGGGCGGGGAGGGGCCGAGGGAGAAGGAGAGGGAGAAGCAGATTCCCTGCTAAGCAGAGAACCTGATGTGCAACTCAGGACCCAAAGATCATGATAAGCTGAAGGCAGATGCTCAACCAACTGAGCCACTGAGGTGCCCCAGAAAGCAACAGTTTTTTAAATATTGTATTCCATTGGAGAGGATACATATTGCAGAAAACTTCCTAGGTGGACAAACTGCTCTCTCCAATTTCTCTTATATACTGTACAAGGCTTTTTCATGCTACATCAGAATCATTTCTCCTCTTATGATTATTTTCCTTTCTTCCATTTAGAGTTCCTTATCATTTTTGAGGTTGTCTGAAGGTCAGCTCTTGTACTCACTGAGCTTGCATCCCCTATAATTGCTCTGCTTTCAGGGCATAGTGGGATTTCTGAAGGAGAGATATATTTACCGAGAAGGTTAACTTATTAGGTTCTCTTTACTGCACCAGAAAACCCTCCAAGGTGATTTAAGCACCTTGGTGTTTCAGCATCTCAATTTTCCAGTCTTCAAACACATGCCTTTGCTTTATGATTCAAGGTAAGTCACAGATGGCCAATAGCTGCTGACTTCCTCCCAGAGGGCAGCCTTAGTCAAGTTCAAAAGGAGTTCTGGGCACAGAACAAAACAAAACAAAGCAAAAACAAGTATCTGCCCAATTATAAAGTCTTTGCAGAGAAGAGGCTTTTCGTCATTTTTATAGTCATGTTAGAAGAGCTTAGCAGTACTTTCACAAAGCAGACATGGGAATTCTTTCTTCCCTACCTATATACTCTGTCCTCTGGTTTCTGTGTTCTTCCACCCACATCACTTTTTAGAGCAGTTTGCCAATGACACCAATACTGGTAGAGGTGGGGCTGAGAAACTAAAATTGCTTCATATACAGCTTTGGGCCTTTGGGTTCTCTCTGTCCCCAGGGAAGATTGGACTGGGAAACATCTTCCTGGTAGGTTTTGTTAGATGTGACAATGTATTCCTCTTTCTCTTCTCAGGGTGTGATTTGAGATTGTAAGACTAAAAACTGGATTTGGCTTTAGCAAGCACTAGCTACATTTTCTTTTTGAGAGTGACCTATTGAACACTTGGTTTTGTTCTGTGCTGTGCTCTGCCAATATGAAAACTTATTTATTGCAATGTTGGGACTGTAGGTTCTTTCTTTTTCAACAGCCTTGGCGGTCAGCCTGATTAATGTGTACTGGGTAAGAAGAATGAGGCAGGGCTACATTCACACACAAAAAAAGCTTGTTGGCAGTACCCCTTAATCTTAGGAATGAGTTTGTTAGAATACTGATAGTTTAGTTCTATATGAGGGCAAGTGGACCAGTAGACATTGGTCCAGTTCATTTCTTTGAAGTGAGGGGGATCTCAATAACCTAGCAACTCTGCCTTCTATCAAATGTAATCCCAATATGTGTGTATAGGTGACCTGAATCCAGTCCTTCCCAGCTCTCTGTGTGAAGAGGGATTTAAGGGAAGGCCGCCTGCCTAGATAATTATTTTTGACATTGGGATCTTAAACGTCAGGGATTTTAGTTATTATGCCCATTTCCAATCACATGCCTGTTTCATGGCCCTTCAGCTTGTATGGCCAAAGAGCAACATGATATAATGTGTGGGGGGACCCACAAACATTGAAATGAAGAGTCAGAAAATCTGAATTTGAGGCTTCAGTGTTTGCATCTAAAAATGGAATTAATAGTAGTTCTACTTCATTGAGTTGCTACAAAAATGAAATGAGCTAGTAAGCATCAACTTCTCAGAACTATGCCAGGCATATCATAGGTGGTTAGTATTAGCTTCTCTCTGGAACATTTCCAATAATAATCTGTATACTCATGGAAAGAAGGGCCACTTATGGTCTTTTAGGGCAATAAATTCCAACTATTGAACGTTCTATTGTTAGAAACGTCTATCTTACCATTGGAATTCACTCCAAGTGTAAGTTATCTCTTTATCTTGTATTAATTTGTAACTTGTCTTACATAAACACTTACACAGACATTTCTGGAAACTAGGACATCTACTGGCAAACCCCGCCTCTGTCTCTAATAATTATTTATCCCATAGAGGGAAAGAACTGAGACTTGGCTCCAATTATAGGTAAACTCCTCTCCTTTAGTGAGTCAAGATATCTGTCTAGTTACTAGGATTTTGTTTTCTTTTTATTAGAAATTCCACACTTCCTGGGTATAGGGAACAGAATTAAAATTTATTTCTATAGCATGTAGTAACATAAAATAAGCTACTCAAATGGGAGGGATACTGCAAAGAGCTGAAGAGGATCAGCTGTGATTTCCAAAGTCTGACTATTGGTCGTGAAATGTCAACAGTGGTCATGTGAGGCTCAACTCTTGGTCAAGTTTGAGATGAAGTCTAAAGGTTTGTGTTTTAACAATTCCCCCAAAGACCTTATTAAATGAAAGAAGACTAGGCTGCATTTTGTTTTTTTTGTTGTTGTTGTTGTTTTTTTGTTGTTGTTTGTTTTTGTTGTAGTTGTTGTTGTTGTTTTAAGATTTTATTTATTCATGAGAGACACAGAGACAGAGTCAGAGACATAGGCAGAGGGAGAAGCAGGCTCCATGCAGGGAGCCCAATGTGGGACTCGATCCCCAGACCTCTGGATCACACCCTGAGCTGAAGGCAGATGCTCAACTGCTGAGCCCCTCAGGCATCCCTGCATTTTGCTTCTGTGCTTGGTTTTTCATTTAAGGTGTTATATAAGAAGGTTTCATCTGATTTGTCACTTTAGAGGATTGAACAGAATGGCCACAATCAACAGGATCAATTCCAGACCCTCTGATGAGAGAAATTAAGACACCTGGCACAGATAGCTCTTAGCTGGGTTCATCAGAACTTTGCTTTATTTCTTAGGTTCTATGTATAGCAAGATCATGGCAATCCAGGCTGCAAGTGTCTCACCACCATGCTTCAGTGTTGCTCTTTTATAACCAAGTCTGGTTTATTGCCTTTCTGCTTCTCCTAATTAGAGCAATTCACACTCTATCAAAAGTTAGCTTTAAGTAATTTAACAAAGTAATAGTGCTATTGATTAGTAAAGCTTTATGCTGCCACTGGGAAGAAAAATCAGCCTTTGGAATTAAACTCGGTTCAAGTCAATTCAGCTGCTTACTTTCTAAGAGATCATGGTTACCATGGTCTGCTCAAGTTCTCTGAGCCTTCAACTCTCTCACCTATAAAATAGATCCAGGATCATAAATAACAATTAGGTATTATCAATGAGCAGTGGCTGCTGGGAGTGTGGACTAAGGATGGTGAAGCCAAGTAGGCAAGCCAGGGTAAAAGAATCCCGAAATCAAAGGTCTACTGTGGAGTAGAAAGTAAGCTATGAGGCACATATTTGTCATTCCTGGACTTCTAAAGTATATACCCAAGGATAGCATAAATATAAAACAAAGTAAGAGATGTGAAATTGATTTTTTAAGCCAAGTTGTATCCAAAAGCTACTATCACTTTTATTAGTTTTATTATTAACAATGGACTATTAGAAAAGAAATGAAAGGAGAAATCTGCTTATATGTTCTGTATTCAAATCAAATTCTCTTATATTTCCTTGGTAGTAAGCATTTTATCCGTGGTCCTCTGGAGACAAAACCGGTCTTTGTTATTATATATGCTAAGTAAAGAAGGTAGGCTGAATGGGGTAGATTTCAGACAAGGTGGGAAGAAGCTATGCTCCAGCAAGCCTGCCACAGATGCCAAAGGCATTAAGAGGTAGGGCTTTAGGAAGTTCCTCACATCATTCCACAGAGGCAGCCACCTACTTTGCCAGGCATCAGGCCAGCTCTGGCAGGAGATTGGATCAAGGCTATTTGCATCTCTGTTTTCAGGACATTAAGTGTTGTCTACCCACACAAAGTGAGGAGGAGATCAATGCAGTTCTGCAGAAAGCTTAATTTTGGAGAAGGAAAAGGAGGAGGAATTGGTAGAAGATGGGGATGGAGAAAGAAAGAAAACAAGTCCAATCTTGAAAAAAGAGAAATCTTGCTTTCAATGAAGTACAGATTCCATTTTTTTTTATTTTTATTTATCTATGATAGTCACACAGAGAGAGAGAGAGGCAGAAACACAAGCAGAGGGAGAAGCAGGCTCCATGCACCGGGAGCCCGACGTGGGATTTGATCCGGGGTCTCCAGGATCACGCCCTGGGCCAAAGGCAGGCGCCAAGCCACTGCACCACCCAGGGATCCCCAGATTTCATTTTCTAAAGTGTGATTAAGACATCTTTAGAAAAGATACTTTAGTATTTTTAGGGGAGGGTTGAGAGTTTCCCTGATGTGTTTCAAGGAATAATGATAAAACAGAAAGATCTATCCTCTCCTTGGCATAGTACTAGGTACTGCCATTTATGTGTACGTCACATAGTATGAGTATGTCATTTATGTGTTATATGATATGGGATCAACGGCCTGGAAGTGTCATATGCCCAGCCCAATTTCTCAGGGCCAATAGATGACAAAGCCCAGCCTCAGGATCTGAGGCCACAGTTCAAAGTGTGTGGAAAGACCAAAAAATTTTAAACAATGCTGGCAACTTTGTGTTGTAACTCATCTATAAATAGTTCCCTGACAGTTTCTAATTCCCGATGACTTGGTATAATGCAAGCTATTCAGCAATGTGATATGGATAGATATTTCCTTTTCAAAACATTGCATGAATACATGATTTCCTCCCTTGGTCTACCCTCTAGGAGAAGTAGGAAAAGAGCAAGGTAATAGGAATTTACCTCCAAGCTATAAAGCCTTCCTCTCCTTTCAGTAATCATGGAGAGGAGTTCCTAGTTACTAAGGAGACAACAACAGACTCCATTAGGTTCAAGTACAACACTTAGGTTGCCTGGCTATAGAAAGCCAAAAAAGCAAAGGAAAATATTATCATTGCTGAAATCATTTGATGTCTATGACTAATAAAAAACATGTTGGCAAACTGAATTTTTAGAAATGCCCAAAGGGCTAGGTTAGAGCTACGAATTAATGGCATACAGCAGTTCTGTCTGAAGAAAAGGAAAAAAAAAAAAAAAAAGATGTTAAACTCTTTTAAAATTTATCTGAATAACCAAAAGTTCCCCACAGAAATCTTAACAATCAATTTAGGTTCTTTATTCAATTTTTAACTTCAATCTAAATTTCCCTTCCCCTTTCCTTATAGCTAAATAATAAAGTTTGCACATTTTGAGTCACGTTATCCTTGGGTTCTGAGGGCCCTGGGGGCCTCTTTTACCTT
Source organism: Canis lupus familiaris (assembly GCF_011100685.1). Taxonomy (NCBI): domain Eukaryota; kingdom Metazoa; phylum Chordata; class Mammalia; order Carnivora; family Canidae; genus Canis; species Canis lupus. The sequence goes on from NC_049232.1 coordinate 16,847,100, forward strand.
CTTATGCAACATCTCATAATTCAAGAGTTATTTTTAAGGGGTCCCTGAAAACTGTACCCACTTTAGAGACTCTGAGGGCTGATGTGTCCATTCATGCATGTGCAGTGCCCCTCAGAGGCTGGAGGAAGCCAGAGGTGGAAAGAATTGGAGGTGAGCCAGACCTCTAATTACCTCTTGACCTAGGTCCCAGAGGTTACTGTGGGCCTGCCTGAAGATGTTCATCTAGCCTCTGCTTGATCATTTCCGGAGCAGGAGACCTTTGACAGGACCCATCCTATCTTGTAATGAATGCAGCTCTGATTGTTGGAGGGTGCTTTCTCATGCTGCGCCAAAATTTGCCTCCTCTTGCATTTTATACCTGTTGTTCCCCATGGTATCTAGAATAATACTGTTTAACTCAATTTCCTCTCCTCTTAAATAGTACCTTAGATTACTGAAGTCAGACATTGTAACTCCCTTGTATACTGTCCTCTCTAAACAAATATCCTCAGTTTCTTTCTTAGATCATAAGACAAATATTATAACAATAAAAAAGGCAAAATATATGATCACCACAAGGGAAAGACAAAAAGGTGGTCTGGAAATTGGAATTTTTTTTTTAAGATTCATTTACTTATTTTATTTTATTTATTTATTTATTTATTTATTTATTTATTTATTTATTTATTTATTTTTGTTGTTGTTTTTATGATAGTCACAGAGAGAGAGAGAGAAGGGCAGAGACACAGGCAGAGGGAGAAGCAGGCTCCATGCACCGGGAGCCCAACGTGGGATTCGATCCTGGGTCTCCAGGATCGCGCCCTGGGCCAAAGGCAGGCGCCAAACTGCTGCACCACCCAGGGATCCCCATTTACTTATTTTAGAGAGAGAGAGACAGAGTGTGTGAGTAGGAGGTGGTAGAGAGAGAATCCCAAGCAGACTCACTGCAAAGCATGGTGCCAGATGAAGGGCTCAAAAAGGGGCTTGATCCCAAGATCCTGAGATTATGGCCTGAGTCAAAACCAAGAGTCAAATGCTTAACTGATTGAGCCACCGAGGCCCCTGGAAATTTTTTTTTTTCTTTAAAAACTTAAAGGAATTAAGTTTTTTTAACCGAAGGGCTGAAATGTTTAACTGGCATTAAGAATCATCACATCTTTATATTAAGACATATCCATCAAGTTATTCTATCCATCCAGTCATCCTATTGAAAGAGAAATGTAGCTTGATAAGACTTTTCCTTGGTGACACCACCCCAGTTCCCAGAGGCCACCTCACCAAATCTCTCCAAGTTGCTTTTAGTTTTTGCTTTTGTTTATATACTATCAATGCTTACTTTGAGAAAAGTTTCCAGGAAAATACTGATCTGCATTATAACACATTCTGAAAAGAAGGTGAATACCATCTATTAAGAATTAAGAGACAAGCAATGTAAGGAAATGCAGTCTTCTGTGCCTACTCCTATCAATATTGCAGTAAACAAGATTTCCAACACAGAAAAGCTGAAAGAATTTTCTAGTAAATACCCACATACTTAATAACTAGACACCATTACCACATCACCTATCAATATCTCTTTCCACCCATCATCCCATCTCACTTTTTTACGTATGTCCATGTAGAGTGCATTCATCCACACACTTACCCTAATGCGTCAATTTGCATGCTGTTACTGTTTTTGGTTCTTTTCTGATACTTTTAGTTAGCGCTCTCTTCCAAATCCCTTTGCCACTCTTTCTCTCTGTATCACTCCTCCCACATTCTAGCCCCAAAGTTCTAAATGATAAAAACAAAATTTGAAAAGTCTGAGCATGGACAGTATTTTTTTTTTTTTAAGATTTTATTCATTCATTCATGAGAGACATAGAGAGAGAGGCAGAGACATAGGCAGAGGGAGAGCAGCGCTTGCAGGGAGACTGATCTGGGACTCGATCCCAGGACCCCAGGATCACACCCTGTGCCAAAGGTAGACATTCAACCACTGAGCCACCCAGATGCTAGGGACAGTCTTGAAGTAGCATCAGGAAAGGACACTGAAGACCACACAGGGCCTCACCGGCATTATCACCTCAGGCCTGGGATGGACGAGATCCTCAGGAATGAGCGGGCACAAACCAACTTACGAGAGAGGGTGGTATGGATGAGCATGCCAACCTTATAGTTTACTATGGGAAATATAGCTAGCTATCAAATACCCAGGCCCAGATATTTCTTGATCAACTCCATCTCTCTCTGAACTAATCTACAGGACCAGCCAGATGGTGAAGGGTTTTTGTGAACAGAAACTCAGTAAAGAAGGTCTTACTGGTATGGAGCCTTATCAGCATTGATTTTTCAACAGCTGGCCAGCACTATGCCTGACACCAAAAGGGTGCTTCATAATTAGTACAAAGATGAAATGAATATGTGAATACTAGCTACACTCTAAGAGAACTGCTGAGCAGACCAGAAACTCATGTTGTGTGGATCAGGGCACCTCTTATCTGCACTCTGTTGGTGAACCATGCCAGTCTACCCCTCCAACTCCCTTTAAAGAAGTTCCATGACTACCATTATCATTTGAATAACATTCTCTTTTAGCCACATGTATGGCATTAATTCAGCTTTCATGAAATCCTAATCCTGCTCTGGTCTGAAAGACAACCTGTCTTTAAAATGGGGTTATCTATGTCTATATAATCCCATCTTTGATGAACTGATTTTACTGGCTTTACTCACAAAAAAAAAAAAAAAAAAAAAAAAAAAAAAAGTGATTCCCTGCTACCTAAAGTTTCCCCTGATGTACAAAAACCATTCCTTTCCCTATCTCAAGATTTATGTCTGATAAGAAATGTTAGTCATTTATTTTCTGGGCTTCCTAATTACCCATCCACAAAGACTTGGCAAAGTGAGCTCTTCAGTGGAAAGGCAGCAACACAAGCGTAAATACAACACTTTTCACAACAGACAGTTTTTCCGCAACGATAGATAAATCTAATTTTGACAAATTGATTTCATTTTGAAATCCATAAAAGGAGCTTTCTAGTTATAAAGTCTCCAGGTGAATCCTTCGGTTAGGCAACAACTTCCTAAAGTAGTTCTTTCAAAGATTTCAATGTCAAAAATCAGACTATTTTATAGCAAGCAATTCCTATCTTCTATTGCTTAGTGATTTGTACTCCTGACCACTTTCCCTATACAGATGCCACAGAAAATATCTGTAAATATCAGCATTTCATGGTAGCATCCCACTCTTCAGAGATTATTTGAACACAAACCTTTATGGTGTCAGAGTGGAAAATGACACAGAAGAAAGGCTCTCTGAAAGAGGCTCCCTCTTTCACGTGAGTTTTCTTACAGACTGGGAAAAAAAAAATCAGACACTTTTAGGCATTGACACCTCAGTGTAAAATGCCAACCACTGACTAGAGTTGCTTTCTAACTGCCTCTATTATAAGCAACCAAAATACAAAGTTCAGATGCAGATTAAAACCCTTAGAGAGGGTAAAAGATACCCTGATGTAGAGAGTGGCTTTGGTTGCTAGGTATTGGAATGCTTTGACAGGAGCACATGCACTCGGTTCCACAGACTGCAGAAAGGATTCAAGCTTGATAAACAGGGAACAGTTAATCAAAGCTGGGCTTCAAAGGCCATGTTTGTTCAGACTTCATTAGTTCTTTTTATTCCTTTGATGCATCTGTCTCTAGTGACAGAAACTCTTATTTTTTCAAGAAACTAAAGCACAAAAGGAAACTGAAAAAGCTGCAAACTGATTTGGCAACAGCGAAGCAAGAGGCTGCCATCACAGTTCTGGAACTCAATGAGAAGATAAGGACTCTATGTGAAGGGAAGCCAGCCCCTAGAGGTCAGTATTACCATGTGACAGTTGCACACTGGCCTCCATCCTGTGTGAGGTATATAGTTTTACTGGCAACAGAGCAAAAAGCAGGGCTCTGGTGCCAGGCAGCCATGCTGGCCTGGCCTGGCCTGGCCTGGCCTGACCTCCATTCCACATGAACAGTGGCATTACACCAATTACTGACTCCTGGCTGGGTTCACTTTCACTGTTAAGTGAGGTTGAGAATGAAGAAGAGGTCCCTTAGAGCAACTGAGGTTCCTGAAGCTGAGGAGCTGGGCTAAATAGACCTGATAAGTGTCTTTGCACAAGCTGGGTGGCAGTGAGGGAAGGGCAGAGTCTAAGGAAGAAGTGAGGGATGAAGCTCTGGAGTGGAGTGAGGAGTGGAGCTTGTCTCCAAGTGTGGACAGGCTTGTTTGCTCAGGCAGGCACAGGAAGCTGAACAGTGAGCGTTTTAACACAGGGCCAACAAACGAGCCAGGACCAAGCAGGGAAGGCTGGGTGAGGATGCTATCTGGGTGATTCAGAAGAATGTTAGTGATTTTGGTTTGGATTTTTGAACAAGTCTTCTCTAAGGGACTATCAACACACATTCGGGAAGGAAAACCCCTCAGACTGTCCTCATTAGGAATGATACGAGTTAACATTCAAAACTATGTGCCAGGCATTCGCTAAGCACTTCACATGTATTTAATTCTCAGAAGAGCCTCTGAAGTAAGTACATTTATGGATTCCAGAAGAATAAGCGGAGGCTTAGGGATGTTGATTACTTTGCCCCAGGTTAGACAAGTGTGAGCAACACCTAGGCAGTCCGCCTCCAGACAGCCACTTACCCTACCCAGTGTGTCTGCGTACCTCCGACACAGCAGGCTACTTCATTCCTGCTCTACAGCAGCGAGCAAGCCTCGTTCTGCCTGGTGAATCGCTCAGAAAACTGTGGTCCTCTGGATCAATGCCTTCCTCTCATGTGTGGCACTCTTATAAAGCCAGAAATATGCCATTATTCTTACTCCGGCTTCCTTTATTACTCATGAATAATTCTGGAAAAAGAGGAGGATCGTGGAAATAAATGGAGGAGGAGAAGGTAGGCGATGTGGTGGCTTCAGGGAGTGAGACACGTCCAGCATCCTGGCCACATGGTAAACCTTTAAAATGAGTTTGCTATTAATTTTCTATTTTGAATAGCGCTTTCCCAGGGTTGAAATGGCATGTAACACAGTCATCTTGAAACACATGCTGAAGGGCAATTTGTTTTTCTCTTCCCACAGAATATAATGATAACTTATGAATTGGCTTTTACCACCATGAAAAGTTAGAGAATAAAATCCATCCAAGGATATTATCCATTTAAAGGTCTTTATTCTAGGGCATCATAGCCAGATTTCAAGATAGTTGCATAACAAGAAGCTGATAATGATTGTACATCACTTTGGAGAAAGTTCTCTAGTTCACCTGAGAGAAGCTTTCAACTTCTCAACCCTATTTTGAATCTAGTGAATAAAAGATCTTATTGCAAGGTATATAAATCTCATTGTTGACAAAAGTATCATTCGCTGCCTAATAACAATTGTGTCCCTTTGATATTTTAGTACGCCAAAATTAAAATAACACAGAAGTACCAGGACTCTAATGATTTGAGAGTGCTTAGAAAACATGAAATCCCACCTTCTTTGTCCATTTTATCTCTATATTTGTTGTTTTTTCTTAAAGCTACCAGTACAGAAAAAAACATAAAACCCTAACGTATGGTGAATAGATATAAATTTAAATAAAGACAGGTATTCTAAGGTCATTTATGAATGAAAACAGTGACTCTTTGGACCTATATGTTGCTTCTCTTATTTGGTGGAAAACTGAACTGACTTAAATAATTGCGCTTTCTTGCTCTGCCTTTGCTCCCACGTTCCTCAACCTGAATTCAATAGCTCAAGAGATTGTTAAAGTACTTGTGGCCCCAGAGTCATATTAGTTTTCATTCTCAGAGACTTTGGTCACCTTGTCCTACCTCTCAATACACTTGAAAGTAAAGCCTGCAAAGATGTTGGTAACTTTAACACACAATGACCTCCATTTAACCACACAACAAATAGGACTGACCCACCTCCCACACACACATTCCTAGACTAGAACAACACCCTTTCCCCAGTTATCTTGTGTCCTTTTATAAAATGTTTGTTTTCAGTTCTCAGATCTCTGTTTGCAAATGACAGATGTCCCAGTCATAACAGCTTAAGGAGAAAGGGTGATTTATTGGCACAAGTGTAAACAAACTAAGAAAGGGCATGCTATGAGCCATATAGTCCAGTGGATACAGTCTCAGATACCATCAGAACACTGTCTCTCATCTCTGCTTCTCTCTTCATTGAGACTTCATTCTCTCAAATGAGATGTCAGAAGAGACTGGAAACATGGCCATTAGCAACTATGGGCTGCCCTCATCTTCCCTCCAGAGAGAAAAGAAGGCATTTTTCCACTAACTCCAGTTATAAAAAGTACAATAAAGCACTCTGTCCTGGCTTGGGTTGGGCACCCATGTGAGGACATGAACCAGTCTGTGGCCAGAGGTGAGGAACTATGGTTGGACAGGCTTCAGTCATGCACCTGCCACTGGGGGTGGGGTAGAGGGAAATCAGAGTGGAAAAGAAGAAGGTTCTGACTGGCAGTTCCCACTAGAAATACAGGGCTGGATTTGGAAAGAAGCACTTCCTTCAAGGAAGAGGTAATCCATTACTAGAAAGAAAGAGTGAGGGACAAAATCAACTTGTCCAAAACACTCTCAACTAGTGGTCAAGTTAAAATAAAATGTAATGTTTAATGAGTCACCCATCCATGAGTATTTGCATTTTTTAAATAGATTCTTCTTGATGAACAAAAGACCTTCATAATCCAGGAAATAAATGTCCAATGGTATAATTTCAGACCTCATAAAAATAGACAGTGAACCACTTTGAGAAAGGAGTCCCCTTCCAGCCTCCATCAAGTGATATCATGATTGCCTAGTCTGAGGGCTTGCCTTTTGCAACAATTGGAATTGCAAGAGGGAAAAAAATTTTATTCTAAATGACATGATACCGGAATTAACATAAAGCTATTTTTCTGTTATGGTTACAGATTGATGCCTATAGTTCTGACAAGCAGATTAAGATATTTCCAGATAAATTAGAATATCTTTTACCCAAATGTGCATTTTTTTCTTTGTTTGGTTCATTTTTCTAAGTCTATATTTTTAGGTTGCCATTCAGCTTCTCTGATCCAGAGGGATATTCCAGAATATCAGGAATACCTTTAAGCATATTCACATTGACGAGCAGTGAGCTACCAAACTTTTCCTTTTCATATAAACACAGTAAACTACTTCACTGGCTATGTACTTAAATTACCTCCAAGGAAATAAAAGATTTAAGTCAATGGAAAGTTCAACTGAAAAGAAAAACACTTTTATTATAAAACTGGCACAGCAGGAAACTTACTTACAGCCTGAGTGTTGTTTGTTGATTTTGCTTTGTGCAAATAATCACAGCCCAAGGCAGATTTCTTCCGTCATTTCCACAGCCTGCACTCCAAGGGCTTATTGCTTTATTTACTACCATAATTCAGTGAAGTGTCTATTGTACCCATTTAGAGTCACCTTCTGGTAAACCTTAGTAAGCAGGAAACTAAGGTTAAATTTCAAAAACTGTCTTTGCTTCCTTTGACTTAAAGTTACTCTGCATAAGACATTTGTGACTAACTCATTGTTGGGACATGAGCATTAAGTCACTTGCCGTGAGGAAAGCTCCTACCTTTGACCCGAACATCAGGGGCCTGGTTGATAGATTTCAAGCAAGTGTACAAAGCACTCTTTTGAATTTCTTTTCCTTTTAATTCTTTCCTCCTAATATGCATAGCTAGTATACCAAATAAGGTATCTAGCTCCGACATGCAAGTTCCCACTGCCCCAGTGACAGCCATATCAACTCTAAATTATCTTTTGGTTTTATTTCTGTTAAGAAGATACTCCCAGTTAGTGCAGGTATATCCCAGGGGAAGCTGATTCAAGACTCAGAGTGCATTCTTTTCTGGGAGGCATGGACAAGGACTGACATTTTGGTAATTTTCAGTGGCACAAGACAGTTTTTAAACACTGTTAATTTTAAGAATTAGACTACTGCTGTTCTATATTGTTTTAAAAAAATCTGGAAATTTATCTCTTTGTCAACATCCCACAGCAAACCGTGATCAATATTTCAAGAGTATCTTTTATCATGATGTCTCCTCCCCTCCCCTGAGGACTCAGCCCTCCTATTTTCTCTCCTCCTGCAAACTGACTCAGGATCAAAGCTCCTATTGCATGTAGGTGTCAAAAAACTGGGATTTGAGGTGATAAGAACGTTCTGGAATTAAACAGGGACAGTGGTTGCACAACACTGTTAAGATAGAAAAATGAATGAATCGTACACTTTAAGTTGGTTAACATGGTGTATTTTATGTGAATTTTGTCTCAACTGGGGAGAAAAAACTGTGATTAAAATGATCCTCACTAGGATGTAATGACTAACACCCTGTCAGGTTTAAGTGCATTTTAATGAGAGTGCTTTGGGCCCACATAAAATCTTAACTTGGTAGAGTTCCAAGCATTTAGAGAGAGGTCATATTCCTATTTACTGGAGTAAGGCCAATCTTGTGTAGTTGTCCATTTGTGTCTAGGTTTTCTCAGCAATGTCATCCTGTCCTCTTGACTTTCTCTAAGTCTAGCACTTTGAAAGTCTTCCTCAGACTAAGAATCAAATACTTGATCAATAGCTCTGTGTGCAACCCTCTTTCACCACTGAACACAGATATTTATCCTACCAGAATTTTCAAAGAAAGTAACAAGGAAGGCCTTGGGATTTCATTGTTTCAAATGCTGGGACCTTGTCAAAATGCACTGTTCACCCATTTCATCAGGCTGCACAGGGTTTGGTCTGATACCTGGGCAAAGCATGAACAGGCAGCCTGTACTTCTCTACTGCTGCCAAGGCTGTGACTGCCTTGACAGAAGGTGACAACAACTTAGGAAAACAAAATGTGGAGATTTCCCCCTCAAACATACATATTATTATGCCAACATCTGCAGAAAAGGGGTTTCTATAAAGCATTCTTATTGAGAGCAGCCTGGGTGGCTCAGCGGTTTAGCGCCCCCTTCAGCCCAGGGCGTGATCCTGGAGATCAAGGATGGAGTCCCACGTGGGGCTTCCTGCATGGAGCCTGCTTCTCCCTATGTCTCTGCCTCTCGTTCTCTCTCTCTCTCTCTCTCTCTCTGTCTCTCATGAATAAATAGTAAAATCTTAAAAAAAAATAAGCATTCCTATTGAATCCTCAAATAATAGAAGCTATTTCAAGGTGGGATATTTTACATGTAGACCAAGAAACAACAGTAATTAAGAATAGGGACAATGAGAGTATAGGAATGGTAACTTCAAGATGTGCTAAGTATAAGAAGTTCCTAAGGAGTTCTAATATTTACCTCATAGGTAAATTTGTCTATTTGTCTTTATAATATCTAGGTCTCATTCAGAGATTGCCTGTCAGTTTGTTTCTTCCTTTGTCCTCCAAAGTCTTTCTGAAATAGTGTGGCTTCCTGAAATGGAGTCCCACAGCCAAAGTCTGATTTCAGAAGTTCCCTCAAGGATAAGCAACTGCTCCAGGAGTCCCTGCAAAGCTTAGGGGTGTATTTCATGAAGATCCTGAGAAATGTTATTCACTATATGCAAATTTAGGGTGGTTCTAATTTTCAAAAGGACATCCTAGAAACCTCTAGGCCTGAAAATCACTCATGTGAAAATTAGGTGTTGCCTAATTTACCTAGAATTTTGTTGGTTGCCAGGGACAAAGACCAAAATGGAACAAGTGTAAGCAGAAAAGCAGCAAGAAGGCTGAGACACAGGACATGGACTGCTCATTTGGCTCCTCTTTGCTACTGGTCCTACTTGAGCTACTGCATGCACAGACCAGAAAAGACACCCTGGCTGCCTCGGTCTATAGTGGACATCTGTTTCTGCCTGCTCAGAACCACTTCCCTCTTTCTTTTGGTGCAAGAAGCATGATTTTCTGTGGGGAAAGAGTTCCTCTCCCATTTTCTGAAGTTCTATGGGATTGTTCACCACAATGTCCCTTCCTCCTTGGCCCAGGGGAAACCTTGTGACTAGTTATCTTACTCCCATTCCAAGTCTTTTTTTTTTTTTTTTTTTGCATTAAGTAGTCAGTGTTGGCTTATAATACTTGCAACAAAGAACTTTATACCCGACTCCAGGGAACAGAACTTCTTTCTCACAGAATCTATTCAGAGTCTCACGGAAGGAATTTGATCAACCACGATTGTGTCACATTATAACCCATGGATCAATTGCTGTGGCCAAGGCAGTGGGATGCTAGAAGGACCACACCTGTGTCATGAGCCAGAAGTCAAGGACTACATGTTATCAGATAAAAAGAAAATGGGAAAACTTTCTGGACAAAAAACAAAAATACCTCTCACTGACCTCTATTTTTTTTTAAGATTTTATTTATTTATTTGAGAGAGAGAGAGAGAGAGAGAGAGAGCATGAACAGGGGGAGGGGCAGAGGGAGAAAGACTCCCTAGTGAGTGAGGAACCTGATGTGGGGCTGGATCCCAGAACTCCAGAATCATGCCCTGAGCCAAAGACAGGCACTTAACTGACTGAGCCACCCAGGCATCCCTTAATGCCCTCTTTTATCTATTTTAGTTAAACTTTATAAACTTGAAGAAGATACCCATGAGCTGAAGATCAGTTGTATCTTGTTAAGTAAATACAAAATTTAGGTGCTTTCAATTTCAAACTGCATATTTAGGCCCTTCCTTTCCAAAAGGCCTGGAAATCTATTTATTTTATAATTAACAAAGGGTAAGAAGATCCATTCTGAAATTTTGGTAGGGGTCCAAAATTTGGACCTTTGCTAGCTATATCAGCTGTGGGAATTCAATGATCTCAAGGTCTCCTCCCTCCTTTGTTTGTAAGACTAATTTTGGAATTCTACTATTATCAGGAAATAGGGTCCCTTCCTTCTGTCCATCCCTTAGGAATTTTTTTTTTTTTTTAAGTCGCCTGGCTTCTGTATCCAGAGAAGTTGGATAAAAGGGCAAGCAGCAGTTAATGTCAAACAAGGCACATGGGAATTGGAGCTTGATCAGTTTCAAAGGTTTCCTACTTAACCACGGAGACTGCTATGATCTCTAGGAGAGCATGTGCTGTTTGGCATTGCTGTTAAATAAACCATATTAGAGCTGAGAAGGAAGGTGCTTCCTTCCAAGCAATTTGCAGAGAAGCAGTTGAACGTTCCTTTGTCAAACACCAACAGAGGGACGTTTGTCAACATAAAATGAGTTGGAGAATTTGGGGTTTCAGACAGTTATCAGCCAGCTGGAACACCAATGTAGCTTTTCCTGGTACAAATATCTTGGTGCCCAAATAGAAAAATGTTCTCTCCTGCATTCCCCAGAAACCTCAATATTATTTCACTTATTGACTCAATGTTTCCTGATAGGAGGTTGAAGTAGAGAATAGCTATGTTAGTCATATGAATAAATTTGGAGTAAGTGGATACCTTGGGGAGGCTTGAGCTCATCAAATTGAGAAAGGATACACAGAACAGGATTCCACTGGACAAGTGAGTGCCTTTTGTTTGAAGGCAGAAGATTTCTGGTGTTAGGATAGTGTTAGATATTATACTCTTCTACATATATTAGATATATACCCCAATGCACATTGTAGTGGTCTATTAGAATATTTGTTTTTAAAGATACACTGCCTTGGACCAGATTATCTTACTACACTTCTACATTCCTCAATCAAATAAAGCCACAATTTGATGCTGGACAAAAAATATGTAACTAAGAAGAATTTTTTTTTAATTTTTGTGTATATATTTTTTTTAAATTTTTTTTTTAATTTTTATTTATTTGTGATAGTCACAGAGAGAGAGAGAGAATGAGGCAGAGACACAGGCAGAGGAGAAGCAGGCTCCATGCACCGGGAGCCCAACGTGGGACTCTATCCCGGGTCTCCAGGATCGCGCCCTGGGCCAAAGGCAGGCGCCAGACCGCTGAGCCACCCAGGGATCCCTTGTGTATATTTTTTATTGGAGTTCGATTTGCCTATATATAGCATAACACCCAGAGCTCATCCCATCAAGTGGCCCCCTCAGGGCCCGTCACCCAGTCACCCCGCCCCCCCCCCCCCCCCCCCCCCCCCCCCCCCCCCCGCCATGTCCCCTTTCACTACCCCTTGTTCATTTCCCAGAGTTAGGAGTCTCTCATGTTCTGTCATCTTCACTGATATTTCCCACTCATTTTCTATCCTTTCCCCTATAATCCCTTGCACTATTTTTTATATTCCCCAAATGAATGAGACCATATAATGTTTTTCCTTCTCTGATTGAGTTACTTCACTCAGCATAATACTCTCCAGTTCTATCCAGGTTGAAGCAAATGGTGGGTATTCGTCATTTCTAATGGCTGAGTAATATTCCATTGTATACATAGACCACGTTTACTTTATCCATTCATCCATCGATGGACACTGAGGCTCCTTCCACAGTTTGGCTATTATGGACATTGCTGCTAGAAACATCAGGGTGCAGGTGTCCTGCCGTTTCACTGCATCTGTTTCTTTGGGGTAAATTCCAGCAGTGCAATTGCTGAGTCATAGGGCAGTTCTGTTTTTAACTCTTTGAGGAACCTCCACACAGTTTTCCAGAGCGGCTGCACCAGTTCACATTCCCACCAACAGGGCAAGAGGGTTCCCCTTTCTCCACATCCTCTCCAATATTTGTGGTTTCCTGTCTGGTTAATTTTCCCCATTCTCACTGGTGTGAGGTGGTATCTCATTGTGGTTTTGATTTGTATTTCCCTGATGGCAAGTGATGCGAAACATTTTCCCATGTGCTTGTTGGCCATGTCTATGTCTTCCTCTGTGAAATTTCTGTTCATGTTTTTTGCCCATTTCATGATTGGATTGTTTGTTTCTTTGATGTTGAGTTTAACAAGTTCTTTATAGATCTTGAATACTAGTCCTTTATCTGATATGTCATTTGAAAATACCTTCTTCCATTCCGTAGGTTGTCTTTTAGTTTTGCTGACTGCTTCTTTTGCTGTGCAGAAGCTTTTTATCTTGATTAAGTCCCAATAGTTCATTTTTGCTCTTGTTTTCCTTCCCTTCATAGATGTATCTTGCAAAAAGTTACTGTGGCCAAGTTCAGATGAGATCGGGCACGTTCAGGGTGGTATGATGTAGACTGTGGCCAAGTTCAAAAAGGGTTATGCCTGTGTTCTCCTCTAGGATTTTGCTGGATTCTTGTCTCACATTTAGATCTTTCATCCATTTTGAGTTTATCTTTGTGTATGGTGAAAGAGAGTGGTCTAGTTTCATTCTTCTGCACATAGCTGTCCAATTTTCCCAGCATCACTTATTAAAGAGACTGTCCTTTTTCCAGTGGATAGTCTTTGCTGCTTTGTTGAATATTAGTTGACCATAGAGTTGAGGGCTCATTTCTGGATTCTCTATTCTGTTCCATTGATCTGTGTGTCTGTTTTTGTGCCAGTACCACAGTGTCTTGATGATCACAGCTTTGTAGTACAGCTTGAAATCTGGCATTGTGATGCCCCCGGCTCCGGTTTTCTTTTTTAATATTCCCCTGGCTATTCGTGGTCTTTTCTAATTCCACACAAATCTTAAGATGATTTGTTCCAACTCTCTGAAGAAAGTCCACAGTATTTTGATAGGGATTGCACTGAATGTGGAAATTACCCTGGGTAGCATTGACATTTTCACAATATTAATTCTTCCAATCCATGAGCATGGAATATTTTTCCATCTCTTGGTGTCTTCCTCAATTTCTTTCAGAAGTGTTCTGTAGTCTTTAGGGTATAGATCCTTTATCTCTTTGGTTAGGTTTATTCCTAGGTATCTTATGCTTTTGGGTGCAATTATAAATGGGATTGATTCCTTAATTTCTCTTTCTTCAGTCTCATTGTTAGGGTATAGAAATGCCACTGATTTCTGGGCATTGATTTTGTATCCTGCCTCACTGCTGAATTGCTATATGAGTTCTGCCAATCTTGGGGTGGAGTCTTTTGGGTTTTCTATGTACAGTATCATGTCGTCTGCAAAGAGGGAGAGCTTGACTTCTTCTTTGCCAATTTGAGTGCCCTTTATTTCTTTTTGTTGTCTGATTGCTGAGGCTAGGACTTCTAGTACTAGAAGTTGAACTAGTACTATGTTGAATAGCAGTGGTGAGAGTGGACATCCCTGCTGTGTTCCTGATCTTAGGGGAAAGGTTCCTAGTGTTTCCCCATTGAGAATGATATTTGCTGTGGGCTTTTTGTAGATGCTGAGAAATAGTCCCTCTATCCCTACCCTCTGAAGAGTTTTGATCAGGAATGGATGCTGTATTTTGTCAAATGCTTTCTCTGCATCTACTGAGAGGATCATATGGGTCTTGTTTTTTCTCTTGTTGATATGACCTATCATGTTGATTGCTTTACAAGTATTGAACCAGCCTTGCATCCCGGGGATAAAACCCACTTGGTCAAGGTGAATAATCTTCTTAATGTATTGTTGGATCCTATTGGCTAGTATCTTGTTGAGAATTTTTGCATCTGTGTTCATCAGGGATATTGGTCTATATAATTCTTTTTGGTGGGGTCTTTGTCTGGTTTTGGAATTACGGTGATGCTGGTCTCATAGAATAAATTTGGAAGTATTCCATCCCTTTCTATCTTTCAGAACAGCTTTAGTAGAATAGGTATTGTTTCTTCTTTAAACGTTTGATAGAATTCCTGAGAAACCATCTGGCTCTGGACTTTTGGGTCTTGGGAGGTTTTTGATGACTACTTCAGCTTCCTTGCTGGTTTTTGGCCTGTTCAGGTTTTCTATTTCTTCCTATTCCAGTTTTGGTAGTTTGTGGTTTTCCAGAAATGCATCCATTTCTTCTAGATTGCCTAATTTATTGGCATATAGCTGCTTATAATATGTTTTTAAAATTGTTTGTATTTCTTTGATATTGGTTGTGATCTCTCCTTTTTCATTTGTGATTTTATTAACTAGAGTCTTTTCTCCTTTGATTTAATAAGGCTGGCTAATGGTTTATCTATCTTATTAATTCTTTCAAAGAACGAACTCCTGGTATTGTTGATCTATTCTACAGTTCCTCTGGTCTCTATTTTATTGAGTTCTGCTCGAATCTTTATTAACTCTCTTCTTCTGCTGGGTGTAGGTTTTATTTGCTATTCTTTCTCCAGTTCCTTTAGGTGTGAGGTTAGCTTGTGTATTTGAGTTTTTTCCAATTTTTTGAGGGATGCTTGTATTGCGATGTATTTTCCTCTTAGGGCTGCTTTTGCTGTGTCCCAAAGATTTTGAAAGGTTGTATCTTCATTTTCATTAGTTTCAATGAATCTTTTTAATTCTCTAATTTCCTGGTTGACCCTTTCATCTTTAGCAGGATGCTCTTTAACCTCCATGTGTTTGAGTTTCTTCCAAATTTCTTCCTGTGATTGAGTTCTACTTTCAAAGCATTGTGGTCTGAAAATATGCAGGGGATAATCCCAATCTTTTCATATCAGTTGAAACCTGATTGTGACCCTATATGTGGTCTATTCTGGAGAAAGTTCCCTGTGGCCTTGAGAAGAATGTGTATGCAGTTTCTTTAGGATGGAAAGTTCTGTATATATCTGTGAAATCCATCTGGTCCAGTGTATCATTTAAGGTCCTTGTTTCTTTGGAGATGTTGTACTAAGAAGATCTGTCATTCACAGGAAGTGCCATGTTGAAGTCTCCCAGTATTAGTGTATTATTATCTATGTCTTTACTTTAGTTTTTAATTGATTGATATATTTGGCAGCTCCCACATTAGGGGCATCAATATTCATGATTGTTAGGTCCTCTTTTTGGATAGATCCTTTAAGTATGATATAGTGTGCCTCTTCATCTCTTACTACAGTTTTTGGGATAAACTGTAATTTATCTGATATGAGGATGGCTACCCCAGCTTTCTTTTTTTTTTTTGTTTTTTTTTTTTGTTTTTTTTCTACCCCAGCTTTCTTTTGAGGACCATTTGAATGGTAAATGGTTCTCCAACCTTTCATTTTCAGGCTGGAGGTGTCCTTTGGTCTATGAGTCTCTTGTAGACAGCAAATAGATGGGTCTTGCTTTTTTATCCACTCTTAAATTCTGCGTCTTTTGACGGGATCATTTAGCCCATTCACATTTAGAGTTACTATTGAAAAATATGAATTTAGTGTCATCGTAATACCTATTCAATCACTGTTTTTGTGAATTATTTCTTTGAGCTTCCTCTTTCTTTTACAGGGTCCCCCTTAATATTTCTTGCAGAGCTGGTTTGGTGGTCACATATTCTTTCAGTTTCTGCCTATCTTGGAAGCTCTTAATCTCTCCTTCTATTCTGAATGACAGCCTGGCTCAATAAAATATTCTTGGCTAGATGTTCTTCTCATTTAGGACCCTGAATATATCTTGTCAGCCCTTTTGGCCTGCCAGGTCTCTGTGAAGAGGTCTGCTGTTAATCTGATATTTCTCACCATATAAGTTAAGAATTTCTTGTCTCTTGCTGCTTTAAGGATTTTCTCTTTATCTTTGGAATTTGCAAGTTTCACTATTAAATGTCGAGGTGTTGAATGGTTTTTATTGATTTTACAGAGGGACTTCTCTATCTCCTGGATCAGAATGCCTGTTTCCTTCCCCAAATTAGGGAAGTTCTCAGCTATGATTTGTTCAAATATGTTTTCTGGCCCTCTGTCCTTCTTGGTGCCCTCTGCAACCCCAATTATACATAGATTTTTTTCCTTCTGAGGCTGTTATTTATTTCCCTTAACCATTCTTCACAGCCTTTTAATTGTTTTTCTCTTTTTTCCTCAGCTTTCTTCCTTGCCATGAACTTGTCTTCTGTCATTCACTCTTTCTTCTACCATTAACCCTCATCGTTAGGACCTCCAGTTGGGATTGCATCTCATTTAATTGACTTTTAATTTCAGCCTGATTAGATCTAAATTCTGTAGTCATGAAGTCTCTTGATTCCTTTATGCCTTTTTCCAGAGCCACCAGTAGCTTTATAATTGTGCTTCTGAATTGGCTTTCTGACATCGAATTGAAATCCAAAATCTGTAACTCTGTGGCAGAGAGTACTGTTTCTGATTCTTCTTTTGTGGTGAGTTCTTCTTTCTAGTCATTTTGCCCAGTGCACAGTGGCTGTATGAGTGGCCTAAGACAAGAATATCAACCACAACCTAAGTAAATTACCCCCTAGATGATTCTGCCGAGGTCAGAGACCAGAAATTGAAAACAAAGATCAAAATGAAATAAAACAAAAGGACCACTAAAGTGAAAAACATATTTTAAAACAAAGTAGTAAAAAATAAAAGGCCAGGAATCCTAAAGAAGAAGAGAAAAGAAAAACACAAAAAGACATAGAAAAAAGAAAAAGGAAACGAGAAAAAAAAGGTGGGGGCTGGGAGATGGTGGTGGTGATGAAGTTGTAGTGGATGGGGAATGTAGTCTACCTGAGGGGTTTTATTTATTTATTTTTTTAAAGATTTTATTTATTTATTCATGATAGTCACAGAGAGAGAGAGAGAGGCTCAGAGACACAGGCAGAGGGAGAAGCAGGCTCCGTGCACCGGGAGCCCGACGTGGGATTCGATCCCGGGTCTCCAGGATCGCGCCCTGGGCCAAAGGCAGGCGCCAAACCGCTGCGCCACCCAGGGATCCCCCTGAGGGGTTTTAGAGGGTGACCCTCTTATTTCTAGTATATTAAATTCTATATGTTAGAAGATGCTCGGTCTCAAATTTATATAAACCACAAATACTTGTAGAAAGCCCCAACATTGGCCACCAAAACATAAATGAGATAAAAGAGGGGGGGAGGGCAGAATGGGAATGAGGAATCTCACAGAATGAACCAGCACAGTATACCACTTGGTTCTGGGTACATGCTGGTCATGTTTTAGAAGGTATTATCTTGTGCCATTGTAGAACAAAATGAGGCAGAGAAAACAAAAAACATAAAACAAAGCATTATCTTGTATATCTCCCAAAATTAAATTGAACATGTTGAAGGGAATCCAGAAGTGGAAAATATATCTAAGACTTATAATTGTAGAAATATGAAAGTCAAAAAGGAAGAAAGTTAAAAATGAAGAGGTGGTAAAATATTGTAGTTAAGGTGGGAAAAGAGAAAAAATGGATATTTACAGTCTGATATATAAACGAGTTGTACTGGAAAAAGGAAGAAAAAAAGAGAGGTACCCTCTGGTTCTATATACTGTAAGTCCCTGCACTTCCCCTGGAGCTTTCCAGCGCTGCTGGGTGGAGAACTTGCCCTTCCCCGTCCTTCCAGCTGGTCTTCTGGGGCGGGGCCTGCTGTGCCGGTTCTCAGGTGTGTGCACCTGGGGAGATGCTCCGCCCCTGCTGCTGACCCCGTGAGGCCCCCGTCCCCTGGCGGCCCCGCCCCTCCCAGGCGCAGGGTGACCCAGGAGGGACAACCCCCCTGGCGGCGGCCGGGTCCCCAGCCCCGGCGTCAGCTCCCGCGGTACCGACCGCAGCTCCCCGTCCGCACTGGCCTGGATGCTCCGGGGCGGGGGGCGCGGCCCCGCACAGCTCGGGGGCGCCCGGCGGCGGCGGCAGGAGCGTCCCCGCCGTCCCGGGCCCTCCCCGCCTCCCCGCCTCCCCGTCCCGGGGGGAGCGCAGGGTCCCGGCCGTGTCCCCCGCGCCCTGGGCTCCGGGGCCTGCGCTGCTGGGGTCGCTCCCGGGGCCGCGGCTCCCGAAGGCAGCAGGGCGCAGCCCCCTCCGCCCGGAGCCCCCGCCCGCCCGCCCGCCCGGCTGCTCCCCGAGGCCCCGCCGGGCGCTCCAGCCCTTTCCCGCGCTCGGCCCGCGGGGTGTGGGGCGCCCTGCCCCGGGCGCACGTCCTGCCAGTGACCCCGGGAGGCTGGAGGCCCCACGGCCCCTCCGCGGCTCCGCCCGGGCTCCCCGCTCAGCGCCTTTCCCTCGGGAAGAATCCGGGGCGGATGTGAAGTTCCCGCTGCCCCGGGCGGGGCCTCCCTGTGCCGAGGCTTTCACCCCGGCCTCGGCCGGCTCCCCGGGGCCTCTCCCACTGGATTCTTTTTAATTTTTTTTCCGCCTTACTATTTTGTTAAAAGAGAAAACCCTTTTCTCTATAGCATTCCAGCTGTTCTCTAAATCTCAGGTCGAATTCATAGGTTTTCAGGATGATTTGAAAGTTACCTAGGTAAGTTGGTGGGGCCAGGTGAGTTGGGGACCCCACTCCTCCACCATCTTGCCCTCCCCCAACTAAGAAGAATTCAAGAGTGCATGCCAGAGGTGGCTGGGTAGCTCAGTCAGTTAAGCATCTGCCTTTGGCTCAGGTCACAACCTCAAGGTTCTGGGATTGAGACACACATCTGGCTCCCAGCTCAGGGGGATGTCTGCTTCTCCCTATGCTCCTGCTCCTTCTCTCTCTCTCTCTCTCTCTCTCTCTCTCTCTCTCACATACATACATACATACATACATAAAATCTTTTTTTTTAAAAAGTGAATCAAGAGGAACAACATTATTCCTGATTTGCTTAATAGGCAATTGGATATAGGAGAAATATGTTAATTATGCTGGCATAATGATTCCTGTAAGATCTGAGAATGTTCTTGCTCTTCTATAGATACTTTCCTTAATCCCAAAAATTATAGCTGAGAATGTTGCTCTGATTTTCCAGTAAGACCTAGAAGTCCTGCAGGCCAAGCTGTCATCTCAACCTAGGCCCACTGTTAGAATATCTGCTCAACAAAGATGGTCTAGACATGGTCCAAGGGCCCATTTCTTTCATTGGCTCTCCCTAACGAATAAGGAAAGAGCTCTGTTCCCACTCCAGGGGATTTTGAATAGGACTTGACAAACAAAGGTGGGCAGAGCCCTCAGACATAACTGATCTTGAATTGTTATCAAGTGATCAATTATAAATTCAAAAGGTGAAATTTCTGAGGCCAAGGAAATAAAAGGATACAAAACAGATGGTGGCAAGGTACATGTATGTTTCATGAATGGACAGAAACAAGAATTATAAATTATGAGTCCTCAAAGGCAGAAAAAGCACTTACAAGACTGAGGTCAATAGGATAAAACCTTCCTAGTTGTATAGAATCCTACCATTACCTTCATTCTTATATTCCTAAATTTACAAGGTAAATAGGCAATAAAATTTTTATTACACTGAGCTATGTATAAGAGGATTCTGACTTCAAGTAAAAGTCTCATCCTCTAAACTGATCCCAATAGGTCAACAACCTATTTGATAGAGTCCCTTCCAGTCTCTTTATCCCAGCTGACCACAGAAACAATTTTCATGGCACTTTAGGGTAAATCTAATCTATAAGAGTGCCAAAATGTTTGGGCTTATCCCAGGTTGCTAAGTAACTTTTTGATAAAAGGTAGTTAATTTTCGATATGCTCTTATTTTATTTTTTGTAAGGTATGCCACAACCAGATACTACTCATTTTCATTTAAAGTTACATATAATGTTAATCCATATAAAATTTTATTTACCATCTTTCAAGGACTACCTGGAGTTTTAAAAGGAGAATTATTGGGATCCCTGGGTGGCGCAGTGGTTTGGCGCCTGCCTTTGGCCCAGGGCGCGATCCTGGAGACCCGGGATCGAATCCCACATCAGGCTCCTGGTGCATGGAGCCTGCTTCTCCCTCTGCCTGTGTCTCTGCCTCTCTCTCTCTCTCTCTGTGACTATCATAAATAAATAAAAAAGGAGAATTATTTTAAAATATACTTTTCATTTCAAAGTTTTAATATCTCACAGATCTGGAGAGATCATATTACTAGAACTAAAAATCAAGATACCAACTGACACAAGATCTAGCATATAAATTTACATTCATACTCAAAATTTTTGAAATCAGGGAGTGTCTGGGTGACTCAGTCAGTTAAGCACCTGCCTTCAGCTCAGGTCATGATCCCAGGGTGCTGAGATTGCCCTGTCACCTCTAGCTTCCTGCTCAGCAGAGTGTCTTCTTCTCCCTCACCCTCTGCCCCCACCCCTTCTCGTGCTCCTGTGCTCTATCTAGCTCTCAAATAAATAAATCAAATCTTTAACAAAAACTATTTGAAATCAGGATTGTGCTACAGAATCTCAGATATATTATCACTAAGAGTTTTAAAAAATTTTCATGAGATACTGTAAATGCCACATTTATCTGATTGATTTTACTTGTAGATCTTAGCAGCAAAGAGTCATGGGCTCTTAGAAGAGAAAGTTAGTGGAGTGTAATTAGCACCACAAATCCAGGAGACTGTCAGGAGACACTGAGGGAAACATAGAGCCGCCTACTCTGAAAGTGAGACATAGGGCTTATCTTTCATTAATTGTCTCCTAAGAAAATATTAGAACTAGACTTTATATAATCCATCTATCTTAATGCTATAAACATTTCCAGATGCAAGTAGCTGATCTTTTCTTTTTCATAATCATAACTTTTCCATATAAGTCCCAAGAGCCAGTAATTGAATTTGAGAAAGGATGTCCTTCTTTTGAAGTTACTTTTGATCTAAGGCCAAAGGAAAGTAATTTATTTAGCAGAAGCTGTGGGCGCTAAGCAATAATGTATATGTGGGAATATTGGCAAGTGGAATAAAGCACCTTAATTTATTTGTCAATAAAGCAGTACCAAGATGCTAAGAATTCAGTTCAGAATAAATTCTTAAGGAAATGGAAACTGACTTGAGGTTTCCTTTTTTCCTTCCCCATGAGCACATGCTGATGAACACTCTTATTTACGTTATATAAAAAGGCTTTGGTCCTTTAAAAACATTCCCAAAGAAAAGTGATAGGCCTGCAGTCTTTTATTGCCTCAATGACATCAGCTTACCTTTTGGTTAATTTAAAGTAATAAATAAATACTCTTACCCTTTCTTAATGACTGGTTTCACATATGTATTTCTATTTTGGTGAAATTTTATTTATATTATTCCTAGAGTTATTACATGCATCCATTATTAAAAAAAAACTAGATTGAACTTCAAATCACGGGAGGGAAAAACATAATGAAAAGTTAACACTAGAGAAATAAAATCTACATTAAATGAGCAGAATTCGAACCTAATTGAAATACGACAACCATATGCAGCAACTAGGAATGTTTCCTAAAGTACCATTCTGCTTGGGACCTAAAGGCTTTGCACTAGCCACTTCCTCTTTCTAAGGTGCCATAACCTTTTACCCCAATCCTTATCCTCACCCTCTTCTGTCTTCTGATCCTTCTTCAGAACCTCTTTCGCAACTATTTCCACCACCACTACCATCTCCCCACCCACTCTTTGGTCTTCCCATGACTTAGGAAACCAAAAAATCTTAAGTATACCAAAATCATAACATCTATTATAAGTATCTTTTTGTTTATTCTTTCTTTTTTCACCAACAGACTGGAGATTTCTTAAAGAGAAACAAGAGATGGAGTCTTATTTTTCTTTGTATGCACAGCCTAGCACAGTGTCTGATGCTTGATGGTCATGAAATGTTGGATGGATGGATACTGAATAAAACTTAATGGGATCCTGTCCTGGTGTTGTATTGCTTAATATGTTTATGAATTGCTAGGTGATGGAATGAGATTACTTATTAAGTTAAATATTCTAAACCAATCCACGTGACAGATTTACCAGGGGACAAATTATACTTTCAGATTGCCAGTGATACCTATGGAGTTGCTAGCACAGCTACCGGCTCCCAGGTTGAAGTAGATTATCAAATCCTGGGATTGATTTGAACTATTACTTGTTGTTCTGCACATAATAGGTTGATTCTGACTTATCTCCAAATGTGTTATTTTGTGATTTTTCACTTTACCATTTCAACTATTACCAATGCCGTGTACATATAGTTAGATGGCTTAAAATCTGGCACCCATAATTCAAGTCAGAGATTTGTCATTAAATTGGCCAATCCTGTAAAACTGAACTGACCATTAGTTCCAAAGTCCTTTATATCTACTCTTTAAACTGGCTGGTCTCCCTGCCCTACTTAGCACTTTGGACCAGTACCTAGCATTCTTGTGTTGGCCATAGTCTATGTCTTGAGCCACTCTAACTCTCACCAGCATGCGGACCACTTCCTGAATTCTTCCTGACATCCTCTGGCTTTATCACTGGTCAGTAATCTTATGATTATTTATTTGGTTTCAGTACATCAGGTGACATCTTGGGTTCTCACTCATTTAGTGACTGACCAATATATCCCTTGATGTATATCTGCTTCCAGACATTTATTTAGATAATATCCAGACAGATTATAGACAGATATTCAGGTAATATCCTGCCTAATCCTCACACAGAGGTTAGAATTCTCTCCCCTGTGGCATGATGTTCCCATCAAGTTAGTTTGGTTTCCACAGATACCAAGATCTCTTAGAAATTTAACCTTCAGTGGTCTGGCTCAAGTCAACTGCTGCTTACTTTCATTTAGATCATGATTATCTAATCCCTGTTCTTCCACCAATGGTCTTGTTTCTTTTATTCAAACATCTCAGCACTTTACATTAAAGGAAGAATAATTATGTACTGTTTTAGTTAATATCATTCTCATAGTCAGAAATACTTCAATGGCTTCCCATTGCCTATGAAATAAAATTCATATTTTTTTAGCTGACATTCAGAGCCCTCCATGAATTGGCCTCAGCTTATGTTTTTTTTTTTTTTTTTAATTTTATTTATTTACTCATGAGAGACACACAGAGAGAGGCAGAGACACAGGCAGAGGGAGAAGCAGGCTCCTTGCAGGAAGTCCAATGCGGGACTTGATCCCAGTAATCCGGTATCACGCCCTGAGCCAAAGGCAGGTGCTCAACCACTGAGCCACCTGGGTGTCCCTCAGCTTATCTTTCTACTCATATTCCCTCTCTCCATCACTTGCCTGACAAAACCTCTGATGGAAGCCCTCTATCTCTGTTCTCCACTCCTGCCAACAAAGTAACAAAACCTGCCTGATTGGTTTTACTTTGCATGATTATAGACCTCAGATGAGCATTTAACTTTACCCAGCAAAACTGCCAGAAACTTTTTTTCAGGAAGCTACTTTCTCACTCCCCAAAACAACTGTCTGTAACCCTCTTATCTCTTCTCAAACTGCTCCGCTCCTCCACGTTACGCCCAACTGATGACCTCACCTATAATTCACTGAGAATACACAAGTCGTCAAAAGGGGATTCTCTCATCTTTCCACTGCCAAATCTAAATTCTTGCTTCATATTGTCACATGTGTTCTCCTGATTGCTTTTTCTTATCAGTGGAAAAAGTGTTCCTCCTCCCATTCAAGGTTCCACCCTCCTACTAGTATCCTGACCTTGTGGTTCTCACCTTCCTGGGTATGTCACCTATTTACCCTACTTCACACTTGCATCACATACTCTTATTTTCCAGCTCATTCCTATCTGCATAGAAACATGTTGGTAACTCACATCCCTGCAAAAACTTTCTCTGATTTCTCATCACTCAGTACCTTTTTCCCACTCTGATTCTAAGGTAAACAACTCCACACAGTTTTCACTTCCTCCTCTCCCTCCAATTTGCTGTTTATTCCACGAGTCTTATTCTTTCCATTCTATTTAGATGATGGTGTTCCATTGAAAGTGCTCTAATCAAGGTCCCCAACAATCTTCATGATGCCAGACCCAGTGTTCACTTTGCTATGTTCACCTTCCTTGAATTTGTAGTGTCATGCAACATAAATAACCCCTTCTTTCTTCTTGACACATTTCCATTCATGGAATTCTGGCTTTTCTTCTTCCTTATTAGTTACTTCTTTCTCTAATTTGTTGAAGTCTACTATATAGAATCTCTAAAGATCTTCAAGACTTAGTTCAAGGCCTCTTCTTCTTCTGAGTCTTCAATTTTTCCCTGAATTATTTTGTTCATTCTTGTGGCCTTAAATATCACTGATAGCCTAATAATCTCAACATTTGTATCTCTGGTCCATCTCTTGCTTTTTGAATCCAGATTCATATGTTTTCAGGAGAACTTTTTATATTTCCTCTTGTTTATCTAACCTTCTAACTTAACTCTGCTTCAAACATGGTTTTTTCCTATCTTCTCCCATCTTAGGCAATGGCATTACCACCTACCCGGTTGCTCAAGCTAAATATATTGGTAAGAAGAAAAGTTACAGATTGAGATTATCGCAATAAATAAGTGGAGTTCTATGATATAAAATAAAGGTTGGAATAGAAATGAAAAATATGTTGATGAGGTAGGTAGGTCAGCAAAAATCTCTTTAACAATGAAAGGACAGAGGTACCTGAGTGGCTCAGTGGTTGAGTATCTGCCTTTGGCTCAGGTCGTGATCCTGGGGTCCTGGGAACAAGTCCTGCATCAGGCTCCCCATGGTCCTCCCTCTGTGTATGTCTCTGCCTCTCTGTGTGTCTCTCATGAATAAATAAATAGAATCCTAAAAAAAAAAAAGAATAGGAGGATATTTCAACTGAAACATGAATTATAAGAGTCAATCAAGCAGAGAGGCAGAAGAAAAGCACATTCCAAAAGGAAATAGCAAGTTTGGAAATTGTTTCAGAAAAACAGTTTTTTGGATTTTCATAATAGTAACAAGTCTAACATCCATAGAGAGAAGTAAATGAGGGGAAAGTAGCAAAGGGTGAGTGTGTAAAGATAGACAGAGACTAGCTCAAATGTAAGGATTTCAGCAATTCATGTGAGAGGTTGTGGTGACTGGGACCAAAGAAGTAGAATTGAAAAGAACAGATTTTAATTAACGTTTAAAAAATTTTTTTGATTGTGGTGTAATACACAAAATATTTGTCATCTTAATTATTGGTAGGTGCACAACTCAGGAGCATTTAATATACTTGCAATGTTGTGTAACCATCACTATTATAGATACTCAAAATTTTTTCATTATTTACAACAAAAATTCTCTTCCTGTTACATAATAACTCATCCTTCCTTCCAGCGCCTGGTAATTTCTACTTTCTGTTTCTATGAATTTGTCCATTTTGGGTACTTCATATAAGTGGAATTATACAGTATTTATTACTCTGTGTTTGGCTTATTTCACTAAACATAATGTTTTCAAGGTTAATCCATATCACAGCAAACATTAAAATGACATTCCTTTTTATGGCTGAATAATATTCCTCATATGTATAAACCATATATTTTATCTATAGTTGGTTTTATCTTTACTTTGGAAATAGAATTCGTGAGATGGGTTGAATTGGATGTGGGAATGGAAATTAAGGTAACAAAGATGATTTCTAGGATTCTAACTTGTGAAAATAAGTTGCAGGAGATTAATTTAATGAAATGAGGAACACTTGAGAAAGACATTCCTTAATCTCAATCAAACTGAATTCATAACCTAGAGGATGGAGGAGAATTCCTGAAGGATGAGGCTTCCATTGAGTCTTAAATGATAAATAGGAAGCCATGTAGAGAGGGATGTATGGGAAGAGGTTGGATACAGAAGAAAATTTTAAAAGAAAGGGTCAAATGATAAAAGTCACAATGGCTTTTGTTTTATTTCTTTTATCTGGAATATCTTTCCCTAATTCCTCATGTTCCTTCCAAAATTGTCCTGATCTTCAAGTCCCAGGTGAAATGCCAGCTCTTCAGACCTCCAGAGGCACTTACTTATGTTCTTTTGATGGCTTTTACCCTTTTATGGCTTATGTAACAATTTTTGTCCATTTCTTACCTATTAAACCATAAGACCTTTAAAGGAATTGTATTACATTGTTACCATATTTGTATCCTCTCACTGTACCCAATATTGTCACCTTGCATAAAGAAAATAGTCAACACATGTCGGTTTTTAGCAGAATATCATTATTAGGAATGGGAATAAAAAATGTTATGCAGGGTGCCTGGGTGGCTCACTTGGTTAAGTGTCCAGCACTTGATTTCAGCTTAGGTCATGATCTCAGGGTCCCCTCTGCACTTAGTATGAAGCCTGCTTAGGGTTCTCTCTCTCCCTTTCCCTCTGGCCCTCCACTGCCCACTTGCCCACACATGGACTCTCTCTCTCTCTCTCTCTCTCTCTATATATATATATATATATATATAATATAAGATATAAATATATATATTTTTTGAGAGAGAGAGAGACTGTTAAGGGGCTGTGTTTTGCTGTTGTCATTGTTTAGTTTTGTTTCCATGTAGATCTAATCATTAGAAAGATCAAATCCTGAATGGAACTAGCAGTAGAGAAAAGTACAGATGTGTAGTCCCTTCTAATTTATATCAAAATGGGTTTAGAATCCAAGTTGCTATTATCTGAGATGCAGCTTAGATTTCCAAATGCCTTAAAATAATTCATGTGAGCTTAATTTGTATTCCTATTATAATGAGAAGTACTTTCAAGTGTGTACATAGATTTCAGATACATAGGTGATATGGAGAGAAATTAATCTTCATCAATCTAACAGTTCATTTGGCAACTAGCAGTGGTTCTCTGACATCATCTTATCATTGTTGTCCAGTCTCATGAAGATACAGCATTGTTTCATGTGATGTTCTAAAAGAACCTAGATAATTATGGATTTCTTTTTAAAAACTTAGAAATCTGTATAAAATTTGGTCAAATGTGTAAATAAAGATTAAAAAAAAGTCAAGAGTCTGGTTAAGTATAAACCCATGGATCAGGGTTAGGTAAAGAAACAGTAGAGAGTAGGTTTATGTGAAAATAAAAGAACAGGGAAAATAATGCTCTCCATTGTTCACAGTGACAAAGAATTGGCAGGCATCCAAATGCTACGGGAGACAAGATTAATACTAAGTATATCTGTCAACATCCTGTTTGAAAATCTTAGCCAGGATCAGAAGTATCTGAAAATATCCAAAGGGGGTTTCGCCTAAGCATGAGTCATATTCTCTGCAGCACAGAGCCCTAAAATATCAGTATAGGATGTTAGAAGTCAAACAGAACTTAGTGATCATCTTGTCCAACTCCCATGGTTTACAGATGAAGAAAATGGGGCCCAGAAAACTCTCTCTACACTCTGTAGCCCTGGGAGGTACCAGCAAGTAAAGCATAGAATATGGACTTTAGAGCCTTACAGATTAGGTCTGAAACCCAGTTTAGTGGCTCAGACAAGTCCCCTACTATCGCTGACACTAATTTCTTCAGCTATACCATGGGAATAACTATTCTGGAGGGTGGTTGTAAGATTAGAAATAAAGTGCATAAAGCATCTGGCACCTAGCAAATCAACAAATTCTGTCTTATTCTCCCCAATCCTGGGATTAGTGGCAGAACAAGGAAGCCCATCTCAATCCAAGCATATTCTCAATATATCTTCAGAGATCCCCAGTCAGATTTCCTCCCTTAAAAAAAAAAAAAAAAAAAAAAGAATGAGTGGTCAGGGCAATACACCATTCTATAAATACTTAGGCTTTTAATAATCTGGAAATATTTAATGAGTCACTATGATATGAAATGCCAAATGGAACTTCCAAATTTTTCCAGTTCTTCAACATAGCAAAGGATAGTTGAACACAGGGGCAGGAGTTTAATAACTTGGTGCTAACATTCTAAATACTATGGAGAGAATATTCTTGAACTGAATCTTTCATATGCAAATATGCTTAGGGATGGTGTATCAATGTTGCATATATGGATATCAAATTAGGTTTTCTTTTTTTTTTATGACTTACTATTTATTCTGGGGGAGGAGGTGCAGATGAAGAGGCAGAGAGAGAGAGAGAGAGAGAATCCCCAGAAAGTGCCCTGCTGAGTGAGGAGCCAGACACGGGGCTTGATCCCCTGACCCTGAGATCATGACCTGAGCCTGAATCAAGAGTCAGACAATTAATCAAATGAGACACTCGTGCACCTCAGGATGTTAGACAAAGCTTTCTAAGTACACAACGGCCTCTTTTTTTTTTAATTCAACAAGATGGCGTTAGATTTATCTAACATTTAATATAGAAAAGAAAATTCAAAACTTTGAAGACTGAATAAATTTATAAGGAGGTAAAGGAAGATCTCCGAAGACTTAATGATTTGACTAAGAGTGAGACACAGCTAAAACGTTTATCTGTCCTAATTAGCTATCTCTATTGCAAGTGTACATAACACAGAAGTACAAGCTGACACAATAGACTCAATGAATCACAGGCAATCTGATTGCTGAGATCTACTGGTCCTATCTAATTCTAACCTACCTGCATAGACATAGTCATTAGCCATGACATGTTCAACGACGAGGGGCTATTTAAGTTTCTACAACCAGGAATCTGCTCTATTGAATGCCCTCTTAGACTCATCCTTTTAAAAATGAATACAGATCTTTTAAAATGAGGCAGGATTAAATCTTTAAGGAAAGACCGTGTAACTACTTTCTGCTAGTTGCCATTTAGGTAGTCTCCACATGCCTGGAATTGCCATTATGGTAACTTAGATCTAGATAGCTGAGATATAAAGGATTTTATAACTAGAAAGGATCGTAAGGAGGCCTACAGGCTAAATCTTGCTAACCGAGTGCTCTATTTACTCCTTAAAGTATGTTGGATATTTTGCATTAATGTCAATCATTTAACGATCGTTAAATGGAGATTTCATATTATTAGCAGGACTTCCAGCTTCTCTGGAAAAGCAGGACACTGCGGCATTTCTGGGTCTGAATCCTTGCCTGACAACCTTTTGTTAGAACTGAACAGTCATGGCTCCTTTAAATGCAGTGAGTTCTCCCCAAGGACCCTATCTCCCATCACTCCTGATGGGCTCACCCAGGCCATTCCCTCTCACTGGCCTTACCTTCACAGCTCCTGATAGAGTCCAAACCATATCCAAGAGGTGAGAAAAATCAAAGCTCAGAGAGATCAAAAGACTGAGGCTAGGTCCAGGACCTAGTTCTCATAGACAACTATATCTTTTCCCGTTTTAGAAAGTCTTTGATGAGTATTATTAGTGTGTTGACCACTTCCTAAGAGATCAAGTGAGCACAAAAATACAATCCAAAGCAAGATCTATAAGAAACAAAATACCTAGGTAAGAAGAAGCAAGGACCTAGTTCTCACAGACAAAATATTACTGATGATCAGTGGCAACTTAGCTTAATCTCAGGTTACAAATATATTCTTAAAAGGAGACCTAATTTCAGGCAACTGGCTGTAATTTTTTTTTTTTAATATCTGAACTGGCTTTATTTGGGTTTCAAATGTTAACATATGATAAGAGGCACACGGAGAATTAGTAGAATTTAAATTTCTAGGCCCTTTTTCAAGGAGGTGCTGACTTAGTAAATCTATGATGAAATGGAGGCATTTGTATTTTTGATGAATCTCACAGGGGTTTATTACACTTATTTCATAGTAAGAGGTCACTTTCAGATATTCAGTTCTGATCTCAAGCTCCAGGACTTACTCATGGGACTTTGTCCTCCTCATTCAGAAAACAGAAGTTTACCATGGCCCCTGCATTCTTTTCCTTTTTTTCCCCATGCTCTCTGCATTGTGGTTTATGAAAGAAAAATCCAAAGAAGATATGGTCGACAGAATATGAGGGATCTGGATGTAATTACCTAAAAGTAATTGCTCAATTGGAATGTTTTTTCCATGGTGACTAGGTTAATAATTATAGTATCTCCTACCTACTCTGTGGACTCGGCTCCTCTTTCTAAAGAACACTGTCTTTGAATTGAAAAAAATTCAACTCGAATGGGAAAAAAAATGTCCTTTATGAACCAAGTCTACCATGAATTTTTAAAAATGTAGTTTGAAACCTGAAGTCAACTTGTTTTGTGTTTCTTTCCTAAAATTTGTATCCTTTACAGGTTTTATATTTTGTTTCTTATGCCTGTTAAACAGACTTTTAATATAAGCCAATAAGCAAAATAAATATTATTATACACTAGTTCCCTCCCCTTTGACCGTCATTTGATTCCACCTAATTGAACTGGATCTCATATGCTACATATTAGGGCAGAATCCACATAAGCTTATCTTCTTTAAAGCAGTTTTAAAGAAAAAAAAATTCTATATTCAGTCGAAAAACAGATCTTTAAAAAGTGAGATAAAAAATTAGTTTCTTAGAGAGGAGAGGTTGCCAAAAAGGGATATGATATCTGTCTCCAATTAGTCCATACTGAAAGTCTGCAGAAGTAACACCACATTACAGAAGATAAGAAGAAGGAAGAACAATTTCATTGAAGCACAGCTAAATTCCCAGTAGGGTAGTTCTGAATGCGTAAGTTCAGGTTCTCAGGTTATAAGTGCTAACAATAGAGCAATTCTTGATGTAAAAGCAGGCATGTCTAATCAGGCTACTCTTATAAGAAGAGGTAAGGCCTTGGAGGATTTTTAATATCATTTAATGGAAATCAACCTTATGCATATCTAGAATAATACAGTTTTAAGAAATGGGCATATATAATGTTTTCTCTTCTCAGTTCTCCTAAGAATTAGCTTTAGAAAATTTTCTCATTCCTTCATTATCTTTCAAAACTTTGCATTAGAATAGATGTTTCACTTTAGGAAAGCCCTTAAAAAAATTATTTGAGAATGGGAAAATATTTAAGAGTCTTTCAGCCTCTAATGTGTTTTACTTCAAAAGTAACTTTTATAATACTAAAACATAGGTTAATGTGCTTCAGAAGTAATTAAATGACATAATTCTATCCAGTAATTTAGCCCCTCCCTGATATCAAAGGAGAAGTTTGCTGGGGAGTGTAACAGTAACAGTTTTTAAGAGAGCTAAAAGAAAAATTAACTTCAGCTTTATCATTAACATAGGAACTTAGCAACCGGATAGCTTTAAGACATGTTAGAGAATATTTTAATGGTCTGAAAGAATTCCTATTATGGTCCAAATATTAGTTAATAGAGAAGGAGAGCTGGGTTACTAGAATCGGAGTTCCCTATGTAATAGAGGGCTTGTTTATAGGTGCAGTAATTTAAGAAAAGAAAAGAAAAAAATATGCCCTATTTTAGGCAAAAATAAGTAGCCCTGTTTTGCAGGAATGATGAAGTGGGGGTGGGGGGAGAAGGGACAAGTAGGATAGACAGGGAGAAAATGGACATTAATCTAGCACAGCCATCAGTTACATCCCATGAAATACCCACGATATTGAAGGACCAGCCTTACAGGGGAGCCCATTTCCAGATCTGTATCCTTAGCACTGTCCTACCAGCTGACAGGGTTGGGGTGGGAGTTGGGAGGGGGAGGTAAAATTATGGAAGTCACAGTGGCCAAAAAGATTCAAGGGTATATCTGTAGCAATTAGTACTTAGGTCAGAATTATGGTTTCTAAACAAGACTTGGAGCTCTGCGGCACATGGGTTATATCTAAGAACAGACTTGCTCTGTGAGAAGGGGTCTCTGACCTAAGTTTTGCCTTCTCTGTGGCGCCTGCTCTGGATTCCAGGGCAGTGATAATGTCCAGAAAAGGTTTCTTAGAGTCAGCTAGCTTTTTAGGAAGAAAATAAAAAATTTATAAAGGACTCATGAGTCACGGATGTGTTTTGAAATTTAGTTCCAAATGTTAGATGATGCTGATAATTTTAAACTTCAGATTAAAAGTTAGATTTTTTTTATTGTTCTACATTTCTTTATAGGGTAGAGGTGGGATAGGGGAGACTTCTTTCCAATAAAACAAAAGAAATGGTTTAAGATAGGTTAAAAGAGGACTAAAAACCAACCATTCTAAATAGACATTTGCCTGAGGAGATTAAGACACCCAGAAGCAGAAGCACAGGCTCTGCTTTGAGGCTGCTGAGTGAGCCTCTATCAGCTCACACAATGTTTGTAAAAGAAGAAATGTTTAGAGAGAGTTTCTGGAACAACAGGGGGTTGGCTTAGTCATAAAGCTGTAATGTCAACAAGCAGAAGGCCTGCTTCTGAATTTACAAGGCATATACACAGCTTCTTAAATGCTAGCCATAAATATGAAAGGTTGTTATACACATCCTCCCACCAAAAGTAAATGAATAAATAAGAAAAAAAGAATCAATGAGAAAAAGGAGACTTCAGCTACTATCCATTCAAATCCAATCAGCTAGCAGAGAATCTGCAGATTCAAAGAGCATTTGTGAGCTTGCAAATAGTCAAGCTTGAAGATTCAGGCCAGATCTTGATCTTACAGGATCAGACTCATTGTGTGCAGTTTTTTCAAAATTATAATAAGTTCTCAAAAGACCCTGCATGTTTATCTTTGAATATTTATCCAAATATCATGGATGTGTGTATGCTCCAAAGGAAAGACAATGGGCATAATAAGGGGGAACGAGCTCTAAATTCCACATGGGACAGCAGGTCTCCTTAGCGGTTAACCTCAAGTTCATGTTTCCACTGATGCTTGAGTAGTAGCCTCAGATTCCCAGAAAAAAATGTCCAGCCAGATCCAAAAAGCACCTGTACAGGTGTTTAGTATGAAGTTTATCCAGTATTTGTGGAATAATACAAGTTTCTCCATTATTTGTCAGAGACATTTTAACATATGTCTTGAATATCTAATTCTTAGAAAGAATAGAAAATGAAAAATAAGGATCGAATCCCAGCTTCCACTACAAATCTTAGTATTTTGGCTGTGCCTCAGTTTCTTCATTGCTTTAAAATTAGAATTGTGTTGTAAGAGTTTGTTGGAAAAACATATAGAAACTTCCATGCCACTTGCTTTTCCTAGAAGTGTCTCTTCCTCTTACAGATACTGCACCTATAAAACAGTGCTGCTAAAAAAAAAAAAAAAAAAAAAAAAAAAAAAAAAAAAAAAAAAATAAAACAGTGCTGCTTATTTCAGCTCATTCTACACTCAGCTGTACAGGTAAAATGGAATTATGTTTATTCTACTAGTTACAGGAAGTCACTAAGACTGGTCCAGTTTCAAGGGAAGGGAAATTAGATTCTACCTCTTCATGGAATAGCCAGTTCACACTTCAGAAGACTATGTGAGATGGGACATAATGCCGTGACCATCTTTGGAAAATACGGTCAGCCACACATGTCTTGCTGCATAACCCAATTTTGAAGGTCAAAAGCTGAGTATAGTCTGCTGGTATTTTCCTTGAAACAAAGTCCAATTTATCCTCAGGCTGGAGAATACTTAGAGTGGATGAGTACAAAGGATGTTGGATTCAGGAAGACAAAAGAGAAAATCACATTACATTATTTTTTTTAAGAAAATCACAATAAATATTGTAAAACATTCTCACAAGAGCACCTATGCCTCAGATAAATTGATAAGGATCCTGAGTTATGACCTTATGGACATAATTGCTTGGCTTCCTATAGGCTTAGTTACTGAGTAAGAGAGGCAGAGAAAACTCTTTTACTTAACTGGATTTTCTTTCAAATAATTTCTTATTAAAGCAGTATATTATATAAAAGATGATACTGCTGTGTGAACCAAGTCTTACTAAACAGCTGAAGTCTCTTGTACAAAAAGACTGATTTGAGGAAAAAAAACTTGAACTTCTGGATTCAGGATAATTTTTTTTTTCCTGGACAACATATAATTTGGGTAAAAATATGTTTAAGCCTTGTACAGGTTATTTTTAAAGCAGTATTATGAATTAATCTAAACAAGGAGACACAATTATCATCAATTTTATTTCACAAAATAAAACCAAACATCTACTTGGAGCAAACAAAAAAGATACATTCCTTGCTTTCATGAAGTGAAACTCATACCATGTTGTTTCACTGAACTATTTCTCAAGAAATTAAAACTGTTTTGTTAAATTATAGCATTGCTAGGTAATGGCATATAAATTGTTTCATTCCAAATGGCAAAAATCTATCATTCTAAACACTGAAATGAGGGAGACAAACCATGAGAGACTCCTAACTCTAGGAAACGAACAAAGGATTGCTTAAGGGGAGGTGGGTGGGGTAACTGGGTGATGGGCACTAAGAAGGGCACTTGATGGCATGAGCACTGGGTGTTATACTATATGTTGGCAAATAGAACTTCAATAAAAACAGGAAAATAAAAGGCAAAGAAGGGAAATTAAAAAAAAGAAAAAAACTGAAATGGTAGGCGCAATCATCAGTGATTGGCAGTTCTCCTGGATAGACCTAGGCCAAAGGAGAAGGGCCTAGGAGGTTGGTGCCAAACCTGTGTCTCATTTGCATTTTTATGAATGATTAGTAAAAGTTTTTGCTGATGAGAAAAATATATATGTGAGGTGCCAGACACCTTATAAAACTATATTGATGTCTCTACTGAATTAGATTGATTAGAAAAGCAAACAAACATAAACGGTCTGAAAATTAATTGAGAAATCAGAGATATTAGTTTAGGTATGAAAAACAGCACAATTAAAAATAAAACCAAAAATGATTAAATGACTATGGAAGAGAAGTTTCTTTCTACACCAGCTTTGAAGAAAGCCTAAGGGAAGAGCATGGCATCCAAGAATCTTCCTCCATTCTCTAAATCAGGCCCTTTTCACCTTTTATCTATCCCCATCACACACAGTTTTGATGGTTCATCTCAAACCTCACCACCCTGAAGTTATTGCAAAATTCTCAATCCTCTTTTAACTTGGTCCCTTCCTGATTATAGACTGGATGATACGCTTTCTGTTTTGGCCTGTGAATTATGCTCTATTCTCGATCATTTCCTACTTGTCATATCTGTAAGCTTTGTCAAATCAACTCCCCAGTGTCCAAAGTAAGCAGTCTACCTACAGGGCTAGTCAGTCAATGACCAGAGAGTCAGAGGAACACTGAGCCAACCTTGTGTTCTCAACCCGGAAATGTGCCAAGTGGAGTGAGGGGATAGATGAGAGTATCGGTAATAAGCAGGATGAAACGTATGAACTTTCTTCAAGCTATTCTTTTTATAAAGGTCCTTGGAGTACATTCCTGAACCAAGGCCAAAGTCACAAGTAGGCAACAGAACCAGGCACCATCCCCAGCCTTAGTCCAGCAAAAATAAATAAAACTTGATTTTCCCTGGCTTTCTTGCCCATGCACATCTTACATAGGGAGTTGCAGGCCTAGGGCTGCACCACAGATAAACAATGGTCTCAAATGGTTTAGGCAAAGTGGTCAAGGAGCTGACTGTTCATGCTTCAACAAGGTGAAGACTAGTGTATAGTGTAGGAAAGGAAAAGCTATTCCTCTACCATCTTGGTTTTGTAATTGGAGCCTATAAATTAAACTGGAACAAGACAGATGAACAGAAGAGAAACATACAAATGTATTTGATGTTAATATGTTTACACGACAAGGGGCTTCGTAGGAAATAAGTGAAAACCTCAGAGACACAGTTAGTCATGAGAGCTGAGACACCCTTTTAACCAAAGGGGGGGCGGGGGGATGCACAGAAGACAAAGAACAAAGGGTTTGAATTTTTAGAAGCAGTCACTTGTGGAAAGGTAAATATATAGGGAAAAGTAATGAAGGATTAGGATCATTTAGTAAGGTTTGTTTGGATGGGTTCAGCTCAGCATTAACTCTCCATTTCCAGTGATAAGGACGGTACAAGGATTTTCCCACCTTTCTCGTGGGAAATTTATGCTCTGCTCTGACAGAGTAAGGGGGAGGAGACAAAGCCCTTCCTGCATCTGCTGTTTCTCAGCTTCCCTCAGCTCCAAATAACCAACATGTCAAAGCAGCATATTTTGGGGTAGTGTGTTCTGATCTCCTTCACTAGCTACCAGTTAAACCTGAAAAAGTTCTAGTCAGTTGTTCACTCTGTATCTGTCAAGAGTGTTTTTCAAAGAAGGATCTGGGATCCTCTGCATCAAAATTTCTTCGGATGAGAGACATAAATGCAGAATCCTGGGCTTACCCCAGACCATTAAATTAGAATATCTAGGATGGGACTGGAAGCCACATGTTTAATAAGCTTCCAAGCAATTCTCAGATTTTTGTGTTTTTCCACACACTGGGGCTACTTTCACGCACAGTGAGGAATGGCTAGAGGAGTGTGTAGCCTCCTTTTAGGGTATGTGTTCCACAGTTCACTATAATCCTCACTGCCCCCCCTGTCCCCACTCACATTTACCTCACTGGCCCATACAGGAATTTTTATTTTCAACTAATGGTTGAGAGCCGTCTAGGTTTTGTGATGAGCCTCTGATAAGTCTAAGAGATGTTTCTGAAAACCTCTTTTGCCTAGTTTACTTCAGTTCAGAAAATTAAGTAAGTTAGAAACATAGGGGAGACAGCTACATTTATCCTCTTTGGACTTGGGAAAAGCAGGTTGGTACCTGCTGTCAGGAAGCTGTCTAAGAACTGATTTCCAGAGCCTTACCCTTGTTTAATGGCTGGAACAAGAGAATCAATACAAACTATCTGTATGTCACTTCTTCTACAATTGCTCAGAGTTGTTAGGGAATTTAAGAGGCAAACTTGGGATAGTTTGCCCAAGACCACATTCATTCTGACCCTTAGGAAACAGAGGTCAGGGAAAAATATCATAGGAGTAAGAGAAGGGCAACACTGCTTGAAAGTTAACGATAGTCCACTTTAAATCAATGACCCATGAAATTGTTACATACATCCAAACAACCAGAGCATATTTAATAGATAAGAATTCTTACATATATAAGTTGATTATTGTTATCTCCACCAAAAATATAGTACTTAACAATTTCATTAATAATACTAACCACATTTTAAGATAAAAATAACTCATAATCTTATTGTCTCAACAAAATATTATTTTTCATACTAGCTCTTTCTAAATAAATATACTTTAATCATAAAAATATGTATGTACATAAGTACTATATATTGTATTCTGCTATTTTAATAAGATCTTTTGAACTTCAGACTATGGAGATCTCAAATATGGTGAATAAATTGTATATACAAGAGAATAATTGTTGACAGAT
The DNA here is from genome assembly GCF_011100685.1 of Canis lupus familiaris. NCBI lineage: Eukaryota > Metazoa > Chordata > Mammalia > Carnivora > Canidae > Canis > Canis lupus. The sequence goes on from NC_049232.1 coordinate 16,884,753, forward strand.
ATGAATCTTCCTTTTAACAATAACTAAAAAATCCAGCAACAGCAGGAAGCTATAAAACAATATTTTCCATTCTTGAATCTGAGTCCTGACACCGACAATATACTTGTTTAAAAAAACTTCCTCCCTTCATTCAAATAGTTTATTAAATGCTCTTCAAATGACTCTCATAAGCATTGATTACTTGATCATTACCCCATTTCCAAATGACTCCTATCTCTATGCATTTGTGGAACATATATCATACTTGGTAATGAAAGCCAAGTGATGCATCTGTTGTTGGACTGGTCATCAATAGAGCATTCAACATGCCGCATAACTATAAGGAGAGAAGTAAATACCCACACAGATTGCTGCCTGCTGTACAGCTCTAGACAATTTTCTGGGTTTATGTGACATTGCAGAAAGAATTATAAATGATGACATTGGTTATTCTGGGCTGGCAATGCCAATGAAGTACCGTAGTGCTTCAGTGATTATTTTAAGTGCGTGAGTCAAAATTGTTACTTACCTGAAGTTGTTCTGGAACATGTGACTTTAACTTGACTAACTCTGTTCAACTTTATTGGCTCATCAGTCAAGACACAGGTGGTTGCAAGTGTCAGGAACCCAAATTAAACTTGTTTAAACAAAAAAGAGCAAGTGAAGACTTTGGTAATAAAAATTACAAGTGTGGCTAGATCCAGATGCTTGGATAATGTCAGAGGGATCCAGAACTCTGTCTGTCTTCCAACCCTGCTTTCCTCTACAGGGGGTTCACTCCCCACCTGCTGGACTGAGGTGGACACACAAGGAGCTTCACACTTGGAGTGTATATACTTAGCAACCCCAGTTGGACCAGAACTCCTTGTCTAGAGCAGTGTCACCTAAGCCTTGCAATTCATTCTCTTGGGGGAATTTTTTTTAAGTAAACCATTATGATTGGATAACATAAACTTTTTGATGGGTATGCTTGGTTTATGTGGGCACCACTGGGGTCTTCAGCATGGTCAGTGGCAGCCAAGTTACAGAGCCTGAGGGCAGAAAAGGGGAAATTACCCAAACAAGGTTAAACTGGTTTTACTAATAATAGTAGCATTAACAGGAACAAAGATAAAATAGCTGTACACTGCAAATAGACATGATCAAAACTTGGTCTTAAGTCTTATCTTACAGGACTAATTTAAACCAAAACTTTTTAAAAGAAATAAAATCCAAGGAAATGGAAACTTCTACTGAAAACTGTTCTAAAATGGCAACCAGTAATGAACATTAAACTTAAATAAGTGAATTTCATCATCACAAAAAGTGGCTGTGATAAATAATGACTCATCCCCCCACCACCTACCCATGATACTCTAATCCTAAACCCTGGAACCTGTGGATATTTTACTTTACATGGCAAAAGAGACTTTGCAGATTTGATTAATATTAAGGATGTTGAGATGTGGGGGACTATCCTGGATGATCCAGGTGGGCCCTGAGGACACGATTCCTTAAAAACACAGCACCTTGCCTGGCTCTGGTCAGAGGGAAATGTGATCATGAAGAAGAATCGGAGAGATGTAACATTAATGACACTGAAGATAGAGAATAAGAATCAGGAACCAAGATATGTGGATAGCCTCTGGAAAATAGAAAAGGTGAGAAATGGATTCTCTAGCTTCCAAGAAGGGACAGAGCATAGCCATCACCATGATGGTTTAACTTGATGGGACCTATGTTAGTCTTCTGACCTCCAGGACTGAAAGAGAGTAAATCTGTGTTTAAGCTGCTGTTTGTGGCAGTTTTTTAGGCAGCAACAGAAAACTCATACAATTATTTTTGCATTCAGGACATGGTCAGTTTATACCACTCAGAAGAGCTCAGACCGAAGAACCCCAACTTGGCAGAGACATTTCTTGTTCTCTGAATGTGTACCTGTCACCCACCTTTCCCAGGATCTATGCAGTTGGGTAGTGGCATGTGATTTTGAATTTAAGTAACATAGATCACATCTCAGGCTGAGACAATGAAATGACCTTGCTCTTCCCCCACCCAGCTGTCTAGTTCTCTGCCTGGGCAAATTGGAAGGCTCTTGATGACACGGTGGTGCCCCAAGACACAAACATCCTGCCCAGATCCCTGAGACTCTGCTAAAAAAGAGCTGCCTGGAGAACTACTTGCAACAGATTTTGCATGAGTGAAAAATAAGTTTTTATATTTTAAGTATTGACATTTCCAGGTTTATTTGTTCCTGTAAACTAATCAAGGTTATCCTGACTGATATACTTACTCAGAATAAGGCTATCTCAGGACACAAAGGATCCAACCAATCTAGCTTAACATGGAAACCACTTATAGATTCCTTCTCTCTTATTAACCTATAAGTTGTATCATTTATGTTTCAATTTCTCTGTACATACAATTGGGAGATATGCAATTTTATGTAGCACTTGGGAAAATATTCAAAATTACATAAATCACTATTCCTTTTACTTGTGTTGTTTTCATCATACCATAATGAATTTTAATTTAGAAAGTAGAAGGGAATTTTGTATTTTGTTAAGTAAAAACAATATTCTTTTTTTTTTAAAAAACAATATTCTTGATTTTCTTTCATTAGCTGGTAATGATAATGGAGACTCTATGCTTTCAATGTTAAATTTATATGATGAAGATTTATATTTGTGTGATGAAAATTGCTGTTTTCTATCAATATTTTACATTTAAGATATCTGCCAAGATATTAATGAAGTTTAGCAAAACGGCATACTTATGGCCATCAAAAAGTATAACTGACAAAGAAAAATAAAGTCACAATCTGAAATGCTTTCCTAAGACACCTGGAATGCAAAAAAAAGTAAAGCCAAAATACAGTCAATTTTAAATAGAGTAATGGCTTCATATTTTCTGTTTAATCATCTTTGGTGATAATAACAGCTCAAGGAGAGCCAGAGATTACCCAATTCCTTTCCTTCATTTGATGCAAGACAAAATTGAGGACTTAGGTAATTTATGCCAGTAACCAATAGGGATAGTGCTCAAATCTGAGGGCAAATCTAAGTGCAGTCAGAAAGTAATGATATTGTGAAGGCTAAGCTAGATTTATATGACCAACATTCAAATGTTTTTAATTGTGGTAAAATTTCTGCAATATAAGATTTGCCATTAAAATCATTTTTGTGAGTAAAATTTGGTGGCATTACATACATTTGCATTGTTGGGTAACCAGCATTATCACCAGCCATCTCCAGAACTTTTCCTTCATCCCACATTGAAACTCTGTGCCCACAAATCGCTCCCTCCCTTCCCCTGGCCCTTAGTACCCACTATTCTATTTTCTATTTCAATAAATGTGACTCTTCTAGGTACATCCTATAAGTGGATCCATTCACTATTTGTCCTTTTGTGACTGGCCTATTTTTCTAAGCACAATGTCTTCAAAGTTTATCCATGTTGGAGCATGTCAGTATTTCCTTTCTTTTTAAGGCTGAATAATGGTCCATCACATGCATATACCACACTTGTTCAGCCATTCATCTGTCCACAGACATTAGGCTTGTTTCCATGTTTTGGCTATTTTGAGTAAGGCTGCTGTAACCATTGGTGTACAAATTTTTGTTGAGTTTTTCCTTTAATATTTTTGGGGGGTATACAACTAAAAGTGCAATTTCTGGATCATATGGTAATTTAATTTTTTGTTTGTTGAGGAATTGCTACACTGTTTTCTGCTGCTTCTGCTCCATCTTACATTCCTACCAACAACATGCAACTGTTCAATTCTCCATATCCTTGTCGACATTTGGTATTTTCTGGGATTTTTTTTTGGGGGGGGGTTTCTCTTTTGTTTCATAGTAGCCCATCCTAATAGGTATGGAATGTTATCTCATTGTGGTTTTGTGAAAAAAAAAAATCATACATTTTACCACTGAGAAATCCTTCCACTGGCTTTGTGTGTGTCTGTGTCACTCTTTCTTCAAATTTGAAAATGCCTGACTTGCTGCTTATAAGAGGCATCATACCAATGAACAATGTTAAACTAACTCATAAGTTAGCATTTTAATCCTTTTAAAGCAACACAAATAAATAATTCATTTATAAAGGGGCACATTTTTTAAAATTTTCTAAGAACAAATTGAGGTGTTTCATCTATCTTAAAACCATAGATTTTAATATTAAATTTGTCTCAAGTAATTTACATTGAAACCATTTTTGTATATTACAGTTTTTTGGCTAGTATAATTTAGTGTCAGTACCACAGTATTTTAAAATTCACCACAAAATCTTTCAATAATTTCTTTCTTAAAAGAATTAGATGTTAATCTAACAACTATTTCAAATTTTTACTTTAAATTGGCTCTATTTTAACCAGTTATTTCAAGTAATTAAATATTTAACCTCATTTTTACTGCAAGAGGATCTGAGTTTCCATTAAGCATACCACTAGTAGCTAAAACTTGTAGGCACAATACGAAAAAAAAAAAGTCTCCAAAAACCTTTGGAATCGTGATGACTCTTCTCTAAAATGGTACAACCTAGGCAACCTATACTAATCCTTATCCCCTTTGTAACCAACTGAGTCAATAAGAAGTGACCCTCTAGATATCTTATTCAGTAGCCCACAGGATTCTGCTTTTCTAGACACAAGAGCAACAGTGTATAAATTCTGCAGATATGGCAGCCAGATTGTAATAAGTAGGAAGTATATTTGTGAAGGAATATAGGTGCTTATTGTCTACTCAGAGTTGGTACTAAGACTATGATCAAAATTCGGAGTGGCTTAATGCCATCATTTTTTCTTCTGAAGAAGTCATGCTGTCTGATGCTTCATCTTAGACAGACACTGATTATACACATCTCATTGCTTGTTCATCTCTAGAATAGCAAACTATGACTCTTTCTTAGGACAGATGATTATTTTAAAGAGGGAAACATTTAAAACATACTAAACTCTAAGCTAAGCCATCTCCCTTGGTAATGTAATTTGAGAGCTCCTTGACTTGGGCCAGATCAGGTTTTGCCTTAGAAACTTAAATGTCTAAGGGTTTCAACTAAGAACTAAATGAAATAAAGTTTATATGAAGATGTTTTTCCAAATTGGAATTTTTATAGGAGTATAAAGGAATATTACTCATAAAATAATATTATCAATCATTCTTGTCTCATCTTTCACTTTCCCAAGACAGAAAAAAAAACTTGGAATACATTAGATCAGAAATGAATTTTTTTTTTATCAGAAATGAATTTTAAGATCACTTCTCCCTGATAGAATCTAAGTACATTAGTGCTATTATACCACTTGCTCGAGGAAAACTTAAGAACTGTTATAATGGTTTCTGATTTGAATTTTTATAGTAGTAGTAGAAAAGTGTTTTAAAATACCCTTATATAATTTCTAGTCTTAGTAACTTATTTTTATTTTATTTCGCCTCAGATTTCCTTTTTCCATTAAGTGTAGACCTTGAGACTAAGACTTACTCCTTAGAATAGTGCAGAGTAGCAACTGTATAGTACAAAGAATAATTGTTTAACTTTGGCATTCAAACTGAGATTTTTAAAGCTCCACAAGAAGATAATAGTTTTGAAAATCAGGTTTTAAAGAGGAAGAGTCATTTTTTTCAGACTCTCAAAACCTTATTTTTTCATAGGTTGAATCACATGAAACTTCTGATTTTTTACCAATAAGAATTGAAATCTATTATTATTCATCCTATAGCATATTTTAAGAACACAAGCATGGACAACTCGTTCAAGATTATACCATAGAAAAGGAAAGGAGATTAGGTAATGGGACATAAAGAAAATTCTTACTTTACTCTCCCTAGGAGGAAAAGCCAAAGAGAAGAGAGAGTAAAGGTCTGTGAAGACACAAGTTCAAGCCCCTAGGAGAAAGCAATGGACAGTAGTATAAACACCCTGTTAGACTGGGTCAGGTTCACTGCTTTACTATACAGTCTGAGGAGTCTGTCATCCAAGATACTCCATGCTGACTAGCCTGAAGTAGGAGCACTTCTGATTCCCCATGTCTTAGATATTAGTCAAGGAAATATAGCCGTTCTCTTGTGCCCCATCTGGGGTGAGGAGAAAGGGGCAAAAAGAACTGAAACTCAAAGATGGCTAGTGTCAGGGCAAGAAGACAGCTTTGAGATTTAGAGAAGAAACCAGAGTATAATTCCAGGCCAATGTCCAGTTCCACTGCAATATCTGAAAAACAGGTGAAACTAACTGTAATTCAGCAGATACCAATCAGCAAAGGACACAAAAGAGCAGTGGGACAACAGTGACGACAGCAGGACTACACAAGTATGAAGTCACTATGGCCAAGTATGGAAGAAGGAGGTGAGAAGACCTCAATCCTGGAGCAGAGATATGATTGTTTTCAACTGCAAGGACATAGTAACTATCAGTAGGCAAGTTTAGGTTCATTATTTTTCCCCAGCTGCCAATTAAGAACAGGAGATCAATAAAAACAAGAAATCAATTAAATTTTGAGGCATAGTCGGAGAAGGACAAACATTATATGTTCTCATTCCTTTGGGGAATATAAATAATAGTGAAAGGGAATATAAGGGAAGGGGGAAGAAATGTGTGGGAAATATCAGAAAGGGAGACAGAACGTAAAGACTGCTAACTCTGGGAAACGAACTAGGGGTGTTGGAAGGGGAGGAGGGCGGGGGGTGGGAGTGAATGGGTGACGGGCACTGGGGGTTATTCTGTATGTTAGTAAATTGAACACCAATAAAAAAATAAAAAAATAAAAAAATAAAAATTTTGAGGCATACCACATAGATAATGGATAAATATGTTCTTCAAGAATAGGTCACATTAGGAAACATTTTTTTCTATTTTTAACCTGTTTGCAATTTTTTAATTTGCTGTCTTCTTTGTAGTTTTCTGTACCCTTAGTATTCAATGGTCCCTATCTCAATAGCTATACATGTGGTAAAGTTAAACAATTTGTCCATCGTTATATGGCTGGTTCATGAAAGAATTAGAAGCAGCCCTGTCATTTTCTGACACCAGAAAGTCCAAGAGTGCTTTCTAATAAAGAGAGGGTTTGGTTGGGGTTTTTTGTTTGTTTGTTTGTTTGTTTGCTTGTTTTTTAAGTTTTAATTATAAGGTGCAAAGACGAAGATACCTTAAGTTTACTGAGCTAATGATAAATGGCTTCTTTTATTTTTTATTTTTCTGGTCAAAATAAATAGAAAAGTTTAAGACTTGATAAAATGGCTTATATACATTATTTCACTTCCCAGAGAAGACCAGAATCTCACTCTATCTTTACGATGATTTTTATTAGCTTCCCCATGAAAAAGCATCAATATAAGGAGCAAATTTCAATATTTTCAAAATGTGCTCATTTGAATTTGGCACAGTTTCCTTACTTCTCCTATGTCTGCCTAGATAGGCACCTGTGTTTAAGAGACATGTCAAACAGATCAAACAAAGCGAGTGACTTTAAGAAGATGGATGCAATCAGAATGTGTGACAGAAAAGTTGATCTTCCTGAGTCTCCAGAGTCTCAAGGTGACTTCAGGTCTGCAACTTCTTGAAGTTAGAAGATAGACCCTTCCTGTCTTGGTTTATACATCTGCAAAATGATACATGCCTGTATGGCTTTCAAGGCGATGTACTGTAAAATTCTCTATGTATTTACCTTTAAAGTTGATCGCTATGTAGTGGGTCCCTAGAAGCCTTTGGCATGCTCACATAATAGAAAATTCAAAAGCTCAACAGACAGGAATGGGTGGCAGCAGTTGATACTGGCTTCCTAAATAATTACAAATACTTCATGATCAAATGAACCAATGCTGTACCTTTCTCAAAATTGTTGCTTAATGTATCCATCTTTATTAGCAAGTGAGTGGTACAGAATGACACAATATAAAAGGAAACTTCCAGCTGTGCTTCTAAATGGTTGGGTGTGTAATAGGGAAATCCAGACAACAATAAGCATCTAGCATTGAACTAGTAATTGTTCAGAACTGAATAAATATACAGGAGTTTAAATAGTTGTATGTAGCACAATTGCCCCGATCATTCCCATTGTTCTTCCATTGCAGCAAACATGGGGATTTCTGTTCCCATGCAGGAGCCATAAGAAAGGTAGTATCCAGTAGTAAACAGTGGACCACTGACTATCCAGATCACAGTATTTCACATGACCCCATATACAGGCTAACAGCAGTGTTCTGCCAAAGTATAACCCATGGGGAATAGGCCTTTGAGGTTGTTTAGAAGTGGCAGGCTGTGAGAGAGAAGCCTATTTCCTTTCCTGGAGCCTAATTTAGCTGGAAAATGAAGATAGAATATGAGTTTCCTGTAGCTTCATGCATTGTGCAATTTTATTGGACATAAACAAACTTGCTCTGAATGACTTATAGTAGCCAACTGAGATATTTACTTTTATGTAAAATGTGACCTTCAAGCTATATATAGCACATCATCCAACAAGAACACAAAATAGCTCCCAACGATACTCTTTTATAACCAGTCCCATCATCAAATCCTAGAATGGAGATTACTTTCTTAAATTTCACAAGGCATACACTAAAGCTTAAAACACTGCAAATACATCAACCAACATTTGTGGAACACCACTGCAGGTCACCTAAGTGTTTGAGCCAGGGAGATAAGAAGCCAGGTGATACCTTGTCTCTATCCCCAAGGAGTTTATATGCCAGAGGAGGAACACAGATATGTGAATATTAATAATCATATTAATATTTTGATGCCTCAAGAAAAACCAGACAAAAGCTGTCATTATTTAATATTGGGAAGTCCTCATGATTCCAGAGATATTGCCACTTATTTATCATCGAAATGGATGTATCCTATACCCTCTCCCATAAGTTGATCATGGGAAGCTAAATAAACACTCATATATGGTATTCCTCTCAGCACAAGCTGGTATGTTCCATAATTTATATTTATTGATTGGTAGATATTCATAAAGAGACAGACTTTCTTCTTCTAGGCCCACATAGGAGATAACCTCATAGAGTAAAGGTGAATAGAGGGAAAGAATTGTTCCTACAATTCCCTATTTTTGCCTCATGTTAAGCCCTTTATCCATTTATTTTAAGCCCTATACCCACTTACCCTCCACCTCTCACCACCTCCTACCAAAAGAAGTTTTTGTCAGGAAACAAGGAAACATCAAACAAGAAAATGCTACTAATGTATGGTGCTATCTTCAGACTGCTCTTCCAGTAGCCTCCCTTTAAAAAGCCTAAGATGTTCATCTTCTTTGACAGTGTGGAACAACAGGTTGCCTAGCTGTTTTCCTGTTATCTCCAATGAAAGTAAGTTCCTGGGGTTAGGGGGGGAAAGTTGCACTTTACACTTTTTTTTTCTTTTAAGTGTGATATTTAAAGGTCATACCAGAGAGACTGTGGAACTTCAAGTATTCCAGGTAGAACTTCAAGTATTCCAGGTAGCTTCTGCATTTGAAGAAACCATAGGAGAAAACTGGCTCTTTGATAGTGGGTGCAGCCTCTTATCTTGATTGGATTCCTTAGGAAGATAAGAAGGTTTTCAATGGAGCTATAATATCTGGGACACCTGGGATTGTTCAGGAAGAAAGATTCTATGCTCTCTGTTTAGATTTTTTATAAGCAACTGAAATTTATGCTGGTTTCTTCTCTTCTGTTCAGCTCTCAATGAGTTCCATAAGACTTCCTTAGGTTTGCTATGTGGTACCATATCACCAGGTTTACATCTGTCCATGGAAGAACCATTAGCCAGCTCTCGAATGCTTTTCCTGTCACCTTGTGACATAGGACAAGGTAGTCTTTGAAATTTAAAAGCGAATTAAAATTTACTATGTTCTGCATGTAGCCCTGATCAACTCCTTGTCCTATTATCAAAAGTTACACTGTCCAAAAGTTTCACACTATATTAACACATACCCATGGTGTTCAGTAGCGGCAGAAATATTGTGTTTTATGTATGAACTTTCCAGAGGTAGCATGGCAGGATCAGTGGTTTTCGAGTCAAACAGATCTAAATTTGAATTCCCAGCTGAGTAATTTTCTTCTGTGACATGGAGTAATTCTATAAAAGCAGTATTATGATATCTATTTCATAGGCCAAGAAGTACTTTACTACAGTATATATAAGGAGTAAATGGCCTGTGGAGAATTCAAATGCAGGTATCAGTTTATTATACAGCCTTCAAAATTGGGTCTTCATTTCTGTTATAAGCCTTCATTTACCTTCTCTTTCTTGGCCTCTTTGGTAACTAAGTAGTTCTATATCTTGAGGCCTTCTTGATCAAGAAAGAAAGAAAGAAAGAAAGAAAGAAAGAAAGAAAGAAAGAAAGAAAGAAAGAAAGAAAGAAAGAAAGAAAGAAAGAAAGAAAGAAAGAAAAGAAAACATCCTGAGCACACTGGAAAAAAAGATTTTCAGGTTCCGTTCTACCTAGATTTCTGCTTTCTCTAAGTAATGTGAGTGAGATCAGATTTTGAAACCCAGCTGTCATTGTAGTTAATCTGATGTGGAGATGGTCTATTCTGAAAAATTGTAAAATATAAGACTTTAGATCCCCTGGGGAGACAGAGGAAGGAGTTTTAGAAGATTTTTTTCCTAGACATCTCTGAAGATCTTGGGAGTCATTAACAAGAACAGGCCTTTTAGATTGAGATCTACTGTCAACTTCCTGAGATAAAACCAGATGAATTGCCTGAAAACTAGACAATTCTTCCAACCAATGGCTCACGCATAATAGAACATTTGCTGGAGGGCAAAACGGGGTTTATATGCTTAGCAAGACCCATCCTTGAATCCTTCACTTATTCCAGCCTGAGAAAGGTGGAAAAAGCAAACAAGAATAGGGCTGAGGGAATACATAACTACCACCAACAATTTGAGGGTTTTTAAAATTGAAGTAGAGTTGACATAAAACATAATAGTTTCAGGCATTCAATATAGTGATTGAACAACAGTTTGAAGCTGTTTTGGCCTGTACTTTATGGTATGTTTGTACGAACACGGACAGGGATTGGTGAAGGTGGATAAGAGAATGCAACAATCAGAGGAAGTAAAATTATTTTAATTTAATATATGTTCCCAAACCAAAATAACTACCCCTTGGAAATTACAGCAGAAAGAACAAGTAGGAGGGAAGGCTGATCTAGTGATAATGAATGTTATGGAGGAAACAAGTTCCACATTTTTTGGATCTAGAGAGCTGAATGGTTCAGGATGTTTATAATTGGAGAAACTCACATCCTTGCGTAATAAATCTTGCCTTGCAGAGCCACAGATGGAAATTTCTTCTATACTATCTATCCTGACTAATATAGGTCTACAATCTCTTATCTGAATCTTGAGGGCCAAATATCTTCAGAATACAGGCTTTTTCAATTTGAAAGGTGATCCCAATAGGGACAATATTCCATAATCAAATATATTCTTACAGTATTTACACTGAATGGGTTATATAAATACTATAAATAGCTTCCCATCAGCTCAAATCAGATTTTGCTGCCAAATTAATTCAGATCAGGTCAGGTCAGATTTTGCCACCAGATGAGCTATGAAAACTTTCTTTTTCCAGAGCTTTTAAGGTTTTGGAACTAGAGCTATGGGATTGTGAACCTATACAAATGAAACTTCTATTTGAGCATTGTACTAAATAGAAACATCAGCTAATTTATAGGAAGATGGAAAACTTTGATTCAGGGAATGTGCTTAGAAAATGTAGGTAGACAATACTAACAATACAGTTAACATTTCTTCAGCAATTATGATGTGCCAGGCACTACCCTAAGAGCTTAATGGTAATTAACCCACCTAAGACCCTTACAGTTCTATGAGGTGCTGTACTGATGCACTGACAGGCCTACTTACAGATGAAGAAACTGAAGCACAGTTCTAGAAATTTTACCACACTCACACAGCAAGTTGATTGGAAGGGCCCTCGTTTGAGCACAGATTGGTCCTTTCCATGAATCCTAATACTATAGTATTATGTTCCACAGAAAGAAAACAGTTCTTACATATCATTCTACTCACATTCCTCTTGACTATAGGAAACTAAGGTATATGTAGTATATGTACAGTTACTTCAATACTTCTCAAATGCTTGCTTTCATGATGGAATGTCTTTGGTATTGGAGAACATTTGCAATGCTTTGTCTTGCAACTGAGATGATTAAGAGATTGTTGACACAAACAAGCTTATTATGACTAATAGATGAAGAGTTGAGCATTTATATTTTCCCTTTCAGGGTAGACTGGTTTCTAGTCACTGTTTTATCCCTCAGGTCTAAGAGGTTTGGGTATATCAGGCACTTTGTGGGATGAATGAATGTGCCTACATTTCCAAAACAAGTAAGTCCCATTTGGAAATGCTAATTTACATTATTCCATTTGTTTATACTTTTCTCTTAATTGATGTTAATCCATTAGAATTTTTTATGAAATCAAATTTTTATGTTAATTCATTTTTACTTTGCATTTGGTTGACTATTATTTTACTGGTCTCTACCAACTCCTAGCCATGCTTATATGTATATGTATATATACATATATAATGTACATATGTACATGGAATGTGTGACACATCCAGATAGGATCAGGACTTATTCAACCAGCACTTGGAAAATGATGTTGCTTATCCAGTTTTACCACTCCAGATACTTGATTGCTACAGTCACATGCTTCCAACTGATTCCCATGACTATCTCTAACAGTATCTAAAGGGTTCTTTGACTCAGAACATTGTAAAGATGAAAGATTGGGAAGGCCTAACACCATACTATGGGACACACTATATATGGTTTTCTTTTTTTGTTTTGTTTTGTTACCTTGAGCAAAGTATACAGTTGTCATATTAATTTCCAATCTTACTCATTGAGGAATTTGTGGGTAAGGAAACAACTCCTTCCTGGTTCTGTCCATATTTTGTATCCTTACCATTCATATGCAAGATTCACTGCTCTTTCCTATCCCTTGCACTGCCCTAGTTTCAGACTGTATATGGTAGAGTCACTCTCTCATATCAGAGCTTCCATACACAAAACATAGAATACTTAGTTTATCTGCAGTGGTATTTAAGTTCTCCCTCAAGGCACAAAGTATCATTCACTGGGATTTTATAGCAGATTCTACTTTGCTACTACACAAGACAGTGCTGAGCCTTTAAGGAATCGCTATTTTCCAAAGCATCCTCTGCAAAATCTGTCCAATGACGGCTCAGTCCTGTAGCTTTCCCTTCTACTCTGGTGCCTTGCTAGATTTCATTATTCTCTCCTTCTTTCTGTCTCTTTCTTTATCTCTGTCTCCCTATGTCCCTCTGTACTTCTATCTACCCTGTACTATAGGGGCAGGATTAGTTATTTTGACAGAGATTACAACTTTCAAGTGGGTTAAGTCTAGATAAAGGACTCCCCATTTGGGAGTAGCCACTTACCCTCTATTACTTCCTGTATCACATTATCTACTTCCTCTCTGGATATTTTTGGACCACCCGGACATTGGTTTACACATGCACAGATATACACACCTGCACCCTTATGTCACCCTTGCAAGAGATATTAATCTGAGGATTTAAGTTGTCCTAGTGGCTTTTCAAACATTTATTATAGTAGTTATTACTGTAGAATCAATTTTAAGTGTCTTTTTTAAAATTTAATTGAAATTCTTACTGGGCAGCATTCTTTTTTTCCACATTTGAGAGACTCATGCTCATATGCAAATATGTAACTGTAGTTTATCATCAATAGGGCTCATACTTTCTAGGAAGCTGAAAAAGCTAAAGAAGTATCATTTCTGCCCAACTTTGGTCCTTTTGGCTGTTTTTCTGTAAGAAAAGACTGACAAGTAGTTTTGGGGGTCACAGTAACAACAGAGGAATAACTAAATAAGCTATTCACTCCTAATCTTCCATCTATTAAAGAAGATAGGGTCATAATCCATTGTTACTTCCAATTTAACTCCACAAGAATCTGGCACTTACCATGTACCCACTCCTGCACAACAAGGATGTAGCATGGGCCATTATATCAAGCATAAGGAGCTTAAATGCCAACAGGTAAACCAAGAATGCAAAGCATTGTGTTAATGCAAAATACTTCAGAATGTATGCCCAGAAGTTCAAAGTCTCGAATATAATCATAGGATTCTACAGTCAAAGAAAAAATGATTCACATCTTTGTTTTATTATTTTTTTTTAAGATTTTATTCATTTATTCATGAGAGACACACAGAGAGAGAGAGGCAGAGACACAAGCAGAGGGAGAAGCAGGCTCCTTGCGGGGAGACAGATGCAGGACTCCATCCTGGGTCTCTAGGGTCACGCCCTGGGCTGAAGGCGGTGCTAAACCGCTGAGCCCAGTGACTGATACTTTGTGCCTTGAGGGAGAACTTAAATACCAATGCAGATAAACTAAGTATTCTATGCCTTGTGTATGGAAGCTCTGATATAAGAGAGTGACTCTACCATATACAGTCTGAAACTAGGGCAGTGCTCATTGTGACATTTTGATATTGAGGAAATTGAATTAATTATTTCTTGGCTAAAGAACACACACAGAACCATTTAGTTTAGGTTTAAATTTGCCTTCGATATTTGTTTATCATTTGAAGAGACTTTTTAAAGCTAAATAAATAAACAATGTTTTTGGTAGCATGTACTTTTTAGTGTACAATGATGTTTAATGTCAGAAATGCCAACATTTCTAAAATGACAACTATACACACTACAAAAAGTATATATATATATATATATATATATATATATATATATATATATTCTATAATATACCCTTGGACAAATTAATAGTGTCTAATATCCCGTGAGTGAATTATATAATTCAGTATAGAAAGAGACAGTAGCTCCCAAAAGATGCAAGGGGAAGATTTGGGGCTTATGGATTGGCATGCAATAATTATTGAATCTTGTAGACAAATCAACCACTCTGTGTATCAGCCTTTTCATTATAAAACAAAGATGTGGGCAGTTGCAAGACAAAGCATTGCAAATGTTCTCCAATACCAAAGACATTCCATCATGAAAGCAAGCATTTGAGAAGTATTGAAGTAACTGTACATATACTACATATACCTTAGTTTCCTATAGTCAAGAGGAATGTGAGTAGAATGATATGTAAGAACTGTTTTCTTTCTGTGGAACATAATACTATAGTATTAGGATTCATGGAAAGGACCAATCTGTGCTCAAACGAGGGCCCTTCCAATCAACTTGCTGTGTGAGTGTGGTAAAATTTCTAGAACTGTGCTTCAGTTTCTTCATCTGTAAGTAGGCCTGTCAGTGCATCAGTACAGTACCTCATAGAACTTGTAAGGGTCTTAGGTGGGTTAATTACCATTAAGCTCTTAGGGTAGTGCCTGGCACATCATAATTGCTGAAGAAATGTTAACTGTATTGTTAGTATTGTCTACCTACGTTTTCTAAGCACATTCCCTGAATCAAAGTTTTCCATCTTCCTATAAATTAGCTGATGTTTCTATTTAGTAGCTTCATCTTTTTCAAAATCAACAATTGCATCTAAAATAACCAGATTCTTATTCTTCAAGAATTTTTATGCTGATGTGGCTTTTACTGGATGTTCCCTATAAAAAAATCTCTTTTATGGTTTGCTTGATTTTAAGCTATCTTCCAGACAACAACTATTCAATTTATTGAGACTCTTGCTAGCAAAATGGCTACTCATAATAATTGAGAGAGGTCTTTATTCATTGTTCATTCATTCATTTATTTTGTCTTCCTTATTTTTTCCACTTCTGAGAAAATTAATGTTATAAATAGCATTGCTTTAAATGCATTACCATGTTATAAGATTAAACATCAAATGCATAGCCAGTTCATCCACTGATTCAGAGATAAGCTTGTAATCTAATATAAGACAATGGAATGTGAAGGCTATTCATTGAAGATTAAGGAAAAGAAAAACCTCCTGTTTCTCTATAATAAATAATGTAGAGACCCCTAGACAGAAAGAAGGAGGATCATCCCAAGAAGACAGTGGCAGTCATCTGGCAACAAGAATAGTGTTAGGTTTAGGAAGAAGCTCACATTGTAAAGAAAGAGCAGAAAGACCAAATGATCTTCAGTTATATCATGGGGACTAGTAGTTCATTTCTTGCCTGAAACTAGCTCTGTCTCTGGAGTTGATATTTTCTCTTTACTATGTAAGCCAGTTAGAGTTAGGTTTTCAGCTTTTTTATAGCACAGATACTATTTGAATAATACACTGTTACTGGTTTTGTTTTTGTTTGTTTGTTTGTTTGCTTGTTTTTTTGTAAGCTCTACACCTGACATGGTGCTTGAATTCATGACTCTGAGATCAGGTGTCCCATACTCTACCAACTGAGCCAGTCAGGCACCCCCTTTGGCATTTTTAATAAAAAATTTTGTTCACTGTAGCAGATGATATTTGTTACCTACATAAAAGACATTTATTCATCCTTTCTTAACACAACTCCAACTATATTCAGCATTTGGGTAGGTAATGTGTTTCAGGGACCCTCTCCCACCTACCTCAGATGATTAATATTTATTAGTCTTAACCAATCATAGTGATTCTGTTTCCTTTTCAAGGGTTTCTTTAGGAATATGATATAACTATGGACAAAAATATAATGTAAATTCTGCTGAGAGCATTATGGAAGGCTTAACTCTTAAAAGGGGGAGACAAGTGGCACCCGGGTGACTCAGTCAGTTAAGCATCTGTCTTCAGCTTAGGTCATGAACTTGGGGTCCTGGGATCGAGCTCCATGTCAGGCTCCCTGATCACTGGGGAGCCTGCTTCTCCCTCTCCTTCTGCCCCCCCTTTGGGGTCTCTCTCTCTCTCTCTCTCTCAAAAATAAATAAATAAATAAATAAATAAATAAATAAATAAATAAATAAATATCTTTCAAAAAAGGTGGGGCAACAAGACATTCCTTTCTCTTCCAACTTTTAGGCAACATTCTGTGCAAATAGGAGGGAGAAACAAGAGAAGCCAACCTTGCTTCCTTGAGCCACAATAGGAGCTATCCCTGAAATTCCCTTCACCTTATGTGTAATAATAAACTCTCCATTGTCTAAGTTGGCAACAGCCACATGTTCTGTTATTTGGAGTTGAAATCGCCTTACCTAATGTACAGATCTTCTTTGACTTATGAGTTTATGTTCTGATAAACTCATTGTAAATTAAAAGCATTGTTAATCAGAAACGTGTTTAATATACCCAATCTACAGAACACCCATCATAGTTTAGCCTAGTCAAGTGTAAATGTGCTCAGAATACTTACACTAGCCTACAACTGAGAAACATCATCTAACACAAGGACTGCTTTATAATAAAGTATGGAATATCTCATGTAATATGTTGAATACTGTACTGAAAGTAAAAAAAAAATGGCTGTATGGGTAAGGAGTAGTTGTATCAGTTATTTACTTTTGTGAACATGTGGCTGACTGGGCATTTAAGTGGTTTGAAGAAAAGAGGAAACCAATTAATTCACAATACAAATTAAATTTAAATCATTTAAATAATAATTAAATGATGTACCTGAAGCCAGAAACAAAATGAGAACTTACCCGGCTAAAAATTAATGTGTCCCTGAACTTTTGTTTATCCAGGTGGTTAGAACCAGAAGACACTGGGAGGGTCATCTTGGAAAGTAGCCAGAATAAATGCCCACAAGTCTTAATGGTAATCCAGCTGCCAATTCCTAAGATTCCTACTATCTTAGCATTTTTTTAGATCAGAAATTAATAATAGGTGGAAAGAAGAAAGAATGAGACACAGAGCCTATTGCCTTCTTGCTTAAAAGCCAGGAATATTCCATAAACAATTGAGAAACATGCAGAATATGACTCTCAATGGATAAGTTGTTACTCCAGATCAGGAGAAGATGTCAATGTGACAGGGCTTACCTTGGACTTGCATTGGGTACCTGATGGTAGGGATGGGTAGGTTGATGAGGTTGAAAAGTGGCCTACATATTTCAGACTTGCACCTATACAAGAATTGTTGTAGTATTATTGGTCATAATAATGGAAACAAGATGTAAGCATTTACTCTGCTTTGTGTGCTTGCAGAGCAAGTTCTAAGTAAAATAACACAGTAGGTACTATGGAAATGTTTATTTCTTTTCCCACTTCCCTTTTTTCTCTCTTTTTCTCCTGCCTTACAAGTATGGAGGCAAGTTGCATAGAAAGGAAAAAGTGAAATTATAGGTATGGGAGTTCTTTGACTTCTCTAAAAATTGTAAATATTATTTTTCAAATACTAAAATACAAGACATCCAAAATATACCACAAAACTTTCTAGTATCAGAATAGAAGCATATTGCTAAGAAGTTCAATAGCCTTCTAGACATTTATTTTTGCTTCTCTATAGCCTTCAGTTTAGGCCCACCCTGAAAATAACTCCTTTGCCATTAGCTTTGATAATGTTTTGAAGGTATAGAAATTTGTGATAAAGGAGGTTAATTAATGGGGAAAACATCTATGAAAGTTAACATTTATACCAAATATCAGAAGATTTCCTAAAGAAAGAAAAGCTTGTTTGAATCCCCTAACACTTCTGAATTATCTTTTGTAATTTCAAGGTAATTTCAAAAATAAAAAAATAAAGCTGATAAAATTAGAATGGCATTCCACTGGGAGGAGGAATTGAAAGAACCGTGTTTCATAGGCTGTCGTCAAGAACAGGGCTCTTTTACACTGCCAATTTAACTTAGAGAAGACCTCCCTGGCACTCACCCTTCCCTGAGTCCATTTCTTATTGTTGTCTTCTTATGAAATGTGAAAATGTAAACTAACAGGAAGTTGCATAAAAGTGAAAGAAAGTTAATAAAAACAAAATTAGACTTGCACAGGAGGTGACACCGATAAGCAGGCCTTGTTTCTGTGAGTTATTTCTGTCAGGGGTACACTTTGATATTTCCTACCCACTTCAGCTCTCTATGTCTCATGGACTTATAGTAACTTCAGGGCTTCTTCTCTAAAACACACATTTCTCTTGGTGTTTTCCAAACCAAACCTTGAAGATTCCAACAATAAATATCCAAATGCTCAGATGTGTCATTATAAAGCCCATTTGTATTACCTGAATAGTAGGCCTGTAGGCCTCACCCACTGTTAGTTCCTTATGGCCATCTATTATATTTCCATAAAGTGATTAAAGCTGAGGAAGAAATAATGAAGCTTGGGAAAGTCCTTGATAAAGAGGTAGTCCATGGAAATTAAGAACATAATTTTTGAATTAAAATTACAAGTTGAAAGATGTTACAGGAATACATTGCCTGATCTAATGGAGACAATTAGACAAAGTTAAGAGTTATTTAGATCTTTGAATCAACAGCACTTAGTGACTAGATAGATAGAGAGCATAAGCATAAAGGAGAAATCTAAAGTAATGCTCAGCTTTCTGCTGCTAGCAAGGAGATGCACAGTGACAGCACTTTATTCAGGGAATACTGAAAGGAAATCAATTTTAGAGGTTAGATAATGAGTTCAGTTTGGGACATACTGTATCTGAAATGTTCATGAGGATTCTCAAAGGAGGGGGGTCCCAGGTCCAGAGCTCAGGTCTCACCTAGAGTTGTAAACTGGGGCATCGTTCACACAAATAGATTGCAACCAAGGCCACAGAAAAAGACCTGTAAAGAAAGAGAAGAAAGCTTAAAATCCTGAATTAAGTATCTCTGTGCAGTAATTACTCTGAGGAGGAGCTCACAAAATGAGACCAAAGGAGTAATCAGAAAGTTTGGAGGAAAATAGTGTCATATTGCAGAAGTCAGAGTGTCTTACAGGAGGCTGTCAACAACCGCAAATGTTCAGAGGCCCTTCAGGATGAACATTAAGTCCAATGGACTGAGTGACATCAGTAAGCTCAGCAAGGCAAAGTTGAATAGTGTAATGGAAAACAAAAGCTAGAGTGCACTGGGTTAACAAAGAGAAGCGCATGCAGAAAGAGACTCGAGTACAGACACCTCTTCCAAGAGATCTGACAGTAAAGGAGGCAACAGTGATAGAGCAAGAGCTAACGGGGCACTAAGCAATGAAAAGTTTTTATTTCCTTTTTAAGATGATACCAAATGAATATATTTAAATGCTAATGGTTGGAGTCAGTGGAAAGATTAACATGTATAAGAACAGAAAATAACAAAGGTGTGAGATTCCAGAGGATTCAGGAGGGTCTGGAATCCAGAACTCTTTGGATGTTTGGAAACCTTCAGTTGCCCTTAGCTGAAATCTAAGTTCACTGGTGACTTTGCACCTAAATGAGCTTTCTGGGAATCCTATCATGGATAGATTTTTCTTATTACTCAGATGTTCGTTGGTTTTCCCTTCTATATTTGCTTCCTATTCACTGCTGTAACAAATTACCACAAATTTAGTGTCCTAAAGCAACTCAAATTTATTGTCAAGTTCTGGAGACCAGAAGTCTAAAACAGGTGTCACTGGGTTAAAATCTAGGCATCAACAGACTGTGTTCCTTGTGGCAGCTCTAGGGTAGAAACTGTTTCTTTGCCCTTTTCAGCTTCTATAAACCACATGCATTCCTTGGCTTGGGGTTCCTTTCTCCATCTTCAAAGGCAGCAATGTAACATTTTTAGAAATTTCTCTTTGTCTCTGACTTCCCACCTCCTTTCTCTAAGGAACCTTATTGATTCCATGAGATCTTCCCAGATAATCTAGAATCATCTTCCCAGATAATCTAGG
This sequence comes from Canis lupus familiaris, assembly GCF_011100685.1. Classification (NCBI taxonomy): domain Eukaryota; kingdom Metazoa; phylum Chordata; class Mammalia; order Carnivora; family Canidae; genus Canis; species Canis lupus. Next base: position 16,905,397 of record NC_049232.1, read on the forward strand.
ATCATCTTCCCTATCTCAAAATCCTTGATTTAATCACATCTGCAAAGTCTCTTTTGTCACATAAGATAACATATTCACAGGTCTGGGGAAAAACTTTGGGGGTCCATCATTCTGAATAACTTTGTGGACATCTTTGGGGAGGGACATTATTCTGCCTATCATACCTCCCTATTTCTGAATTACTCTGACAACTTTGTTGAGAATTATGGATGGATCCAGAAGAGCATCCTGTGCTTAATGTTTTACCTAAATAAAAGATCTCAGTAATTAATCTCAGCAATGTCATTCTCAAAAGAAGGAGTGTTTACTATTTGGAGAAATGTTCTGCATGATGTGAAAATTGAACCTAGCCAGTACTAGCAATAGTTAATTTTATCATTTTTAGGATTCCACGGTGAAATACATCAATAATCCAAATAAATTCTGTGTGACTCTTCAGCTGCTCTTTTTTAAGGAGAAAAACAATAACAACAACAATTATTGTAACACTTGGGAAAACAGTGAGGAAGACTTTATTGAGGGTTATTGATTGCAGTTAGTGTCCAAACTAACACAGTAGAAAAGAGAGGGTGGCTCTACTCTACATATGACAAGGAAAAGTGGGGATTTATAGTAGTGGGTGGGGTAGGGGTTTGTTGCTGGGAGATGAGTAAAAGGGGAGGCAGGCCAGGGTGACCAGATGTCACCTGGGGTGTGGTGGAAGATGAGGAATTTGATCAGATATGGAGGATGATCAGATACCATGGGTGGGGATTCTCAATAAAGTGATTTAGCGGACTTCTCTCTGCAACTGGGCTCTTGAAGACAAGGTTTAAGGATGAGTTCAGAGGAGCCTAACTAAAGTTTGGTCAGGAAAAGAATCTTCTTCTCTATAGTATGTTTTGCAATTTATTACATCTTATGCATAGATTTCTTATCTTCATCCAAGAAGTGCTGAGTCTATAACTAGCACTGAATCTAGGAGGCTGGGAAAATTCAGTAATGCTATCACTGTCATCCAACGGCTAACCAAAAGGAAGAAAATGAGGAACAGGATAAGACTTATGGAAGAGAACAAGCCAATATGTTGTGAGGTATAGGTGCCCTGTCACTCAAAATTTTACACACAAAAATGACTGCATCCAAGTGTCCTATTGTCAGGGACATTTAATAGCACTGTCAAGTCAACTAAATCAAAATGACTTGCACATCTTCACAAAACCCATTCTTCTGCATAGTTCATACAAGCAAAACTCTGATCCACAAAAAAATGAAGAACTACTTATCCTATCTTTTTCTATAAAAAAACAAACACTAATTTTCATTGCCACTGTCAAAGAATAACACTGACAATACTATTCTTGCCACAGCATCATATAATTTCTCAAATCCATGCAACACCAGAAACTATAAACAATAACTGCTTGAAAATTAATGCAATGGGGATCCCTGGGTGGCTCAATGGTTTAGCGCTTGCCTTTGGCCCAGGGTGTGATCCTGTAGTCCCGGGATCGAGTCCCGTGTCGGGCTCCCGGCATGGAGCCTGCTTCTCCCTCCTCCTGTCTCTGCCTCTCTCTCTCTCTCTGTCTGTCTATTATAAATAAATAAATAAATAAATAAATAAATAAATAAATAAATAAATAAATAAATCTTTAAAAAAAAAGAAAATTAATGCAAACAACTAAATTGGTGTTCCTCATTATATAGACTTAGCTTCCTATAACCCCAGTGCATCAAGAAGAAAAGCAGAAGAGTCTCACTGTTATATTCTAGTGTAATGTGCAGTCCAAATGATATAAAATCATCCTTATTTTACTCCTCCAATTGACTTTGAGTCCATACTGAGTCCACTGCAGATAAGCACAGAAATAGTCCTTCATCTACTATCTCTTCTTTTTTCTTCTTTTCTCATCATCTCCTACATATCTCCTCCTTTGAATTTCCTTTTCCCCTACCAGAGTCCTTTTTTACCTTTAGGCCTCTGGCCTGGTATCAGTCATTGTGCTTTAACCACTCTTCTCTTTAATGGAGCCAGACATATAGGAGAGGACTTTAGGTTCTGCTCACTGGAAAAGGTAAAAGAGTTTCTGAAAAAAAACCTTTCTTCTCCTTAGATTGATTTCCTGTAGGGATAACTCATGTGCATTGTGATTTTTTTTAATAATAAATTTATTTTTTATTGGTGTTCAATTTGCCAACATACAGAATAACACCCAGTGCTCATCCTGTCAAGTGCCCCCCTCAGTGCCCATCACCCATTCACCCCCACCCCCCACTCTCCTCCCCTTCCACCACCCCTAGTTCGTTTTGCATTGTGATTTTAACAGTGTTTGTGTTGTTTCTCGATCTTGTTGAAGAACTCCTTCTGATAATCTGATATGATCTGAGACCCTGAAGAGGGTGGGAAGGCACCCTGCCCTGAAAGGGAACAATGGACTAAGTTAACCTATATTGTCCTCCCCTTACTGTGGTAAAACAATTTACCTTACTGGTGTAGATAGAAGATGAGACACAGTATTGCACTATGCCTCCTTGCAATCTTTGGCCACTGGTTGCTTCCCCTACCTCCCATCAGGGACCAGCCTATATTCATTTTGTGGTACCATGTTTGAGAGGTCCTCACTTGCTTTTCCACACAAACAAATCTCTCCCACCTCTCAAATAGTACCAAGGTATTCACACATCTTTCTATTATAATGTTCTTATCAGTCTTCTTGGGCATATCACTTGACTGTCTCAAGCTCCAGGAAGAAAATCCTAGAGTCAGATCTGCAGAAGGGAATTCGCTTGCTCCATGTGCAGCAGTGGTAGCTGATTAACTCTTATGGAAGTTGGGGAGTCACTGTGCTTTCCTTCAAGATATGGTATCTCAGGAAAAGAGATCTCTTAAGAGGGAGAGTCTTTTCCTTGCCAGACCAGCTTGTGAGTAAATGGATCAATCTATCCACTGAGAAACAGAAACAAAAGCAAAAGCAAAACAAACCTCCAAACACTCACCATTTTCTCTGGATTCTGGATATGATTCAGCCAGGTGAGAATTGGCAAGATGTTGGAGGGATTTAAGCTAATTGTGGAGGGAGGGGAAGACCATGGATATATTCAGTCAGTGGTAACATTCACAGGCAGAGCCATGTCAGGTAACAAGGGAGAGGCACTGAAAATATAATACATGTGACTCTCTTCTGCTGTGTGTACTGCAGCCTTGTCATGAAGAGGCATGCCTGGAAGATTTCTGGCCTACCTTTTAGAATTTAGCCAAAAATTTAGTTCCCCATGCCTATTACAGGTCAGCAGAAATTCAACTGTCAAAATGTGGCCAATCATCAGAATCAGCTAGGGCACTCTGTTAAACTAGAGATTCCCAGACACCTTCGTAGATTCACTCAAGCAGAATTTCAGCAGTGAGACCTTGGATTCCATATTGACAAAAATTCCAGGTGCCAGGGTGGAGAGCCATTTTTATAGCTCATGGAATCGAAGTCACAGATCTGGAAGAAATCTAAATTTTTCTATTTAACAAACCTTAAATTCATAGATGTTAAGTGTAATGTTGTACAATCATGACAGTTTATTATATAGGGAGGAAATGCAGTAGTGAAAAGCTTTGTGTGAAGAAAATATGTGCCTGGGGAGGAAATCTAGGAACCATCCTAATGACAGACTAGTGGAAAGCTTTGAACTGGCCATTGCTACAGGGGTTTTGTATCATATATGCACTTTTAACCACTTATTCACCTAACAAATGATCTAACACATGTGCCAGGTACTGCTTTAGGTAGAGAAAACACAAGAGTGAACCTAACAGTCAAAGATTTCCGCATTCATGGAGCTTTCATTTTGGTAGGGTAGGAAGAGACTACCAAGAAGATAAAAATAAAATAATCAGATATAGCATGTCAGAAAAAGCAAAGCAGGGAACAGGAATCTGAGGTGTCCAGCAGTGGGGGCTGCACTGAAATTGTAGGTAGGATGGCTGGGGGAGACTTCATTGGGTGAAGGTGACTTTCGAGAGCAGAGACCTGAAGGAACTGAGGGAGCTAGCCATGTATGCTTCAAAGCTACAATTATCCAGGCAGAGGAAGTAACAAATGTAAAGGCCCTGAGGTAGAAACATGCCTAGTCTGTCAGGAACAAGGAAAGGAAGAATAGATGTGTCTGTGAGGTAAAGAGGGGCTAGATCACATAGTATGTTAGCGGATGGATTTTTAGTCTACATGAGGTGAAAAATCATTGGAAGATTTTAGGCAAAAGACTGCCAAGACCCAACTTATATTTCAATGAGACCTCTCTGTGCAGAGTTGAAACCAAACTGCAAGGGCAAATAGCAGAAGTAGTATGACCAGACATGAAGCTATTCCAATACTTCAACTACAATGCATATGCTGGGCAAGAGAGAATTAACCATTTCAATAAACACTAAACATGGGCATCATGGTGCATTTATGCCTCGGAGTCAACAAAGGAAGGAGGGTAGTGATCTGCAGTTTTCTCCATCTGTTTACTTTCTAAACATATCTCCCAGTAAGAGTGTCTTACTGTCATAGGAACAATGCTAACAGCTGGAGATGTGTGCTTTTCATCCTACCTAGTCCTCAAACACTAAACAAGCCCTCAAAGCATCCACATGAGCCAGACCCCTCAAGCTGGTTCTGGGGACTGGCACAGGCCCAGCATCTGCAGGAGGCCCAAAAACTTGAAGCAACAAGTGCTTCCTACACACACTCTCTTGGTCCTTGTTTTTCCTGAGTGTTTTCTTTATCAAGTGCTCTATAGGCTATTTGATCGCTCTCCAGAGCACTTTCCTATGTCATCAACACTGCATCCCTACAATTGTAGATTTAAACTAAGTATTTTGTTCTTTCCAAAGCATTTACTAAAAGACATATGCTTAAAATCTAAGGCATGGGGCTGTTGCTAGGTGAAAATATATATTTGCTCCAGTCTACCATTGCACCTCAGAGTTTTCTGCTAACATACAATCCTATTGTAACAGTGGTCATCACTAACATGCGGGAAGTTTTCTGATACACATTGAAAATTTCTAAGCATATATCAAACTACATTTCAGTTCTTTTTTTAAAGATTTTATTTATTTATTTATTTATTTATTTATTTATTTATTTATTCATGAGAAACACAATGAGAGAGAGGCAGAGGCATAGGCAGAAGCAGGCTCCATGCAGGGAGCCCGATGTGGGACTCAATCCCTAGACTCCAGAACCATGAGCCAAAGGCAGATGACCAACCACTGAGCCACCCAGGCATCCCCATTTCAGTTCTTTTAATTGACCCAACTTATTTGTCAATGCAATTAAAAAAATGCATTTCTTTATTTGACAGGGAGAGAGAGCAGGGAGTAGAGAGGGGCAGAGGGAGAGGGAGAGAGAGAGAGAATCCCCAAGCTGACTCACCACTGAGCTTGGAACCCAACATGGGACTCAATCCCAGGACCCCAAGATCATGACCAAAGCTGAAACCAAGAGCCAGATGCCCCATCAACTGAGCCACCCAGGCACCCCAATTAAATCTGCTTTTGTAATGCTGCTGTTATTTCCAAATCAACAAACCATGTCAACTTCAAATGTATTCTAAGTGTTCACAGCCTTGATGGTGAGAAATTGAAAACTCTTTGAAGTTGGCTATTTGTCACTATAGACACTGGTCACTTTATGAATATAAACACTGGAGGGAGAAAACTCCAAATAGTAAGACTAATCTGACTTTTAAGATGTAAAACACTTGGTCTATAAGAACTCCAAAAATAAGTGAATTATTTATTTCATAGAAGTACCATTCTCTGATGGTAACTATGAAAGTCTAGAGAAGGACAGAAAACTAGGAACAACTATTGTTGAAGTTTTATTTATTATTCAAGTAGTGAGAAAGAGATATTTACAAGCATGAGCCAATTTTCAAGCCCAAGTATGGCAATAGATGAAACTGGACTCCCTTGTGGTTATTGAGAAATATACACAGCTTCCAAAACCACATGAAGGTGAGTCAGAGTGATGGGCATTTGTACAGAGGAGGAAGCTGACATAGTCTTTTAGGCCAAACAGTAATCCTGGGTGGCTCTGATGAAATAAGGTATTTAATCACCTCACCGGGAAGAGTCTTTCTTATTGAGTAAACACTTGGCAGCCTTGGTCATTAGCTTGAAAAGCAGAGAGAAAAGTAAACGTTCATGAGGTAGTACCCATTGGAGATGTTTGTTTAAAAGAAATCCTGATTGTCCCCTTGAGGCCTCACTTGATGCTGCCTCTCCCCTACCCAAGTGTGGAACTGTGAACGTGGGAGCCAACAGCGCATCTGACTCGCTCTCTATGTGCAGAGTCCCAGTGACTAATTACTGATGAATTAACTTTTAAAATGACCGTGCAGACCTGACTGGGGAGAAGTGTGCTTCCTATCAAGAGAAGCATGTGAAACAGAAATGAGATCAGTGATTCTTAGCTTTTCTGTGTTCACTGAACAGTTTTGGGTGGTGGCATCACTGAAGAGATAGAAAGGGGAACATCCATTTTTAGAAACAAATATTTAGAAAATCTTAAGAAAGCCTCGTAGACATTCACTAGGTCACCCTTGACCAATGCTCAAAGCAACGTTTTCATGTGATGTAGGTCTTTTAACCCCGTATTAAACCATGTGTCCTTTCTCTGATTAGCTCCGAGCTGTATCCTGCTCTCCTCCAGACTGTCCAACACAGCTTTCTACCCACCAGGTATCTCTGTAAAAATATGTAGCTGCATATTTTTGGGAAAAGGTACATATTGCTCACTGATTACAATTGGAGGGACACTGATATCAGAGAGACACTTTAAAAAGTATCAGTTAGGGACGTTGCAGATATAATTCCTATGCAGGTGAAATCAGATGGTCCAGAGCCGCATAATAAGCTAAGTCGCTAAGTCTCTAAGTCTCTAAGCTACTCCAGGTATAATAACCTCTGCTATTTTCTATTTCGTTATCAGTATTTTTGATAGAACTCACACCTGGCACTTTGTGAAGGGCATGAAGGTTTTAAGGATGTTAAGAATGAGAAGCTGGAAATGGCCAAATAAAATTGGTACAATTTCTTCGAGGCCTTTTGTCTGCGAAGGCTACATAGAAAAGGAAGCATAGTCTGCCCCAGCTCGAGCAGAATGCTCCTATTGCCTGTTTTCTTTCTAAACCCTTTTAAGTATGCGCAGCTGCCACCACTCCTTTCCCGGTGTCATCTTTGCCATGACCTTATGCCATTATTCTCATTCCTGCTTCATACCTATTTTAAGTTGATGCAGAAAGAGGGGAAATCACACACACAAAAAATGGCGTGTACTTGTATAAATCTCTGCAACTGTAGCAATTGTGATTTCATACCCCGATTATGGCTAATCAGGTTTGCTCCCTCCCTCTTACAGAACAACTTCTCTTGTTTCTGTATCTCCTGGATCCCTGGGTAGGGGGCTGAACCTAGATTATCTAGTCAGATGACAGCATTCTCCATGCTCCAGGCAGATGTGACCTTGGCAAGACTATATGAGCTGCTAATGAAAATCTAGGAAAGACCACCAATATTTGAGATGTGGGGTGGGTGGAGCTGTCAGGGGCTTCCAGATAAGGAAGTTCAGACTCACGGAGAATAGTGCACTGGCAGATCAATGTAAAGATTAGTAGTGGAGTCTGGTCAAAGCACGGGGGTGGCCTCAGGCTATTTCCACTAGGATATGAAACTTCTGGAGTTCCCCACTTCACTGAAGAGTTTAAAACACTTTTGTGACTTGCAATGTGTTCAGAAACGGAACAAAAATATTTTTATTGTGTGTGTGAAGAGGTCATTAGATAATAAAATATAGCTGTATAGAGAAATTTCCTTTTTGGTATATTTCTTTTATTTCTTCCTCCTCCCCAGTTTTATTGAGATGTGATTGACCTATAACATTGTTTAAGTTTAAAGCGTACCATGTGTTCACTGGTTACACGTGTATTTTGCAAAATGATTGCCATCACACCGTTAGCTAAGAACACCATCCCATCACAGAATTACCATTTCTGTTTTGTGGAATGAACACTTAAGACCTAATCTCCCAGCAACTTTCAAGTATGCAATACAGTATTATTAATTACAATTATTACGCTAAACATTAGACACTCAGAATTTAAGTTTATAACTAGAAATTTGTATGCTTCTACCAATACCTCTCCAATTCCTCCCCTCCCCATCTCCCATCTTAGTAAACACCACTCTACTCTTTTTCTATCAGCTCAGCTTTTGAGTACATTCTGCTTGGTAAAATATGTCAGACAAAGACAAATATTATATGATATCACTTATCCACGGAATCTAAAAAAGCTGGTATATGGATGCACTTTAGCTTATCTCCTTATCAACATTTTCATTTAATACACGAAAACAATGCAATGAGAATCAAAGCCCTTGTGCTATCTCTCCTTTTCCAATTGTCTTTTCCCTGTGCTATAGTCTGAATTGTGTTCTCAATAAAATTCCTCTATTGAAGCCCTAACCCCAATGTGATAGCATTTGGAGATGGTGCCTTTGGGAGTAATTAAGTTTCACTGAGTTCATAAGACTGGGGACATGAGATGAGTGCCCTTATAAGAAAACATCAGAGAGCTTGTGGTGTCTCTCTGGACCATGTGAGGACACAGTGGGAAGATGGCTCTCTGCAAACCAGGAGGAGTTCTTACCAGAACCCAACTCTGCTGACACCTGGATTTCAAACTACCAGCTTCCAGAACTGTGAGAAAATAAATCTCTTGTTTAAGCCACCAAGACAGTGGTTTGGCATTGTGTTATGGCAGCCTGGGCTAACCAAGACACCCAGCATCTTTTCTATCTTCTCTCTCTATGACTCTCTTCTGGGAGGGCAAAGCAATCAGTAACAGTGATCGCCCAGGTAAGGCCATCCTGCTGCATTTTGACCCATTTATCACTAGAATTAGATGAACAAAGTATTCCACCTCTAGACAAAACAAACACTTTTTAACCTGTTTGCCTTCTATAATGGCACTAATGCCTTTTTAAAAATTGTGTAAATTGGTAGGAAATACTTCTGAAAAAAAGAGGAAAAGCTGGAGAAAGAAAAGATTGAAGAAGAGGTCAAAGAGAAAGAGGACCAGTACATACCACAAGGAAGGAGGCTCCCGATGCCCCTCTGTATCCCTGAGTACCGGGAACGCCCAGCCTTCCCGATACTGCCCCTCATTCCTTTCCTTCCTATCTGCTCACTGCCTCTTGTTGCACCTTCCCATATTTTCTTTCCTCTCCTGTGGAAACTCACTTCAACTGCTAAGAACCCATTCTCCCGAGCCCAGACTTCCATGCCTCCACCTTTGGGAATAACAGAAAAGTGATCTGTGGGCTAACAGTTGAGGACCCACAATCCTCCCTCTCAAATAACAACTGTACATGTTAACTAGAGCCATCTATGAAGAACCTAACCCTCTGGGCTTCAGAGAGTGCTCATCCAAAAGGAGACTCGAGCTCAGCACCATCCAACAGAAATGTGAGAGCCACAAATGCATACACATATGATATTTTAAATTTTCTAGTAGCCAAACTTTGGAAACAGGAAAAATGAATGAGTGAATATTGTTCTCAAATGTATTTTACTTTACACAATATATCCAAAATATTCAGTTTTTTTTTTAAAAAAGATTTTATTTATTCATGAAATACACACACACAACACAGAGGCAGAGACATAGGCAGAGGGAGAAGCAGACTCCCTGTGTGGAGCCCGATGCAGGACTTGATCCCAGGACGCTGGGATCATGTGCTGAGCTGAAGGCAGATGCTCAACCGCTGAGCCACACAGGCGTCCCAATATTATTGTTTTAGTACATAACCAGTTTTTACATTTTCAAAAAATAGTTCACATTTCTTTCACACTAAGCCCTCAAAATCAAATGTGTATTTTATACTCACGGTACATCTGATTTCAGACTAGCCACATTTAATTGCTTAGTGCTACATGTGGCTAGTGGTTACCATATAAGACAGCACAGCTCTGGTCAGATAAAAGGTGAGGCCCTGGCATATCAGATGGCAGATGATGAAAGCCTCTTGACAAATGGACTGACGTTCCTGGGACTGAAAGCACAGGTGCATTGCAGAGGCAACAAACTACATGCTATTTTGGTTTTTTTTTTTTTTTCATTGCTTTTAAAGGTATGTAAACTATCATCTCCTTCAATACTACTGTTAAAATTTCAAATATTCAGAAAAAACTTCCCCACAGATTCTTGAAATGTATTATACTGCTAATAACAATTGCTAAGAGCAGAGAACATCCTGATCTTTCCTCTCGTCACTTTTGGTAGGCCAAAAGCATCCTGCCCACTGTGCAATTCAGTGCTCAGGCTTTCATCCCATGATCCCTTGGGGAAAATTAGAAAAACACTGTGAATCAGTTTTATCTGCTGAGAAGTGGGCCATTCCCTGCCTGAATGGACTATCACAGTGAAGCTGCCCTGTCTTTAGCAGGTGCACAGGTACATAATAGTAGTAGGCATTTGTCTCCTGGGTTGGCAGTTATGTTTCCCTTGGATGCAGCTGTAGGGTTTGTCTTCACTGAGGACTGAGTAAATGCTGGACCTTTAATTATAGGAATCAACTGTTAGTACTATCAATTTGTAGGCTATTAGCTCAAGTATTCCTACCTAAGCAACTGATATCCCTTACCTACAGCTGATGTCTGCCCTTTATATAATCTCAGACAAATGATTCTGATGGTGGAAATTTCGGCATGAGAGCGATAAAGGAGGGTGATTCTGCTAAAGTGTGGTAGGATGAGGTTTGCTTTCTGTAGCTAAATTTTTTAATGATCTAGTGGGATTTTTTTTTCAAGGATTTTCTGCTACCAGACACCATTATTTGATATCTTTATTGGAGCTTACCTTTCCCTCCTTACTCAGGCTTTCATCAGAAATTATAAAGGATAAGCTTTTATATACAGGAAATACTGGTGATTTTTATTAAGAAATACTGAAAAAGCTTCAGACTTAAGAAAAACAATCTCTATGGAGGATACTATGCTAATAGTTTTCCTGAATCACCTCAAATTATACCCCTGCCAATTCTAAAGCTGACTTAGGTTAAGAAACTAGTCTTTTCTCATCATTTTCCCCAGAGGGGGCAATGACAACTTTTTTTCCTATTTGAGTTTAAATTCAATTTAAAGTATATTTATTTGTACACAATTGTTGCTCTTGTGAAAGATTCTTAGGGGAAAGGATACCATGAAACTTGGGATGACTATTGTTTATAGATTGGATTTTCAAGGAGTGCTCATTCCCATGGTTAATTAACAAGTAAATGCGTACAAAAAAGAGTTGGCAAAGACTGATTCTCCTCCCTCTGGAGATTTCCAAGTTCTTTTTTCATGAGCACCCAGAAACCTTTCCCTCACTGGATCCAGATTCCATTCTCAGTATATCTGACCAGATGACGCAACATCTGTGTTCCCTTTTAAGAACATGAGAAATAAGGCTTTTTCATCTTCCCTCTCTTTGAGTTCTGGGAAATACTATTAAAACTGCTCAGATTTTCTTTTTCTTGTTTGCTTTAGAAGACAACTCTCGGGAAGAGTCCTATGGCAGTCTCCCGCCTGTGGAAGAAAGTGATCGAAAACTTAACCTGATTATAGAGTTGTCAATGCAGGTTTCCCTTCAGACTGAGAAGATTACCCAGCTGGAAGAAGTTTTAGAGGAAAAGGAAAGGAAGATTCAGCAGCTGGAAGCTGAGCAGGGATCCCATCCCTTCCAAGAGGCTGAGGACTCTCCAGAATGTTTACAAGAAGCCCCAATTTTCTTTAATGATAGTATCACCCCTGTGGTCTCTGATGAGGATATGTAAGGAATCCTACTAGGAAAATAATAAACGCTTATTAAGTGTCACCGGTGTAAAGTCCAGAACCCAGCTAGTCTCTCCTTCAGCAAATTCAAGTTCAAAATGATGGGTTTGAATATATCCTATAATGTTCGTATTGTAAGGAAATAAAGAGGAATCTTCAGAAGCAATTCCCGCATATTTCCCCTTCAGACACATCAGTAGTCAGGTAACCCACACATTTGTGGAATACTATGTCTTTAGACATCCCAGGTAACCATGGGAGAGAGAAAAACACACAACTAGAAGGATAGTCAAAGAACAGAGTATTGTTTTCTCACCAGAGGTTTGTCACTTTGCAAGGTGGCACCACACCTGTGTCCATGAGCAGCTCATCTGCAAACAGAATACTATCATGGAAGGCAAGCTTCAAAGGGGGAAGGTTAGGGTACTGAAGACTGGACTCATTGCCAGCAGAGTAAACAGCCATGAGGTCTGCTTTTTCATGTCCTCTAGAATATATTTCTTTATGGCATGTATCTTACTAGCAAGGGTAGAAATGAAGTAAAATTAAGGCAATAAAAATAAATAAAAAATGGATGAGTCAGCACCGTGGTCCTTTGGGAAAAGTGTCCTGGGACAATGTCTCCTTGGGAAAACAGATAACACTGATTTTTCCTATTGTATCAAAACTAAAACCGAAGCAAAATATACTCTTCTTTTATTACTATATCACGGAGGTGTGGACAGCAAAAAATTGTGTCAGGAAAAATAGGGGATGGGTGAAGGAAAGCTACCCTATAATTAATGGGCTAGAAGTAATCCAATCCTATTCCGCTTTCACATATTTCCTTCAAGCAAACTATTTCCCACACGAAGGGAGCAGGTAGGCACTAACTTTGGGGAAGACTCTGGTACTTAATTCTTACTGTCTTGGTACAGAATGACTCAGGCAAACACCTCTAGCTCTTCTGTGAATCTGACTGCATCACTACTTCTTGATCTAATTAGACCAGTTCATCAAATATTGAAACTCTTCTGTCTACCAGAGACCACAATAGATGACAGCAAACATGAGAGTTGCCACTTGTATCATGCAAGAATTCATACACATGAATCTCTTCAAATATAAGGGAGACAAGAAATGGAAGAGATAATGTGCATGAACATAGAGTAAACCTGATTAACACTGCTTCATAAAGGTTCTCAAAGTTACTGAGCAAAAGTAATCAGTAAGAATTCATATTCCTGCTTTTTGGTTTAGGCCCCAGGCACATGCACATTAACAACCACATATGGCAATCCTGATTAATCTGTTTCAGGACCTACAATTTAAGACCACACTGGTTTAGGGCTGAATTCAAGCAGAGCTGTCACACTTTTATTCCCAGATTAAAAGACTACTCCCAAAAGGAGAATTGCTCCTTGCAAAGTAGTGGGAATTGTCTTCTACAAAACGAAACTAGTGCACAATCTGATTATGGATCCTAACAAAGATTCCAAATCTGACTAATTGAGTTTTGGGCTCATAATAGCTTTACAATATTTACTCTAGATGTTCATTAAAAACAGCAACAACAACAACAACAGATTCTACTACTAGGTTCTGTTTCATACAAAGCTAGAATCTTCCTATATTTGTGTATAATCTCAGAATTTCACATGCAATGTATGTACAGTACAGTCCATGACCAGAAATTAAACCATCTTACAACTCCCTGATCATGAATACACACCTACCCCAGAAAGTGACTCAAGGTACTTTTCCATGGTTCCAGAAGAATCTTTTCTATGGAGTGTGCTTTAGCCCTTACAGAATCCATTTCAGAAAACCCTTCTCTCTGGTCCCTTCTCCTTCTCACCTCCTCAAACCCCATGATGTCCTCAGTCTTTCTATTTCTCTGGCCCTGACTAGGTCTCTCTATAAGGTTCCAACCTTATAGCTTTGCCCATTGTTTCTGACAACATGGCTGAGGGTTGGCATGCCCTCACTGTGTGTTTCTGTGAGAAACCTTTAAATCTCCCAGTTTCTGAAGAGTGGACTATCTCCAAAACAAACCATCATCTCCACAATTTTGATCTGTTATTATGATCATCAAATTTCCAGCTCTTTATTTTACCAGAGATTGTCTTAATCCCAAGGGATATGGGGTGAGGGTTTGAATGGGAGAGTGAGAAAGATGGACAGTAGCAAAGGAGAGAAAATAAAATCCCATCACAGCCCAGATAGGGATGTTAACTTCTAGGTCAGCTTTCCCTGGCTAATGCCCTGGCTAGCTCTCAGGAGGCAAGCAGACTGACAGTGGAGATAAAATAACAGGCAGAGCTGGAACTGCTGTTAATAATTAATTGAGCCTGTCACCTCTAAATATCCAAGATGAGCCAGTGAAGAAGCAAGCATCAAGGCTCCCATTACCGTGAAAAACCATCCTTACAAGAAGCTGATTGGGGTTACTATACCCAGGTCCTGGTGATCTCCAAATCAGAAGTGGGGAGAAGATTCCACCCAAAGGTGAAAAGACTAATCTCTGCCAGTGAATCTAGTAACAAGCATTCTTTAAATATCCAGGTTTTATGAGGTGGTGTGGGAATAGTTGGGGGAAGAGGAGGGGTAGTGGGAAGAGGTGTTGCTGGCCTCTGAGGCATTTCTAAGTGGAAAATTCACATTCTCAGCTGGATATTTACACTACTTTATGTCCCCAAAGTTCATTTCTACTTTCTGCCATTCCTCCAAAGAAGTGAATAGTCATCTTCAATTGTGCTCAACACCTGGTTCAGTTGAACTAGAAATCACATTAGGTCCCACATTGTAAAAAAAGTCTATTTTCTTACAAGCAAGTTAAGTTGTTGAAGCATCCTAATAATCTTCAAAATATCTGGTGTAAATATCACAAAACAATTAGCATGCTGAGGACCCTAGTTCTTAATGAAAATTTAGCAAATCTTCAGGTAACATATCTGATTGACAACTGGAAATTCATAAAGTTAAAACACTTAACTAAGTCAAGCCATTCTCTAATATTCTAAAAAACATGCACAGAAATATATGCATAGTTTTAATTCTCTTCTTTCACCAGTCATTACATTTTCTCAGGAAGAAAGTAATTGAATATGTAATGTGTATAATTTAAATAAATGTTGGCTTTAACAATTTAGTTTTATTATTACAACAGTGTGTTTCCAAATACTTTCATGGCAAGCTGAAATCACAGTAAGGGCTTGTTAAAGACTATCAGGAACCCAAGTCATTGGACAAACCAGCTCAGAAATGTGGACGGCGTGCCCTAGGATTCCATGAAGTTTAGCAAAAGCAAAGAAACTATGGTATTTTCTGCCTAAATGCATCTCAGGGAAAGAATGAATTAAATCAAGTTTTAATGCTCTCCTACACTCCTCCCTGCTTATCCCCAAATCCAATCATTCCCTTCCACATTACACTAAAGTAAAGAGCTTTGGGTTTAATACAAAAACGGAGAAGTGTTGATGAATGTTGCAGGCCTAAGTCAAAATAATATTTATTTGGCAATTGTAAAATATAGGGACTGCAGAGACAACACTACTTCAAAAGATGTAAGAAAACATTTTTCAAGGACTTGGTAAATCAAATGCCTGAGATTCAAAAAGTCTGACTCTCATAATTTGAAAAAAAAAAATTAGAGAAAAAAAAGGATGAAGGAAATTGTAAAGAGTACATCATTATGATAATTTTCCCCTGCTATTACAACAACATCTTTTATTAAGATTTCCCAGACACAAGAGAGCTATTTTGCTTAACAGAGGAGAATCAAGTTCAAGTAGGAAATAACCTTTTTAAAATAAAAGTACTAGTACACTAGGACAAAGTTCACAGCAAAAGACAGGGCTGGCCATGAGATTTCCCATACCTAATGAAATGAGAACTTTTATGGTAAAACAAAACAAAACAAAACAAAACCAAAAACAGTTCTTATTCCCAGCTTCTCAAAGAAATTGAACATCTGGAGTCAGATACTCAATACATTCCCAATAACACTAACCTTGGGAAGATAACATTGAATTGTCTGACCATTTCCATCTGTAAGATTTACATTTATTTGTTTTTTGTTTAACAAAGAAAGACTCTTAGTACTCAAATCCAAAAATACCCAATTCTCTGTTCCTGGATGGGAAAATCACATGACATATTATCTAATAACTCCTGAATCCATTTTCCTAAATGTTGCAAATAAGCCTCACCAGGGGTTTATTATCTGATATCACTGAATATCTGATATCACAGAATGATGATAGCACAGGCAAAGGATGATAGGAGGATGGGAAAGAAAGAATTATCCCAGCACCAGCTCTTTGTTACATGGGATCTAAACAATAACAGTAAGTTCTACTTAAAAGAAAAGAAGGCTGGTAATATAATCACTGGTCTTGTAATGAAAAGATGTGTCTTATTACCCAGGTGCTATTCAAATCAAATTGGTATAAAAGAAACCACAAATAGTGGAAGCCCTTGTTAGGACCTGCATTTACTAGCTATCAGTTATGTATATAGGATTATAGCTAATATTTACATTGTAATTTATAGTTAATCAAAATATTTCCAGATACATGATTTTATTTATTCCTCCTAAGGTAGGTTTTAGCTAAATTCTAATCCCAAGTTTACAAGTAGGCAATGTCAGAACCAAGACCTGTGGCCCCCAGGACTGTATAACTTTTGCAACACTCACCATCTCTGTGTAGTTAAAGAAACAAAGACATTCACCATCTATACCTCTTTCTCAGGTCAGCCTTCATTCCATTTATAGGAAAAACAATTTTCCACAGGCACCTTCTTTCTCAAGCTTATTCCACAAGAAGAGACAAAAAGCTGTCCAGCTTCCACTGGCCATCTCACTGTGTTTAGCCAGGATAGTGTTTTGGGTTTTGTTTGCTCAGTATGTTTTTTTGCTTTTTAAATTGATTTTTAAGTAAATGCTTTTAAGAGGATGTGGCCGCACTCTACAGTTCCCCAGTATACCTCACCATTTCCAGTTGTCTTATATCTTAAGGTTGCTTAAGACATTTACTTTACCTGCCTGGCCTTATAAGTAAATGGGTTTGGAATTCCTACTGGAAATACTCACAGTATGTACCTCCAGGTGAATTTGGTGCATCGTGGTTGTCACCAAAAAATTCCAACATCTTGAACTTTTAGATTTATCTAAATATTAGATATTTAGAATCTAAGAGATATTTTCAAAATTAGTATATTACAGCCTACATTCAATGTTAATGCATATTCTCAAATGCATAACAGAGACAACACAACAAAGATGTAAAGAAGGTAACTAAGCAAGAATCCTCATCAGGTCAAGATAATTTCTGAATCTTTTTGTTTTGATGTGTGTGCTGTGTAGAAATAGAGAATTCTGATAGTAAAAGTCATCTTGTCCACATCACCAACACAAGTAAGCAGGTAAATGATGACTACCAGAACTGTCATATTCTAAAGGAAGGAATCCCACACATAGACCATCTACTTTTTAAGACTAAAAAACTGTCCTTTTAAGTCAGTGGCATGGATTATACACTACACAGGTGGAGAAACAAAGACAATCAGTTAACTGACATCTGCAAAGATGATCAATTGTAGCTCTATCTGCTTTGTCTTCTACCTACACAAAAATGCAGGTGTTAGGTCTCCTCAGCACACGGAGCATAATTAGTGATAACATC
Organism: Canis lupus familiaris; assembly: GCF_011100685.1. Classification (NCBI taxonomy): domain Eukaryota; kingdom Metazoa; phylum Chordata; class Mammalia; order Carnivora; family Canidae; genus Canis; species Canis lupus. Next base: position 16,922,897 of record NC_049232.1, read on the forward strand.
TTAAATTTATCAAGAAAAGTAAAAAATTACACCTCTATTTAACCTGATGACCTGTGAGTTACAGGTTTCTCATTTACACGTGGGGAAACTGAGCTCTAGATAGACTTTAGAACTATAATCTTAGAGTCCACAACAGGAGTTAACAAACTATAGCTACAGGCCAAATATAGTTTGCCACTTTTTGTAGCATGGCCAGTGAGCCCAGAATAGTTTTTATATTTTTCAATGATTGAACAATAATAAAAATCAAAATAACATTTATGGAACAAAAATTAAATGATATTCAAATTGTGCTATACATAAATTAAGTTTTACTGGAAAGTAATCATGTTCATTCATTTAGGTGTTTCTGGGCTCTATTTTTCCTATGATGGCAGTTGTGTAATTGTGACAGAGACCTATGGCCAGCAAGCCTAAATAGCTGAGTCTTTACAATAGAAATGAAGTCACTACTCAGTCATATAGCTAGTAAGTTTCAGAACTAGGCTTGCATCTGACATTCTTACTCCAATTGTAGTACTCCTTGTCAGGGAACTAACACAAGTACTCCTTGTCAGGGAACTAACACTTCTACAGATTCATTCTCAACTTAGCATCCTAAAAAAATATATATGTAATCCAGGGCTCCTCAAATCACACTAGACTATGGCTAAAAAAAATAGGCTTTCATGTCTTCTATCATCCTATAGCAGAATGCTTTTTTAGATCATTAATAAATTTTTCTCCATATATTAATGTATTTTATTCCCACAATAGAAAGGTAGTTTGCTCTGTATAATTTTGCCTAGGACCCAGTGGAAAAGAAGCAGAAGATAAGGAGAAGCTAACTATAAGATACTTCCTTTCTAGATTTTTGTTTCCAAAGCCTGAACCCACTGAAGAAAGGAAGAAAAAGCATTTCTGACAGGATCATGGGAGACAGAGAAGGATTCCCACCACAGAGGACAAGAGAGGCATGTGTGTCTCAGTAGCAACAGGGACCTGTCCCTACTCTCGGACATCACTTTACAGATGTAGCACAACTCAGAAGGATTGGCTACATGGAACACCATGCAGGTTGGACTCTGAATTCTCAGGATGTTAGGCCCTACTAAGAGCCCCGTACCCAAGTGTGCCTTGGATGTCACCAAGCAGCAGACCTGAAGGGACTGAGCTGACTGGGAAGGTAAGGAACTAGGCATCCTCAGTTGATAGAGAAGGATCTCAGAACCAAGAATCTTGGCATCAAGCCAGGGAAATAGAATACTGAAAATGACTGAGGATAAACTTTCCTGCCTCCGTGTTGGGCTATGGGCTTAGAGTCAATATTCAGTTAATTCGTAGAAAACTAAGAAAGGGAATTAGGGCGGATGGGAGTTATGAGTCATACTATTAAAAGTCTCCATTAAAAATGCAAATTACAAAGCCTCCATATCTCTATCCCCAGAAATTCTTATTGGATCCAACATTCCATTGAGTTCTGGTCCCCTAAAAATTTATGAAAACCCCACTGTTGTTGGTGACTCAACACCTCAGCCCACCATCCTCACTCTGAACCTCTGCAGTTTCAGAAAATGGCTGTCACTTCCTGCTACATTATGACCACCAGCCCCCTCCCCCCATGCCTCTACTCTGGTACCAGGATTGGCTTGGGCCACAAAAAGAAGCATCTCCCTCAACTCCCCAAAACATAAACAAACTAGGGTATGGTATTTAACAAAACTTTATTAAATGCCTGGGAACACCCAAAATATGGTGTAAAATACCACATAGTTAGTTCAAGTGACTCATAGTCCTGAACTTAAGATCTCAAGTTCTTGCTTTGTTCTTTCCATGTGGCAGACATCAGCTTAGCCACCACTGTTGGCATTTATGCTCTGTTCCTTTCTCAGAGAGAGGAGCAGGTCAACAGTTCGCCCAAAACAAAACCATTCACTTTGAATCCCAGGATGATTAATGGTGACAATATTCTTCTAGAGACAACTCCATTGCACCCACAAGGTATGGTCTGACTTCATGGACTCTAAGCATATATCCTCAAACCTGAGTTATTCAAGCTTAAATACTACTCTCTTTGGGATATTGACAATCTTATAGATATCTATACTTAGGAGGAAATATTCTCAAAAGACACTTCTTTACAGAATGCTAAGCTTCTTAGCCTGCACAACTATACTCATATATATAGTGATTTTAACCTCAAAAAGGAGTGGGTATTTGCTTTACATCCCAGTAATTAATTAGATGACCATTTTTGTGATTCTTCTAACATAAAGGAAGCCTCCTTCGAAGATGAATTAAAATAATAACTCAAGAAATCAAGCTGCTGATCATTTATATGGAAGTTTTTGTGATAAAACAAAGTTTCTTTCTCTGTCATGCCATCCTCTCCTATTTCAAAGACTATAGAGAAAACTATAAATTGAAGTAAAAATCTTCTCACCACACTGTCACTTTTGGTAAAATTTCCCATTTTTTTGATAGATTAATACCGAGTATATTTTCCCTCACTCAACAAATATTTACTGAGTACTTATCATGAATCTGTCCTTATTGTATGCTCTATCAATCATGTCAGATGTGTAGATTTAGCCCCAATTTATATAGAGAATAATAAAGAGTTTATGACTGCCTCAGAGGTGTTTACATGACCTTTTATGTTTGTTAAATAATGAGTTCAAGAAATGGCTGGTAACAAGAGAGCAGGAGAGGGGGAGTTTTTCTATGCCACAGTTCCTTTTATAAATACATTTGAAATTGGTTAGAGGGATTTTGTGAAAGCCTCCACAGACCTTCTTAAGTGTATGAACACTACTTTGCAGGAGCGAATGATCTTCAGAGAGTCAGGCCATGTGCAATCTGCAGCAGATTACAGATTCTGAAGCCTGCAGGAAAGTCTCTGATGGAGAAGGGCTGTGGTTCCCTTTGTTCACTTTACCTCCAGCCTCACAAAGATGCCAAGAATCTAAATTAATCTGATTATCCTCTGGGAGTTACTCAATCCTACTATTTTACCATAGAAACTTTGGCCTATTCCATGTAGTTGTTTTTCTAGGTTGCTTTTTACTAAGAACTTGAACAAATGGACATCCTAAGACAGAGAAAATTTTTTTTTCCATCTTGTTATTCACTCCACAGTTTTGAAACATGGCACTTATCTCCTAAAATGTCAGAATCAAGAGCTCAGGCTGTGGAAAGAGGTATCCATAACAGTGAGGGTTGTTTCAAGCATCAGACTATACTGACAGATCCCTGAGACCTCATCAAATATTGAAACTGAATAGGCCTCTAGAGTGATGTATAACTCCTGGGAACAAATTCCCATCTGTTACTTTTTGCAATAAGAACTGGAGAACTAAAAGAACAGAATTAGAGTTAAAAAGTGAGCCTCTGTCTATACTGAAATTTCTTTAGTATTTAAAATCAGGAAATAAAATACTTGAATTACAAACCAAAGATGGGACACTCTTTTGGAGGATGAACCACTCAAAAAATATCTGTTCTCTCTAGTACCAGCATTAACCATCAACAGGTTGGAATATTCATGGTATTTCCTCCCCAGGAAAATGTGCGGCAAATGTCTGAGTTTTAAGTCCTAACATACAATGTTCTAATGCTTTAATGAACACTGTATAGGAGTAGTAAGTCCTTAGATGAAATGAGAAATTCTGTTACTAAAAGACAAATAGAGATACAAGTTTCCCATGCTCCCCTGCCATCCCACTCCTGTTGGCACTACCATAGTTAGCCTTCCTTACATTTGATTAAATTATGGTTCTTTCAGATGCATCTTGAGTTGATATAATTAACTATGATAGCTAAAGACTGGACAGGGAACAGCCAATCTGAACTTCTTAGCACTTCTCCAACTAAAGAGAAAGAGAGAGCTTAATGTTTGCATCATTTCCAGCCAGCACTACTAGTAATAGGTTTGTTCTAAGATGAATTTTCTCCCAAATCATAGTGGATAAAATTTATTTCAAAGAATTTTAAGGAATCATAGGGGGTTGGAGAATGAGATAGTACTATCATACTTCTCATCTGAAAATAATCCACACATGATTAAGAGAACTATCATTTAAAATGCATTCAATAGGGACAACTGGGTGGCTCAGCGGTTGAGCCTTTGCCTTCAGCTCAGGATGTGATCCCAGAGTCCTGGGATCAAGTGCCACGTCAGGCTCCCTGCATGGAGCCTGCTTCTCCCTCTGCCTGTGCCTTGACCTCTCTTTCTGTGTCTCTCATGAATGAATAAATAAAATCTTTAAAAAAAAATCCATTCAATAATGTGCAATACTTTCTCATCTCCAACAACAGAATTTGGTAAGTTATATATATGCAAGGTAATATCTAGAGTAACCTCTAAAACTGTACAAAAAGATATACTCAAAATTGACATGAATGAATTAAAATGGAATTCTAAAAAAAATGTTCAAATAACCCAGAGAAAAGCAAGAAAATGAAGACAGAAGGGCACCTGGCTGGCTCATCTGGTAGAGCATGCTCTTGATTGTGGAATGGTGAGTTTAAGCCCTGCTTTCAAGGTAGAGATTATTTAAATAAATAAACCTTTAAAAAAGTCCCAGAGAAACAAACAAGCAAACAAACAAAAAACCATGGAGAATAAACAGGAAATTTAAAAAGTAAAATAGCAGGATGAAACCTAACATAGCAACAGTTACATATAAATGCAAGTAGTCTAAATGGACCAATTAAAACACAGAGAGAGGGGCACCTGGGTGGTTCAATTGTTTAAGTGTCTGCCTTTGTCTCAGGTCATGATCCCAGGGTCCAGGGATTGAGACCCCCATCAGGCTCCCTGCTCAGCAGAGGGTCTGCTTCTCCTTCTCCTTCTGCTGCTCCCCCACTTGTGCTCTCTCTCTCTCTCTCTCTCAAATAAATAAATAAAATATTTAAAAAATAAAAAACAGAGAGAGGCAATAGGGATTTAAAACCATGTCTGAACTACATGCTACCTCTAAGATTCTCATTTAAATGTAATGATAAAGACAAATGGAAAACTTAAGAATGTAAAAAGATATACAAACACTGATCAAACAAAAGCATATTAATATTACTTTATACTAATATCAGATAAAGTAGACTTCAGAACAGGGAAAATTATCAGAGTTGAAGAGTGTTCTCTGATCACTATGAAATCAAACTAGAAATCAGTAACAAAATTATAATAGGAAAATCTCCTACTTGAAAACTAAATGATACACTTCTAAACAATCCATGATATAAAGAAGTCCCAAAAGAAATATTAAAATACACTGAAGTGAGGTGCCTGTGTGGCTCAGTTGGTTGGTTGTCTGCCTTTGGCTCAGATTGTGATCCTGGGGTCCCGAGATTGAGCCTCACTTTGGACTCCCTGCTCAGTAAAGAGTCTGCTTGTCCATCTCCCTCTGCCCTTCATCTCACTTGTGTTCTCTCTCTCTCTCTCTCTCAAATAAATAAATAAAATATTTGAAAGAAAATATGTTGAACTTAATGAAAATTAAAATACAACATCAAAATTTGCAAGACATTACTAAAAGCACTGCCGCAAGAGAAATCTGTAACATCAAGTGCATATACTGCATATACTCTAAAAAAAGGAAAAGTCTCAAATCAAAATTTAGGTTCTCATGGGAAGATCCTAGAAAGAGGACCAAAGCAAGCAGAAGGAATTAAACCATACCATGAGAATAAAAACCAATGAAATTAAAAACAGAAAAAGAATAGAGACGATCAATGAAACAAGGAGCTGGGTTTTTGATTTTGGTTTTTCAAAAAAGCAATATAATTGGCAGCCTATACAAGATAGATAAAGAAAAAATAAAGATACAGTATCTTATATCAGGAACAAAACTGGGGATATCCAGATGCATATCAAAGGGTAATGTAAGAATATTGCTAACAACTCTACACACCTAAATTTGATAATGTAGATGAAATGGACCAATTTCTTGAAATAGATAATATGAATAGCTCTATAAATAGTAAGGAAACTGCATTAATAATTTTAAAATTCAAAAAAAGAAATCTTCAGGCCCAATGGGTTCACCAGCAAATTTTATCAGATATTTAAAGAAGTAGTAACACCAATTCTATGCAATCTCTTCCACAATATGTGGGAGTGTATTAGAATTCTCCAGAAAAATAGAACCCATAGGGTGTGTGTGTGTGTGTGTGTGTGTGTGTGTGTAGAGATGGGGAGGGTTTTATTCTAAGAAATTGGATCATGTGATTGTGGAGGCTGTCAAGTTCAAAATCTACAGGGTAGGCTGGCTATCTGAAGACCCAGGAAGAGTTAATAATGCAGTTTAAGTCCAAAGGCAACAAAATTCTACCAACAAAATTCCCCATCCTTTAAAGAAGGTCAATATCCTTCCATTAATGCCTTTAACTGCTTGAATGAGGGCCACACATATTATGGAAGGTAATCTGCTTTATTCAAAGTCTGCTGATTTCAAGGTTAATCTCATTTTTAAAATACTTCCACTGAAACATCTAGAATAATATTTGAAAAATTTCTGGGTGCTGTGGACTAGCCAAATAGACACAGGAAATTAACCATCACAAAGAAGGAACATTTTCCAATTCATTTTATAAAATTAGTATTACCCCAATGTCAAGATCAGATAAAGAAAACTATGATCAATATTATAAATTACAAATAATGACTCAAAAATTTTTATAAAATATTAGCTATATAGTATTGGCAATAATGAAGAATAATTACATGTCATAACCTGAGAGATGACATGAAATTTATTCCAGGGATTCAAGATTGGTACAATACTCAAAACTCAATCAATATAATCTACTGCATAAAGAAGGAAAATCTACATGACTATATTAATCAGTGTAGAAAAAAACATTTGGTAAAATTTAATATGCACTCATGATTAAAAATTCTCAGAGATATAGTGATAGAGGAGAAACCTTTTCAACTTGTTCTCTTATCAAGAACTTATTCTTTTGATTAAGAGCTTCTACAAAAAAAAAAAAAAAAAAAAAAAAAAAAAAACCTTACAGGTAACATTATACTTAATGATGAGAAACTAAACATTTTTTCCCCTAAGATTGGGAACAAGGCAAGGATGTCTGGTCTCACCACTACTATTCAACATAGTGTTGGAAGTTATAGCCAGTTCAATAAGGCAAGAAAGGAAATAGAAGGCAAATTAGACTAGAAAGAAAGAAATAAAACTGTCACTACTGCAGATGTGTGGAGAAGTTCTTGGATTACTACATGGGTTCAGCAAGGTCTCAGGATACAAGATAAAAATACAAAAAAATCACTTAAAAGTTTTTCAAATTTCTACATGTAAGTCTAAGAAAACATGAATAGGACTATATACTGAAAACTAAATGCTAATAAAAGGAATTAAAGAAGACCCAAATAAATGGAGAGACAGTTGGATTGGAAGACTCAACATAGTAAAAACATCAACTCTCCCCAAAATGATATATAGATTTATTGCAATTTTGATCAAATCTCTGAAGGATTTTTTGTTTGTTTGTTTGTTTGTTTGTTTGTTTGTTTGTTTGTTTTTTGGTATTTTTTTCCAAGCCAAACTGTATCCAGCTTTATTAAAGATACTTTTCATAAACAATGGTATTTCAGGCAGGACATGGGCAGACGATCATTAACAGTATACAACAACTTTCAAACTCCCTTCTTCAACGGACTACCAAAATCAGAAAGCCACTATAAAACCCAATGAAGTCTTCATGTGATGCTCTGAACAGGGAAAGTTTAGAATGAGGGTTGACAGTTCACATTTAGCATGTTGTTTAACAACTTTTCACAAGCCAACCCTGACTTTCAGGAAATGAAATGAAAATGGCAGAATTATCAATCTGAAGATCCACAAGCTAAAAAAAAAGGAACTCTTTTGAGGGACGCCATCTCAGTGGTGACACTGTAAAGTCCAGATTGCCTGACATACTGGGAACCATTTCATGGAGTCAGGTTCCAACAGGTCTCTGGGTTTAAGGGAGTCAAGTCTATGTTGAAGGTAGAGAGAGAGAAGAGGACATAAAAAAATGAATTTTAGTTTTTCCACACCACCAAGGTGGCTCATGTGTGTCAACATCAAGGAATCCCTCCTCCTGGGAGCCAAGGGGAAGTTTCTCAAAACTAGAAGGGGAAGGTGTTTTTCCCTCTTGTTATCAATCTAGCTTCGGAGATATTCTATTAGTGACATATGCCCTTCCCCCAAAACAACAATGAAGTGTTCCGTGTGCTAACAACATAGCTTAAAAAAAAAAGTAAAACAAAATTCTGCATTTTTATAAAACTTGATAAAAAATAGTATTTCAAACTGTACAGTCACCAGAAGTACACAGTTACCAAAAATGCACACACTTCACTTGGCATCTCCAGCACCTTCAGCTTTCTGTGCCTGGTCTGTTTTGGCATCTCCATTTTCTGCAGGGTTATTTCCATCCTTGCCAGCATCAGCTTTCCCCTTTTTCCCTTTGGGTACCTTCTCTCCCTTCTTTGCAGGGGCCTTTCAAGGCTTGGGCTCTGGCTTTGGAGGAGCAGGTTTAGCAGATAACCTTGCAGATCTCTGTGGCTTATCCTTCACCTTGGCTTTATCTCCTTTAGCATCCCCTTCGGCCTTTCCCTTGGGCATGGTGTTGACGGCGGGGAGACATAAGCGCTGGAGGCGGGGATGAGGCGCACGCAGGCTTTGGCCGGTCCGGGGAGGCGATCTCGCCTCTTCTCCTTCACACTGCTCCTGAATGACTTTTTGGATACATAGAAAAGATTGTTCTACTATATGTAAAGGGAAAGGAACTGGAATAGCTCAATAATTTGAAAATACTTGAAGTAACAGTGGGCAAGAACTTTCCAAAGCTAATGAAAGATACCATATCGCAAATCAATTTATCAAGCAAGATAAATGTTAACACACACAACCATACATATGCGTATCATATTCGAACTGCAAAAAGCAGACGAAGAAAATCTGGAATGAAACTAGAAAAAAAAACACCTTGCCTGGAGAGGAACAAGGATAAGAATGAACACTGGGCTCCTCATCAGAAACCATGCAAGCAAGAAGAGGATGGAGTAAAACTCCAGTCTTTTAAACTGTTGAAAGAAAAAAGTCACCAACCTAGCATTTTATATCAGCAACATTATTCTTCAAAGGTGACAGAGAAACGCAGACTTCCTCAAAATAGTAAAATCATCAAAATGAAGAACAGATTAGTGGTTGCCAGATGTTAAGATTTGGGAAAGAAAGTAGGTATGGTTATAAAAGGGCGACGTGAAAATCCTTATGGTGATGGAAATGTTCTGCACCTTGGCTGTATCAATGTTAATATCCTGGTTGCGGCATTATACTGATTTTGTAAGCTGTTACCATTGGAGAGATAGGATAAAAAATATACAAGATCTCTCTAATATTTCTTACAATAGCATGTGAATCTTCAATTATCTCAAATAAAAATTTCAATAGAAAAAAACCTCAGTCTGTTCTGGATGGTTTCCTCTTTATCCTCCTCCTGCCATAGATGCTAATAAACTCTAAGATGTAAGCAGATAGCACCCCTGTAACAGCAGGCAATAGGCTTCTACTTCTGTATCAGGCCCATCCAGGCTGGCCTCCTTCTCCAGATGTGACAGCTTGTCTTATTTCAATGGTGCTTGGAGGGGCTGCAAATGCTGACCTGGCTCCCACATAGCATCTTGGCATCTATCTGCTAACATATGCCCTCAGCCTCCTGGTAGGGATAAAACCTCTCATTCCTGCCACAATACCTACAGAGGCCAGGGGCTCCCTCAATTTACATCAGTAACTTGCTCTAGAGCCTTGGGAGAATTGAGAGCCTTCACCCACAACTTCAATTGCACACAGAACTGTGCAAACTGTCTCCACTCCCACTCCTGCCTAGATCCATTGTGCCAACAGTTCTCATCAATACTTGACAGCTGTCATATCAAAATTGCGTGGTGGGGGTGGGGGGTCGGGAAAGGGTCATTGCCCTGAGAACTGCTGTTTCCTGGTCCATTTCCTGTCTTGGTGTCTATTTTACAAACTGCATACTAGTAATGGGTTCTCTCATGTCTGCATTCACCCAGACTTAGTCTCAAGAGAAACTGGTTCTACATGGATGATGGTGAATTTTTCCATTTGCCATCAAAACTAGCAGTTTTGGATATAAGAAATAAGAATATTCTACCTTTATTATTCAGCTCCTATAATATCTTCCTTTCCCCAGTGCAATAGGCAACTGCTACCTAACTTATCTAGGCTGAAGGGAAACACGTTTGGGGAAACAAGTGAAGAGATTTAAAGAACCTAGCAAAAAGGACAAAGTACATCAATTAATTCATTGGTGGGTGGGGATTACACCAGCAAAGTACCTCTGTATTACATAAAGAGTACAAATCAGTAATACTCCCACGACACCATCCCTCCGAAAGAATGCAAGGCTTCTGCTATGAATTCTGCATATGACTTGTCTTTCAAGAATAAGCTAATCCTGCCAGGGACCTCAAGACTGAAAAGGCTCTTTGGAAATACATAGTACCATGAATGTTTTCATGTTGTGTAAAGACAAAGGAAGAAACACATAAGAAAAAAAAAAAAGAGGAAAACTTTGAACACAAAACCTGAGGGCAACTGGCCATCCATTAGCAAACCCTTATCTTAATTTTATCTTGACAATAAGTTTTCCTTTTCCTTTCTTCTGTGCTGTCCTCCAACTTCCTGATATCTTTCACTGAGCACTGAACCTCTGTTTCCATGTAGACCCTTTGTGATGCCTTTGCACTGCGCACACAAAGGTCCTTTTCAGAAGCTCCAGCAACATACTTGTTTGGTGCTAACCAGCTGCTTGCTAAGTCACCTCACATCCTGGTGCACAGAGCACTATAGATTATTAACGTTGCGAATCCCCTATAAAAGTCCAAGCCAATGTCCCTTTGGTCAAAGATTTCAAACACAAGAAAATCCTTTGTGTGAACAGGAAACTGATTTTTGTACTTACTGTTAACTAGACAAACAACTTGTAAGGGAATTGTATTTGTTCTCTTGGCAGCTCTGTTTGTATAAAGAGGCTTAACTGGAAGATTAAAACAAAATCTATCTTAAAATATTGCGCTGTAAAACCCTACACCTGTTCAGAGTTCAAAGGAACTGTGGTCTTATTACAGGTTGTATAAGCATCAGGAACATTTTGCATGGAAAATGGTTCCTAGTAACAAACCTGGAGGTCTAAGGCAAATCCTCTTCAAGACCAAGGTTTCTTGGTCTGGCAATGTGAAAAGAGAAAGCCAGTCTTAGCAGCTTCCCGAAGGAAAGCCATCTAGACTGAGAGTGTGAAACATTTTTGGAAACTTCCAAAGTACCAGTAATGAGAGGAGCTGATAAACTCTAAAGAGGAGGGGAAAGATGAAGTCAATTTTGTATTCCATGACAGAAGCCGATTTAGGATTTTGCTGATTCCAGCAATAATTATGGTGAATGATTGCTGCTTCCTAGCCTCTGTAGGGATTGCCCTTCTTTTCTTTTTTAAAGATTTTATTTATTTATTCATGAGAGACACAGAGAGAGAGAGAGTCAAAGACACAGGCAGAGGGAGAAGCAGGCTCCATGTAGGGAGCCCCATGCGGGACTCGATCCCAGGACTCCAGGATCACACCCCGGGCTGAAGGCAGCACTAAACCACTGCCCTACCCTTCTTTTCTATCAAAGATGAGTGTAGACAGAAGAATAGAAGCTAAGAAGCATAGGAGACGTTTTAGAGATGCACAAAGACTGAAGCTTCCTGAGAAATTACCCACACATAAGACAACATTAATAGAACCCAGGTGTGCAGTGGGTGATGCAGGGAGAAACCCATTCACCTGGGTGTGAAGAAAGTCATTGCTGTTTTTATTACATATGCAGTTTCGAACTAATGACCCAATGCTGCACAGGATGAATAATAGACCACCTCTTAGAGGATGGTTGGATTTATTTTTTTAACCCAGAGCAGGAAATGATTTTTCTGAGCTCTGTCTCTCTCTTGAAGCTGCTCTGGGCACTCTGCCAATGACTGCTCATCAGGCTCCTATTCTTTTTTGATCTTCTTCAATCCTTTTGCGTTATGCTCTCACTTCTTTTCTCACTTTTCTCTTTAAGTTTCCTCCTGCATATTAGGTAATAGAAGCGATCTGCATGCCCTGGTTGCCTGTTCAGAAAAGAGAAAGACTCCACTTGGGTGGATACAAAAATAAGTTGTTGGCTTTGTCCTTCAAGGTAGAGGAACACATAAAAATCTACTATAAGGTGACAGCAGATTGGGCGTACATGGGGCTCTGGGCTGATTGTGTTCTCTTTGATGAAACAACTGGTCTTTGGAAACATGAATTCTTCCTGTGGATCCTTCTTGCGTGGTTTGCAAACAGGTGAGTGTCTCAGGGGCCCAATGCCAGAGAGTCCCCAGTGACAGTTTATAAGCTTTGGTTCCCGACATAATAAGGTACTCAAGATGCTGCTAAATTAGGCTCTGGTGCTTTCACTGAAAGAGTTTTGTCTTCATCACTTTCCAGATAACTTTTTTTTACAAAGTTTCTGAAGTTTAACCCTCTTGGCAGTTTCTTGTCAGTTTTAACAGAGGCTTCACATAAGCCAGACTCAGAAGCACATTCATTACTCATTTCTCTCAAGCTCTCTTTCTCTTGGAATACCTGTTTTGCTTCTGAGTAACTAATATAGTTAACTTTTAAATCCAGTTAAAATCTCCCAAAAATAAAACTTGCAGGAGTTTAGCTTAAGTAGGTGGGATCATGGCCACTGCATGGGACATCACCTGTTGCGTGCAGTCTTCCTTATTGTTACTACAGAAGAAACTGCACTGGGTGAGCTGCTCTCCAGAAGGCACCCTCCACATATCAGCATGTTGCCCACTCTTGCATTTCCTGGTATTTCAGCAGGCAGTGGAGCAGCCAGGTTCATACTTCCATTGCACCACTTGCTACCTGTGTGACTTTGGGGATGGTTTCTTTTACCTCTCCCAGCCTTGGTTTCTGGCTTAGCGCCATGCCAAATAGTCTTATCTGGTCTTCCTCTCTGGATTTTCCCTTGGAGTCAGAGGCCATTTCCAGCTAAATCAAGAAAGACAAAGCATTGCCACGCAACTCAGAAAGAATTAATGCCTGTTCCTTGACCCTCCCTTTATAAGATTTCCTATTTCCTGTTGCAGCTGCTGAAATTAGGGGTCCATTGACATGAGTGGTTACTATTAACTCATTTCTCATCTTCCTGTGGTGTTCCACAACACTTACTTTATAGACTTACATAATTTTGTATTTTTATTCATATGTTATATATGTTTATAAACACATATAAGCATGTATCTTTATCCATATCTTTCTATCCATATAGATATCTATAGATGGATATAGATAGAAAGTAGTTAACATGGCATGATGAAAACATAATAAATGATTTTTCTATGAATAAATGAAACTTGCTCAATGGAAACCTGACAGCATACAAGATTTTTAAAACTAAGATGGTCATGCCTGGACGCAGAAATGAATGGCTTAGCAAAATAGTTTGCAATGCCAAAATCGCACACCAAAATGACCAAATGACATTAATGAAAAGATTTAGTGTTTTGAACAGGGATGTTCCTTTGCCCATTATGTTTCCCTATCAATATCATTCAATGATGAACCCAGAGGCCCGATATTACAAGTTGCAGGAAGGTAATTGTCTTTCTGGTCTGTGACACTTATCACGTGTTTCCTTCAAAGGCTATTTTTATGCAGACTCAGAAATCTTTTGTTCCTAAAGAATAGTACAACACAATCCAAGATATAAAATGATTTCACAACACTAAAAGTATAAAAACTGATAACAGTAGTGCGCTCATAGGGTCACTATGAGGATTAAATAACATCATACATAATACATACTGAGCACAAAGCCTAGTACATGGTAAGCACTCAGCAAACATTAGCTACTCTCATTTTTTACCAAAGAGCAAAAAGGCCTGCAGTCTTATACAGACTGCCACTAAACTAAAATAGATGCAACTTTGCTTATAGTTATGTATTGGTGACAAGGGTCTGCTGTTTTTTATCATTAAATCAGCAATAAATATCTGTCTTGGGAGGGATCCCTAGATGTAAGGCCTGAGTCAGGGAATTGGGTATCTGAATTACCAGGGGAATACTTTTCAGGAGAAACATGTCAAGGGATGAGGAAAGTGAGATAGGGAGGAGGTAAAAGCAGAGCAAGGATATGGTCTCAAGTCTAGTCTTGCCTCCACAGGGAGGCTCTGAAGTTTAAATCACATCAGAGTAGTTGCCCCATGAGGCAAAGGGGCTGGCCTTTTGTGTCCTAGTATCCATTAGTTATTTGCTGAGGACCACATCTCCTCCCCCTCACAGGAAAATGGGGCATGATCTGTAGAACAATATAGCCTCCTTTCATTTAGTGCAATTCTCCAGGAAAGGGGAGGCATCTGTGAGCTGTTAGTGGTTGAGGCATGGGTACAACACCCAAGTATGGTAGGTTAATTATAAAAATTATCTTTTTGTTTATGATAAATTACTTTCCTTCATGTCCATGCTCCTTTCAATATGACTTTGCAGCTCTTTACCCTTTTTATCTGGATTGGCTTTATGATATATTTTGACCAACAAAATATAATGGAAATGACACTGTGCTAGTTCTAATCTTAGGGCTGAAGAAGCTTGGTAAGCTTCCACATGCTCTCTTGGAATTCTGATGCCACCCCATGAACAAGCCTCTGATGGTCTGCTAAATGATAAAAGACACTGCTCCATACAATAGCCTGCCAACTAATCACAGGACATGTGAGTGGAGCAATCAGCTCACAATCAACACCCAAGCTGAAAAGAGACACTTGAGTGGATCCAGCTGAGATCAGTCAAGCTTGGACAGATCAACAGAACTTCCCAGGTGACTGGAAGGCTTTGTAGCAAGAGTAAATGGTTGTTGTTTTAAGCTATAACCTTCAGGGCAGGGAGTTTTAAAGACAATAATAAATAACTGATACACTCAACAGAGGGAACCTGAACAGAAATATGGACTTAATGCAGGTGATTGAGCATTCTCAAGTAATAATTCCTATAATTATGCTTGAAACTGATTTTCTAAGGGGACTTTTTAAAGGAATAATTGGTTCTGTGACTTTTTAGAATAATGTGAAAACCTAATCTGTCATAATCAGGCACATTCTTCTCTATAAACATCAAATTCAACCCTACAGTCTAGTTTAATTCCTGTCTAGCCTGAAGGATACCTTCCAGACTTGAAATCAGCTTTTGTCTAAGGACACTGATTTCACCTTGGTCATTAAAGAAGTCCACATGAGGCATACTCAAAGAATTTTAGCATGGGAGGACTGGTTCCCTCCTTTTTTATTTGTCTGATTTGGCAAATAACCTGTCTGAATCCATTTTCCTATTTGCTAAATGAGGATAATATTCCATATCTATGGAAAGAATGTGTCAAGATGTGCAAATGAAATATCAGTGTGAAAGTCTAGACAAAGTGCAGAGTTCCACAAACAGAAGTTAATTCAAGGGGATCTAATCTGTATAACCTCCCCAGAAACTCTGAAATGAAAGGATAAATAGCCAGAAGTCTTTGTTTTATAAGGATCTTGAAACTTCTTTAGATAAATGTGCAGTTAATTTTGAAAGACATTTTCTAAATTTGAGCCTTGGTGGTTATATTCTCTAAATAGTGATATACAGTAGATCTCTAAATTCTCACCCTAAGAAGAAAGACATTTAAGATGTGCCTCAGTAAGGGACTCTGGTTGATCACGATCAGGGAAGAGCCAAAGAGGTGAAGACCAAAATAATTCTGACCTAACTTTGAGACATATGTTCTAAATTCTTCAACAGAATCAATGGAACAATAAAATAATGGAAAATCCTGGCTACATATTGAAGCCCTAAACAAAGAGTTGGCTTTCCAGTTCAAGTTGGCTAAGTACTAGATTTACTCTCATTTTTTTAAAAATCCCATTAAAATGACAGAAAATATATACAAAAGAGGAAATCTTAGAGTGGTAAATTTGAAAGAGATACCTCAACTGTATTTCTGAAGATACTCAGCAATTCAGATCAAATTGAAAGCAAAACCTGAGAACTAAGGAAGTCACAATCTCATAGAGAAGCAAGAGAATGTCAAATACAGTGTGTTTTCCCAACTGTGCCCCAAAATAATCCAAAGAGCAGCAACAGTGGGAACTAGGGGAAAGAGCAGGATGAAGGCAGTTGGTGAGGTGACTAATTAAGAATGACGAAACATTTACATCAGTATCCACCCACATCCCTGTCGTCATAAAGGGAGTGGTTACTTTTTAGAGCTACAGACTCTTGATTGGTCTACAGATTCAAGTTGAGGCATAAGAAATTCCAGAGTAGCTGAGGCTGGAGAAGCAGAGCAATGCTACAGGCAGCCTGTGGTTACTGGACAGACCAGGACTCCTGGCAATATGGTCCCACACATGCTTCCCCGACCTGCCCATGTAAACTGCTGGTGCCAGGCTCCTGTAATCAGAATCTGTTTCAGTGTTACAGGAGCAGTGATTTTAATTCTGGCAAGGATTCACATCCACAGCTGGGAACAGACAATCTGAATGTCTACATATTTGAGGAAGGCCAAAAGAAAAGACATTTCTTTTAGAAATTAGAAATTTCCAAAATCAACAGGCAGAAGGAAGAGACCCCAGGGAAAATGATGGAGTCACAGCAAATTCAACTATAAAATTAGATAAACATAGGGAATTAAACTGCCAAGTAAACATAATTAATTTCTTCAAGTTGGTGGGAAGGAATATTGTGTTCAAAAGGAAAGAATAGATTCCAGTGAAAAGGATAGAGATCTCTGAAAATATGATCAAAATATGATGGTCCAAATAGCAAAACATACACAGCTGGAGAGTCAAAAATCAGCAGAAGATAGAGACAAGTAATTCCCCTACCATGTAGTGTGGAAAGATATAGAGGTGGACAATG
The DNA here is from genome assembly GCF_011100685.1 of Canis lupus familiaris. Classification (NCBI taxonomy): domain Eukaryota; kingdom Metazoa; phylum Chordata; class Mammalia; order Carnivora; family Canidae; genus Canis; species Canis lupus. The sequence continues at coordinate 16,939,872 of NC_049232.1, forward strand.
TGAAAGTAAACCTAAGAAACATGAGGAAGAAGAGATCTGAGAGAAGAGTCATCCAGTTAGCAGCAATCCTAAAAACCAACCCAGAAGAGTAAGAATGAAGGGGAGGAAAGAATAAAAATATTAATAGCAAAGTACTTATAAGATCTTTAGATGAAAAGCTCCAAATTAAAACAACAACAACAAAACACACAAGGCTCAACCTGGTCAAATTTCAGAACCTAGACAATAAAGAGACCATTAATGAAGAGTCACCTCAAAGAGACAGAGTGTACCAATAAGAAAACAGATTCAGATTAACACTGAACTTGTCTGAAAATAGGGTTGCTGGAAAACAAAGAAACTATATCATCACAATTCTGAAAGCCAACTGAACCTAGAATTCCATACCCAGCCCAATTCTCATGGGAAGGTAGGAACCAGGTAAATATTTGAGAAGCATGTACTTGTATCCTTATTCAGAAACGGTACCATTGAAAATACCCTTTCTAAAAGAATATCTGAATATCACAATGAAGGAGCTTCATTTAATACATGTAGAGAGAACACTATCCTTAATAGTAAAAGAACATATATTCTTTTTATGTTCCATGGAATATTTTCAAAAATTGGTCATGTATTAAGGTGATATATACACATATACACAAATACTCGATACATTTCAAAATGGAGAATCTATTTCAGCTACATTTTTCTAACCCTGATGCATAGTAAATGAACAACAAAAGGAAAAAAAAAAAGTAACTATAATAAGTCCTGAGAAAATCCCAAGTAAAAACCAAAAATATAAACAGCTCAGAGCTAAATGACAAGGAGAACTGACCTACAGGTTGTGGCCAAAGCAATATGCAGGAGAACAGAGACTGAAAAACAGTTATGACAACATTAAAATTGAAAATAAGTTATCTAAGTTTCACATTAAGAAACTTATTAGAGGAAAAATACAAATAAATTAGCAATACAAGAAGATAGTTATAAAACAGAATACCAAAAATTAGTAAAGTCTTGATTAGTGAAACAAATCAGTGTTGTCTTTTTGAAGGGAAAATTAGTGAAACCTCCAGCAAATATAAAAATGGGTAAGATGTCAATATCTGAGAACTAGAAAAATAGGCACAGATGAATGACAAGGATCTTATAAACTAAGAGCCTTGAAATGTATTTTGAAGCCATGGGAGAGTCACTATAGGGATTCATAAGGAAAGGAATGACATGGTCAGATTTACAGGGTTTTTTAAAAATTGATTTATTTGAGAGAGATAGAGAGAGAAGCACAGGGAGAAGCAGGCTCCATGCAGTGAGCCCGATGTGGGACTCCATCCCGGGACTCCAGGACCACACCCTGAGCCCAAGGCAGGCACTAAACTGCTGAGCCACCCAGCGATCCCCAGATTTAGTTTGGAAAGAAATCTCTCTTACAACAATATGGAAAGAAGATAGGAAAATGAAGTCAGAAATACCAGCAAATGGCTTTTGCAGGAACCTGAATAGAACAGTGACAGTAGGGATAGAAAGTAGAGAGGGAGTCAAAAAAGATTCAAAAATGAATAAAATATAGGTTTTGATGACTAATGGGATGGTAAGTATAAAGGAGAAAGGAGAAGCAAGTTTGCAGGTAAAAATGAGGATTTCATGTTTGGACGTGTTGAAATTGAAGTCATCCAGGCAGAGATGGACTGTCAAATATTCAGATATACAGCTTGGAGGAGGTTTCAATAGATAAACAAATATGGTTTAATCTAGGTCCAAGATTAACTAGTTGTGGGTCTAAGAATAGATGTGATGCCAATTCTGCGCAGTCTGTAGTGTTAGACTGAAGACACACGCTTGAAAGGACTATGCGAAGCCAAATCAGAAATGAGCACCAGGAGAAATCAGCCATGTATGCCATGCCATGGACACAGGAGAAAGGTGTGGTGGCAGGCACATAATACATCTAATCACCCTGTTACAAGTAGTAACTGACATCATGAGTGAAGTTGAATTGGCCTCCAGGCAGCATGTAGCATGAGAATGGTGGTTAAGAAAAATCTAACTGGTCACCAATAGTTAAGGAATAATAGAAGAAGGCCTTTAAACAGGTTAGGAAGTTTTATCAACCATTTTATTAATGCATTTTTAAGCATTTCACCCTTATTTCAAAGGGCCAAAGGAACTGCAGGAGTTTGTGCCTGTAAATTAATGAGCTGATCTGAAAGCTGCATCTACCAATTGACTTCCCTGCTTTAAGAATTTGAGCTGGAAAAGTTGTTAATAACTGTGCTGGGGTTTGTCCTCATTTTTGTTAATAAAGAATCCCTATCTATTGCCTTATGCCTTTTTTCTAAGCCTTGTATAGTTTAGATCCCATAACTACAGCCCTAGATGAATTTCCAGAACAAATGCTTTCTTTGGCTTATACTTCATTGATTTTTTTTCCCCCTACATCCACTAAAGACAGAAATAGCCTACTATCCTTATTAAATTTAAATTAGTTTAAAAATTGATGTGCAAATGTTTGAGTTCTTAAGGATGAGATGGCCCAAATTAGAAGTGGTAGAAAACTTTCATAAATATCCTAGAACACAAAGTTGAACTGATCATTACGGTATTCTGGAACCTTAATATGTTTTTCACTAATGAGGAAATATTTTTATTGCATTATGCTGTCATGGGGAAAACCCTATACCAGAAGTAAGAATAGATGGATTTTATTCTGTAGCATATAAACAACTGCTATGAAACTTTGAATTAGTTAACTGGTTGCTGGATAACCAGCTCATCCCCACATGCCTCAGACTTTCCCAGTTTTAGCACCAAAAACATTGCAGCTTAGGGCAAATCATGATGGCTGGTCAGTTACCATATTAGTTGCTATCTCTCAACCTTAATCTCTTCATTTATAAAATGTGATGGCTAGAACGAATGACCTATTAAGTCTGTTAAGTCTAAAATTCTAAAAACAAGTAAATTATATACACAAAAAAAGATGGCTGCTTGCACATTAACAGTCTTCCCTGCAGCAAAGGACAAGCTATTCAAATATACTGCCTCTGCTATATAACACATTTTAAACCACTGAGATTCAATTCAACAAGATTATATAAATGAGTTACATCTTCACTATCAAACAGAATAGAATTAACAGTTTTCCAGAATCTAAAGCTTAGGAGAAACCAGGAGATGTGGAAGCAAGGGGCAATGCTTTTGAGATGAAGGGGCTTCCACTTCACAGTCCTGGCCCAGCCAACATCAGATTTCTTTTCTTTCATACAGTGGTCATCAGCAACAAAGGTCCTGAAGAGAGATCAGTCTCCAAAGAGAATGAAAGCGGGGCTTTGTGAAGCCATGAATACAAGATGCAGTGACCTGGTTAGTATAGGGCTGGTCAAATAAAAGGGAAGTTTTCTCTAGCTACCACCAAGAGGTTGCTTACCTCTACAACTGCCAGCATTGAGTCACTCAGAAGGATAGCAAGTCCAAAAAAGTGTAGGTGGTTGTTTCCCTGCCCCCCTTCCCATGAACAACCACTTTCAGACAATTCTGTTCTTCTGAGACAAAGCAATTCTCAGTTGCACCATCTGAGTTTCACTAACATCATCAATCTGGGAGGATTTTACAGCACCAAAAGAAAATTGACCTGTTCCTTTCCAATAGTTTACCAAATCTTCAAAAGCTTTCTATAGAAGAAATAATAACAAAGTAAAACTAAATACCATGCATTAAGATTCTGTGGTTCATGCTGCACAGCCACTGACTTGTTGAGTTAGCTTAATAATGGACAGTTGAGTCAGATGTTCTTACATGAACATCTCTAGCAGCAAAACAAAAACTATAAGGTCTCGTTGAGACTCTCAATTTTGGTGAATGTACCTTTAAAAGAATGGGAGATGGATTCAGAGATGCCTCTAATTCCAGGAAGAGATAAACATAATTTAATAATTAGGTTGCAGGAAATATAAATTTTAGCACACAGAAGACAAAAGTTAACAGTAATTTTTTCCCACTGAGAATGATATAGAAAGTGGATTGATAATTTTCTCTACTTATAAAAATAGCCTCCAACATCCCACACAACAAAGTCCAAAGTCCCTGGACTGATAGTATTCAAGATCCACCACTGCTTATTCTAGTTTAGGTTTCTAATCTCATCTCCTATTTCTGAGTTTAAATCTCACTCTCTAGCTACTCTGTCCTAAAAATCATTTCACAAGTACCCGTATGCCTTTCCCTTTCTGTCCCTCACTTGTATGATTATTCCACCTGAACTACCACCCTACCTCCATCTTCCTTCGGAATCTCATTTATCCTCCAGTCTCCATGTTTTTTCATAAAATCTTTCCTGAGTTCTCCAGCCCTCAGTGATTTCTCTTCCTTTTAAGTTTCAACAACACATATTTAAATACCAACATTAGGTACTTAATAACCTAATGTGTTAGCTGTTTTTTTCAGACACATGTCTTGCCTACGCAACTAGATGCTTGTAACTTTGAGAACTGGGATTTTTATACCTTCCATTTCTCCTCGCTACTATTACATTGAAACAGTGCAATTACTGAGTTCCTGGATTAAGTCACAAGACCATGTCCTTCCTTGAGATGAAGAGACTTGCCCACTGGTCTGAAACAATTTAAAGGAAGAATAATTAAAGCTGGAGAGATAATAATAGACTCCAAAAGGGTAATAATAGATAACAGATAGATAATAATACCAGGCTCCAGAAAGATTCTAAGATTCTAAAATTAGATACAAATGACAAGCCACTTCTCCTAGGCAAAACAGAAAATAGCATGGAAAATCTGGGTTTATATGACAATAATCATTGAATGAGGATTGGAAATATTTAGTCAATGAATCTATTGGGTTGTTACTATGTCAAACACTGATTCAGAAATATTATTAATTTTTTGTAGTGAATAAGCACAGTCAACTAGTACTAAAAGAAAATCAGATTGGAGGCTCTATTGCAGACCAAGCCAGAGCTAAAGTAAGTTCAATTTCCTGCCGTCACTTTTATTCTTAAATTTATCTTCACAAGAGACTGTGTTTTGGCAGAATAATTGAATGTACTTATTGCAAGATTGAGAGAAAATTAGAAACCGAAGCGGATGATGAAATTCAATGACTGTTAGAAATTTTTACTTAAGACATGATGAATGTAAAAGAGATAGAAACTTTATAAATGAACCCTTAACCTTCTGGGAGGGGCTCATTATGAGGTATGTTATTTCTCCTAGAGCCCCATAAAGATCCCATATGTCTTGCTTTCTTTCTTTCTTGTTCTCCCTTTATTTTTAGAATCTCATTTTCTACAAGACATATGGAGCTGTGCTGCAAAGCAAAAATAAACTTAATATGCAAGCTCAGTAGCACCAAATGTAAATTAAAACAGAATTACCAGTGAGAAAGAACTGTTCAAAAGGAAAGAAACTAAATGACCAGCAAGAAAGAATCATTTCCACGCAGGCACACTTGACTGAAATTTTTGAAGCCTTGATTTTTCTGCAGTTGTTATAGATTTACAACAAAATTGATAAGGAGGTAGAGATTTCCTCTACCTCTTGCCCCCACACATATATAGCTTCTCCCATTATCAACCATTATCAAGATTATCATTCACTGAACAATATGTATTTTTTAACCAATAATGAACTTACCCTGACACATCACAATCACCAGAGGTCCAGACTTTACTTTAGGGTCTTCTCTTGGTATTGTACATTCTCTGGGTTTGGACAGGTGTATAATGACATGTATCCATCATTTTTCCTGCTCTAAAAATCCTCTGTGTTCCACTTGAGTCATCTCTGCCTGCCCCTCTCCCCACCAGCAGTCACTGATCTTTTACTGTCTGGGTAATTTTCTCTTTACCAGTGTATCATGTACTTGTAATCATAGTATATAGCTTCTTCATATTGGCTTCTTTCATTTAGTAATGTACATTTAACTTTCCTCCATGTCTTTTCATGGCTTGATAGATCATTTCTTTTTAAAGCCAAAAATATTCTGTTCTCAGGATATACCACAGTATATTTATATGGTTGCCTACTGAATGACATCTTGGTTGCTTCCAAGCTTTGGCAATTATAAATAAAGCTGCTATAAACAGCCATGTGCAGGTTATATATGAACATATGTTTTCAACTTCTTTGAGTAAATTCCAAAGAGCTTGATTGCTAGGTTGTATGGTAAGAGTATGTTTAGTTTTCTAAGAAACCATCAAACTGTCTTTCAAAGTGGTTGTACCATTCTGTATTTCCACCAGCAATGTGTGAGAGTCCCTGTGACCCATATTCTCACCAGCATTTATGGTGCTGTCAGTATTCTGGATTTTGGCTATTTAGTAGGTATGTAGTTGTTACTGTTGTTTTGATTTGTATTTCCCTGATGATATATCATATGGAGCATCTTTTCATATTTATTTTCCATCTGTATATCTTTTTTGGAGAAGTGTCTGTTAAGGTCTTTGGCCCATTTTTTAATCAGGTTGTTTACTTTCTTACTGCTGTGTTTTAAGAGTTCTTTGTATATTCTAGGTAAAACTCACTTATCAGATGGATATTTTACAAATGTGTTCTCCCAGTGTTTGTATTCTAGTTCTCTTGATATTATCTTTTGCGGAACAAAAAATTTTAAATTTGACGAAGTCTGGATTATAAATTATTTCCTTTGCAGATAGTGTCTTTGGCATTGCATCTAAAAAAGCATTACCATACCCCAGATCATCTAGGGTTTTCTTTTCCTATATTATCTTCCAAGAGTTTTATAGTTTTATATCTTACATTTAGGATCTATGATCCATTTTGAGTTTTGTTTGAAATGTGTAAGGTCTGTGTCTAGATCCACTTCTTTGCATATGGATATCCAGTTGTTCTAGGATCATTTGAAGAAATTATCTTTGCTTCCATATATTGCCTTTACTCCATTGTTAAAGATCAGTTGATTATATTATAAGAGTATATTTCTGACCTCTCCATTCTATTCCACTGATCTATTTGTCTATTCTTCGACCAATACCACACTGGCTTGATTACTGCTTTATATTGTCTGTTTTAAAAAAAAAATATTTTATTTATTTATTTATTTATTTTAGGGGGGGAAGGGAAGAGAGAATAGAAGAGGGAATGACCAGTGGGAGAGAGATAAACAGACTCCACGGTGAGTGCAGAGCCCAATGTGAACTCAATCCTATGACCCTGAGATCATGGCCTGAGCCAAAATCCAGAATCAGATGCTTAACCAACTGAGCTACCCAGATGCCCCTATGCTAAGTCTTAAAATCAAGTAGTATATCAGTCCTCTAGTTTCAAGTTGTGTTAGTTGTTATGGACCTTTTGCTTTTCTACATAAACTTTAGTATCAGTTTGCCAGTATCTATAAAGTGACTTCCTAGGATTTTGATTAAGATTGCTTTAAATCTATAGATCAAGTTGAAAAGAACTGATATCTTGACAATATTAAGTCTTTCTATACATAAACATGGAATATCTCTCCATTTATTTAGTTCTTTTAATTTCATACATCAAAGTTTTATAGTTTTCCTAATATAAATCTTGTACGTGTTTTGTTAGATTTTTCCCCAAATATTTCATTTTGGGGGGTGCTAATATAAATGGTATTGCGATTATAACTTCAAGTTCCAGTTTTTTGTTGCTGGTATATAGGATTTGCAATTGAATTTTTATATTAACCTTATATCCTGCAACCTCACTATAATCACTTGAGTTTTAATAATTTTTTTGTCATTTCTTTTAGATTTCCTACATAGATAATCATGTTTTCTACAAAGACAATTTTATGTCTTCCTTCCCAGTCTGTATACCTTTCTTTTTCTTGTATTATTGCATTAGCTATAACTTCCAACACAAGTTGAAAAGGAGTGATGATAAGAGACATACTTGCCTTGTACTTGATCTTATTGGCAAAGCTTTGGTTCTTATCACTTAAGTTGATGTTAGCTGTAGGTTTTTTGTAGATAGTCTTTATCAGGCTGATAAACTTGCCTTCTATTCCTAGTTTACTGAGAGCTTTTTATCATGATAAGTGTTGGATCTGTCAAATATTTTTTCTGTTAATATGATTATGTGATTTTTCTTTTTTTAGTCTGTTGATGAAATAGATTACATTAACTGATTTTTCTGAATATTGAACCAACCTTATAAACCTGAGATAAGTACCATTTGGTCATGGTGTGCAATTCTTTTTATCCTTTTCTTGATAGATTTTTGATACCTCACACGAAAAATAGAATGTCCACAATGCCATAATAAAGGATGAATCAGCCATACTTAAATGAAAATTCCCATTAAAAAAAAAAAAAACAAAAAACGAAATAGGGCTTCAAAACATATGGATGCTCACAATCAAACTAATTCTAATATCACTTAATACATTTGCTCTCAGGAACTCTATATTCTTCATTGATTTCCTCTATAAACTCCTCCTTCCTTGGGATAGAGGCAAACTTTCTGTATGATATTTCAGTGTTGGTTTTTTCAACAGCTGATATTCCTCACCATCTCGTCCTACTACTTTGTCGACCTTTTTAAATGCCCACATCTATACTAACCCCTTTTCCCTTCCTCATCTGAAAAGAGCTATTACAGATATTCTGGCCAGTGAATCCGTGGGTCACCTTTTAAATCACTACCCTTAATTTCTGAGTGACAGTCCACTCCCTCATCTCTTTCAGACTTCCCACACCAATACATTGTCTTCTAGCTCCTAGTCCAACTATGCTTTTCTCAGTCTCTAGAAAGACTTACCCTGTACTTCACTTAGATCAAAGCCATTTGACAGGACATCATACAAATTCCCTTCTCTATCTTGTCATATTTCTTTATTTTCATCTTTCCCTTTCCTACAATTCTGTCTGGTAAAGTGCCAGGTTATCTTTCCTAAGTGAATCCCATCTCTGCCTCTTTGATTATCTCTTTCCACTTCTTCATCCACCTGGCTTCATCAGTCATTCCCCTCTCTTGCACCTCTCTCAAGTCTTTCTCATTACTCTTTTCTTGTTCTCTGCCTACAACTGTGTTTAGGTCTTTCCATGCTCTTATAAAAAATATTTTCTGATCTTGTGTGATAAGAAAATATTTGAAATTTTAACTCCTAATTGCTTTATACTGGCTGGCCTTTCCTCCATATTATTAACAAGGCAGCTTATGTTTATTTCTTCAGAGGAGAGATACTATAGCAATCTCTTAAAAAGAAAAATTGAATTCTTAACTATTCTATGTCAAAAATCCAAAATAATTGAGGGTGAAACATAGAAATAAATAGCACACAGCAACAGATCCAGAAGAACACAGAGGAGAAAAAACTGTGGACTGGGAGAAAATATTCACATAAATATTTCTAACTTAGGACTTATGTCATAATATATAATTGTTCATAAAACCAACCATAAAAAGAATGACATAAAAATTATTGGTAAGAGGTGGAGCAACTAGAATTCTTATACATTGCTAATGGTAATGTGAAATAGTAAAAGTATTTCGAAAAGCTGGCAGTTTCTTATAAAGTTAAATGTAAAACTGTTCTATGACCCAGAAGTTCCATTCTACATCTTTACCTGAAAGAAATGAAAAAAAAAAAAAAGTCCACAAAGAGACTTGTGTAATAAGAAGCATTACTATAATAATTTAAAAAAATACAAATATCCATCAATAATTGAATGGGTAAACCAACTGTGATACATCCAAACAATAGAATATTACCAAGAATTTCAAAAAGGAACCAAGTATTGATATACTCAATAATATGGTTTAATCTGAAAAACTTAATATGTAAGGGAAAAAACCTCAGAAACCAAAAAGTACATCCTACCTGATTCCATTTATACCAAGTTGAAGAACAGACAAATCTAATCTATAGTGAGGGTTTTGGAACAGAGGTGGTTCCTGGGATTGAAGAAAAGCAGGGGATTGACTCAGTGGGGGAAAGTAACCTTCTGGAATGATGAAAATGTTTTGTATCTTAATAGAGGTAGGTATTGTATGAATTTATCAAAATTCATCCCACTGAAAACTTAAAATCTATCCATTTTATTGTATGTAAATTATGTCTCTTAAAAAAAAACTTTAAAAATAAAACTAACTCAAAAGTAGAAAAAAGTGAAAAAATATATATGTATATGCCATACATTCCCCAAAGATTGCATCTGGGTTTTACTTGTGATATATCTTCTCATAATCAGCAATTCACACCTTTTTTGTAGATACTTTACAAAGCTTGATCAATTATTAATTTCAAAGTATATTCTGATAAGTCAAACTGTTTCATTCTCTAAATAAGATTCATCAAATTTGGAAGACTAGCATTGATTTATTTGAAAGTTTTATTTTTGTTTTTACTATTTTATTTATTTTTCTTATTTAAATTCAATTAATTAACATACTGTATTATTGGTTTAAGAGGTAGAGGTCAGTGATTCATCAGTCTTATATAACACTCAGGGCTATGACATCACATGCCCTCCTTATTGTCCATCACCCAGTTACCTCATTCCCTCACCCACCACCCCTCCAAGAAACCCTCAGTTGGTCTATGATTTGTCGCGTATGGTTTGTCTCCCTCTCTGATTTCATCCTGTTTTATTTTTCCCTCTTCCCCTATGATCCTTTGTTTTGTTTCTTAAATTCCACACATAAGTGATATCAAATGATAATTGCCTTTCTCTGATTTATTTCACTTTGCATTATGCCCTCTAGTTCCATCCATGCTGTTGCAAATGGCAAAATTTTATTTTTTTGATAGTTGAGTAGTATTCCGCTGCGTATATACACCATTACTTCCTTAGTCTTGATAGTCAAGTCAAAGAATGAGCTTTCTTTTCTTTGAAGTCTGTGAGAGGTGAGTTAGAAACAAAGCACATGAGGCAACATATCAAAGTGAGCCATGTCTGCCTGCTTACTACTGATTTACTAATCCTCAGCACAGAGCACTATGTGCATGTAAGCAGTCAGCATCTGTGGAACAAATGAACAAGCCAGGATGGGTAGAGAAAAGAAGTGAACAGGATTACTGGGAAAGAGAAAAAGGTATAATCCCCAAAGACAGTTACTCAGCCAATAAAATAAGTAGTATTAGACATATTGTTGTCTAATAGATATGTATTTCGTCTAGTGTCTACTGACATATGTATTTTGTCAACTATATTAATGATTTTGCAACGTTGTCACTTGCCTAAATATGTTATAGTAGGAGAAGAGGGCTCCCTAATAGGAGAATGCCAAATGCTTTGTTTTAACTATGCATGAATAATTTAAAGTTTGATTTAGGCACTCTGGGCTGGGACATGAATAAGAAGATCTTTCAAGTTCTTATTAAACTCGATAATAAAAAAAATAAACTTGATAATCATATTGTGAAGGTACAGGGTTGATGATTTACTCAGCTAATGTTCTCACAGAAAACATGTTCAGACACATCTAAATTATACTTCAATATTCTCTAGGGTTATCAGGGTGCTAACTGAAGACAAACTTAGCTCACCCTGCTTAGGATCTACCAGATCTCCAGTGTTGGGATGCAGAGGCCCTCCTTTTGCCACATCCCAATCTGTATCAAATTATCTCAAAAGGGATTCCAATTTCTAAAAGGTTTTTAGAGAAATATTCTTTTAAATTAGCTCTAGAAAATCTCTTGCATTTAACCCTCTGGGAGAGGTGGAAAGGAGATATCAATCATTAAACCTATCAAGCTTGGAAAAGCTTGCATGAACGTATTAGAAAAGAGAAGACTGCAAATTGAAACAGCCAGAAAGTGGGGGAGGGGTTGAAGTAAATAAAGACAAGAATAAAAGAAGATGGCAGGCAAAAGGAAGACACGTGAAGTAGCCATGGAAATGAGATACAAACACAGTGGACAACCCTCCTCACACGGCAGCTCTGTGACGTAGCTCTGCAAGGAGACAGGAGACAAATGGGACTTCGTGTTTACTTTATCTTTCCCTTTCCTAAATCCCATTCCTAAATCTGGCTTTAATAACCCTCATCTCAAGGGGAAAACATTGCACTACAGGCCTTCTTTTAGTTGTTAGAATCTTCAAGCCAGTTTGCTGAGATCCAGCCATGGTGCTAAGCCTCTGGGTGACCACAGTGGAGGAAACCAAGCTTGTTGCTTGGTCTGGGGAACGGTGCTTTGGTTCTGGCTTAGTGTCCTGTTCAGTACAGAACATTCTTTTTCTGAATTGGGACTGCAACACCCTGAAAGCTCAGAGCCACAGTCTGAGCCGAAGCAGCAGCCCCTTGAGCAAGGCTTTCAGGACCCCTGCTCCTTTGAACGTGCATCCTTTGTCTTCTCTTCTTCCAAATTAATGTCTTCGAAATCACTTTCAAAACTAGCTCCTGCTACAGGGCTCAGCTGGGGTGACTGGCCCAGGGCAAGGCAACACGGGTGATCCCAGTATTCAAAGAACTCCCACTTTGTTCTGTTGCACACATTCCTCTCCTTTCCTCTTCAGTCCCACACAGAATCCCATGTTGTATTCCAGGAAATAGTTCACAGGCATTTCCATTAAATTTAGGGAGCAGCTCCTTTGTTTCTGGTAAGGTATATTTCCAGATAAGTAGTTTTAGCTCCATCAATATATATGTATATTTAAATCCAGGTTCTTACAATTCAAATCCTTTGTGATGTTTGACTATAATCCCTCCTCCTCTTAATAAACATTCTGAAAAGGCTGCCTTCCTTAACCTCAAAAACAGGGAGGGCCTTTGCGTATAACCTACAGAGTTTCATAACCTATTTAATTAGGCTCTAATCCAGCATCCACAACCCCCAGTCAGCTTGGCCTTTTTTCCACACACACAGATGCCAGAATTATCTTAGAGTATTTTACACACGTGCTGAAATATCTGGAAGGGAACACTCATACCTGCAGGAGAACAGTCAGGACAAATTGAGTACACTTGCTCCTCTATATCCTAAAGGGACTGTCCTTGTCCAGGGTTTCCCCTTCACATTTTCCATGGGAAAAAAAAAGAGAGAGAGAACAAGGAATTTTATTGCCTACTTAAAAAAATGGGTGGCACAGTCTCACATTCGAAAGGAGAAGACAAAAGTCAGCTATTCTTGAATGCCTGCTATGCACAGGATATTGGTGCTAGATATTTTGCCTATGCTTTTTTCATCGAATCCTTGCAATACCTATATAAGGAAAATATACCTATTTCTATTTTATAGATGATGGAACTGCAACATTGAGATGTTGAATTCTATCTCATTCTACCACATTATGTTGTATTACCTCTTTTGGTCGCCAGACTATTCATATAACACCCAAACAAGTAGCAATGACAGCCCTAAGGACTTAAATCTGGTCCTGCTTTGGCTGGTGATTCCAAAAATCATATGTCAATGAGAAGGTAGCCACATTTTCTTCTTCTGAACTAAGCAAGGTCACAGGACAGCTGCATTGCCTGAAACCATGCGCTGAGGCTGCAAGGGGCACAGGTATTGGGTCAGACAGCTGTATCCGGGTCCTAGTTAGAGCCATGTGACCTCGGGTAAGTGTGGGACCCTGTTGGCTATGTGACCTTGGGGTTGTTTATGCATTTATTCATTCATTCATCTATTTATTCTATAATACTTATTGAGCATCTACTATGAGCAAGGCATTGTTTTAGATGTTGAAAGAAAATAGCAGGGAACAAAACAACTCAGCTCTCACAGAGCATACATACTCAAGGAATGTAAAACATGCCTCTACTTTCTCCCTGTGTGAAATGGGGGTGATATCATCTCCCTCATGAAGTTCTATTGAAGATTAAGTAAGTTAATATATACAGGACTTGCCATAGTAACAGGCATACAGAAAGCACTCAGTTGATGTCAGTCATTCTTGTTATTTCAAAATGAAAATTTTTCTCTCTGGCACAAATTGAACCAAAATCAACAAACGTGATGACAGTGGGACTTTTAGTATATAGCGATGGGGTAGGGGGTAGGGAACAATTGTCCCCAAAAGTACCAAGAGTAATTTCCTGTCACATTTAGTTGAGACTGGAGAGCTCTAATGTGAGTTGCTTGACTATCACTCATTTAAACACTAATGGAAATGTCAGGCTGAATTGAGAGTCTCGTTTCCCTGCAAATTTCAGCATACAAAGTGGACCTGGGGTTTATTTTTGCCTAGTACAAAAAAATCCAAGTCTCTTTAGAGAAAGCTAAGTGCAGGTGTTGCAGTAATTATTTTAAATAATGCAAGCATAAGAGGGAGAGCTTTTCTACAATACCTTCTGAAAATTAGACATTTTTTTCCTCTATTTTTCAGAAAATTGGAGCTGTGTCTAATCTGCTTTATAAGCTTCAGGAGCTAAAAGGAATACATGGAACAGTGATTTCATTGGCTAACAGCTTCCTAGCCATTTCAAGAACTCTATAGTCAAGACAGCATTAGGAGAGTGTAGGAGTCCATCCAAGTTACAGATAATCAACTTCCTGAAGTCAGGTTGGGACACTGGCAAGAAATGAGCCATGGCAACAAAAAATTTATTAGTCTTCCCCACATCTCTACTACTACTATGATGTATCTTTCTGACAGCCTAAGCATGATCCCAATCTCTCCCTTTGATTGCAAACTTTGGAATTAAAAATCTCTATCTTTTGTTCAGTTTATTTCTGAGAATATTTTTGATGTTCTTGATCAAAAAAAAATGTTTGATCAAATGTGTGTTTCATTTCAAACCTATTCATTAGAATTTCAAAAAAAGAAAGAAAATATCAAAACAAACCCTTTCATTTAACCTCTATCTCAAAGAAAATATTGATTGACTGATCATCTACCTTTGGTTCAGGGTTAGCAAATTGGTTGGTGGTTATGGTTTTTGATACAAGTTGCAGTTTGCATTAAATGCCTGCCCAAAGGTTCTAAAAACACTCAGAAATGAAGTGAAACCTGCATACAAACTATGAGGGAAGGATATAAGTAAATTATTCAGAAGACATTTTTCTACCAAATATTCCTAATAATAAACATCCTGGTTATAACTTAATGGTGATATGGTATTTCCATTCACAAGAATTCCTTTACTTCTTATACAAAGGAATGCAACTATGATTTTCCTATCTTCTCAGAAGTCCCCAGTATAGAGCCAAGAGTTTCATGCAGTTTTCTGATGTCTGTAGGCCCGACACTCCAGAGGTAGAAACTATTTGGCTCAGACTTGGGGAAGCCTGCAGACCTCACTCTAAAGGGATTTAGAAAGATTATTTTAGCTGACTATGCATCTCTTTTGACAATTTGACAGTTATTAGTTTCTTGACTGGAAATCAATGTTATATTGATTTTCTACCTATCTGTTTTCTGAGTTACAGGGGGATGTTCATGGGAGTCAGCTCACTTCTTAACTAACTCCCAGGAGCACTAACTACATGTCATAGGCACCAGCATCTGGAAGCCAGCTGGTCTGCTCCTTTGAGGGGGAGGATCAAAAATCACTGGATTATTCTCTATGGATGTGTGTGTGATACTATTCCCTAGCTTCCCTGCCAGTGTTCCCCCCCAAAAATATCCCAGCACTTTAACAACATGTAAGAGGAAAGGGAAAATATTGAACATGAAATCCTAGGAGGTCAGCTTAATTTAAGCCATGTCTCTGCCCATAAACGGAAACTGTAAATACATAATAGAAATTAAACACAAAGAATGACTATTTACCCAGGAAATGTACACTCAGATATTTGCCGAGGGTGAAAAATAAAGATGTGATTTTTTTTTCCCTACAGCTTAAGAAGGCGTCACAGGTTTTTCAGGGTGACCTTTAGAAGTCAATATCACAGAGGGCAGCTACCAGGCTGAGCCCGAAAATAGACTTTGAGTCTATTGTCCTATAGTAAACTCTTCCAATGTCATGGATGACAAAAGGACTGATCCCAGCTTTGAGGCTGGGCAACCTAGCTCCAGAGCCTAACTCCAGCCATGCATGTAGAAGAGGCTCTGTGGTATCAGAAGACCTGAGACTGAGTTCTTACTGTGATCTTAGATAGGTCACTTAGCCTTTCTTGGGGTGAAATTAGATAAGGTTTGTGGCAGAATCTGTGCGCCAGGTTTCCCAGGAATCCCAAATCAGGATTCAGGGTTTGATTGTGCATAGGAACTGGGAAATCTGGTGATTACAAGTCTATTTCATGAATTGATATTCATACAAGTAAGAGGTAATTATGAACTTGTACAAGAAGGTAGATGGGGATGGAGAAGGAAAATAGGATTATGGTGAGGATAGTATATCTAATCGCCAGCCCAAAGCTTATTGGGTCAAAGGCTGAAGCTGAGGAATTGTTTTATTTTCAACTTCAATTTTATGAGGCCTGAGACCTACTCATGAGCATATGTAGAAACACCTGGGAAGTTCGAGAAATACCAGGAGCAAAGTGAGAAAGAAGAAGATGATGATTGGGATACTGGGCACTATGTTTGTAGAGGATCTGATCCAGGGAATTTGGGTAAAAATCTTAACATGACTTTGCTTCTCCAAACATAAAAGGCCATTAATCCTCACAGTAGGATAAGGAGGTAAATATTATCCCATTTACCCCATTTCTGAGCTTCAAAGAGTTTAGAGAGATGGGTGAAGTTAGTGCTATTACGTGTGTAAAATGTTTTGAACTAAAGTTTTACTAAAGAATGACTGTCCTTTCTGGCATATCACACCACCTTTAAGCCTCATATTCTATTCCTTTGCCTATTCATGGCTGTAAAATACCTAAAGCAAACCAGCAACAAGCAAGGATGCTCCACTGGTTTTAGATACAACACAATTAATAGCATCAAAAAGAGGGTTAGTAGCATTTGGGGCTGAAAACAACCCAGGCATAAAAATCAGGAAGCTTAAGTCTTCATACTCTGTATAAACTCTTTTCTTGGGTTCACAAGAAAACAGAATGGATATTCAGAGTGAGATTCCTCTCTCACTGGTCTTCCGAAAGTCAAACAGTTTCTTTATCTAACTCTGCTTTCCCTGGGAGAATGGCTCAGTTACTGTAGCTCTGGCACTTCTTGTTTGAGATTTAAGTTGTTGCGGCCAGCCTTGGTGGGCCACGGAGCAGCAATGGAGAGCGGCTCTCCCAAAAAAGCAGTTTCAACTGCTTTTAATGTGGCGACCTTAGGTTGTAAAGGAAAATCTCATAGAAGGTGTGATTCTCTCTAGCAGTTTTAGTTTTAGCTCAGGTCATATCTGAGATGCCTGGATTTCTTAAACCCTCAGTAGACCCACAAATCTTGATTTTCTTGGAAGAAATTTCAGTCATATATAGTTGATCAACTACAGAGCCTTCGCATGTTTTGGAGATAGAGCATGTGGTTGCATGGGACCAACATCTCCTATCTTGTGATATTAAGTCAGCTCTGCCTGAGGAAATCATTAAGCCTTTTTATTTTAGAAAAAAGTTTATATATATATATGTATATATATATCATATATTCTATATTGCATATAATATATTGTATATCGTATATATTATATATATAATTGACTCAAAAGTTAGTCTTTCTATTTATGTTTGTTCATCTCTTCATATTTATGGAGAGTGCTTTACATTTTCACATCCATTTTTACAAAGTGCTTTTACATCATTTTCTCATTGATTCTCACCAGTTCTCTGTGGTTTTGAAAAGGCAGATAAGACTGTCCCTCCACTTTACAGATGTGGATATTTGAGTCCAAGAAAGTTTAACTGACATGATGAGTCTTAAGGCTAACAAATGGCAGAGGTATTATGACTTCTTATTCTATGCACTGATTCAGATTTATTTACCTATCACTACAAAACAAACAACGCCAAACTTAATGCTTACAGATTCAGAGGATCAGGAATTTGGATAGGGTACAGGGGGGATGACCTATCTCTGCTCCTCAATGTCTGGGGCTCCAACTAGGCAGAATAGCTGGGAGTGACTAAAATCACTGGGGTTGGAATCATCTGGAAGCTTCTTTACTCACATGGCTAGTACCTGGGCAAGCATAGCTACAACACTCATCTGGGACTATAAACCAGAATACCTACATGCCATGGCATCTCCATGTGGCTTGGATTCCTCACACTATGGCATCTGTGTATTGAGGAGCATCCCAATAGTGAATATCTAGAAGAAGAGTATATCAGGAGAGTTAGGCAAAAGCTGTCTGTTAGTGACAAATGAGTCATTAAGCCTAGATTCAATAGAAGGAGACTCTCAGTGAAGTGGCAAGGTCAGAATCAGAATACATGGGATGGGAGATACTGTTGTAGCTATCTTTGAAAAATAGTTTTCCACAGTAAGCACAAATATATTTCCTACACATATAACATGGGATGAAAGAGAAATGTATCTGAAAGAGGGCTATGTTATGAAATAAATAATCAAATATTAAAAGCTTTCCTACAGATCAACAATAATAGATAAGGAAATAAAGTAGAAAAAATGGGGATGCCTGGCTGGCTCAGCGGTTAAGCACCTGTCTTTGGCCCAGAGCATGATTCTGGAGTCCCAGGATCGAGTACCACATCAGGCTCCCTGCACGAAGCCTGCTTCTCTCTCTGCCTGTGTCTCTGCCTCTTTTTCTCACACACAAATAAAATCTTTAAAAAAAGTGGAAAAATGCTAAATTTATATCAGCACAAAATATAAAAGAATTTAGAAAAAAAGTAACAAAAATTATACGGTACTCGTATGAAGAAAATCTTAAGTATTCTGAAACAGATTTAAAAACTAGAATAGGGGATCCCTGGGTGGCGCAGCAGTTTGGCGCCTGCCTTTGGCCCAGGGCGCGATCCTGGAGACCCAGGATCGAATCCCACGTCAGGCTCCCGGTGCATGGAGCCTGCTTCTCCCTCTGCCTGTGTCTCTGCCCCTCTCTCTCTCTCTGTGACTATCATAAATAAATAAAATCTTAAAAAAAAAAAACTAGAATAAATGAAGAAAAATATATTGTTTCCTCATAGTGTCATTTCTGACCAAACTCAATATATCATGTTCTTCAGTATTTTTTTGGTTATAAGTGTAATTTAATTGCAAGAAAAAGCTCAACATAGAATTATATGAATTCAATAATATTAATGTGAAGTTACCATATGTAAGAATGAAAGTACTAGAATAGACAATAGCCTTATATTATAAAGGAATTCAAAGCCCATCAGATGTGAAAAATGTTATGAAGTTTCAATAATTTAAATAAAATAACTTTTTATAGTTAATTGGATAAGCATATGCTCAAGACAGTCCCAGGTTACATCTCTTGTCTAAGTATAATTATAATTCCTTTTACTCTCAAAGCATCCTTGTTTGAATGATGAACTATATGGCCATCCTACAATTAATACTTAGCTTTACTCTCTTCTCAAGCCTCACTGAAATAACAGTAAATATATTTTTTTAAATATTAGTCACATGGTCCAAGAGAAGAAAAGGATGGATAAATGAATGGATGGATAGATGGAAGGATGGATGGATATATGGAGGGAGAGATTGATGGACAGATGGATAGATGGAAGGGATAGATGAGTGGATAAGTACATAGGTAGGTAGACAGATAGGTATATGGGTGGACATACAGGTAGTTGTGTAGATATATAGATAATAAGTGAATTGATCATTCAATCAATAACCAACCAATAACAAGAGATCAAATAGTGATGTGTAGATTTGGTGAGAATTAAAGCTGGATGTGAGGATCAAAAGTTACTTTGGCTGTATGGGGAGGAACTCTCTGGAAGAGATTAAATTTTAGTTGTGATTTGAATGGGAAGAAGCAAGTCATTCTAAGAGCTGGGAGAGATGCTTTCTGTTCAGGAACAATAATTAGTGCAAAGCCCATAAGCTAAGACTAAACTTAGCTTGCTCGAGTAACTTAATGCCTATGTAGCTGAAGCACTGTACCCATAAAAAATGAAGTCTGAAAGGTACGCCAGACCACTTAGAGCTCTGCAAGCAAGATTACGAAGCATGAATTTCACTCTAAATGTGATGTGAAGCAATTAAAGAATTTTAAGAAGAGGAGTAATATCTGACACACATTTTTAAATGGAACAGGTATGGAGAATGAGCTGCGGAGATGCAAGAGTGGAAGCTGGCTACTCAGGACTGTTGCAGTGGTCTTAGCAAGAGGCAATAGTATCTTAGGCAGGAACAAGAGAAAGAAAGGTGAAGAGAAGGGTTTGGATTTGGGAGGAAGAGTCAATAGGACTTGCAGAAGATCAGTGAATGTGACTGCATAGGAATGTAAAACTTGTATATTAAAAGGGCCATCAACAGGATGCCTGGGTGGCTCAGTGGGTTAAGCGGCTGCCTTTGGCTCAGGTCATGATATCTAGGTCCTGGGTTTGAACCTTGCATTGGGCTTCCTGCTCAGTGGGGAGCCTGCTTCTCCCTCTCTCTCTGCCTCTGCCTCTCCCTTTGCTTGTGTGTTTTCTCTCTAATTAATTAATTAAATCTTTTAAAAAGAGCGCTATAAACAAAGTCAAAAGTTAAATGACAAATTAAGAGAAAATATGTGTAACATTAGTATAATAAAGGGCTAAGATAAAATATATTTGGTGTGTATAAAAAAGATTAATATCAAAAATATATAATGAAGCTATACATCAATAAAAGATAAGCTACCCAATAGAAAAGTGTGCTACACTATAAACAGATAATTTATAGAAAAGTTACAAAGGGAAATAACATATACAAAATATTCAAAATGCTCCCAATAAAGACTTAAAATATTGGGACGCCTGAGTTGGTCAGCAATTGAGCGTCTGCCTTCAGCTCAGGCATCCCAGGATCCGAGATCGAGTGCCACATCCGGCTCCATGTGGAGAGCCTGCTTCTCCCTCTACCTGTGTCTCTGACTCTCTCTGTGTCTCTCATGAATAAATAAATAAATCTTTTTTAAAAAAGGCTTAAAATATCACTTCAGTTTTTCTGATTAGAAAAAAATTGAAAGTTGTGAAATTGAAAATTAAAAATATACAAGTTTAGGGCGCCTGGGTGGCTCAGTGGTTGAGCAACTGTCTTTGGCTTATGTTGTGATCCATGGGTTCTGGGATCGAGTTCCACATCAGGCTCCCTGCAGCGAGCCTGTTTCTCCCTCTGCCTATATCTCTAACTCTCTCTGTCTCTCTCATGAATAAATAAATAAAATCTTAAAAAAAAATAAAAAAATACAAGTTTATTCTGTAAGAGTTGAGATTATGAGGAAATACATACTCATATTCTACTAGTGGGAATATAAATAAATATGGAAATTTTGAGGGAAACCTCTATATCTATAAAATTTTTTAATTAACAAAATTGAAAATAAGTATCTAGAGAATTCCTAGAGATGCCCCTTTAGATGTATACATGGAGGTATATAAAAATATTTGTTGCAAGAATATTTGTAATGAGGGAAAGAAGGAAGAAGGAAATCATCTACTTGCCCATTTTTAATGACATCATAAAATATAATGGAGCATATAAATAAAGAATGACATTGATATATATGTACTTACTTGGACATATCTGTATGACATTGTCAGGAGAGGGAAAATCAAGTCATAAAATAGTCTGAGGAATCTGGTTTTATTTATCTGGAGCAAACTAAAGCTGTAGTGAACATATATCGATATATAGAATACTATCTGGTAAGCTCTATGTTAAATGTGTAACAATGGAGCAACAGTGAAGTAGGGAATTAGTTGCTCTTGGTCATGGGAAAGATGATGGGTACAGAAGCACTTTCACTTCTAACTCCATACACTGCTTGAATGTTTCATAGCATCACTTGAGTAATTCTCTTAAAACATTTTTATTTTTTATATATTTTTAAAGATTTTATTTATTCATGAGAGACACACACACACACAGAGAAAGAGAGAGAGAGAGAGGCAGAGACACAGGTAGAGGGAGAAGCAGGCTCCATGCAGGGAGCCTGATATGGGACTCGATCCCGGGACTCCAGGATCACGCCCTGGGCCGAAGGCAGGCACTAAACCGCTGAGCCACCCAGGGATCCACCTCTCTTAAAACATTTTTTTAAAGATTTGTTCATTTTTTAAATAAAACTTAGAGTCTTAGTAATCATTAATGTCTTTGAAATAATTATATCAATACTCTTCTAGGAGCTAAAATGCTAGATAGTTGTGAACCTTTTGAGGGAATTCAAATTTAATAAATCTTGACTGAACGAGGATCACATGCATACAGTTCCACATAGAATCTGGTCAAGTGGCATGAAAGAAGCCCAAAGGAAGGGCTCCAGGGGAAGTGTCCAATGACTTTGCAGGGCAGTGATCTCTAGCCTTTCTGAGTCTCCTTTTCTTTACCAATGAAATAAAGTACTGCCCAAAGCAGCTTTACAAACTCTTTTTTCTTTCTCTTGAACACTTTTAAATCTTCAAAATGAAATCTTCTAAAAAATCTCACTATTTAAAAAAAAAATCTCACTATTTAAAACTGATGAACACAGCATTTTTCTGGTCAAAGGAAGTCAAGGGCCAGAGCCCCAACCCCTCTACTTTCTGGACATCCATGTGGGCTCCTCCCAGGGTACCTGAGGCCCTGTAGAACCCCTATAGTTTAAAGCCTTTTTATCTCTACGAGGACATCTTTTTTGCTTACTAGGTATAATTTATGAGAGCCAGCCAAACGAAAGCCCCAATGAAGACAGTATGTTGTGTTGGTAGAATATGAGGAGGGACATGAGGAAGGAGAAGCTAAAAAGGGTAGCATCTCTTATGCTGTTAACTCATGTTAGGCATTTCAATACCTCCCTTGGTTTAATCCTCACAATCACCCTGTAATTTTATCCTTATGAGGAACTTAGCCTTTTGAGGAAATGAAGAAACCAGGAGAAAAGGAACTTGCCACAGGTCATACAGTAGATACTGATCTAACATTTTAAACAGATTTGCCTAATTATAAAGGTCATACTGGCTAGGCCTGGAGCATCACATCCTACTAGAAGAAAGGAGACACAACTAATAATAGCAAGGCTGAGGGTTTTGGGGGCTGGGGACTGCAGGGGATTCCAGAAGAGAGGAAGTAGAAGGACTGCAACATCAGCTTCCTGTACTTCCAAGTTTTGCCTGGGACGATATCTTCTAACTATCTATCTGAAACCTAAGATTATCACATGTGAAACAAGTTAAGGAAAACATGAAGCAGCGTATAATTTAGCTATTCAATCACATGGTATATTCTAGAATTTGGAGAGCTTTGAGTTATTTCTTAAAAGTGATAATAATTCCTACTACTTTTGTTCTATCCTCTCCAGAGCTGGTAGAGGTAGGGTTGCAGTCAGTGCCTATGGTCAAAGCATCACTATGTGTATCCAGCATGACATACTCACACACATTCATGCTAACAGAATTCCATAAATCTGCCTCTACAGCAGGACCAATTGACCTAAATGCCTACCCTAATAGGTAGGGCTTTTTCTACATGCTAATGATCTGTTTGCTAGTTGTCCCTACTTGTAACCTACCATTGTAAATGTAATTTACATTATTTTCCAGGTAGGTGATTCACAGAACACTCACGTAAGAGCTGAGTCATCTTGGAAGACAGCCCCAAATCTCTCCTGCACAGCAAGCTTTAGAAAAGATCATCCTTTGTGGAATGCAAACAAAATGGCCTCCACTGTTGGTCAATGTTCACAAGAGTTATTATAAATCCTGACATTTTTATACTCAGTTGAATCTAATTGTGTCCTGTCAATAGAGCATCTGCTCACAAATTATGCAGAAGCAGCCTGAGGTACAACTTAAGCCTCCATGTTCCTGTCATATAAAACTGGGAGCACTTTGTCCTCTATGCTGGAAGGTTAGGCAAGATTTACATTGAATATAGCCATGATAATCAATAACTGATACTCACGCTAGCTAGGATGCACATTTTTCTGAGTCATCACATTCTTCAGTTTGAAGGTGAATAAAATACTGGCATACCCCCAATTCAAATCATTCCTTCAACTGCTATTTATATGAAAGGGAATTTAGAATAGTTAAAAAAAAGAGAAGAATTTACCACGACAGCAAACACAATTTTAATTTTCATATAATTTAAGGAACACTGACAATTTCACAGGACAAACAGCAGATGTGTAGTCGACATGATTTTTTATTCAAAAAAGCAGACAGGAACTGTATCTATTCCTACATTATCCCCCTGGCTACTATGACCTGGCATGCAGTTGTTGCTCAATAAATGTTGATTATGTAATAAATAAGACTTAGCTGTGGGACTTTGAGTAGTATAATATCCACTACTATTTGAAGACAAACTTTAATTTTCCTGTTGAGGTTTAAGTTAGTACTCTCTTGTCCATTGTAGTAGAATGCCCATCATAGATTTTTTCCTTTTCCTCTCTAGAGAAAGAAGCTTATAGTGGCCTAATATCCCAATTTGCCATGTCTATGACTAAAGCCCTGATGTAATTATTAATGCTACCCTTTCAGAAATGTCCCAGTTTAGGAAACAAATTTAACAAACTATACAGTCATCTAGAAAAATGCCATAAAATTAACTTTATATCACTGGAGATTGTGCCCTAGGGATAATGATCCTTCCCCAACTAAAAGACTAGCTGTGAACCTTGGAATCACTCTGAAAACTACTTAGAAAATAAAATACCTTTGAATTACTAAGGTATCCTCAGAAGAGAGGTTGCACCATTGTTCTTAGTATGAGGAAATCAAACTCTTTCAATGACTCCAAAGGAGAGTGGGGAGCTGTAGTTGTGTGCCTGTAAGTGGCAAGATGCTACTAGTACCCTGAGAGGTACCTCTATGGGAGTCAAACTTAGTGTTCAGAGAGATGTTGGACTCACTCTAAGGACTCAGAGTCCTAGGCAATGTCTAGATCAGTCTAGATCCATACATCCAAGACCGGTAAAACAAACACCACCTCTCCTGGGAGCAGTATTTAACAATGACATCATGTGGACAGTCAGAAGCAGTGGGAGCTGATCAGACTCACTTTCTTTCTTGCTGGGATATGAAAGCCAGGTTCTTGCCTCTTCCCTGCTCCCTAATGTTCTTAGAGGCCAGAAAAGGCAAACAAAGCAGAAAGAATTCAAAAGATTGCTTGAAAAGAATAAAAGAAAAGTGGATTTAATTTAATACCCAGTGTGCAGAGGAATTCACCCAAGATGGACAAAAATAATCGGGCCTAAATGATAACAAAAAAATTTTTAGTACTTTGAGAAGAGGTCTTGAACACAGAATGTCTATACCTGGAGTTGTTCAAGTTCCATTGTGGCTTGTAGTCAGACACATGATCTATTTGGGTCCTAAAGTCAGACAATGACTAGGATCTTCCACATCTGAATAATGCACTATAAGTTAGTTCTAGGCTTGATAACAAAGACCAAAGGGCAGTCTTTTCTTTGTCCAAAAAGAAATCTAGAATGATGGAAAAATATTAATTCTTAGAAGTTTCAGGACAAAGACATGGTTTATAAAGCTTAGAATTGTTTGTAGGACCATCTGAAACTGAGAAGTTTTCTCTACACTCAGAGGTATATTAGAATGACTGCCAGAAAAAATTAAGACTCTGAAAACCAAAAGCCAAATCTAACAGTACTACTGGACATAAGCACTTCTCTTTTTAAATACTAATCATTTATATCATTTCAAGGATATTTCTTTAGAAACACCAGGAAACTCAATGAAAAAGAGTGTACAGAATGGATAGAAAACAAGAGCACTAGAAAATTTATAGTAAAGATACATGTGGGATACCTGGCTGGCTCAGTCCATAGAATATGCTACACTTGATCTCAGGGTTGTGAGTTTGGGACTCATGTTGGGTGTAGAGATGACATAAAAATAAAATCTTTTTAAAAAAGGGAAAAATACACGTAAAAAAGATTGATAAGAACAAAGAAAGAAAGAAAAAAAAAACCAAAGAAAGAAATGCAAGATAAAATTACATCAGAGTACAAGGAAGATAGAACCTAGAAGGTCCCCAAACATAGTCTATGCCTTGAGAAAACTACTGGTATTATACTATTTTAGGGGGAAACTCCTCAAGACAAAAGGATAGCCAAGAGATATGAATGCATTTAGTCTAGAAAAAAATAATGAGCGGGAATCTGAAATAAGATCCTAAATGTAGAACTAATTATTTTTCTTTTAAGTACAAGACCAATATTTATTTATTTATTTTTAAAGATTTATTTATTTAAAAGTACAGGGTATGAACAAGAGGGAGAGGGAGAGAGATAAATCTCAAGCAGACTCTGTGCTGAGTGCAGAACCCAGTGTGGGGCTCCATCCCACTACCCTGGGATCATGAACTGAACTGAATCAAGAGTCAGATGCTCAAATGACTGAGCCACCCAGGTACCCCCAAAGCCAGTATTTATATAGCCTCGTGTTTGCATTCATAATTAGGTAAAATGAGAGGTGGCACAGTGAGTCACCCATATATGCAGTCATCGATCTGGTCAGAATATATGTTGAATTCTCTGATCACTAATTGAACAGCTCTAAAAGATGGCACACGGAAATCTTCCACAGCGTATAGTCTGGGTCAGGCCCTCACTTCCATGAAAAATAAATTCATTTCTTTACAAAGAGCTTGGAGCTTCAGAGGGAAACCTACAGGTTGAATCTCAGCTCTCATCTCAAGGAAAGTTGAAAAGGGTTAGTTGCTGCCAATTATTAAATACTTCCATTGTCGGCTATTTGGTGGTGAGGTGTCATTTTAAAAAACTGGTTTCCCTGATAATTATGCAGCATAGGATTTATGTTCTAACTTCTCTGAGATGTGGTCAGTGGTTTCCCAGGTATGAAACAGAAGTAGGTTCTTTGCAAAACTATATTCTCCAGTCCCTCTTCACAGCATCAAGTTCTGATTTTGGAAAACAAAACTCTCAGTGAGGACATCATGATTGATCTAATTAGTAAACTGGATCCCTTTAAGAATTGTTTTTGAGTAACACTTGACATGAAATGAATCATTTCATTAATAGCCAAGCAAAAGAGCTTGTAGAATTTCACTCTCCTTGTCACCACCCCCTAATCCTATGAACTGATTGGGCTATTAAACAGTTATGAAACACATTTGTGAGAACCAAAGTCAAACACATAAAGGACATGTTAAGCATCCGGCAGGTACAAAAAGTAATCCTGTGTTACAGAACAGAAGACAAAAAGAATAATTGTGAACTAATCCAAGTAAACAGGATGTGCTGTCCTAATCAATTTAAAGTCAAACACAAGGATCTGTCAATCTGAATCAGGAAAGAAAACAAGGAAAAATTTCCCTCAGCCAGTATTCATTCAACAAGAGTGCCAGCAATGGTGGATGCATGACAAGGGAGGCTAGTGGGGTTTCATTGTTGCATAGATCCTGATTTCTAAAGTCTCACCTTGTTAAGGCTTTACTCTCTGACATGGGCAAGACATTCATTCATTTAACAAATATGTATTATTGATTCATACAGTGAATCAGGTTCCTAGCACACTGTATTTAATGCTTTCTTTTTTTTATATAAACTAAAGAACAATAACTACCCTTGCTTGCTAGTAAAATATGTGGAAATAATTTTGGATGCGACAAAATGACTCAGTTCTGGTTTATGTTTGATTAGTTGGTAAAAATGTGGCCATTAGCAAGCTAGAACCTTGGTTTTCTCATTTGTAAAATGGTTTGTAAACAACTGCTCCCATGTACTGCCAAGTATAAGCTCTTATAAAATTTTAAGTGTTGATAAATACTAGGCTAATTGTATGTTTTTCAACCAGAAGGGTGTGTTGGGCTTTTGAATGTCAGAGAAGTTTTGTTACAGAAAAGGATGGTTGGTAATTCCATCCTCCCCTTTGCTCTACTACTTCTCAATAGGCACTTGTAATACCTCGTCCTTCCCTTTGACAGTGACGGGCATACAGTGGAAGCCAGCCCTATTTTGTCACATAATCAGAAAGTTGCCAGAACCTCAGTCTGAAGCTGTGGTAACCATGCCCATACCATGTAAAGAATGGTGGTTTGCAGAATTAAGCCAGAACTCTGCTTCTCTAGCAGAAATGAGAGACAAAGAGAATTCTGATGGAATGTGAACTACTTCAAGTCTTCTGGAGACCTCACCAGGGACATCTTTCAGTTCTAATAAATCTTTCTTGTGTAAGCTAATTTGGATTGGTTTCTGTCACCAATGCAATGGCTGACCCATTGAAAAAGGCAGAGAAACTTACATTTTCATTGGGCTTGGATTATATGCTAGCTCTTTTTTTTTTTTTTTTTAAGATTTTATTTATTTATTCATGAGAGTCACGGGGGTGGGGAGGGAGAGAGAGAGAGAGAGAGAGAGAGAGAGGCAGAGACACAGGCACAGGCACAGGGAGACACAGGCTGCATGCAGGGAGCCTGACTTGAGACTCAATCCCGGGACTCCAGGATCACGCCCTGGGCCAAAGGCAGGCACTTAACTGCTGAGACACCCAGGGATCCCCCTATATGCTAGCTCTAAGAATGCATGGGATTGTAAAAAGTGGTCAGAACTCTTTTCTAAGGGACATTCAAAGCCATAGTGTCTGGCTTTGGTGAAAAAGAGATAGATGTTGATTTGTGGACAGGGCAGTAGGTCTGAAGTTTGTCTAAGGTCTGAGCTCAGGCCCCCAAAGCTATGCCATCTTGACCTTTAAGCCACAATTAAGGTATTAGAGGCATAAACAGGATGTTAATCCTGGCAATGCAACCAGGTAAGTTTTTGACTTTGAGCCACTCATATAGCTTCTCTAGGGCTGGTTTGCATCTACAAAATAAGGGTCTTGCACTACAAAGTGCTGTAATTCCTGAAGCTATCCTGAAAATTTGTCCTAAACAAACTAAAAAATGGACTCTAAGAAATGCTAGGAGTAGTGTGGATGGGGAGAGATTTAGAAGAAAATGGTCAATTAGGATTATGTTTCCTTTAAATAATATTTATAACATCCATAATAACTAAAACCTACAGTATTATGAGATGACAGGCACTGTTTGAAATGTTGACTCATTTAATCCTCATGTCAACTCTGTGAAATAGACACTATTATTATCCCCAATTTATAGCTGAAGAAACCAAGGCACAGAGGTGAGTAGCTTGCCCGAGGCTACACAATTAGCATGTCAGAAATAAAAACCTAACTAATGCAATTAGCATCCAAAATCCAAGCTCTTAATAACTGCATTATACATCTATTGTTAAGTGTGCCCACTTCTCTGCCTGACACAAAGTAAAACTCAACAAGTGCTCATTAACTTTTAGCAGATGAATCAAGTGACCTTTGTAAAGGTCATTTCTTTCAAAGCCATTGTGGCTGTAGTGGAGATACCTACCCACAGAGTTAGATATATTCTATTGGGGATATTTTCCAGCCATACACCCAAATGAACCCTCCTTTTTGTCATGTTCCCACCAGAGTTCTTAGAGCATTATGTGCAAAGCCTAATAACTTTTTGTTAAAGATAGGACAATCTCTGTGTATTTCCTTGGAAAATGGATTATACTAAACACACTGGCTTTTGACAAGCACTCCTACCTCATGTCAATGGGTAAAATCAGGAAACAAAGTCTTGGAGACAAGAGCAGAGAAAAAGAATCTGGTCATTAAAAATAAAAATACTATTTGTTTTCTTTCTCATTTGTTATATGAAGGCACTATTTTCTCTCATTAGAGTTCTACATAAAAAAGCCCTTTAAATTATTACTTTCTTAGCTCTCAGTTGGCAGAAACAACTTCTAGAACTTGTCTACAATTTGGACCATGTCCCTATAATAAGATTTGCTGAAGAAAAATATTAAGTAGGGACGCCTGGGTGGCTCAGTGGTTGGGTGTCTACCTTTGGCGCAGGGTGTGATCTCTGGGCCCCAGGATAGAGTCCCACCTCAGGCTCCTGCAGGGGGCCTGCTTCTCCCTTTGCCTATGTCTCTGTCTCTCTTTCTCTGTGTCTCTCATGAATAAATAAATAAAATCTTAAAAAAAAAAAAAGAAACAGTATTAAATAAATTGGAATTTAGATCAGAGTAAACTTTGATAAGTGACTTGACTATCCCTTTAAACTAGAATCAGATTTTCCTACATTCACTTTACTGTAAAGAATTCTATTGGTAGACTTAAATTCAGTGGTTTCAGAAAACCACTTCCTCATCAGAATACTGAGATAAAGTTTATTAGTCCATACCAGCAGAGCTTATCTAAGCAATGGAAAAGACCATTGTAATTATTATCTACTATGTGGTTTTACAAAAGAGCCGAAGTTTAGCAATTCATACTTCTATCGTACAACAGCTTTGAGGATCTAAGGAACAAAATGGCTTAAAGGTTAATTCAAACTCAAACTATGACAATTACTAGGGTTTGGAAAATTTGGATTATAAGGACAACCAATAGCTCTCATGTGATCAGAACAATAGCTGTGGAAAAAAACTATTAGATCACTCCATCTACTGATCCCCCTGCCGGTTCTAGAGAAGCAATTAGAGCCTCCCTTGCTCTGGTGTGGCTTCACAGAGCTCAAAGGGACAGCTTTAACTCCTTGTGGTGTAGCCAGGCTGGCGGTGGGCAGAGTTGTGGTGCTGCCTGTCCAGAAAGCGGGGATGAGGTGGGAGTGGGAGGGAGGAAACACCACCCAAGCTGACCGGACTGAGTCTGTAGGTGCTCAAATGTGAACCTTAAACAGGATATGTCAGGATTTCTTGCGCAGAAGTTCCCCGCATGTGGAAACACAGCTGGCGAGCAACACCTCTCCAAGCCCTGAAGACACAAACACTCCAAACAGGACAGCCTACTGCGTTCAGCCCATAGAAAAGCCCTGCCTGTTTAATCTCAGAAGTCTCTCCAGCTGCACCGGAATACAGGTGCAAGTCTTTACTTGTCAGATGACTTCTGAATTATTGGCAGGAGCTGTGTGACTGTCGTGGCTGTAATACTCTCTAGATGGAGATGCAGCTTTTCTTCAAAACTGTGCTAGAGGTTTGAGAGAGCCCCTACAGTGATGATAATCCCAACGTCACAAAAAGGTTGTGAGCGCCAGAAAATGAGAGTTTTTACTGTGAGAGTTATTTACTGTTACTCTCCTGCCCAGAAAATTAACTAATAAAAACTGAATTGAAAAGGTGACTCCTCCCTTCCTCCCTTTTGACAGTTTGAACAGATAAGAGTGATCCAGAGATGCTAGGCTGGAAATACATTTTTGACCTTGGGCCCAAATTTAGATGGCTTCAGAAGTATTCCATTTCAAAGAAGGTAGCAGAAACCTGTGGGAGGAATCTTCGATCTTTATTTTGAGGGGTGAGATGAGGCTCGTCTTTGCCCTATGGGGCCACACACTCTTAGAACAGTGTTCATAGCTAATACTGTAGCCAGACTTGAAGATGGCCTCTAACCATCTCTGCCTCATGGTATTCAGACATTAGAATAGTTCTCTGACACTTTGTTCCAAAGTTGCAACAACAGAATATAGCACAAGTAATAATATGTCATGTCTGAGATTAGGTTTTAAGAGGCTATGGCTTCCCTTGGGGTATTCCCCACCTGCCAGCCCTTGCTTTATCATTCACTCAGGGAGAGCAGTGTGCCATATTTAAGCAGCCTTATGGAGAGGTTCACATGACCAGAATTTGCTGGTCTACCAACAGCCAGTGAGGAACTGAGATCCACCAGCCACTGTGTGAGTGAGCTTGGAAGCAGACTCACTAACCCCAGTCGAGCCTTGACATGACGGCAGCCCCAGCCAACTGCTTGGCAGCATTATCGTAAAAGCCTTTGAGCCAAAACCACCCAGTTCAGCTACACCCGGATTCCAAAATAAGTTGCTACATTTCAGGGTAACTTTGTTAGTCAGGAACAGATAACTAATATATAACTACAGAGCCTGTACTCCTTCACATAGTAGATATTCTACAAAACTCTCTTGGCTATAGGCATGAAGGAAGCAAATGTGGACATAAATAGCTAATGAAGAGTCCAATTGGATTACAACATTTTTTCAGTGGCCCTTGATTTAAATATTTCTGTCCAGCTACCCCAGAACCAAAACCATCATCCTTGCCTCTTGGAGAAGACTGCATCGTCCCTTTCTAGTTTGACTATTACTGATTTTAGTTGAAACAGAGCTGTGCTCCTCTAGGTTATTTTAAGCTATCCCTTAGCTGCCTGAAATGTTCCCATTCCACATCCATTTGTTCATTCATTCAACAATAATGAGTGCCACTATTCTAGATGCTGGGGCTATAGCACTGAACAAAACCAATAAGGCTCCTAGCCTCAGAAGCTTACATCTAGCATACTGCCCTGATAAGCTCTCTCCCTGTCCTTCTGACCTTTTCTACCAGCTCCCTGGGCCCTGAGTCTCTATCTAAGCTCTTGCTTAAGAGGACCCAGGACTTGACAACCCTTTCAATGGGAGCCTGAAAGACACATTTCTTCTGTAAGAGGTAGCATTTATAACAACTCTTAGCAATTACTGGTAGGCATTTAGCCCATAATCAACAACTGCCTAATGCACAGTTATGGGCATGGCACATTCATTGGAGGTAGGCATTTGACCCACATACCTTGCTTCCATACTGCTAATGTATATGTTCCTCATACCTCACACAGTCTTAATAAATCATATTTTATTAGCTGATAGACATTATGATGTGACATTTTCTGCCCAATATCTAACTGGACTTGGACCATGCAGATCAGTAAGATACAAGCAATTCAATTACATAAAAATTGGATAATAGTACCTGAAATGCATTATGTGCCTGAGATGATTTTTCTATCCTCCTTGGATCATCTTTATTCTAGCACAAAGTCTAAGTTAGAGGAGAACTATTCATGTTTCCTAGGTCATGGAATCTAGAAAAATATATATGTTATGAAAACATGCACAAGACAGTATTTCCTGACTCAGCCTCAATCGGCTTTGGTTCCTCCCAAGAAGTATGAAAATTCTCAAAAAAACTGTTTTTTCTGTGTTCCACAAGGACTCTGGCTGGTACTTTTCTTCTCCTGTCCTAGATTCATTCCCACTGTGGACAATAAAGTCGACAGCCACACCGATGCCCACTAAAGGCCCAAAGCCCCCTGCTAAGGCTGCACACCTCTGAGCCAAGGACGTTATCTCCTGAAACTGTGAGGCCCCTTTCGGGCAAAGCTGCTGAAACTATTACATAGGAACCAGGCATTAGTCTGGGTGTGAAGGAATCACTTGAGGGGCTGGCCAGTCTCACTTCTTTTCTCTAGTACCGGTTACCTTTTCTTTCTGAAAATGAAATTTGGCTCAGGCTACTCGTAAACATACCACTTCCCTACCTGCTTTTCGCAAAAATTTCAGACTTGTTCATGTGGGCCTAAATGCTAAGTGAGCTTAGTTTAGGCTTAAGCTAAGATCCCTGATTTAAGGGTATCCTAGGAAAACTACTTTTCGGCCAATTTAACTGTGTGCTTCCAGAATAACATTATTTGTGAAAGTCACCAGAAAGCCTGGAAAACTTCAGCTGGCAAAAGCATACAGACCAAAAACTGAATGCATTCATTAATCCTGCTTAAATTTATTGACAAAAACCTATTTCCTGCCTTCAACATTTTCATTTCTAGAATTAAGTTTTTGAAACAGAGTTAAGGGTTTTAATATCTTATTCAGTAGATTAATTTTTAGAAAGCCTTTGAAAAATAGGATGACAAGTTCGGCCCATTATAAAGAGGAGAAACTTTGTTTTAGAGAAAGTGAATTTTTTTAGTTGCCAGAAAAGGAAACTCTAAAGTTGATGTTATGTTTAGCTGTGATTTTAAGCAACAACATATAGTTTCTTTTCTGTGGTTCAGAGATAAAAGAGGGTTTTAACGAAACAGGTAAGACCATGAATTCAAATTACATTCATAGCTTTTTCCTCTTACCCTGCTTCCTCATTACTTGCGTGTGTTCTATTTATTTCCTTAAAGTTACATTTTATAAGACAAATTTGTTTTTCATAAAAGATACATGTTGGATTAAATATACCTCAAGATAAGATAAATTAATTAAGATGAGGAAAATTTATAACCCAAAGCTATGAAAAAGAAAATTATGGGAGTAGATAGATTCAAAACTAAAATAACCATGATATTTTGGTATTGTATTAAGCAACAAATGGAATAATAGACTGACAACTTTGCGTTTTCCTTGCCAGTAGTTCATAAAAGTACCATTTGTAATTTGCATTCTATATTGACCTAAAAGATTTTTAAAAAATTAGTCCTTATACACTCAGAAGAGTTCCTGACTGATGAACATACATAATCATTTTAGATAATGAATTAATAAATATATCTGGAGATATCAGAAAGTAGAAATAATACATCTTGAAAAAATGTATTAAGAAGTTATAAAACATTTATATTGATTATTTCAGAGTAGGAGAAAGGTCATTGTTTTCTTCTTTCTACTTTTTTTGTTACTATATGGTTTTATATAAAAAAAACAGATTTTACATTAGAGAAAAGTTTAAAAAGAAGAATAGGAAAACAACTGCCCAACCCCACTGTTACTTTTGTCCCTTTCCTTTGGTAGAACATAGCAGTAATGAGCTAACTGAAAACTGGTCCAGTTCAGCTCTTCTCATTCAGGTGCTGATCCTACAATGCCCCGTGGGATTATGTAGAATGGTACACACCTAGGAGCCAGGCTAAGCATGCAGATTGTTCTCCCTCCCTCTCTCTCTCTCTCTCTTTTTGTATACTAACAACTACCTCAAGCGACAGGTGATTATTGCCCTTTTTTGTTAACAGAAGATGACAGTCACCTTTAGGATATAGCAAGCAAAGTGTGACTTAAAGCCTGACTACCTTTAAGGAGAGAAGGTCACAATGCCAGGATGGATCATGACTAAGAGGAGAGCAATATTCAAAGGGAGCAAATATCTTCTCCAGAATTTTGGACTTTATGGTAAGCTTTTCTGTGAATAAAGATCTATGCATTGCCTTTTAGAACACTTCCATTTTTATATTATATTCTTCTATCGGTGAGCTATGAGTTCAGAATACAGACCCATAACTCACTAGTTTTATTTCCCTGCCTCCAAGCAGAAAGCAAAAAATGGAGCCATTAAATGCCTATGAAAAGAGAAAAAGAATCTGTATGTACAGGCATGTTCTCTATAAATATAAATAGCAGGATATCAGACTAGAGAAGGTATAAGATTATTTCAGTGGTATCCAGACATTAATGAAAGCCAATTTGCAATTAGGTAATTAACATAAGAGCCAGTGGTAACAAGCAATGTGTACCTATTCCAAACATCTTTGCTACAAATTGCTGTTAAAAGCTTCTCCCTGCATTTTCTTTGTCTTTCCAAGGAATGGTGATGATATAAGGTAATTCACAGTGACTGCAGAATGCTGCATGTTATTTCATGCAGGCCATTTAGTAACTATGTCAGGTAACCACACAGCAAACCCTTTTAATTACAAGATGGAACAGCTTCCGTTACTATGCTTCAGGCTCTCTAGTTAACCTTGAACTAAAGGTTCATTCTTACAGTTTTCATTTGTCCCCAGTTGTGCTCCACCAGGCTGCCAGGGCTGAAATGACTGGTTGTAGGTTCTGGAGCTTCAGACAC
The DNA here is from genome assembly GCF_011100685.1 of Canis lupus familiaris. Taxonomy (NCBI): domain Eukaryota; kingdom Metazoa; phylum Chordata; class Mammalia; order Carnivora; family Canidae; genus Canis; species Canis lupus. The sequence goes on from NC_049232.1 coordinate 16,975,370, forward strand.
ACGGGGATGCTCCCTCATCTCTATGCTGGGTACCGCAGGCTTGGCTGCAAATGCTGCTGGGATCCACCTGGTCCTACTTATCAACACTCGACAAATTCTGCTACTCACAGGCTCCATGAAGAAAGTAAAAATGTAATTTTTAAAAAAAATGTAATTGTTGATGACTCAGGCCCCACTGAGGAACAAACGGAACAGAGCTTCCCTAACAGCAAATTTAAGCAAAATACATGCATACCTACATATATTCATTGTCAGTAATATAGAATTCGGGGTTACTTCCCTCTAGCATTCTTTCTCATTTTTCCTCACTAGAAAATGGTGATTCATTTAGCTATGTGTGGCTAAGAAAAATGCATCTACCACATTTAGCTATGTGTAGCTAAGAATCATACACCAGCTATAGTCTTACATATGCCTTCTTTTTTTTCCATCACCTTAGTTACATGTTATCTGCTGAGAGTCCTCTATTTTGAGATTGCTCCATTTTGTATCTTAGTATGTGTCAGGGCAGTTGTTTCCTTTAGCAAAGGTTGACATGCTAATTTGCAGGGCATATTCAGTGTCTTGGATGGTAACTACTCAAAATTCAATTTTCAAATGCACATAATGAATTGTATTTATAGCTCTGGCTATTGCTCTTCATTATTTTGTAGGGAACACATACCGAAAGTTGGAAACAGAGACCTTCGTGGACCCTCTGTAAAATACCTGCCTCTGTGAATGGCTGCCCTCGAGTGCCCTGGCTTTTGACAGTGCAAGAATGACTGCCTTTTGGGGCTGGACTGTACTATGGGGGAGAAACTAGATCCTATTTGTGCAGAAATGGATCACCTCATTGAGAGCTTTCTGTAACTACAACTACCAGAGGCCTATTGCTTAACTATTTCATGACCACATTAATATAGAGTAACACTGTTATGTGTAAAAGAAGCCTCCATCTTTTTTTTTCCTTCTTTCCGTGAGGCTTAGGGGGATGGGCAGTGACAGAGAGTTTAAGTGAAATGTTTTGATCCACATTAGAAAAGTTTTAGTTTACCTACAAATTGCATACTAAAAGTTAAAATATTTCACATTGCAGAGAAATAACAACATGGTTTTCTTGACCTTAAAAGACTCAACATTTCTCATTTTCGTAAAGGCTGATAGCTAACCTTATCCTGCCTTGGAGTCCTGAGTTAAAGAGGCATCCCCAGCAAACATGTCCTAATCTACTTCTCCTTCAGGATCAAATTCTTCCTAATGGGGCCCTTCTCCTAATTTCCTGTCTTGTTTCAATACTCCCCTGGTCTGAACTTATAGAGTCTTCCTTGACTCATACTCACAAGCCCCACACATATTATCAGGTAGTAAAATCTTGTATTTTTCGAACCAAAAAGACAGGAAAGATATATTCAATTTTTAAAACACCTAGTGTAAATTATATATTTACCCACAAAACCACAGAGATGTATTTGTTTTGGCTGGAATTATTTTACATCAGCAAAGTAACTTATTATCTCAGGATTATTAAAACATTCCACTGGCTTTTGATGGCATCAGAAGAATTCTTGAAACATGAATTGTAGATTAGACTTAAACTTAAAATGTTCATCAGGTAATTGACCTTGGATATGGGTACAGTGACAAAGACCTGCAACTGAATGCAGTAAAATTTTATAGGTCTGCTCATTTGGTGCTTATCACAACCAGAACAATAATGTGACTTTGAGCCCTAGATGATTATTGGATGTTCGTTACAATCTGAATGCATTATAATAGGAAAAATAATAACCTCAGATGGAACATTTTTTCCCCTTGTTTAGTTAAATCCAGTTTGCTTCATTAACAAAATCTTTGGAATTATGGAATCACAGTTGGTAGAAAGACTGGGAATCACTAGCATTGCTGAGCTATAAAATTGCTCTTGTGTCCATCACAAATCCAACTGCAATTGCCCTAGTTGACTTCCTTCCCTTTTAGTTGGCCGTTATGGAAGACTTCTACGTAGGCTTCCATCCTTTTGCCTCTCTTGGTTATATATACTTCTACTCCATCTTGATCCAAAATTTTCAACCCATCTCTATTAAACATCCTAAGTATAAAACTCCTTAGCCTGGCATTTAAGCCTCTGAAATCTAACTGCAACCTGCATGCTAAGCCTTAACTGCCATTACTGCCTAACAAAATGTGTCAGTGAAAATATACTGCTTCCTATTATTAAGCATAGCAGCTAGGCATCAACTTCTGAGTTGTTGCTCTGTGGGTTCAGATCCTACACTGCTGTTCATTAGCTATAATGTTGTTATCTATTTTTTAAAAAAGATTTTATTTATTTATTCATGAGAGACAGAGAGACAGAAAGAGAGAGAGAGGTAGAGGGAGAAGCAGGCTCTATGCAGGGAGCCGGATGCGGGACTTGATCTGGGGACTCCAGGATCATGCCCTGGGCTGAAGGCAGGCGCTAAACCGCTGAGCCACCCAGGGATCCCCCTCATTAGCTATAATGTTAAGCAAGTTCTTCAACTTCTTTAAACCTTATCTCCTCATTGGCAAAATTTAAAAAACTCAAAACATTAGTAATCTCTATTGTTACTTAAAGTGCTCTTTAGTTCTTTTTTTTTTAAAGATTTATTTATTTATTCATAAGAGACACAGACTGAGAGACAGGCAGAGACATAGGCAGAGGGAGAAGCAGACTTCTTGCAGGGAGCCTGATGTGAGAGACTCGATCCCAGGACCTAGGATCACGACCTGAGCCAAAGGCAGGCGCCCAATCGCTGAGCCACCCAGGTGTCCCAAGTGCTCTTCAGTTCTTTCCCTTCCAATATGCTCATCTCTTTCCCTGGGGGAAGGAGTCTCTATTCTTTTCACACTTTATCAAAAATGTTGAGCATGGTGTCCAGCAATCTGTATTTTAACACATCCTCCAGATAATCCTGTGCACAGTAAACTTTGAGAATCTATATTTATCTCAGTGCTACTACCTAAATTTTTCTTTATGCCTCCCTGGGAGCCTGACCTTTTCTGCCATCCAAACCCTGAGTGTGCTTCATACCCTCCCTTAACACTTACCTTCTTTGCATTGTATTAACTAAATGTGTATATTCACCTTATTTCCCCCCTTAGCCTTGCCAAGTTGTGAACTCTTTACCAGGAGGAGTTTTGCTCACTAATCTTCAAAAAGGAAGCAGGGCTTAACCAAGTTTCTTTCAAATATTTGTTTGGCAGAATTGAATCAAATTATCTTAGCACTCAAGGTATTAGAGACTGAATGAAGAACTAGAAATAGAAGGAAAACTTTTTTTTTAAATAACTACTAAGAAGTTTCCTGCTGGAAAATAGAGCAGCAACATGGATTAAATGCTTCAAGTTCTTACGGGAAGCAGAGTTTCAAGATAGGTAGAGGAATAAAATTTCTAACCTTGCAATCACCTCCTCATGCCTTGATTCTGTAGTGTGAGCCATTTTTTAAACATAATTTTCCAGATGCATGATGATGAGTGGCCAAATGTAATATCAAGGCATTTTTGAGGCAAAATGAATGAGCAAGGCTATTGTTTCTATGTAAGAGCTTCCTATCTTGTCTGCTTATAAAAGGCATATATAGTATTTTTCACATTTCCCATTTTTGCTTAAGTAACTTTGAACTTGGGAATGAAGCCAAGCTTGGCCTACTGAATAACAAATCCAGTTAAAACAACACATAGTCTCTATTCTTTCTGAGTGCATGATGTTTGTCATGCACAAAAGGAAAGAGTCCTACTTGTTATAACATCACTCACTAATTAGTACCAATAAGCAATTTTTAAAAAGAAGAAACTAGTAGCTACCCAGACTTTTTCAAATTATGCGTGCACAGTTGTATTTATATATTAATGAAATCATTATGAGCAAAAACACTTTTTGATTGATTGGATACTATCATCTAAACTGATAGCTGGGCAATTACTGAACACAAGCCTAATTTCCAAGCAGTTTTCTAAGTTAGTGTTACTTTCAAAGAATATAAAAGGAATCCATTGCAATCAGTGAAAACTTGATTTCTTTTCATCTAGTGCTTTTAGCTGTATTATTTACTTTCTTCGGAGGCACCCTTAAGTTCTCCATGACATTAGCAAATTGATACACAGCCTGAACTCATATGTAATCAAAAGCAGTGGTAACCTCCATTTCTAACTATCTCTATCAGATTGTTTTCTCCCCTTTGACTGAGATTCATGTGCTGCTGCCCTGACACATTTGAGGCCGAGTCTATATGAGGAAAAAATGCAGATGTCTCTCATCTTTTCAACTTCTTCACCACCTTATTACTTAACTTTCTTCATTCATTATTTGAGAAAAAACAATTGTCACTTTAAATGTTCAAGAGGTGGCTGAGAAAGCCCATGCAGTATGACTTGTAATGTTTTTATGAGATGAATTGATTGATTTTAGAGAGAAAGAGAGAGCATGTGAGAGAGAGTGGGGAGAGAGGCAGAGGGAGAGAATCTTCAGTCAAAATCCCTGCTAAGCATAGAGCCCATGTGTGGGCTTTGATCCCAAGACCTATGAGATCATGACCTGAGCTGAAACCAAGATTTGGACACTCAACAAATTAAGCCACCCAGGCACCCATACTTTTTTCTTTTTTTTCCTATTTCTGAGGTCCTCAGCTTTAGAGATTATTCTAAAAGGGTCTAGAAAAAGCTCTTGGAAAAATTCTTAGATAACACCTAAAATGTTCTGGGACTATTCTGCTTGCTGTGACTGGTTATGCATCAAGATGAGAGCAGAGTTTACAGTGATGCCCTGCTCCTGAGTCACAGAACGAATAATCAGCACACAAAAGTCTATTCATCTGCTAGTAAAAGCCAAACAAAAGTAATGGTTCCAGAATCCTTACATTCAGTATAGGTAGACTCAGTTTCCAGAAAGAAAGAAAGAAAGAAAGAAAGAAAGAAAGAAAGAAAGAAAGAAAGAAAGAAAGAAAGAAAGAAAGATGGGAAGGAAGGGGGATCATGAAATAACAGCTTTCTTGTCAGAAAGAACATAACAGAAAATGCAGATTCTATTGGAGAGATCTAAGAAGAAATACAGATTATAAAAGCAGGGACCAACCTTGAAAACATCATGGTAAGTGAAATGAGCCAGCTACAATAGGATTCCACTGAATATCTAGAGGTATCTAGAATTGGCAAATTCATGGAAACAGAAAGTAGAAAAGGTGTTACCAGGAACTGATGGGAGAGGAGAATGGGAAGTTAGTATTTAATGGGTGCAGGGTTTGTTTGGAATGATGAAAAAGTTCAGGAAATGGATATTGGTGATGATAGCGCAACACTGTAAATGTACTTAACGCCATCTAATTATACACTTTAAATTGGTTAGAAGGGTATATTTTGCCATGTACATTTTACCACAGTAAAAAAAAAATTATATATAATGAAAACAAACCAGCAAATGCAAAAAGCAAGCTAGGACATCATGTGACACAAAGTGACTGATGCTTACATGTTATGAACCTGGAGGCAAGGAAAAAGAATTTTCAGAACTAATAGAGGTAATTCAACTATATTCTCATCTCTAAGAATTATTCACATTTTCCATAGAGGAAAAAACAATAGAAGGTCAAATAATAGAACAGAAAAACACCAAGGACTGAGTAGTGCTATTTCTGAGATGGAGGTAAGATAAGTAGAACAGATTATGATAATATTTTGTCTATTTACAATGATTTTATTAAAGTTAATGTATTCCTTAGACTATCATCCTTACTTGTGAAGACCTGATAAATATCGGCTGGAAAGTAAGAGAGTCTTTACCATAAAGTCCAGGCATATGAGGTTGAAGTGCAAATGGTGAAATTGTATTTAAAGTTCAATAAAGAAAGGAAACAAAAGACAAAATTAGAAAATCTGGCCCTGTAAGTTTTGTCCAACATTTGAGAGATTCAGTCATTTGAAAATTTACACATCTTTAGAAACAGTTTAAACATTCAGCATCTAGCATGAAAAAGTGATTGGTAAGCATGCTCCAGGATCACAGAAAAAGATTCACTTTGTTAATAAATAGAATGTGCTATAAAAAATACCTCTATTGTATATATCAACACAGCATTTCTTCAAGGGTGATCGCCAGACCAGCAGCAATGGCATCTCCAGGGGGACATGTTGGTGAAGCCAATTCCGGAACTCTATCCCAGAACTACTACATCAGAAACTCTGGGAGTGGGTCTAGCAGTCTGTGCTGTAATAAGCTGTACAGCAAACCACTGTTTTAGGGAAGACTGGAGCGGAAATAGTTAGGAAGCCTGCAGGTGGTTAACCAGATTGAACTGACCTGAGGGAGAATTACGGGCAGACCTCTTGCAGGAGGAAGCTGCTCTGGAAAGTGGGAAAAGCACTGTGGCCTTTGGGGGAGTATTTCCTTCTCTTTCAAGAGGTGTTCCTATTTGCCTTAGGGGAACTAGGTGTCTGCTGCTACTGTTAGTAAAACAAAGCTGTAAAAGTTCTGGGCAGTGAGTGATTCTGCTAATAAGACAGCACAAAGACTCTTCTTAATTTAAAAATATCTGCTTTTTCCTTTCCTCTGCATTTCTCCCCAATAGAAGTGTATCTGCAATTTATTTGTACATTTCTTCAAATCTTTCTGAATGTATATCCATAGCTCATGATTGCCCAGAAGACTTTTTAAGTTAGACCCACTTGTTAGACTATCCAAGAATTTCTACATCACAGCAGCTCATTTGGAGATTTAAGGAGTCTTATTAGACATGTGGCAATTTTTTTGTTCGGTTTGGTTTTTGTTTGTTTGTTTTGTCTTTGTTCTTTTTTCTGTCATGGAATGTCTGGAACTAAAGAACATATTAAGCAGATAATAAAATTCAATATATTTAGGCTGAAGTTATGAAACCCCCTTAACCTCAAATGCTGTCAAGTGATACTTTTGAAGTTCATGCACATGTATTTCTTTTATAACACCTTTAATGAACATTAGCTCTTTTCCTATGTGTCAAAAGTATTCTCACTTTTCTCAAACTGGACTAATAGGCTAACTTAATTCCACATCCTGAAGCCTGCAGCCTGCCCCTCCCCCTGCTGCCTGCCTGCCGCCTTCCCAGGTGTGTTGGCAACGTTCAGAAAGAACAAGATCCAGCACTCTTTGTTGGTTCAGGGCCTATTTCCCAAAGCATTTATGCCCCGCCTCACTTCCCAATCTCCTGACCTGTGGAATTGCCTATTCTCTGGAGCATCACATGAATTTCCAAACTGACATTACTTTGGTAATGTAGAAGAGGAAAAAATTCTCCTCTACCCTCTTAGGATCTCTGGCTGGGCTTAAGAATTAAATAGATAGAAGGCAGATTGACAGGAGAAAAGCATGCAAGTTTTATAGGAACTTACAGGAGGGGGATGGCCTTCACACGAGAATGAAAAACTGAAGTGACTGAAGCAGAAAGCACTTATACTTTTTGGACAAAGAAATGATAAACTGTGAAGAAATAATAAGATGAAGAGGCCTGAGCTGGAGGCAGTAAATTGTGGAAGTGTCAAGGAGATCCAGAGGCAGAACTTGTAGAAGATAAGGTTATCTGAGTAGGTTTGCACAGTTCTATTTCAGTGTCAATTCCAAGTCTCTGGCCATGAGAGTAAGTTCTTCTCTTCCTGGTACACTGACGGTATCTTTTTCATGGGAAATATTATGGCTTTTTTAGGTATAAAAAGGCTAAATAAGAGAGTTCTTCCTGCATATGCTGTTTTCAAGTCCCTTCAGCTCAAAATAATCAAGATTTGAAAATGGTATGTTTGGGGGTAGCATGTCCTAAACTCTTTCAGGTACTAACCTCTTGCCATAATTTGCACTGGCCCCTTGCATTATGTCTATTTCTGGAAGCTCTTGGTAACAACTGCAAAGGATCTAACAAACAGCCCATCAAGCTAGCATTTCTACCAGTCTTCCCAAAGAGAACTGGGCATCTGGAACCATTTTTTGAGTCACGTCATAAAAAAAAGTGGTTAAATGGAGGTTTTCAATGTAGTTTAAGTGATGGCTCCTCCAAAAATAAAAACAGATATTGACTCCATGCTAGTGGCTGCTGACTAAACTCTGAATACCCAGCTGCCCATCTGAGAATTTCTGATTATGGAATTTATTCGTAATGGCAAAGGTAGTGCACAACACTTAATTAGACCTTTTATTAAGGCGTGGAACATTGCTAAGCCAATGAAATTTAGAAGGGAAGAAACATTTCTAAAACTTTGGTAGAAAAGGACATCATTTTTAAATAAATCATGAAAATATGCATTGACTCTTAGAGTCAGGGTTTCAAGGAAATAAGGTAGCCTGAATAAAGAGGATTAGCTGGTGAGCCAAATGGAAAATTTAATGTACTTTTTTTTTCTTTCCTATTTTATTTTAGTTTGACCTCCTTGGAATCTATGTTTGTGGAAGAACCATGGGTTTTATGTGCCACAGCAACATTTTTATATCCCCATTACAGAGTACAGGAGCCAATCCTCTGTCTCCATGTACCACTAAAAGCACCAATGTTTGTGAGTTGTTCTATTCAATTTGAAAGTAATACTAATAAAAAACAAGAACAACAGTAATAATGACATAAAATGCTAGGCTAAGCTACCATAATAAAAACCCCAAATCTAGTGCCTTAACACAATCAACTTTTATTTCATGTTCAGAAAGTCCAATACAGTCCAGAAGGTCTGCTGTGAAGTTTTCCTTTGATAGTGACTCAAGGATCCAGGCTCCTTGCATATTCTACTTAAAGCATAATCAAGGGTGCTGCTATGGAGGTAGAAGGAGTTGCAGAAAATATACTGGCTTTTAACTGTCTTGGCCTATAAATGACACTTCTCCCCTCACATTTAATTGGTCAGACTTAGTCACATAATGCCAACCCTACAGAGCAAGGTAAGCTGGGAGGCAAAGAGCAATGTAAGAATATTTGGTGAGCCTTTCCCACAAGCAGTTATGACTTATTGACCAATACTATCTATAGTCCAAGCACTGTGAAAGTTAATTTATATGTATTATGTCAGATCCTCAAAATAACCTTTCAAGATTTCTTATTAATTTCATTTTATAAAAAAGTAAACCAAGGCTCACAAAAATTAACTAATTACTTGCATTAGCTCAGATTCTCACAGAAACCTTTAAAACTAGGGATTATTAACTCCAATTTACAAGTGAGACTCATATAGACAAATTTTCCAAAAGCCAAATGTTGAAAGTCAGATTTGAACCCTGAAAATGGTCCCATCTCCTTTCTTCTCCACATGATGTATACAAAGTATAATGCTAGGCTCTGGGAATATTAGAAACAAAAGGAAATTTGGGGACAGGGAAAGAGAGAGGTTTACTACTGCTACTATGATTGCAGATACCGCATCCACAGTATGCTCTGGTGCCTCTAGAGGGTATTTATACCTGGACCAGAGATATAAAGAATAGTATTTCCAAAAGTAAAAAGTCCAGGCACTTGGCCAGACTCAGGCTTTCTTTGAAGTTAATAGCATATACAGTTTAGAATCCTCACTTTCATTGGTACCTTCCAAAGCTCTGGGAGGAACTCCAGCAACATGCTCAGATGATTTTGTATTTCTGTAAAATATAAAAATGTGACATCTTCTAACAGTAATCAGTTAAGACCACTGTCTCTTTCAACTCCTATGTCACACTGGTCACTTAACTTTTCATATTGGTGGTGGTAACTTGCCTGTAGGCATGTTTAACATCCAATTAAGGAGAAATTGAATAGAGTATAAATACATTTACTTTGGCTTCAGTGAGATATAGTCACGAATTCATAATGACTTCCCTGTGTAAATATTATTGCAAGCCATCGTTGTCTAAGAAATGGCTTTCAGGAATATTTCTAATGCTTACTATGCTCACTGGCATCACAACGCAAATGTACAGAGCTAAGAGGTGGTATTGTGACATACCGTGTCCTATGGCACCTGGCAACAGAAGTGTGTGGGTGAAGAAGGAAACAGGGAAATGCTTTGGAAAATGCTCCCAAGTCATCAGACCAGTAAAATTATGAGTGGAAGTTGCAGTTCCTACAAATGACTAGTCAAAGTAAAAGTTTTCTTTCTGTCAGGCATATATTCAATAATGCAGCAGATACAATTATAATACACCAAATTTTTTTCCCTTTGGATGGCAATTGCATGAAATCTAAAATTTATTACAATTTCTGTGTTTGGAGGAATGCTGCAGAGAGTGCCATATGTGAATGAAACTTTTAGAGGTTTCCCAAATTTGACAACAACCTATAATTTCCATGATTAATAATGGGTTGTGGAAATAAAGAAACTTCTGCAAACTACCAATGATAAAAAAAAAAAAACAAATTTCAAATCAACCATTCTAGAGAAAAAATTACTTTATTCTATTTTCTTTACAGAAAATTATATAAAAATTTTAATGTGTTAATGTGTAAAGAGGCAATCAAAGAGCATACACCCAAAAATATTGGGGAAAGGGCAATTTAATTTTGGGTACTTAATTTAATTTGTGACATTTGTCAGCTCTTAAATTTTATGGGTATATGATTTCTTTTTCTAATTATATATTCACCTTCATACGTATTTCCTGTTTTTTTCTTGAAGAATCCTCCGATTATGTCCCTGCTATAGACTGAATATGTCTCCCACCAAGTTCACGGGATGAAATCCTAATTCCCAACTAGGAGAAAGGGCCTTTTGTGAGAGGTGATTTGGTCTTGAGGGTGGAGCCCTCATGAATAGGATTAGTGCCTTTATTAAAGAGATTCCAGAGAGCTCTCTTGTTCTTTCCATCATGTGAGAACAAAGTGACAATATAGTCATCTCTAAACCAGAAAGCAAGCCCTCTGAAGATGCCTCAGTCTTAAACTTCCCAGTCTCCAGAACTGTGAGAAATAAATTTTTGTTGCTTATAAGCCACTCAGTTTATAGTATTCTGTTATAGTAGTCTCAATGGACTGAGATAGTCCCCACTCAAACCCGGATACACATCAGCTGATAAAATGCCCATGTTACTGACCCAGTAGCACTTCAATTGTAACATTTGAAAATCATGAAAAAAATAAAATAATAAAGGATCTGGATGACAATAATGTAGTTAATTCAATTGCCAGCCACTTCAAAGCAAAATAAGTTTTTGATGTTTTAAATTATTCATCCCAGGAGATAAGTATTTAATCTGCAAAGACATGTGGATTTGAAAATACCCAGCCAAAGATAAAGAACAGAGTCTCTTGATTGTTACTAGCTATATCTCCACAAAGACTTAATTTATCAATCATCAGTACTATTCATCTTTAAAGGACGTTTATGGCTAAATTCAGCCAAGGAATAAAGTCCTTGGGTAAAAGTGGCCTTCATAGAACTAAGAAAGATGTCCTTCTGATACATTCTACATAAAATAAAATAATTTGAACTCTCTAAGGAGAATTATAGTTTCTATCTGGCACAAAGTGAAGTCACTCTCTTGTTAGTTGGATATAGGATACTTTTAATCACCAAGATATGCAAAGAAATTGGATAGTTCCCAGGGAAAAAGGGGGAGGAACTTAATACTAACAATTTGAAGCTTAATAAATAATGTGAATGCTTATACTTAATAGATATCTGATGGATTTTTCTTTTAAGAAGTGTTGCTAGTATCACCAACATCTTCAAAAGGTCTGCTTAGAAGGCAGAAATAGCATTTCTCATAGTGAGTGTTTTTAATAGCATGAAGAAGAAAATGAAACTAAAATAAGACATTGTCCTTGTCACTTCCTATTGGAATATCTCAAAACATGTTATGGAAATTTATTTAGTAAGCCTTAAGTTCCAAATTATTCTGAATTAATGCCACTCTATATTAGCTAAGCAGTCTGTGACCTAGAGAAACGAAGTGATTGTTGAAGGCTAAAGTAGTAAATCAAGTATAAAATTAAGGAGGGCAAAGGGGGAATAGAAACTAGAATCCTGAGCACAAATTCCCCAACTGATCTATTCCAGTAAGTTTCTTCCCAACATAAATGATTCTGTTTCTTCTTAAGAAGACACTAAGGCCCTGTTATCAATAAACTAATATAGTTCCAGAGACTAATTGTCAATCTGAAAGTCATTCAGGTGGATCTAATTATATTCAAACAGCTCTAAAAACGTTGTTAACCACAGATAATTTTAAAGACTTTGATTCTTTAAAATGTACAGAACAACAAATCGATAGAGGCTGTGTTTAGGATAGAAAATCCATATTGTATAAAAACAGTCCAATTCATGCTTTGTATTTCCTCCAAAGTCTATTTCACTCAAATTCTAGGAAACAAACAAAAATCTATAACTAAATAAATAAAATCCCAGAATCTTTTTTTTTTTCAGTCTGTAAAGGATTTTAGAGATCATCCAGTTAGCCTTCAACTTTCTTGTTCTGCAGACACGAAAGTTTAAATGACTTTTCTGATAGTCATTTCATCAGAGACAGAGTTAGGACCAGAAAACAAATCTCCATTTCTACTACCCCAGGACCATCACATATCAAACTGCCTCTTCCCAAACCTCTACCTACTCTCCTCTCAAAAAAAAGGTAAAGAAAAAAATTTTACTGTGGATGATCATTTGAAAAATACTTCTGGGTACTTCAGAATTTCTAAGAGCCTGAATTTCTCAAATTGTTTGAATCATAATAAAACTCATATTCCCAAAAAGACAGACAGTGAGAATGTGATTTGGATTTTAGGATTAGGTATGGTGTCAGCCCAAGGGTGAAAGAGAAAACAAAGTGAAGGGGGAAGCATATAGTCATAACCATATAGTCAGCAATCCTATTTTAGCCATACGCTGGATGCAGAGGAAAAGGAAATGAAAGGCTTTGAAATGCAGCTGTCCCACTCCCTGATATTTCCACTCAGACTCACTATTTTTCCACCAGGATCCAACACATGTGTGGTGACACATGGAAACAAGGTGAGCTCATGAACCCAGGGGAATAGAGTCCAACATTCCCTGTGCAGCACCCTGGAAGCGCATGACCACTCCCCACCTCTATCCCTCTCATTGGTAAATGTGAAAGAAGACCTAGTGATGGAAAAACCCATGTCACAGCAGAAAAGAAAAGCCAGAAACAAACTCAAACACCTTACTGCCATTTATTAATTATGCCAGCAGACAACAGATCACTAGATCTAATACCAACATAGTAGTAAAATAATTTTATTCATTAAAATCAGAGCAATGCGCTCCTTTGGGACACTGGAAGGTAATGGTACCAAAAACTAGTAATCAGTAAAGACTACAAATATAGGTTAAGTCAGTTTTCTATCAAATTTCCTTAGGTAGGTCTTATTTAGCAAAAGAAAACTTCTCATCTGAACACAGTGCATGACAAAGTTTAATTTATAACGGGAAATGAAGCTTTCTTTGATTTCATCTTCTCTTCATATTTGTATGTTTCTGACACTGCAGTATTAACATTTTAAATTGAATCTTTAAATAATCACTATGATGAGAAGTACATTATCAGGAATGCCAAGCTCAGTAGATGACCTTAAGTAAGGTGGTTAGCTGCATTGTTTCTGATAATTTTGTTTTGTGATATATCCTTCTCTTCCTAGTTATTTAGGTCTGGTTTGAATTAAAGTCTGCAGCAGCCTAGAGCTGTGAGAATAACTGAAAGGACATGTTTATAGCTAGAAATCAAAAGGCTTCCTTGTAGTTTGTAGCATATAGTTTATTCACTTAATTACTTACTCATTTGATGAGCATTTATTGGCAACCCCCCCCCACACACCATGCCTAATGCCAAGCACTGTGCTACATATACACATAAAACTTGGCCTACTTTCATCCCTGTTTCTACTAAGCATTTACCTGACAATGAAGCATGATATTTAGCTGTTCTTTCCCTAGTTCTTATTAGGCTTATTGGAAGAACCAAATGAGATAACATATGTACAATGCTCATTCAGTAGTAGTTTTACAAAAGCAGCCTCTACCTTTGAGCAACTCAACTTGAAAACATAACATGTACATAAACAAAATGTAATTTGAGGAACAGCTGGGTGGCTCAATCGTTAAGCATCCAACTCTTGATCTCAGGGTCATGAATTCAAGCCCCACATTGGTGTGAAGCCTACTTAAAAAAAAAGTAATTCGATATTTGCTACAGCAGAGGGTGTGTGTACCAAGTAATATGAGAATACATAGAAAGGAGTGCTAATTCTGTTTGGTGTGGGGATGGAAGAGGTCATCAGTGAAGCATCAGAGAGCAAGTGACCTTCAAGTATGAATACCAAGGAGCAGAGGGAGACATTCAGAAGACCCAAGATTGACTTTTCCAGGTCCCTGGTGAGTAAATCCCTCCCAATAGAAGGAGGGATTCTTCTAGAAGAGTTCATCCCCTCAGGCTGGCAGTGCATCCCTCCTTGAGAACTGGAAGTTGCTCATTGTAGGCCATTCCTAGCAGTACCCACCACACCTGATACCATTTCATCCACGTCCCACAAGCACACACTGCGGGGCCTGACCCTTCTGAGGCAGCAATTCCAGAAAAATATAGGGCAAAATCAGCAGAGTTGTAGAGGAAGCCTGGTGGGTACCACTGAATAGACCTAGAGTTTAAAAAAAAAAAAAAAAAAAAGTTAAAGGTACCTAGGGCTTAGAATGCATTCTACTAGTAAAAAAAAAAAAAAAATTCAGCCACTAAAACAGCCACATTGAAGTGGCTGTTTCTTCTAACATGTAAAAGTAGTCATCTGTAGTCACACAAAGCAATAAGCTTATCACTAATGAAACAATGATCTAGTATGGAGATGGCAAGTAAAAAGTACCAGTGCCCTCTCCTCAATTATTGTTATTATTATTATTATTAATCAATCTTGGCATGCTTTTCCATTGTTCCTGGACACAACCTCAGAACCTTGGCCCTTACTGGGGCACCTGGCTTAATTGACTCAGTCAGCCTCTGCTTCTGCCTTTGGCTCAGGTCATAATCTCAGGGTACTGGGACAGAGACCCGCATCGAGCTCTCTGCTCAATGAAGAACCTGCTTCTCCCCCTCCCTTGCCCATCTCCCTGCTGCACTCTCTCTCTTTCTACACCCCGTTCATGTCAAATAAATAAATAAAATCTTAAAAAAAAAAAAAAAAGACCCAGAGCAGAAGAGACCCAGAAAGCACAGCAGAAGCATGCTTTGCCTTTACTGTCATGTCTGAACTAGTAGATCTGTGGAGAATATGCTAATAACAAAGAAACACAATGTAGTGCCTACAGAAAGAGCAGGACTGCATTCTCATTGGTCTGATTAAAGAGAGTCATACAAACCGAAGGTCCAGCTTGACAACAGGTATTCAGTATAAAATGAGGCTGAGACACTATGTTGAATTTTGCAGATTGGCTTATTCAACATTTATGCCAAATCCCTTCTAGAATACAAAAGCTGGAAAGCTTAGAAACAAAAATCCCCTGGTCCCTTTAAGTTTTTAGTTTTGAATAATGGATCAGAAAGACCTTCAGAGAGAGAGAGAGAGACAGGATTCCATGAGCATTTTCCTCTCAAGGTCTGTGGCAACACTGTTCTGTGATCAGCAGCAGTGGCAGGTGCCCCCTGATCCAGGGACTTCCGGGCCCCAGTGGGAGGCTGCAGCAGCTCACCTGGATGCCTAGTTCTGTAATGAGGTTTGGAGAGTTGTTCCTAGAAGTTCAGCCCACAGTCTGTTTCCTCATCTTCCTCCTCCACTATGATTTCACAAACCTTTTAACCACCAATGACCTTTCTGCTTAGACTGTTGTCTACAGCTGAACCTTGACTGGTAAAGGCTTGAAAACTTACCTTAGACCATATTTGCTAGAGAAGTAGTATTTGGAAAAAAAAAAACAAAAAAAAAACAGTTCTAACACTATGAATGTTTTAGGTAAAACTTACATTCTTGGGGCGCCTGAGTGGCTCAGTCGGTGAAATGTCTGCCTTCAGCCCAGGTCATGATCCCAGAGTCCTGGGATTGAGCCCCGCATGGGGCTCCCTGCTCAGCAGTTTGCTTCTCCCTCTCCCTCTGCTCCTCACTCCCCCCCCCACACACACACACTTGTTCTCTCTCTCTCTCTCTCTCAAATAAATCATTAATGTCTTTTTAAATAAAAAAGACATTCTCGTAGCTTCAGCTATTAGGTCTGTGAAAATGAATTCAAAATCTATTTTTCTACCTTCAATTTCAAACCTCTTCTGCTTTCTCTTGTCTCACGCTGTTTTCTGAACTTCTACACTTGGATTTCCCATTATCAACTAGGAAGTCATTTATCTATAATTTCATTCTTCATTTTCTCTTTCATTACCTGAGTCGCCCAAACTAAAAGCATCAGAATAATCTGGCCTTCCTCTTTCTCACTTACTAAATCCTGACAATTCTTCTTTTGCATAATCTTTGTTCCATCTCTTTTCCATTGCCTCCATCCTGAGTCTAGTTCCAGCCTCTTCTAGCTCATGCTTGCACTGTTATGCTATTTTTCTATATGGTTTCACTACATTCAGTATCTTTCCAAACTCCTCAGTCCTCAAATTCACCCTAGCTATGGCAACCCTCCTTGGGGGGCAATATTCCTAAAGATCATTCTCATCTTGACATTTCCCACTCATACATTTCCAGACACCCAATACTTTGCGTATAAAATTCAAGCAACTTAGTTTGACACTGAAGACTTCCACAAACTGACTGCCAACTGTGTATCCAAGGTTATCTCCTGCCATTTCCCTCCTCAAATCAATGCTACAACCAACTCCAGCCACACTGGCCTCTTGACTTCATCTAATTAACACGATGTTTTGAAGACCAATGTCTGGTACACCATTTACCCTTCTTGCAGTGCTCTCTGCATTTCGTGTAATGTTAAATGGAAAACTGTAATCTGTCCTCCATTAGAATGGAAAACGAAAGGGATAGTCTGCACATACTATCTAAAAGACAAAGAGAAGAGAATTTCTTCTTAAATGGGGAAGATAAAATTTTAGATTATTTTGATTGTTTTATTCAGTTGACTGTTGAACCCAAGTTTTATTTAGATTCTGGAGAGCTGCAGCCTTGTGTTAATCTTGTGGTTCTCAGGGTACAAATTCCTGTTCACATGGGTTGAAGCCATCAAATGACACACATTGCATGAGAAATAGTACCACTAACTTACAGAAATGACTTTTCTGGTGAATGTACTCGTCCTTATTGACAGACTAGAACTTGGTTGACTTAAACCAAGTGAGACACCCAGGCAGATGACTAGCTATCTGAAACCCTCCATCACTACCATTTATTTTCTCTGTGAATATTTTAGGATCAATATTAGGAATGCATTATTCATTTGATCTATCTCACCAGATGGCCTTGACTCTACTTGTAGAACAATGAGACACTTTTCTTTTGCTTCATCCTCTCTTCTGTTCTCCAAGGTGCTTGTACCAGCACGTACAAAGATTCCCTCCCAGGTAAGTAGCTTCTTAACACACATCATCTCTCCTCTCTCCCTGCCCTGTCAATCACACTTCTCCGATTGAGGGCTCTGACAGGGTAGATGGAATGATGCATCTGAATTCACACCTGCTGATTATAATCTGAGGTTCATTTTGTTCACCTTGCTTGCTATCTGTACTCATATTACACAAGGGATGGATGTCTAAGGCTTCAAGTTTATTTTTGGGCCCCTGCCAATTGTCAAAACCTGACAAGCTCCCACAGTCTTCTTTCCATGTCAACCAGCGCTTCCCCAGAGGGTTGGGTGTTTCTCTTCATCTCCTCATCTCCATCATATTCAGTTCGAAAAACTTTAGACCAAGCATACATTCTTCTCTGTTCTAGGAAGATGTACCTGCCCCCAGCCAAATGTCTGTCTTCCTGTTATTTGCAACCATGATTTAAATATCTAAATCACCATTTTCAGATGAATCTTTATCATTTAAATCTTGATAACTCAAGTAAAGTTACAGCCCTTAACTGAAAAAAAAAATGAATGACAATTTTTCTACACCTAAAGTACATCAAATTTTTTTTTTCTAAAACTATTGCCCAAATATGCTTCCAAACTGATTTCTTTTTTTAAAAAATGGGCTCAACAAGTCTTTTTAAATTTGCCACCGCAATTGTGGCCCTGAGGAAAGACTAGCAATGGACCACATCAAATCTGCATATAGCCACATAGAGAGAATCATAAATTTCATTTTTCATTCAAAAGGTTAATTTTCACCCAATACTTAACGTCCTCCTAGATGAATTATGATTCTCCCAGATCAGCATTTCACTCTCAACTCCACATTCTTTTTCTTTTCCCTCTCCTCCAACTCACATTCTCCCACTCTTCCTTCTCAAGAGCCAGTTATTGGTTCACTATTATTGTTGGAAGTGTGCATATTATTTCTTCTGCAGATAGTCCAGATTATCACAAACTTCTCATTATGAAGAGGATCACATTTTCACATTTACTGTGTTTACACCTCCTTGGGATACATTTTTATCTCCCCTTCCTCTTGTCATGTTGTTCTATTTATTATTCTCCTCATTCAGGTTTCAATTTTCTGCCATCTTGGAATCCTCTGTTTCTTGTTTTCTCATTTCCTGAATTCTCTACAAGAACTTTTCATAGTTTTTCTTTTTTTCATTCCCTAAATCCCTTCACACTCTGTTGAAGCTAGACTGAATTTAATTCCTGCATATCTGGTTCTTCCTTTGACAAGAGGAGCTACAGAACACATTCTCTACTTTAGCTCTATTCCTAGGAGCAAGGGGTTCTAAGATGTTCTAGGATTGGAATCTGAAACGGAATTCTTATTCTTTGTCCATAATTGCTTTGGTTGACAAAGTATTTAATAATATATGTTCTTGCCAAAAAAGCTGATATCTGTTCTGGATATTACCCATTGTACTTTATTCATCTCTTCAGACTCATTCAAAGCTCAGAAGTGGGTGTCTTCAGGTGCCTTCTGAAATGTAATACCCCCTCATCTCTCATCTTGTAAACTAGAATGATTAGAAGCTTGGATTTCATCATCCATCAAGTCTAGCCAGGTAACACCTGTTATGTGATCTCAGGGGGCTCTGTACTTTTCCTTCATAGCCATCTTCATGGTTATTATCAATTACTGGAGTGATTATCTGCTCAACATCTGACTGCTTAACATTGAAAGCTACCATCACCTGCCAATTTGCTACTTGTTATGCAAAATATGGATCACAGGCAATAGGTTTCATAATCATCACATGAACATCAGTCGATAGAGAGCTAACATTTTAACTTGCCACAAAAGCAAATAAGAATGACAATGCTTGGGCAGCCCAGGTGGCTCAGCGGTTTAGTGCCGCGTTCAGCCCACGGCCTGATGTCGGACTCCCTGCATGGAGCCTGCTTCTCCCTCTGCCTCTCTCTCTCTCTGTGTCTCTCATTAATAAATAAATAAAATCTTATTAAAAAAAAAAAGAATGACAATGCCCTTGTAGGTATGTGCTCTGAATGTAGATGGGATGCCAGTCCATGGGCACTGCAGAAAGCAGGCTGCAGTCACTGAAGAAGATTATAAACATCCTTGATCCTGCCAGAACCTCCTGGGTAACAGAGCCACAGGAGACATCTCAGTGGAAAAGGCCGCTCGGCTTCACTTCTAATTACCTGAACACTACACTGGGCAATTAGGCAATTGGCCTCCAGAGTATGCTTTTGGTCACCTTGCAACAGGTGTGTCTTTCTTGCATGGTCCAGAACAACCCCTCACTATTCTCCCATTCAGATACCCCCTAACCCCTAGGATGAACCAAGTTTCTATTCTCCTGCCCTAAACTATATAGCACATTGACACGTTTTTCTTTTGACATTTAGCAAATTTTTATGACTTTTAACAAATCTCTTTTACCTAGGGCAGACCCTCTAGGATAGGGTTTTTCAAACTGGAGGTTGTAAGTTAGTGGATCATAAAATCAATTTTTATAATGTAATGTAATATATCAGAATACATTACACAGAATAAGAGTACTGTTCAGTGCAACTTTTGTTGTGTCTGCATGTGCATCTATGAGTTGGATGTTAAACATTATCTCTTATTATGGATAGAAGTAAAATTTTTTTAAATGCTGCCCTAAAAATACACCAGTGACAGAAAGTACATTAGTGGTTGCCTGGGACTGGGGAAGAAATGGGAAGTGACTGTAAATGGACTTAAGATTTCTTTTCAGTGTGAAGGAAAGTTTAAAAAATTAGATTGTGTTGGTGATTGTATAACTCCACACATGTACTAAAGTTCATTAAATTGTACACTGAAAATGGGTGAATTTTATGGAATTTAAGTTACATCTCAATGAAGTTATTTTAGAATAAAACAAAACACTACTCTAGAAGGCCATGGATTTGCTTCAGCACATCTGTGGACCCTCCAAAATTACATAATAAATATTCTTTTTCTAAGGAGAGAAAATAGAGCTTCTAGCAGATTCTCAAAGGGATCTAAGACTTCTAGAACTTTTAAAACCAGTTCATCACACTGTCAATTTCTGTCTGCACTAAAATTGTATGATTCTAAAACCCTGAAGTTTATTTCAACTTTATCACCTCAAAATTATAATGATAAAGTTTTGTCTCCCAAGCATTTGCAAGAGTCCATTTATTTATCCAATAATCTGGTGAATTGGACTATATGTACTAAAATGCTTTTAAAATAAAATTATTGTGAGGATTTTAGGTATTATCAATGCTATCATTATTTTATTATGTTTCATATATTATATTATATTTTACCTGCATTTGGTATACCAATATATATATATATACACAGAGTATAAATATATATACATATATATACATATACATATATACATATTATACATACATATATACATATATACATATACATATACATGTATATACACAGAGTATAAACCCTGGGTTTTTTTCCCCCTCATCTGTGCAATAAAGTTTAGAGAGATTTATTCTTTAAACCCAATGAAAACAGCATATTTATAATCATGCTCATCCAATGAAGCTGATTGGACTTGCACTTTCTCTTCTCTCACTAACTTGCACTCAGTTTTTATTCCTAACTAAAATTTAGTAATAGTTCATTTATCAAGTAATTACTATATGCAGAAGTATAGATAATGTCACACTTCTTCCTCATCAGAGACCTGTGAGATATGCATTTTTCTTTATCTTTAGAAATAGGTAAGCTGAGACACAATAGGACCCAGAACTGGAATTGCTGGAAGTCCTATCCTACAACAAAGTCCAAGCTCCTAACTGCTGTAGATATATCCACAGGGTTTTCAATCATAGCTGCATTTGTAATCTATTGCAATGGTATTTGTACCTCCATTTCTTTTCTCATATTGGTGATCCACAGTTCCAAGGGTGATAGATCTCACAGATCCCCTACAACACTTTTCACTGGTGTTCAAACCTTTTGGTACTAAAGAAAACCAGAATATGTGACCCAATTTTGCATATTGATTGTTTTCAAGTGTCTTTTAAATTAAAGACACTTAAAAACAGCAGGTGCGGGATCCCTGGGTGGCGCAGCGGTTTGGCGCCTGCCTTTGGCCCAGGGCGCGATCCTGGAGACCTGGGATCGAATCCCACGTCGGGCTCCCGGTGCATGGAGCCTGCTTCTCCCTCTGCCTATGTCTCTGCCTCCCTCTCTCTCTCTCTCTCTCTCTCTCTGTGTGTGTGTGACTATCATAAATAAATAAAAATTAAAAAAAAAAAAAACAAAAAACAGCAGGTGCAAAAAAGACACTCTGAATCTTATTTTTCTTGCTGGAAGCAGAACATAAAATTCCCATGCAAAAGGGAGCTTTCCTCTATCAGGAGGGAAGAAGACATTCTTATCAGCTCAGAGATGGCACCAAAGGAAACTGCAAACAAAACTTACTCCATTATTTTCCCCCTATATATTTACCTTCCCATGGTTTGTCACGCTTAGAAGCCTAAAACTAGTTTCCTTTGTCCTCATTACTCTACAAATTTCTTATTCTTTGTTGAAGATGCCGTATAAACTGCCCTTTTAAGCTATTACCTAGAATTCTAAGCTGCCATTTTGAGTTAGTTTTGGTTTACGCTTCTCCCCCTATGATATGCATTGCTTAAGTTCATGAATTCTTTATTTTTCTACTATTAATCTATTTTTTGTGAGGTTTTTTGTTTTGTTTTGTTTGTTTTTTGTTAAAGAGTCCCAGCTGAAAACCTAAGATGAGGAGAGGCAAAAATTTACCTCTCTTACCAAAGATAAAGGAGAATTGAGAAACAAAAGGGACCAGAAATCAGGTGTGTGGCGGTATGGGATTCTGTATATCTTATGTAAAGAGAAAGATGGACTGGGATTTTTCTAAGAGGCAATATGAAGACAGGGAAAGGCATTTATGGATAAGAGAGATGTTAATTAGCTTAAGAGTTGTATTATTCTCCACAGGCTATGCATTATCAGCCAAATATATATTTACTATCTTAAGAAATGTTTGATGTTTGATGACAAGAAATATGTCTTGTTTACGAATGCTAAAAATAGGGGTGCCTGAGTGGCTCAGTCCGTTAAGCATCTGACTCCTGTTTTGTTGGCTCAGGTCATGATCTCAGGGTTGTGGTCTTGAGCTCTGTGTTAGGCTCCATGTTCAGTGGGGCTCTGCTTCCTCTCTTCCTCTGCCCCTCCCCCACACATGCTCTCTCTTTCTTTCTCTCTCTTTCTCCCTCCCTCCCTCCCTCCCTCCCTCTCTCTCTCTCTCTCTAAAATAAACAAATAAATCTTTAATGCTAAAAAAAGGGCCTTATAGAGAATAAGTATCATTGCACAGAGGTAATAAACAGAGGACTGGATATAACCTAAGTGTCCATCAAAAGAGAAGTGATTAAATAAATCAA
Source organism: Canis lupus familiaris (assembly GCF_011100685.1). Taxonomy (NCBI): domain Eukaryota; kingdom Metazoa; phylum Chordata; class Mammalia; order Carnivora; family Canidae; genus Canis; species Canis lupus. Next base: position 16,998,193 of record NC_049232.1, read on the forward strand.
TACTTTTAAACCACTGTAATAATCAAGTATAATTCCATGTGCTGTTATAAAATGATCTCCAGAATATATTATTAAGTGAAAAGAGCAATGTATAGAATATCCCCCCTCTGAAGGAAAAAATAAATGGGGAGATTTTATATATAATAGAATATTTCTGAAAGGATACAATAGTCTATGGTGAATGCCTTTAGGGAGTCTGACTATTATAGGTGGATAGAGAATTACACCTCACCGTATACCTTTTTATGCTTTTGGGATCTTTTAATTTATAATTTCATTATTTTTTTCATTTAAAATCTCTTAAAAATAGTATCACAGAAAACAACTCAATACCACTAGGTATTTAGCTCTTTCCCATACCTGGTCATATTTAACATAATCAACCACACATCCTATAGATGAGAAAACAGGCTCAAAGACCATAAGTGGACTTGCACCATATCACACAATTTGACAGTAAACAGCTTATATGATATTCTAACCAAATCCTTGAGCTCCATATCCACCAATGCTTTTTTCACAACTCCTACAGACCAAGTGCACATGACCGTAAAACCATAGTATATCTTAACATTGTTCAGTCAGTTTAATTGCATGCTCAAGCTTGTTGCTTTTGCTACAGATTGCCACTCAAGCTTTCAAGTACCACATAATATTTTCCATAAACCTCCTCCTCCTTCTAGCCCTTCCAATTCCTTCTCATGGGGGCCAAAATATCTGGCTTTAACAATTGGGGACTGTACCTTTGCACCAGCTCTTGTTTTGGGCTTGTATGTTACTTCTGTTCCCCAGGCTGTCACAGCCCCTGAATGCCTCATCCCATGCTACTTTCATCACAACTCTCTAACTGGTATCTTTTTTTTTTTTTTTTTTTTTTTTTTTTTTGCTGAACTCTAATAACCTCTACCAATTTCCATTTCTTCTTTCTCAGTACTACATCATCTCCCTGTTATTTTGTACAACTTCCCATTCTCCAACCCACTCCCAAATCACCAAAATAATCCATCTTTGGTAAGAGTTCCTTATCCTTCACTGAGCTTGGCTATCTTGATACTTTTTAATGCCAATCCACGTATCTGGGTGTTTTTGTACACTATTTTACTATATCACCACATTCTTTAATAGCACCTAAACTACACCTCTCTGCCATTAAAATGAGAGACAACATACCTCAAAAGCACTTTTTAAAAAATACAATTATACCCCCATGGTTGGCAGTGTAGCCAAGTGTTTAGAAGCATGGCTTTGAAATTAGTTAAATCTGGGCTTGAATCCTACATCTGTCAGTTAATAACTGTAAGCTTGAGAAATTTTCTTCAGCATATAAATTTCTCCTTTTGTAAAATGAGGACAATAGAACTTTCTTTATAGGTTTTCTATGGTGATTATGTGAGATAATGCAAAGCAAGTGCTTTAGATATTAGTGGGCTCAATGTAAATGACAGATAAATGCCCCTCCTTTTATCCTCATATCTCCATCAGCTCTCCATAGCCTTGCAAAATACATTTTTCTCTTCTCCGATTCCAACTTCCACCCACCCTTCAGCCTTAACGATTATCATCTTTGTGGAGACTAAGAAATCAATCTTATCATGCCACTTAAATTAAGAAGTTCATAGGAAAATATCAAATGGACATCTTCTGGCATACAGTATTTTTTGCCTTACTCTTTTTGCAATTGGCCAAAAAATTTCCCCTAAATCACAAAACTCTGGTATCTAATCTCTAAAATTTAATTCGATTTTTTCATAAGCAATGAAAAGCTAGTGCTGCATTAAAATTCACAAAAAAGCTATCTGGTGTTCATTTACATTAATTATAATGGTGATTGCCTATGGCTGATGCCAGAGAATGTATTCCAGCTTCAAGTTCTATTTTTAGGCAACTGCTCTGAGGATCATCAGACACCTGTCCTATTTAGCAGCTGGAATATTTAAGCGCCATAGTGCTTTTAAAATAGCAGACAAGCCAGCCACAAAGACGTATTTTAAACAAAGCAGTTTTAGTATTGAAGATCATGATTTGAATTCTTTCAATGCTATGGTAATAGAAGTATGTTAAGATCCAAGACAATACAAGGCCGTAACACCAAGTAAAGTGAGATGAAGAAAAAGTGAACCGGGGTGCCTGGCTGGCTCAGGCAGTGGAGCAAGTGACTCTTGATCTCGGGGTTGTGAGTTTGAGCCCCACATTAGGTATGGAGATTACTTAAAAATAAAATCTTTAAAAAAAGAAAACAAAGAAAAAGTGGATTTGCCTGAAGACAAAAGAAAGGAAAAAGTTCTTCCTTCCTCCGCCTCTACACCTTGACTACAGTTGCTGGAATCAAGTAAGAACGGACATGAGCCCCACAAAATCCCCACTAGAATGAAGGGAAATTTTGAACATCTCTGATATGCCAAAATATTCTCTGAGCTGGATTTCCCTGACCCAGTCTAACACTAATTCCCTTGTTTTACAGAGCAAGAAACTAAGGCTCAGGAGGGTAAAAGTGACAGGTCCAACATGGACTCCAAAGATTGTCAAATGAATCATGGTAATAGTGGGATTCAGCACAAAATGACTTGTATTTCTCACCCAGCCTCAGGGTATAAAGCAAAATTCCTCTAAGTGAACATGGAACTCGAACTCCATCCTCATTGGGTAGAGACTGGGTTTTGAGTAAGTCTGTAACCCAGCATCCGTCAAACAGATATAATGGAAATTTTCTGTGGGGATGATTTCTGGAAGAGATTTTGATCCATAATAAGAAGAGAAACAGTGAGGAAGACTGCATCTTACATAAAATCACCCAGTCAAGGATCTGATGCAAGCAACTCTCTGACACTGCACCAGAGGCATAAAAATGCCAAGATGTCGCCTTCCAGTTGGTTGAGACACTATTTTGGCTGAAAAATTCTAACAAGTCAGTCCAAAGTGAATGAAGCATATAAAAGAGTCCTGAAAGTGCAAAGCAAGAAGCAATCATTGAAAGCTGGATTTTAAGGAAGATATTCTGGAGAGGCAGAACTTCACAAGGTCTTGGAAGAGAAAGAAATATTGCGGGCAGAATGGAAAACTGTTCAGTGTACTCTGGCAGTGGAAAAACAAATTAGGGAAGGAGAAATCAACAGTATTAAGTGTTATGGTGGCTGTTCAGTTTGTGTTTAGAAAGGGTAATTTATAGCTATTTAGGTTTTTAATTTATATTCAAAAAGGTTTTGATTTAAGTTTCTCTTAAGCCTTTGTGATCAACAGCCAAATCTTCCACTTAAAAATCTAATACTTGTTGGGGCATCTGGGTGGCTCAGTCAGTTAAGCTCAGGTCATTATCTAGGGTCCTGGTATTCAGCTCCAAGTCAGGCTCCCTGCTCCTCCCTCTCCCCCTATGCCTCCCTCTTTCGCTGTTCCCTTACTCATTCTCTCTCTCTCTCTCTCGAATAGATAAATAAAATCTTTTTTAAAAAATCTAATACTTGTCACAAAAAAAACAAGAAAAATCACTTTCACATATTTTTATTAATATTCAATTAACTCATGTTAAACAGGTTAAAATCACTTTAGTTCTGTTTAAAGCCTTAATTATATTTTAACCCAATTTTAAGTCTCACTTAATATATTTGATTTTTGGTAAGCATTTCAAATGTTTGAGCAGACATACTTAAACTCTAACAAGTAAGATCTTCCCCAGCTACTACATAACTTTCACGGACCAAAGAAATTATATGAATGTGAATCACAAGTGTTCACAAGTAGTACAAAGCTGATTTTTAAAATTATTTGAATTCTATTACACTTTCCCACTTATCACAAATCTAAACCAAATACATATTTCAAATGGAAGTCACAAATGCAAATCACTCAGATTAACAAATATATGTTTTCCTAATGATTGTGTAAAATGTTCTTTTTTTTTAAGGAAATTCGATGGCTAACTTGGAATATGTTAAAGAGTTAGGATGACAAATTATGTATATTTCACTTTCCACTTTAGTCAATAAATAAACATTTTGTATTATACAAATATATATTTGTATTGTATTTTATTTTATTATTTTTTATTTTTTGGAAGCCTTATTGTTTTTTTTTATTGGAGTTCAATTTGCCAACATATAGCATAACACCCAGTGCTCATCCCGCCAAATGCCCCCCTCAGGGCCCATCACCCAATCACCCCAACCCCCCTGCCCACATCCCTTTCCACTACCCCTTGTTCGTTTCCCAGAGTTAGGTGTCTCTCATGTTTTGTCACTCTCACTGATATTTTCACTCATTTTCTCTCCTTTCCCTTTATTCTCTTTCATTAATTTTTATATTCCCCAAATGAATGAGACCATATAATGTTTGTCCTTCTCTTATTGACTTATTTCACTCAGCAGAATACCCTCCAGTTCCATCCATGTCAAAGCAAATGGTGGGTTTTTGTCGTTTCTGATGGCTGAGTAATATTCCATTGTATACATAAACCACATCTTCTTTATCCATTCATCTTTCCATGGACACTGAGGCTCCTTCCACAGTTTGGCTATTATGGACATTGCTGCTAGAAACATCGGGGTGCAGGTGTCCCGGCGTTTCACTGCATCTGTATCTTTGGGGTAAATCCCCAGCAGTGCAATTGCTGGGTCGTAGGGCAGATCTATTTTTAACTCTTTGAGGAACCTCCACACAGTTTTCCAGATTGGCTGCACCAGTTCACATTCCCACCAACAGTGCAAGAGGGTTCCTCTTTCTCCGCATCCTCTCCAACATTTGTGCTTTCCTGCCTTGTTAATTTTCCCCATTCTCACTGGTGTGAGATGGTATCTATTGTAGTTTGATTTGTATTTCCCTGATGGCAAGTGATGCAGAGCATTTTCTCATGTGCTTTTTGGACATGTCTATGTCTTCCTCTGTGAAATTTCTGTTCATGTCTGTTGCCCATTTCCTGATTGGATTGTTTGTTTCTTTGGTGTTGAGTTTAATAAGTTCTTTATAGATCTTGGATACTAGCCCTTTATCGGATAGGTCATTTGCAAATATCTTCTCCCATTCTGTAGGTTGTCTTTTAGTTTTGTTGACTGTTTCTTTTGCTGTGCAGAAGCTTTTTATCTTGATTAAGTCCCAATAGTTCATTTTTGCTTTTGTTTCCCTTGCCTTCATGGATGTATCTTGCAAGAAGTTGCTGTGGCCAAGTTCAAAAAGGGTGTTGCCTGTGTTTTCCTCTAGGATTTTGATGGAATCTTGTCTCACATTTAGAGCTTTCATCAATTTTGAGTTTATCTTTGTGTATGGTGTAAGAGAATGGTCTAGTTTCATTCTTCTGCATGTGGCTGTCCAATTTTCCCAGCACCATTTCTTGAAGAGAGTGTCTTTTTTTCCAGTGGATAGTCTTTCCTGCTTTGTCAAATATTAGTTGACCATAAAGTTGAGGGTCCACTTCTGGATTCTCTAATCTGTTCCATTGATCTATGTGTCTGTTTTTGTGCCAGTACCACACTGTCTTGATGACCACAGCTTTGCAGTACAACCTGAAATCTGGCATTGTGATGCCCTCAGCTATGGTTTTCTTTTTTAATATTCCCATGGCTATTGGGGTCTTGTAAAATGTTCTTATATGAAAGCATAAGCACCATGGGCTTGGTTTACTTCATTGTATTAATATTTAATTCTAAACCTGCCTGAATATGAAGGCTTAACTAATGGAGATTTGTCATCTTAGGTGCAATGAAATTATTGAATCAAAGTTCTAGGACCTTCATACAGTTACTTGTCGTTCAGAAATCTAAGACCAGGAGGTAGAACTTGTGTTCGACATCTGCATGCTTTTACTAGAGTCACAAATGGACAGTCCCTTTTTTTATATAAACTGTGTGAACAAGCCCATGCCACATATCAAATCAATTTTAATCACCTAACTAGGGTAGCTAGAATTCTGCACCCTCACCTGGTTACAATTAACTTCCCTCATTCTTTGATTCTATTAATCTATTTAATGCCTTCTGGGATCCTGCAAACTTTACCTTTTTTTTTTTTTTTAAGTCCTGATTGGATTTTGCATGCTTCTCATACTTTGGTCTAGCTCTAGACATAACCTGTAATCTTTTTAATGACACAATTGGCTTTGTAGAGCATCTGGCCGACAGTGTCCTATGTTCTTTAACAGAGATCTCTTGCCAAGAACAGATCCACAAAGAAGGTCTGTAAGGCCATGAAGCTGATGCTCAGGTCATGGAAAGTTCAAGATGGAAGGTAACAGAGAGCATTGGAATGGTCAGAATGGAAGTCAGACAGATAATGAGTTCAAGGGATTCAAGGAAGTCTTCACTGGGTGAAGGGATCACCATTGCCTGATGGAGGACAAGTAGAAAAGACAGCAGCTATGAGAATGGGGTCCTGTCAGGGAAACAGCCCTGTTCAAAGTCCCTGTTCAAAGTCTCTGGGAAATCTATGATGATAAAATCCAAGGTAATGCCAATGCCCACATGTGCAAACAATGTGGTGAAGGTGAAGGTGTACAACATTACAGAGATTGGAGGACTTAGAGGGAGACTAAATTTTAGTAATGAATAAAAGCATTAGGGTTGATACCAAAGGTAAAGAAAGAAATTTGGTCCCAGACCTCCAGCCATCTATTAGAGAGGGCCCCACAGGAAAAAAAAATTCCCTGTTCAGCTAACATTCTGGACAACCCAAAAACGTCTAAGCAGTAAGCCAGCTGCCCCTTCATTTCAAGCAGCATCTAAAACATCAAAAATTCCAACCAATATTAAGAAGTGAGAAAAATACAATCACTTTAGAGCTGGTGGTAATAATGGAATTTGATCTGTGGCAACTTTGTAAATAGTTTTATTGAAACTGAAGTTATTGAAAAATTATAAAAATAGCATCCACGTTCTTTTTACCACATCTACTAATATCATCCATATTTGAAATTATATTACAAAATTGGTCTGCATTGTCTTCTATAGTATATTTGAAAATGTCTCTGAATTAGGTGACCTCTGTTTCAAATAGAAAAACTGAAATGCAAGAAGCTAGGAAATTTCTCATTTCCCATAGAATCCCTAGACGGAAAGAAGAGAAAACCATGAGGCTCAAGTGGTTTCTCTAAACCCCTATATGGCTTTATCACCCCATCCTTAATTCAAGTGTACTTGTTAGATATTTAGTGGAAACAAGTGAAGACAAATTTGATCTGTTCTTCATCAGAGATACCAACTACATTTTTGGTTCCAAAAAGAGTTGCCAGATTTATCAAATAAAACTACAGAATACTCAGTTAAATTTGAATTACAGATAAGGAGGTGGGAGATTTTTTTTGGTATAACTATGTCGCAAATATTGCATGAAACATACTTATACTAAAAAAATCATTATTTATTTGAAATGCAAATTTAACTGGGTGTACTGAATTTAATCTGGCAGCACTAGTTCTAAAGTGAGTAGAGTTTGGTGACTTGAAATCAAAGGGTTGTGGAACAGGAGTCCTTGACAAATATCACTAATAAGTGTAATAATCTAATCTAAGCTACTAAGGTCCTTCTACTCCCTATCCTTCACTCCTATCCCCGTAATATATTTTATATTTTAGTCCATATCTTATACAGCCAAGAGAGCTAATGAGAAAAGCATTAGGATTGATGGCAAACGTAAAGTGAAGAAAGAAATTTGATCTCAGAGCTCCAGTCACCTACTAGAAAAGACCTCATGGTAAAAATAGTCCTATTCAACAACATTCTGGACAATCCTAGGATGTCTAAGCAACAATCCAGCTGCCCCTTCATTTCAAGCAACATCAGAAACATAAAAAAAATTCCAATAACAAGTACTGAGAAAATACAGTCACTTTAGAGCTGGTAAGCTAATAAGAAAGTAAGCATAGTTTGTACACAATTGTACAACCAATTAAATTGGCTAAAACTTGCTTATTAACTGATTGACATGTTATACAAATGGAAATAAGTAACAGTAGATTATTGAACTCACATTTTTAATTAAAATTAAAATTAAAACCCCAATACTCAATCCATTGTGTGTCAATAATAAAAAGTCATGCCTATTGAATGGATGTCAAATGCATGAGAATAAATGAATTTCCTGGAGAAGTGAGTGAAAAAAAGACAGAATGTCCATGATATCAGTACAGAGAGGAGGGGAAGAAAAAGGGTTAGCAAATGAATGGCTATCGATGTACGATAGGCACCCTAATAACCCCTCCTACTCAGATACTCATACCCTAATCCCTAGAATCTGCGACTATGTTATCTTACACGGCAAAAGGGACATTGCCAATGTAATTAAATGTAAGGATCTTGAAATGGGGAGAGTATCCTGGATTATCTAGGTGGACCCAAACTAATCATCTGAACCTTTAAAAGTAGAGAATCTTTCATTGCTGCAGAGAACCAGACAGATGGCAGCATGAGGACACAACCCACCATTGCTAGCTTTGAAGATGGTGGAAGGGAACGTGAGCCAAGGAATGCAGATGGTCTCGGGAAGCTAGGGGAAAAAAAAAAAAAAACCCAAATTAGGAAATGGTATCCCCCTTAGAGCTTCTAGAGAGAAACTCAAGACTGCCAGCATCTTTAATTCAAGTAGACCTATCTCTGACTTCTGACCTGCAGAACTGTAAGATAAAAATTTGTGTGGATCTCAATGTCTGTATTTGTTGTAATTTACAGCCACAGTAGAAAATTGATACATAAGGCTTGACTAATTCCAGTTAAAACAAAGAATTTGAGTGGCAATCTCACAGGGAAGGTCTCAGTGCAGGGATCTTTACAAGAAAATTAAAGGATTTTCTCTTGATACCTGGATGTGAATTTGCATGCTCTCTCCTACTAATGGCCCATCTCCTCCCCCAGTTTACAGGGAGTTCATAGGGATTGTCCAAATGCTTGACTACCCCCACCATTTTATTTTATTTTTATTTATTTATTTATTTTTACCCCACCATTTTAAATTAGAATCTACTCATGCAGCTATAGTGACACAGACACTATTTTAAAGCACAAAATAAAATGAATAAAAGAGGCAGATTCCAACAAATATTTAAGCTCTAAAGCAGAAATTAGTTCAAAATTTTGTTATTCCCTAAGAAGCCTTGTATTGTGTTAAGCATACACTAGGAACTCACAACTTTAAAGTATATTTTAAAGAAAAGATTTGGGCGTGGGTGTGAATAGTTTACATCATTTAATATGTGCGTAATCAAGCAAAAGTCTTACCTTCTGATTTTTTTTTTAGAAAATATTAATTGCAGAACTTTTGTGTTACAAAGGACCTTAAAGATAAAATAAGCCAACATCATTCATTCAATACATAAATGCCTTTTTACTCATTTATCCTTCATGTGACATAAAAATGAATTGCTCTAACAAGAGGAAGACAGAAGTCTTAATTGCATGACGGTAGTATGAATAATTCAATAGAAGCAAGGAATTTTAGTACCAATGTATTGACGCACTTATAAAGCTAGCAAAACATTGTCTGTTGTCTGTAAAATTTCTCAGGTTACATTAGAGAAAACCTACTCAGAAATAGAATGAACATTTAGCACTTTAATCTCAGATAATGAACTGGCTAAAGAATTTGGTGGCAAGTTATTAAATAATTTGCATTCACCAGCAGAATACAGCAGTAGTGTGGCAAAAATCCATCTGACTCAAAATTAAATGTGATGCATTTCCTAACAAAGAGGGATCATGTAATTTAAAAATGAGACTAGAAATTAGTAGTAAGTCAGTACTATGCCTTTTTCAGCATTTGATGGATGCAGCATAGTTTTTAAGGAAACATCCCAAAACTTGACTTCTCTACAGCTTCTCTAAGAACAGGTGATTAAATCATGACAATGTTTCTGTGAATGGACGTCACACATAAGATATGGTATTTACTAACTGAAAGCATGTAATTTTCAAGTATATCTAAGAATTACAGAAAAAAACAACACTAGACAGTGCCAGTTCAGAAAAACATGCTTTTGAACAATGTTTTGTCTACACATTTGGTTTTTCTGCCTACCTAACTTTCCTTTCTTATCTTCTTTTCTGAATCTCACAAAGACTTTTAGTTTATTGCAGAGTATTCATCATTGCTTAACTTATAATCTCAAACTAAACATGACTCAGAATACCCTCAATTTTTTGCCCTGCAGCCTTTGGTTACCTAAAGTTTACCTTTCTCTGATGTCTGTGGCAGTCATTTTAAGTCAGGAAGCTATGACCTTCCATTCTGATGATTTTCTTCAGAAAAGTGAGGACAGCTGTTGGGTAGTCAGTTTAAAGCACTTGGCTTCTGAATATAAATGAAGTGTTTCTAAAATTTCAGCTCTTTCTTTCCTTATCTGTATTCATTCAGCAGCTGATGAAACTGTACTCTATCTTCCAAATTATTGGCTTTTGTTTGTGTGTGTGTCTGCAGAACTGTAAAGTCAATATGAATCAGCTGACAATTTTTAAAAGTGGCAACAAAAGTCCTGAGGCAAATTCAATGAATTAAAGGCTTCTGAAGCACAATTCTGATTAAGTTTAGCTTCTAGGTAATTGCTCTTATTTGAAGGTGAAAGAGGAATCTGTGGGAATTGTTACTTTCATTTGGGTGAAATCTGTAGTAATCTGAAACTGCAGATGTGAGCTACATTTATTATACAACATAAACATCAACACCTCCCAGAGACAAAGGATGAGTGTTCTACAGCTAAAACAAACCAAGAGAGAAATTTTGTGGAGGATAGACAGACCACAGTGACTCCATGGACCCACATGATTTCACATTCCCTTGAGAGGTCTCAGTGCCTCGTGGGCAGCTGGTGGAGGAAAGGTCAAAATGAGCTGTGCCATTAATCAGTAATATAGAGGCATGGTGGGTGGCTGGGGTCTTGGGGTGGAGGAGAGACTTAACAGTGGGAATAAGAATAGCTGTGGATTCTGAGAAGATAAATTAATGGGTTCTGAATGAGAAAAGTAACACTGGGGCCTACGGGGATGACTAATGTATAAGCGTTATTACAAAATCTGGCTTACCTTTGGAATGGTTTTATTTATTTAATTTCTGATCATCTGAATAAAGACCCCTATAATTCCAAATTCCTTCTCTGCAAGTTTAAAGTATCAGTAAATTCAGAGAATATAGTAGTAGAGTTTGAAATATATAGATATATGTCTATATCTATCTATCTAATCTTTTAGTAATGAATTTGCAGATTTGTTCATTCATTTTACTCCTAGTAACTCATGTTTTGTATTCAAATTCTCAAGTATAAAGTAATCATACACAATCCACTCATTTCAGAGAGATGAAATGGATAGCTGGCATTTCTTCAAACATTGATAAAGATCTACTCAAAGTCCCATGATAATTGTCCCACAACGGCTACTATTTCTAAGTTTTATAGTGTTTTAAAGCAAAAGCCAGGGAAATTTATCAAATATATTAAGTAATTAGATATTTTAGGATATTCATTAAAATATAAATACAGGATATAGTAATTTATATATTTTTTAATTGTAATATAGTTAACATACAGTGTTACATTGCCTTCAGGTGCATAATACAGTGATTCAACTTTTCTGTATGCTAGGTTATGCTCCCACAAATGTAGCTGCCACCTGTCACCATGCAATGATATTCCAATGTCATTAACTATAGTCCCTATGCTGTTAATTGACAGTTAAATAATCTTATTAATCTAAGGTAATTAATTTAACTCCCTTCACGGTATAATGCTAAGATATTAGCAGAAATGCCCCATTGATAATGCTATGTTTTAGATAGTGTTCGGTATATGTGAAGTACAATCAAAATAAGAAGATGAAAAGAGGAGATGTTTGCTAGTACAGTTACCATATCTTGATAAAGTGATTGTAAAACTTAAGGGGAAAAAACTGAGAACTGAGATTTGGCTGCCCAGAGATAAAATACATTTAAAGAAATATGCACTTTTTCAAGCAACAAAAATAGGATCAGTTTTGTGTTTTTATAGGAGTTGCAGAAATTTGTCAATAACTTCATTTAAGTGACAATTCATTTTTAAATTTTTTAAAAAGATTTATTAAGATTTATTTATTTGAGGGAAAGCAAGAAAGAGAGGGCACAAGCAGGGGGAGGGGCAGAGGAAGAGGGAGAAGTTGACTCCCTTTTGAGTAGGGAGCCTGATGCAGGGCTCAATCCTACGACCCTGAGATCATGACCTGAGCCAAAGGCTGACACTTAACCAACTGAGCCACCCAGGTGCCTCTACTTCATTTTTTTTTTTTTAAGTGAAGATGGTCGACATTCAAGAATTTGCATAGACCACTATAAGGAAGTACAGATTTTCTTAAATTTGTTTCTTTTCTCATGTCCAAGAGAATTGCTTAGGCTTATTTGTCTGAAGGGCATAGATGACAACTAAATGTAATAATGTTTGCCCTATGATTTTCAGATTTGATTAAAATGATTGGTGGAATGAATGTGTGTTGTGGTTGATAGTCTTCTAAATTTAATGAAGAACACTATAATTACAGTCAATCTTATGTGATGCTTTAAACAAATATTTACAGTTTACAATGAGAACGTCTTTGTCCTATTTATGACCTCTAACATGGCTTAGAAATTATAGCTTAACTGGATGTTTTGATATAATTAAATATATATTTAGCTGGCTACCTAAGTTTTGCATGATAAAAATAAAGTTGCAAGTCAGTGGGTTTGGGCTATTTTTTGTTTGTGTGTTTGTTTTAGCTTCCCTAACAGTTACTTATGTCTAAAGTCAAATGCAATTTTTTTTTCAAGTAATGCCTATTAGAGACAAAGAAGAATAAAAAATACTGTACTTTTTCCTCAAAAAAGGACTTCTATAATTTTAAATAGAGGCAAAATTTAGGAGACTCACAGAAGTTTGTATCAGAAAGACACTTGGAGAAACTAGACTACAAAATGGAGCTGTTTATCCTATTTCAAATACAAGTAGGATGAGTCTTTTACTTAGATTCATTCACTCTTTCTGAGCTTTAATATCTTTAAATTCTTGTTTGAATTTTTCCTTATAGTACAAATCTCTCTTCCCACCATTCAAGTCCAATTCCCATTTCCCACTTCCAACAGTAATAGAGTCACTGGGTGGGGCCCTATAATATGTGGTAACTTCCAATAGAAAAATTTATACCATTTCACACCCCCAAAAAAAGTTTTGTACTATTAAGGATGGCTTATAAATATGTTGTTTTTATTGATATTGGGTTTCTTGGTGAAGGCTCAGCACTTGTCACTCTGATTACAAACTGAGGGTCCTTTATTTTGATTGTACATCATGATAAAGAACTTACTTGACTGTCAGCTCTCACCTTCCTATTGAGGTGGGTGGTGGGTGGTGAGGTGGGAAGTAATAGTGGTTTATTTCTATTTCACATCAAAGTCCAGAGACAATCATAGATAACTACCACTTACATCCCATTGTCCAGAACCAAATGATTTGGCCATTCCTAGCTGGGGGGAAGGAAGGAGCTGCACCCTTGATTTGGGACAGCCATGTGTCCAGATGAATATCAAGACTTTATTAAGAGAGAATAAATGAAAAGTGGATCTGGGGGGACAACCAGCAGTCTCTTTCATACTCCACACCATATATTTTAACACTGAATTAACAATCAAACCTGTTGTGCTTACGATCTGTCATAGGAATTTATTTAATCCTAATTGGATCCTGACCCAAACTAACATCATTCATAGTTTTCAATTCAAGTATTTCTGTACTTCATGCAAAGGAAAAAAAAATAAATTGGACTCAAGGATGATACAGAGGAAAAATAATATTGCCAAGCATCAGGTTACCTTGAGTTTATAGTAAAACATGCCCATGGTATATTTTAGAAGAGAAGAAAATAATTACATAATAGATCTCACTATAGGGAAATCTCTTATTTAAACTAAGTTATTTATTTATTAAGTACTTGGCTCTGATCTTTATTTTCTAGTGACTCGCTGTAGGTTCTCAAAATAATATGAAGTGTTACATTAAAGGGATAGGACTCAATTTAAAAACTTAGCTTTGTTTGGGAGTTCTAAAGCGTGGCCAATTTATTACCATGCCAGAACATTTCAAGGTGCTTCACAAAAGATGTACAATTACTTACCAATTGTAATGCAATCTGTGGTCCTAAGATAAGATTGAAAGCAGAAGGAAATAAATGAGTCATTACAACTATTGGCTTCTATTTTTGATAAGATTATAAAGGCATTGCCTGCCCTCAGTCTTAGCGGCTTCCTATGTGAATATGCACGAAGAATGTAGGTGTGGCAAATAAAACAGAAGAAGCTATTTTAATACATTTTCATAACATCTTGCACATACTTCTAAACTGAGTTCATAAAAATATAAATAAACTGAGTTCATTGGATACAATCTAATTATCAAAAAATTATATTACATTAAAAACGGAAAGAAATTCGAAAGACAACTAGTCCTTTATCTGATATGTCATTTGCAAATATCTTCTCCCATTCTGTAGGTTGTCTTTTAGTTTTGTTGACTGTATCCTTTGCTGTGCAAAAGCTTCTTATCTTGATGAAGTCCCAATAGTTCATTTTTGCTTTTGTTTCTTTTGCCTTCGTGGATGTATCTTGCAAGATGTTACTGTGGCCGAGTTCAAGACAACTCTTCCTATTTTTGCTAAAATAAATCCCTGATTTGGGGTCTTCTAAATTCCTAGGTACTTGCATTCTACATAATACGATTTAAATGGTCTATGTTGAAATTTTCAATATTTAAATGTTTTTCTTTTCCTTTTTGCCCAGGCTTACTGGGTATACATTACTAACACTTCCAGGTTTCTGCGCTTTGTGTAAGAGTTGGGAGACAATTGGATAAACTTTTTTTTGGTCTAAATTGTATGCTTTTCTGACTTACTAGAGCCTCAAGCAGAGAGTCATTCTTTGATCCTCCTCCCTCTGATGGGCTCACAGCTTCATCACTGATGTCTTGGCTTTCCTGGCCTTTCTATACTTTTGACCTAACTCTGATTTTTTGGTAGGCATACACAAAAATCTGAAGGAATGAATAATACTAATAGATTAGTAAAAACAAATCTGGGATTTCCAGCAAGGATATCTTATGATCAGTTTAAGTTGATTTCAAACTAGCAAATAATTCTGACAGTGAAGGTTAATAGAAATCACAAATGCTGTCCTGCTGAATTCGCATACCCATTGCTCAGTGCTTTCACTTTCTTGGTAATAACAGTATCAATAGCTAACATTTATTGAGCATTTACTATGCATTGACATTGTTGTATCTGCAGTATGCACACTTGAATTCAGTCCTCACAGCAATCTATAAAGACAAGAATCATTTTCTTTCTAGTTTTACTATTAAAGTAATGAGACCACAGGGAGATCAAGAATCTAACCAAAGTCACACAGCTAAGGTGTGGCAGATGGGAAATATCCACACAAGTAGTCTTACCCCAGAGTTCATGCTCTTGCTCTCCACACTAATTCATCTTCCTCTTTTGTTCACAACCTAGTCATAGTTGTAAGAGATATTCCCCTCAAAAACAAAATGAAAGACATCTTCAAAGCATAAAGTTCTGTGGCTCTATTTATATAATACTTAGGCTGCTGCTTCCTTCTCACATAACTACTCTCTATTATTCTTCCATCCATAAGGGTACAGTCAAAGCACTAATTTGACTCCGTCTTCTAGACCACAATTTATTGATCCATGAGTACACACCTGACTCAAGATGATCCACTAAAGATCTCTTCCAGAATATATATAGTTGGTTGAGCTTTCTGTTTTAGCTTGGCTATCTTCTTCAGTAGTGAACATATAAACTTAAAAGTTGATAGCAGTGGCCATTTTGTACCACATGGTAGAAAGAAGAAAGAAAGAAAGGAAAGAAGAAAGAAAGAAAGAAAGAAAGAAAGAAAGAAAGAAAGAAAGAAAGAAAGAAAGAAAGGAAAGGAAAGGAAGGAGGAAAGGAAAGGAAGGAGGAAAGGAAGGAAGGAAGGTACGGAAGTGACTTCCTTCACTGCAATTCATTACTGCCTTCCGTCCTTACGGTCCTTCCTGCCTATTCCGTGACGGAGAAAAGCTGGTGTGTGGTGAAAAAAAAAAAAGCTAAGGTTACAGATAACTAAAGGTAACTTTCTGGGTTTACTCTAGTGGGCAGATTACAAAACAGGCCACAGTTCTTTACTCCTCTTCCCTGTACTTTTCTCTCTTTGCAACATGACTTTGCAGCTCTTCCTATCAAGAGTTGGAGCCTAGTAACTCACCTTTTGAATCTGGGCTGAATTTGTGATTTGATGAAAGGGATAGATTGCCAGTGTCAAGCTTAGATCACAAGAAGCCTTACACATTTACACTTTTTCACTTTTACCCATCCTTGCTTGCTAGCTTGCTGAAAGGATAAGAACCATAGCTATGGTGCCCCATCCAAGGCCAACCTAACAAGCTATCCTCCAAATGGCATAGCAGCTGCCCAAAAAGATGTGAAGAAACCTAGCTGAGATTATCCAGGCCTTACTCAAGTGAAAAGAACTACCCAACCAACCCACAGACTTATGAAAAAAAATTGTTATTATTATAAGCCACAAAGTCTTGGATTGTTATTATACATCACTAAGTCTTGGTTTGTTATTCAGCATTAGCTAACTGATCCAATTACCTGTAGCACTTCTATCCATAGTTCTGGTGGCCTGGATACCCCCCAGCACTATGGTTCCAAGGCTTGCACTTGAAGTCTTACAATAAATTTTCCAATTTGTCTCAAGTTTCCTCAGTTGAGTTTCTGTTATTTGCAACCAAAAGAATCTTAACTAAGTAGAGTTTCATTGGATTTCAGAAAAGCAGATACAATATCTTACCCTTACACATATGCCCATAAGAGATAACTAAATCTGTCATAGTGTAGCTCAAGGACACTGGGTAAGGGAGAAGGGGTCTGTTAATCAGCTTCTAGTCAAGAAAAAAAATGAAGACCAAATGAAAGATTACAAAATATTTAGTTCAAGGAACTGGTTAAAAAAGTAATGGAAGAGACAAAATAGAGAAAGAGAGGAGGTAGAGGATGAAAACCAAAAAGAGTGACACCCAAAGAATAGAATCCGCCAAAACTCCTGGGCTGGGGTTCACAAGCCTATTCCTGTTGCTGTGCTGATTGAGACACCACTGTAGTCAGCTCTTCATCTGCTGATGAGGTGTCACCTCATCCAGGGATGGAACTTTGGCAACACCATCACGGTAGTAAATACCGTCATTGCTGCCTCAGATGTCAGAAATGGGAAGCCATAGATAAATCCCTTTCCCTTATTTCCTGCCTTCCAGTATCCTGCCAGTGCCTCCCATTAGTAGCCCTAAATAGGACCTCACTGGCAAAGGGAGCCAGGAAATGGAACCTGCAGACTTTCAGCTCTCTAGAATATTGAAAGAGCAAAGAAGAGCCCCAACAGCAGAACTGAAAGCAGTTCTGAACAAATGACCCATATAAGAGAGGTAGCAGTAAACCTTGAGAGCAATATCGTGGAGGGCTGTTAAAGAATCCTTATGGTCAAAATAAGGTAAAAAGAAGCTGAGCTACCTTCATTCAAGATTTTGCAGAAATGGCCAAGAAGTATGCTAGCAGTGCTTAGTGTTGAAAACCAGTGGGTTTACTCCTAAATGTGCACTGCATAATGTCCCTGGAACTCTGACAGAACCCTCTAGCAGGGAAAGAGAAATCTGAAAAAAAAAAAAAAAAAAAAAAAGACTTACCTTGAATTTTTCCACCACTCAGTAGAAAAGAAATCAAGAAGATTAAATTTTATTTGGAGAAATAAAAGATTGTTACATTTCTTACAAGCAGGGTATTCAAGTGAGAATAATTCAAACTAGAGAATGGTGGAATTCCAAGAAGCCTCACTACTTAATATTAGCATGGGATAGGTAAGGAAACGAGGTATGTAATGACATGTACATTCTTACAGAGCCAGGTGCTCTGACTTCTGAATCTCCCACTGGACCATGCAGCCACCACAAGCTAACAGTCCATTAGCAATAGTGGGGCATCTGGGTGGCTCAACTGGTTAAGGAGCTGACTCTTGATTTTGACTCAGGTCATCATCTTGGAGTCATGAGATAGAACCCTGCTTGGGGCTCCACGCTCAGAAGGAAGTCTACTTGAGATTCTCCATCCCTTTCTGCCCCTCCTGCTCATATGCATGCATGTTCTCTCTCTCTCTCTCTCTCTCTCTCTCTCAAATAAATAAATAAATAAATAAATAAATAAATAAATCCTAAAAAAAAAAAAAAAGAAATTGATATAACATGAGCTCCACTCTGAATAATGTGTTATGTTCATGGCCAGATTTCAACTTTTGATGTGATGTTGGCAGGTTTGTTTTTTTCAAATTATGTAACCAATATGTGAATATATTCTCATTGCAATGACTTAAAAATATACATAGGCCTAAAGCATGAAAATGAAGCCACCTAAGCCACCTCCCACCCATAGTTAAGACCCTCCTCAGAGAATGAGGGTAGGAGCAGAGACTACTTACACCTTTATTGAAAGCTGGCCGACAGAAACCTGGATGGAAAAAGATAAAAGGCTATATAAAGCTGTCAAAAGAGTGAACTGGTTTTTATTGTTTGTTTTGCAGTTGAATCAACTTTTAGGGTAGATTGTTTCTTTGATCTGAAAATCCTGAATAGGCCATTTAACTATGTGAGAATTCAGTTGATCCCTCATCTGAATAAAAGATGTTTGAGATGTTGAGCCCCCAAAACTTGAATGTTTTAGTACAAAAAGATTCACACACAAGAGGCTGCCAATATAGTGCTTAATGTGTGACAGGTATTATTCTGTTTGAGAGAACGGATTTGTCTTATACATTTGGCTTGAGATCTCACTGTCCTAAAAATTCCACTTGTTCTTATATATAAGTATGTACATTTGTTTGCAGGCTCGCTGCTAGGAAATTGGGAACTGAGCTCTGAGAAGCTGAAGAAGCAGTTTTCTTTAGAATCCATGGCACATGTCTATGCTGCTTTGAGACCCATGAGATAGTTGGCAGGTTTCTAAGCACTGTGAGATGGAAGATCCCTATATGAAGGCAAGCAGCACCACTAGCTGTGGTGATGGGGGCCGTTATGTCAGTGAACATGGACCCAGGGAGAAAACAGGTGGTGGATACCTCCTAAAGATCAAAGCAAGCCAAACACACAACAATTAGAAATAATAAAATTATTCAATATTAATACGAGCCCAGTTTTTAATCACAGATTATTAAAGCTTGTAATATACCAATTATAACTTATGTAACAGGATAACAGGATTAAAATATTTACAAATTCTCTTTTTTGTAATTTTGCTTTTGTATATTTTCTATTTTTTTAGCAATGTATGTGTACTCTCTAATTTTTTAATACTTAAAAATTATACAAAAGGAGGGAAACAAAAGAATGTATACTACATTTCAGTTAAGATGAACACCTGCTTTGTTCTTTATGTGATAGTTTTTGAAAAGCACGTGAAAACATCTTTTAGTTTCTGGAATATCATTAAATAAAATATAATTTCCATTCATTAGTGGCTGGATTATCTAGAGCAGCAGCATTTGGGTGTGTACTGATAATTTGGTACACATAGCCTTTTATATAGTCACTTGGGGTTTGGTTGTTTATCTATTCTCCGGGGGGGGGGGGGGCGGATGATGGGACTCTGATTGGAGAACTTGCCTGCCAAATAGGTCTACAAGCCACTGAAGTTACTTGTTTGGTCCTGTTTGCTACATGGTTAACACACCTCCAAGGTTTCCAGAGTTTCACAGAGTACTTACAAGGAAGAATAAACAAAATATCTGTGTCTTCCTGTTTGCTGTAGCAGAACATGTATCCATGGAATCTTTGACTTTCTTATTAAAATACATGGAAATAAAAAAGTATTTTACCAAATACCTTTGATCTATTTTAGATATTGTCAGGGTTTTGTGTCTAAAAATATAGTTTAGAAATAGGGAACTTTACATTTTACATGAGTGAAATAAATAAATTATATGATATGTGAAATATATTTCAATAAAGCTATAAAAAGAGGAGGCTAGGGGTGCCTGGGAGGCTCAGTCAGTTAAGTGTCTGACTCTTGATTTTAGTTTAGGTCATGATTGCAGAGTTGTGGGATAGAGTCCCACATCAGGCTCTGTGCTGAGCACTGAGCATGGGGTCTGCTTAAGATTCTTTCTCTTCCTCTCCTCTGCCTCTATACTGCTCCATCCCCCGACCCTTGGCCCAGCTCAACATGTATACTCTCTCTCTCATACATACAAAAATAGAAAAATAAAAATAAATAAAATGAGGAGGCTAGAACACAGAGGTGACATTTTGGAACAATAAAGAAAACACAATTCCCCAAACTCAATAATTTTTTGTTAAATGAATAAATGAATGAATGAATGATAGCCTAAATAGAGAGATACATTTAATCAATCTGTTTTTAAAAGAAGCATAATATGTATAATTTAGGATATAGAGCATTGGTAAAATGCAAGAAACTGCTAAACCTCAGTCCCTAAAGTTTAGGAACATTTTAAGGAAGTCTACATGTAAACTATAAAATTACAATTGATTATTTTGAGTGTAAAGAAAAAAATACAGAAAGGAATCAGAGCTGTGAAAATATAAGCATTAAATCAAATTAGGAAGGCAATTTTTATGACCTGAGAATGATATATGTGGTGGCCAGCCTCCAAGATGAAACCCAGTGATTACTACCTCCTGGTATCCATGACTTACATACCCCACCCCCAACCAGCCGTGCCCTCATGGTATAAGGTTTATGTGCCACAGCAGATGGCAGAAGTGATGGATTGCCATTTCTGAGCCTAAGTCATACAAAACAATGTTGTTTCTATGTCCCCCTGCCCACCAACTCTTTATCTCTCAGATATTTGCTCAGGGTAAATGAGCTGCCATGTCCTGAGTTAGCCCCAAGGAGAGGCCCAGGTAGTGAGGTTTCTTGTCGAGAGCCACACAAATACACTTAGAATGAGAACATATAATGTTTGTCCTTCTCCGACTGACTTACTTCACTCAGCATAATACCCTCCAGTTCCATCCACGTTGAAGCAAATGGTGGGTATTTGTCATTTCTAATAGCTGAGTAATATTCCATTGTATACATAAACCACATCTTCTTTATCCATTCATCTTTCGTTGGACACCGAGGCTCCTTCCACAGTTTGGCTATCGTGGCCATTGCTGCTAGAAACATCGGGGTGCAGGTGTCCCGGCGTTTCATTGCATTTGTATCTTTGGGGTAAATCCCCAACAGTGCAATTGCTGGGTCGTAGGGCAGGTCTATTTTTAACTGTTTGAGGAACCTCCACACAGTTTTCCAGAGTGGCTGCACCAGTTCACATTCCCACCAACAGTGCAAGAGGGTTCCCTTTTCTCCGCATCCTCTCCAACATTTGTGGTTTCCTGCCTTGTTAATTTTCCCCAAATAGTGAAAGGGAATATAAGGGAAGGGGGAAGAAATGTGTGGGAAATATCAGAAAGGGAGACAGAACGTAAAGACTGCTAACTCTGGGAAACGAATTAGGGGTGGTAGAAGGGGAGGAGGGCGGGGGGTGGGAGTGAATGGGTGACGGGCACTGGGTGTTATTCTGTATGTTAGTAAATGAACACCAATAAAAAATAAATTAAAAATAAATAAATAAATAAATAAATAAATAAATAAATAAATAAAAATACACTTAGAAGCATATCTCCCACAATAGCCAAACTGTGGAAGGAGCCTCGGTGTCCATCGAAAGATGAATGGATAAAGATGTGGTTTATGTATACAATGGAATATTACTCAGCCATTAGAAACGACAAATACCCACCATTTGCTTCAACGTGGATGGAACTGGAGGGTATTATGCTGAGTGAAGTAAGTCAATCGGAGAAGGACAAACAGTGTATGTTCTCATTCATTTGGGGAATATAAACAATAGTGAAAGGGAATATAAGGGAAGGGAGAAGAAATGTGTGGGAAATATCAGAAAGGGAGACAGAACATAAAGACTCCTAACTCTGGGAAATGAACTAGGGGTGGTGGAAAGGGAGGAGGGTGGGGTGGTGGTGAATGGATGATGGGCACTGAGGGGGGCACTTGACGGGATGAGCACTGGGTGTTATTCTGTATGTTGGTAAATTGAACACCAATAAAAAATAAATTTATTATATAAAAAAAAAAGAAGCAGATCTCCCAGTTAGGTTAAGTCTTAGAGGACTGCAGCCCCAGATGACAGTTTAACAGTAACTACATAAGAGACAAGCCAGCTAAGCTTCTCCTGGGTTCCTGACTCTCAGAAACTCTGTGCAACAATAAATGTTTGTTGTTTTAAGTTACTAAATTTGGGGGTAATTTGTTACGCAGCAATAGATAACTAATACAGTAGAAACTAAGACAATTGAAGTAAATGTACAGATCTCAGACTTACATAACATTATAGACTTTTCTAGAAAACATAGAACTGGGGCACCTGGATGGCTCAGTCAGTTGAGCATCAGCTTTTCACTCAGGTCATGATCTTGGGGTCCTGGAATTAAGCCCCAAATTGGGCTCCCTGTTCAGTGGGGAGTCTGCTTCTACCTCTCCCTTCTGCCCCTCCCCCCTGCTTGTGTTCTTTCTCTCTCTCTCTCAAATAAATAAATAGATTCTTTTAAAAAACAAAACAAAACTGATACAACTTTATAATATGTAGTTTGCCTTGGGCCTTTCATCCTATTAATTCCTCCCTCTTCAACAGTTTTTAACACATTTGACTAAAAGATTTTACTCTCCTGTGGAAGTATATGTCTAGTTGCATAACAGAAGTCCAGAGAAAATTTAGATTTACTTTAAGTTGCTCATGATTTTTCTCTATAAATATTAATGTTCTACTCTTAAATACTAGATGTACTTTCCTTATAATAACCATAAAATGCATTATGTGAGAAATGTGATTTTACATATGTTAATTCTAGAAAAGAACAGTTAACAAATTTTAAAACTTTCTTCCATTATAAAATATTCTTATTCTCATTATGAATTGACAATAAATGGCATTCCAATTGAATCAGAGAGTGCTTATAGAGGACGGTATCTCCTTTGTAGATGCATAGCTCAAAAACATGTGAAGATGTTGTTGCCCATTGTCAGATGAAATGAACTCAGTCTTAGAAGAAGCTATTCTTATTAAAGTAAGAAAAAAATAATTTTTCTTTTACTGGTTTAACAGTGCCAATTTACTGCAGTAAGTATTCTAAATAAAAATGAGTGTCCTGAGCGATAAGAATATGATGGTATTCATAGACTGCTTCCCCAAATCCTCTTGATCTTCCCATCCTTCACATGGCTATGGATATACAGTGACTCTTGGCAAACATGTTCATTAAAAACCATCCCTTGGCCTCAGTTGAAGGGGCTAAGATGAACATCTGCTAATCCCAGAAATCTGGAATGGAGAATTGGGATGGGACCACAAGAAAGAATTGGGAATGATTTCATTTTTCTCAGGATGGCTGGACCTGTAATGTACAAACATGGTTGCTATGGGTGGCCATGCTTTTATGCATGTAGTATGAAGTAGAGAGAGACTTTTGGAGGAGAAGGAGGTAATGAATCACAAATCTAGAGACTAGTATACATAGGAGTCCAAAGAATGTTTCCAGCAACTTCCTTGTCCTTGAGATCCTCAAAATACCCCTATGAACTTTTAATATATTCCTCTTTTTTGTTAAACTCAAATGGGTTTCTTGAAATTAAGAGTTTTAACACAGAAATAATTTAGTGATATATTCTAAGGATTAATTTAGGAAATCAGGAAAGATTTAACTAAACAGCTATTGATCAAAGCATTGAACACTAAACATTTAACAGACAGGGATTAGTACATCTACAATGTTACCAACAAAAATCAGGTCATATGATAATATTAGGGTAGGACTACATGTTTATGATACATGCTAATGAAAAAAGCAAGTTTGGGAAGGATATGCTGTATATGATCACATTTTTGGTTTTAATAATTCATGCATAAGCATATAGAAATTATGGCTTCATATAAAAAATAATGTCAATAGTGGTTCTCTCTAAATGGTATGATTGTAAAAAATTTTTATTATCCTCCATTTAAAAAAATGCATTATCAGTAAGGAACCTGTACTTCTTCTACCCAGGGAACAAATAAAGTTTCATGCCATGAATAAAATTAAAATAATATATATAATATTTGTCAGTCTACAATAAAACTAAAAGCGTAAAAGTTAAGAGAGAGAAAAGTCTGCAGTACCTTAATATCAATTAAAGCCAGGTAATAAAATGATCATGAAAATATGAAACAACAAAACAAATCCTCCAGCAAATGAATTATATAGTTTGACTGTCATAGTTAAACTATATAGATAAAGAACAGGCTTATAACAACTAATTGGATAAACAGTATGTGGTTTGTCAGGCTCAGTTATTCCCTGTGGGCAATTAGCCACTGTCTCAAATTTCACTCATTCAATAAATGTTTGATCCAAAATATAAGTTCAACAGATAACAAACATATCCTGGAAGGGTGATGTATGCTAAACTAAGTACACTGTGATTAACTGTTATTTATATTTAAAGCAGATGGTTCTGAAGGATCAAAAAGAAAATATTCAATGAAAAAGTAGAAAATGATCAAATTGCATATTGAAAACATTTTTGCAGAAACAGCTTATCTAAACCATGACTCATTCAAATATAAAACATTAAAATCAAACTCTTTCCCTAAAATACCTGCTTGGCATCTCACCCCTTCTAACCTGTGTTATACCAAAGAACTTTAATCACAAGATGGGGTTGGCAGTATTTCAGAAATGCTTTTCAACAGCACAAAAACCTTTTTTTGGAAACTAGGATTAGCTTAACACAAATATGGGTATGCAACAGTAGGCACTGACTTATGCCATATTTATTCAAGTGGAATTCTTCCAATATTTTCTGGAAGAGAAGTACTTTTCAATAATGCCATTCTGTAGACCAACATCTTAGAGAATGAGAGAACTCATAAGCACTTATGAGTATTCATCTTTTCTTTTAAATGAGTGTTCTTGAGAATAAAAAGGCATAAAAGTGTGAGAGTAAGATAAATCTCAGAATTTCTATGTGATTAATAAATGGTTTCAAATGTGTTTATTTAGAAATAAAATAAGCTTAGGATTTTTTTATATGGAAGTTCATTCCACTACCTTTTTTCCATCCTTTAAATCCTGGAAAAAATACTTAATTTGGATCTACAAACTTTGAACTTCTCGCCTTCAGTTCATGTATAGCAAATATATCTCCACTACATTATCTATACATTAAGCCATCTATTTAACTGTCCCCATCTTTGGACTATATATTACTGTGCTTTCTATTTCCATTCTAAGCCTCTTCAGTGTGGTCTCTGAACTGATGGTGGAATTGAATGGTACATTCTCTCTGTTCATCCACCATTACACAGTAACACTAAACTCTTCTATATCCTAAGTGCCAAATAGCTGCCAATTCTCCTTCTGTTGACTCCCAAAATCTAGTAATTATCAGAAATTCAGGCTATTGCCCATTGGTCACCTCTTCATAACGTCTTGCTTAGGGAACTCATTCACTCACAAGATTTCAACTCTCACTTGATTCCTAAAACTTAGCTCCCATTGCCTGCTGGTCAATACCATTAAGTTATGGCCTTATCTAGAATAGAACCCATCATCTTGCCCACCAAGCTGACTGTTCTCA
This sequence comes from Canis lupus familiaris, assembly GCF_011100685.1. Classification (NCBI taxonomy): domain Eukaryota; kingdom Metazoa; phylum Chordata; class Mammalia; order Carnivora; family Canidae; genus Canis; species Canis lupus. The sequence continues at coordinate 17,023,896 of NC_049232.1, forward strand.
TTTTCATTGCTTTATCACTAAGTTTTGTCACTTCTTTCATAGAGTTTCTGGTATCCATCTCTTGAGTTCTCTTTGCAATTGCCTTTCCTAGGCTACGGTCTTATTACCACATTGATGCCTCCCTGCCTCATGTCTGAAATTGGGTGTTTCAAAAGAAGAGCTAAGACATAGGCTTGCATATCACTGGATTGTGATTCCAAGAAGGATGTTTGAGAGTCTGGAGGAGTGGGACAGAGAAAGAAAGTGAGTCAGTTCAAAGATAACTTATTGCATTGGCCACCCTATGAGTAACTGATACTAGTTTCTACCAGGATATTCTAACAACCCTGGGTGGCACAGTGGTTTAGCGCCTGCCTTTGGCCCAGGGCGCGATCCTGGAGACCCGGAATCGAATCCCACGTCGGGCTCCCGGTGCATGGAGCCTGCTTCTCCCTCTGCCTATGTCTCTGCCTCTCTCTCTCTGTGTGACTATCATAAATAAATAAAATAAATTAAAAAAAAAAACTTAAAAAAAAAAAGAAATCCATCTCTGAAAATCCACGTGGGAGGTAAAAGGAGGAAATATTTACTTATAAGCTCTGTCCCTCACTGATTAAAAATGGCTCTACTGGCAAAAAGTCCCCCACACTTCGTGACTGCATATGTATAAATGTGTGCAGTCTGTTGAGCTTCAATAACGTATTAGAGAAGCTCTGGGAAAGAAGTGGTAGATAACTGTTTCAAGCTTATGCGAGTTTTGTCCAGTTGTACCTATAAGACATGGTACAGAGAACTGAGTACCTTAAAAAAAGGATATGAGGGATCCCCGGGTGGCTCAGTGGTTTAGCGCCTGCCTTTGGCCCAGGGCGCGATCCTGGAGTTCCAGGATCAAATCCCACATCTGGCTCCTGGCACGGAGCCTGCTTCTCCCTTCTCCTGTGTCTCTGCCCCCCCCCCCCCCCCCCCCCCCCCCCCCGCCTCTCTCTTTCTGTGTCTATCATGAATGAATGGATAAATCTTAAAAAAAATTTTTTAAAGCATATGATATATGGTATTATTTAATTTGCTATGTAGGTCTCTTACCTCTTCAATGGGACTCTAAATGTCTCAGTGGCATAAATCTATTAATCAAAGAATTTTATCCACAACTGCTACCACCTCTCCTTGTCTCCGCCCTCAATAATGATGTGAAAACACTCCCACCCATTATTATTTTTTTTAAGAGTTTATTTATTTATTCATGAGAGACACTGAGAAAGAGGCAGAGACATAGGTAGAGGGAGAAGCAGTCTCCCTGCAGGGAGCCCTATGCAGGACTCAATTCCAGGACTCGGGGATCACCCTCTGACTTGAAGGCAGACACTCAACCGCTGAACCACCCAGGCATCCCTCCACCCACTATTTTTAAAGCTTGTGTTTTGAATTGTTTTCTGATGATGTTGCTATATTCCTTAAGACCATGGCACTTCTATGTAGGAAGTTTGACCAGTTTGCTACACAGTTCCTTGCTAAAGAAATAAAGTGAATGAACTGTTTAAAGTTGGAACACTGGACTCAGCCTTCACAGTCCAGCCAACTAACCTAAACTTCCAGACTATGTTTTGAAATCTTTTACCCCTGGATCAAGATCATATTGTTCAAGTAAGTTAAGGTTGGTTTTCATTACATTTACTTATCTTTACATCCTACAACTTAGACATTTTTTACATTCTCTTCTCTAATCTACTCCATCAAGATGGGTTGGAAGAAGTTGGCCAGTTGTGTATTCAGTTTAAGTTATCATGATATTCAAACTATGTCCATGTCCAACACATCAGTGGTGTTTGTTTATAGAATGCTCTAAAAATGAGAGGAGATAAAGCAAAATTCACCTTGTTTATCTTTTGGGTACAATATAACATCCAAAGAATTTATAAAGCTCTTTATTTTCTGGTCAGTGGTTTTCAAAAATTTAAGATAAAGTTAGAAGAATACTTCCCCTAGCAGAAATTTGAGTTTTTCTGACCCAAAATAAATGTTCTTGGATGTTTTAAATGAGAAAAGCCAGAGAATTTGAAAAATGTACTTGCTCACTTAATAAATATACTTTGAGCACGCTATTGTGAAAAAGCACTATAAGATCTTGTTCATTATCACTTTAAAAACTGGTGTTTATTTTTCTTCTTATAAAATACCAAATATACTCTTGCAAAACAAACAAAAATTCAGAAACATAAAAGTACCAGCAATCACTGAAAGATGAACACTCTTAACCTCTGATAGATGTCTCTATCATTTCTTTGATGGAGCCCTCTCAAAAATACTTTCATTGAAACACACTGAATTTTTAAAAAAAATTTTTTTTAATTTATTTTTTATTGGTGTTCAATTTACTAACATACAGAATAACCCCCAGTGCCCGTCACCCATTCACTCCCACCCCCCGCCCTCCTCCCCTTCTACCACCCCTAGTTCGTTTCCCAGAGTTAGCAGTCTTTACGTTCTGTCTCCCTTTCTGATATTTCCCACACATTTCTTCTCCCTTCTCTTATATTCCCTTTCACTATTATTTATATTCCCCAAATGAATGAGAACATATAATGTTTGTCCTTCACCGACTGACTTACTTCACTCAGCATAATACCCTCCAGTTCCATCCACGTTGAAGCAAATGGTGGGTATTTGTCATTTCTAATAGCTGAGGAATATTCCATTGTATACATAAACCACATCTTCTTTATCCATTCATCTTTCGTTGGACACCGAGGCTCCTTCCACAGTTTGGCTATCGTGGCCATTGCTGCTAGAAACATCGGGGTGCAGGTTTCCCGGCGTTTCATTGCATTTGTATCTTTGGGGTAAATCCCCAACAGTGCAATTGCTGGGTCGTAGGGCAGGTATATTTTTAACTGTTTGAGGAACCTCCACACAGTTTTCCAGAGTGGCTGCACCAGTTCACATTCCCACCAACAGTGTATGAGGGTTCCCTTTTCTCCGCATCCTCTCCAACATTTGTGCTTTCCTGCCTTGTTAATTTTCCCCATTCTCACTGGTGTGAGGTGGTATCTCATTGTGGTTTTGATTTGTATTTCCCTGATGGCAAGTGATGCAGAGCATTTTCGCATGTGCATGTTGGCCATGTCTGTGTCTTCCTCTGTGAGATTTCTCTTCATGTCTTTTGCCCATTTCATGATTGGATTGTTTGTTTCTTTGGTGTTGAGTTTAATAAGTTCTTTATAGATCTTGGAAACTAGCCCTTTATCTGATATGTCATTTGCAAATAGGCAACACCCTTTTTGAACTCGGCCATAGTAACTTCTTGCAAGATACATCCACGAAGGCAAAAGAAACAAAAGCAAAAATGAACTATTGGGACTTCATCAAGATAAGAAGCTTTTGCACAGCAAAGGATACAGTCAACAAAACTCAAAGACAACCTACAGAATGGGAGAAGATATTTGCAAATGACATATCAGAATTTTTTAAAAAATTGAAGAGCCTCTACTCACATAGACTTCACATTTTCTAGGTACTGGGATTAGGTCTTACTCTTCATGGTATCTACCCCAGGAACTGACACATAATATGTGCTAATAAAAATGTTCAGAGGGACAGTTCCTGAGTCTCATTAAAATCCATACCTAAACAAAATACATTAATAAGCCTATTCCTCACAATGCCTGCTGTTAAAGAGACATATAGAACACTCAGTCACATTAAATCTTTCTGATCATAAAGTGATATTCACCAATCCAGAATACAGTTTCTCTATGTTCATCACAAGATGATAAGCTTTGATGTTTAATTAGGAATGGAATTTGGAAAAAAAAAAAAGGAATGGAATTTGGTGGCACAGGCAACAAAAGCCTATACTTATGTGGTTATTGAAAATCAGGAACATGTTATCATCCGGAGCACATATGGTGATGGTGTCAAATTCTTTTTTTTTTTTTTTTTAGTGTTAAATTCTTAACACTCTTTCATTTCAATTCAACCAGAGTAAGGTAAAGATTAATTTATCATATCAGTGACTCATGATAAAAAGTGACTAAACTGTGAAATTATCATTTTAATATTTCTACCATAAAGTTCAAATAATTGGAAAAACAATCAAGGTGGGAATAAAAGTGAGAACAAGGCCCTTTTTTTTTTTCCTTTGTTTGGGAATTACATGGTACTTTCCTTCAGAAAAATGTTTTCTAGAAGTTATTTGTGTGCTGGATGTGAACGATTAGGCTGTTTTAATACAGAATATTTTCCCTTTAAAACATAGTATTTAAAGGGACATGTTAGCAATGCCTGGCTAGCTCAGTTGGTAAAGCATGTGGCTCTTGATTTCTGGGTTTAAGTTTATGCCCCACTTTGGGTATAGAAATTAGTTAAAAATAAAATCTTTCTTTCCTTTTTTTTTTTTTTAAAAGGACATGCTAATCAATTCATGAGGAAGAGTACCTTTCCATTTCCCCATCTTTGCACCTTCAGGACATAAAACTAATGTTTGCAATCTCCTTAAAAGTGTGGAAGTGGGTTCCATGTTTGTATAACTAAGTTCGTTTTGCCGTTAAGGAAATGAAACTAGTTTTTATGTTGATTTTGTCTATAGTTTTAACATGTAATCAAACCTTATTATGAAAGAAAAGAGCTAATCTTTTGAGTTGAAAAATAAAGAAGTAACAGGCCTGACATGGAAGCCTAAGGGACAATGGATAATGGTACCAGTTATTGAAATGGGAGAGGTAGAGAAACAGACTTAGGGGAGCTGGAGATCAGAAATTCTGTGTGGCTATGTGATGTCTCTGATGATAGAATTCAAACCCCGTCCTAGTCCCTGTCACTAATTTATTTAGATGAACTTCTGCCTTAGTCTTGGTTCTCACTCTGCTTCAGTACCCCATAAGAAGTAAAAATCCTGCTTAGCAGTGCCCAACACCATTACTGGAGCTTGGCATCACATCTTCCCTAAAATGGCAGGTCAGTAGGGAGGACCATCATATAGAGACAGGCCATCCAGGTGTTACTTCTGGTCTGTCTTCCAAAGCCAAGTAGCTGCTTTTCATAGAATACAAGTTGAGCAGCTTTTATATGGAACCCTCTATACTAGATGATAGATCATCAGTCTTTTAGAAGTCAAGCCCCTTCCTAATTTGTCTGTCCTGTAAACATGCAGCTTTTTTCCAGTGAGTCCTGAGAGGGCCAGTAGTTCAGGAGAGAGGATTACTTTTCGGACTATTCATCTGTTAGCCAAAGAAAATAAGATGCTATGGGATACACAGACAATAGCATAATTAAAAATAATCATCAAGGTCTTTAATTTCCTATCAGGCAGAAGAAAATATACACTATTTTGCCTCATTCCCTAATTAGTGGTAATTTTCAATAAGAGACACCTCTGTTTTAACGTATCTGAAAACTGAACGAATGCCACTTTTAAAAATAAGCCTCAAAATGATGAAGTATGGAGATAGAGTTATCAAGTTATTTGAATTGCACAGTTAACCACTGGAATAATTCAAGCTAATTCACGCCATAACCCCTCCATTATCTTGGCAATTTAGAAAAATGAGTGGTTTCTATCCTGAAGTACTCAAGGAATTATGGTGATAGGCCTGAGCTATTGTCTTTTTATTGTAAATGATGTTCTGGTTTGGATTGGCAATATATTAAGTTACATTTTAGGGTTCAACTTCATTTTGGGGGATAGAGAAAAACTAGGAAAGGGAGTCTTCTATAACCCCATGTATTATAACAGATGCCAGGTATACATTCCATATCCACAAAGCCCAAGTTGAAAGGTGATGTCCATTCTGATATTTCATAGTTTCCATTCTATTCTCAAGTATTAAAAGACTTAGATGAATGAAAATATAACTGGTTTTAAAACAACTTAGTTGGGATCCCTGGGTGGTGCAGTGGTTTGGCGCCTGCCTTTGGCCCGGGGCGAGATCCTGGAGACCCGGGATCGAATCCCACGTCGGGCTCCCAGCATGAAGCCTGCTTCTCCCTCTGCCTGTGTCTCTGCCTCTCTGTCTCTCTCTGTGTGACTATCATGAATAAATAAATAAAATCTTTAAAAAAATAAAAAATAAAACAACTTAGTGGTTTACGTAATTGAATATATTGAAATTATTTGTTAATAATAATATTTCATATGGTGGCCAAACTAGTTCTTTTTATGCATTTTGCCAGGCTATGTGCTCAACTAAAAGGATATTGACTTTATTTTACTTCAGTTGACTATAGAATCAGCGAAGAGTTCTTGGCTCTAGAAATCACTTCTCCTGGTGGTCCAACAAATGTAAACTTACTAGCTTTCAGGGATGGCATTAAATGTTTCCTCTCAGCAATGCTGAATACAAAAAGGAATAATGTTCCATGTCAATGACCAACTCAAGTGTTTTATAAATGTATTTTCATAAATAAGATATGTATAAGTTTTAGAAATCAGTAAATCTATTAATATATTTATACCAGTTGCTTAATATTTAATAAGATATTTAATGACCAATAAAATAACAGTTACTGATTTAACATAGTTCATTAATATGCATGCTTATACTCTATTGCATTTGTATATGGAACAAGTAATTATTATTATGAGTAATGTTTTCCCAAGCAAAGTAAACCAAATATTTATCTGGGGAATTTAAGCAGCAGAAGGTAACACTGGCAAATTATGTGTTTTAAGCCAATTTGAAGAGAAGTTACTTATCTCCTGCAAGCAATATACCCTCATATGCAAATCTCCTGACCTATCTTAAATATATTAGGATTTTGTTCACTCCAGCTTCATAGAACTTGTACAAAAGTCTGTGACATTATCAAATGGCAAAAAAGATGATATCTATTGGTAAGATGCACTTTTTTTCCCACTAACCCATAGTGGCCCTATAAATGCTAAGCATTTGTAAACTACTGATGACATGAGTGATCACAAAAACAAAGATATCACTTTTCTGTTTCTCCTCTGAGGAGTAAGAAGCCAAATGAGATGAAGAGGATATGAAAACAAATTAAAACAAACAAAAAACCCAGACAAAAGACAAAACAAAACAAAAACACCTTGAATGACATCCCAGAACATCCATGAGAAGCCAGGAAGGAGTTAGGAAAAACAGAATTATAAAAGATGTTTATTTTCTTGAGCCACAAAATCATTTAGGACAATTTTGCAATGAGTTCCAAGGCAAGTTTAACAATCTAAGAAATTGATTTGGAAAAGTTAGGTTGACTATGAGCAAAAAGTGACGAATCAGCAACTGAATACAAGAAATGCTGATCCAGAAATTAAGCAAACCAGCTAAGATCTATGCAAAGGGTCAAGGTTTGTACTGAAAATCCCCAGCTAAGATCTATGCAAAGGGTCAATGTTTGTACTGAAAATCCCCATAATTTTCATTTGCTATTATTGGCAAGGCAGAAAGTCTAATTTTCAAATATCAATAATTAGTTGCAAATTTTATTTGGAATTCTGTGCTAAGAGTTTCATTGAATTTACCTTGAGTATTCTCACAGCAATCTGGGGATCCACTCAGACCCACAGAGCTGGTATATGAAGATTATTTTAAACCAAAGACATTTGAGATTTAACAGATACAGGGAGAAGGCTTTTTCGAGCTTCTCTTATCTAGCTAAAGGCAGAAATTTCTGGGAGTGAAGTTACCATAATCTTCTCTCAGCGGAGATTTATGGCTGGAAAGAGGACTGAGAAGACCACTTGCTGGAAAGAGGACTGAGAAGACCACTTGCACCTGCATAAACAAATATTAGCACAGACTTTGTTATCTCCCATTTGCTCCTCTAGAAACCCATCTGTTCTTTCCATGGAAGCCTCTTCTCCCTCTTCCTTTCCCCTTAATAATTTAGATATTTAAACCCCTGTCTTTAGATGTTTGGAGAGTCACATTTTCTCTTTTCTCCTACCTAGGTAAATACAAGTTGACTTCTCTCTTGCTAATCTTTTTTCAGTTTAATTTGATGAAGTTTTGGAATATAGGTGAGGTCCGGAGCCGGCGACCAAGAAAGAATTCTTGAGACGTCTTTGTGCAAAATGGTGGTTTTATTAAAGCATGGGGACAGGACTTGTGGGCAGGAAGATTGGCTGCTCTGCACCTGAAGGGGTGGCTGATTATATATCCAGGAGTTGGGGGAAGTAAGCAAAAGGGAGATTCCAAGAGGATTTTCATATGCTAAGATACAAGATATTGGACCTTACAAGATACTGGAGGCCTTGCCATTGTCAAGCTAAAGATTGCTTTTCCCTCTAACAAGGTATTAACATTAAGACAGTTGGAAACTTCCTGAAGAATGTCACACATATCTCAACCTGGGTGGGAGTTGTTTGTGGGATATCAGCTGTGCTTTGTCCTCACCTAGCCCTGCTCCCTCATCAAATTCACAGTTATCAATTCTTCAGTTAATGAACACAGGACAGTGGAGGAAAAAATTTTTCCTCCAACAAACCATAAGATGCAAGTAATTCTCATCTTCATTGTAAATGTGAGTAAACAGGCTCAGAGAAACTAGGAAACTTGCCCAAGTTCATTGAACCAGAGGAATCAAGATTCAAAGAGAAGGCTATATTGTCTTGTGGTATATACACAAGTAAAGCTATTAAAATAATTAGCGTTAGGTTGTTTGTATTAGATCTAAAGGCCCTACCAGACCATGTGAACTGGTCTAAATCTTAAAAGCAATTCTTCCAAGACCCCATCACCAATGTCTTAATTCTGAATGTTTTGGTATTCACCAGGAAGGATATTACTTGGGTGACTATAAGGTTTATCCAAAATTATTTGGTGAAAGTAAGGATAAATGAATCATTTAATTTAATCCTCCACAAACTGGCTTTTAAGGTTGGTTATGTTTAACCATTGGAAGAAATTCCTTACATACAATTAGAAAACTGACTCAGGGTGAAAGAATCTAGCATGACTAAGACTTGCACTTGTCACACATGGGTAATGAGGAAGTTAAGCAGACAATACACAGGACCTACACCCGAGAGAGACCAATTTCTCTTTACCCCAAGGCACGCCCTAACCTTGCAATTCTGAAGAAATGGCCCCAGAACGGTTGTTATTAGCAGCCATGAGGGAAGTCTACCAGTCAGGGTCATGGAGAATCAGCTGCAGCTTTGAGAGGAGGGTTAAAGGAGAAGTGGCCTGGGAAAAAGGAAAAAAAGTAGGATGGCAGCATAAAGATAGAAAAGAAAATCCCCTGTGATGGGCACAGGAAAGCAAACAACCTGCAAAACAACGAGAATAGTTGATAGACCTAACTGTGTTACCAGAAGGCAGGAATAATATTACTACCTCCCTCAACTGAAAACAATTAGGATGGACTAATAGGGACAAATTTCCAGGATATTTTTTTAGGTCAAGTTACAGAACCAAATGACAATATTTTTGTTTTTAAAAATCCACATAGTGGAATATATTTCCTAAGGGTGTGTAGAAATATCCCTGTATAAATACACAGTAAACGGACTGGAAAGATATTGTGGAAGTAAAGATCACCAAAGGAGAACAATCAGAAGCTATTTAGTGAGTTTATCTCAGCAAGGGAGTCAGCCACCATCACTAGTGTTTGGCAGAGACTCAGAGACAGGCAGTGGTAAAAAGTGGCAGAAAGTAGAATAATAGTGGAAAAAAGTAAGCTTCAGGTATGCCGTGATTGGAAATCATTGGCATGGGAAGCTAGGAGACAGGCTAACTACAAGCTGGGTGTCTTCTGTGATTGTTTTGGAGAGCATATTTGGCTTTCTCTGGCTGCTCCTGAGTTGGAAGATGATAGTCATTGACCAAACTCTGAGATTCCTGGACCAGTCACTGCAGAGTTTGTGGTTTGGTTTATGAGCCTGCTGGTTGCAGAGGTTGTATGTCAGAGTTCTATAGATATATATATATAGTCTGGCCCCTGTTTGTTTGTATTTTCAGTCTCTCAGTATGTGCTAGACTGATATTAAAGTCTAAATTCCTTATTTGTAATGTTATTTTTAAATATATATATATATATATATATATATATATATAAGAATACATTCACTCATTTTTTACTTGTATATATATATATTTTTAATTCTGAAGCAAAATGCTGGAAGGATGATAATTGTCATTCCTAAAGCTTGTGATGGGTCTTATTTTACAGCAGAGGGAATTGAGACACTAAGTTGATAAAAATCAGACAGAATTTAATTCCAGGTATATCTGATCTTTAAAGTTACTTTTCACTGTGCCATGCTGCTGCTTACAAAAGTATAGTGATTCTAACATTAAAAGAGAGAATAGTCATTACTGCTCACAAAGGGTAAGCATAGACATATTGGATTAACGCGATTAATTAGCATCTTTTAGTATGATATTAGAATCTAACTATTAATATGATATTAGAATTCAGAAATTGTTACTGCCCTTTTTCAAACTGAGTTTATAAGATTATCATATAATAGTTTTAGATGAATTATTACAGTGATCCTTCATATTTCCAAAAGAGTAGCTTTGGCTTTTGGAAAAAAAAATAGCATCTAAAAAGCAGTTATAACTGGAAAACAGGATAGTATGGAAACTTTATGCATTTTTCAAATAATTTATTTCAGAGAACAATCTATCACTATATTGCTGATGAAATAGTATGTACCAATTTCTCTTCTAGGAGATGCTAATGAATCCATTTCTTGTAGGTTTAGAGCAGGACATGAACCACTTGACTTTTTCATGTGCAAATAGACCTAACCTAACTTCGATTATCTTGTTAAGAGTTTATAAAGGTGTTATATTTACCTCTGGTTTAAGGAATACAAACCAATACTTGAAGGGCCGAACTCTTTTTTTTTTTTTTAAAGATTTTTTAAAATTTATTCATGAGAGACACAGAGAGAGGAAAGGCAGAGACACAGGCGGAGGGAGAAGCAGGCTCCATGCAGGGAGCCTGATGTGGGACTTGATCCCGGAATTCCGGGATCTCGCCCTGAGCCCAAGGCAGATGCTCAACCACTAAGCCACTGAGGTATCCCCATAAAAGTAATTTTTATATTAAGTAATTGTAACCCTCACTTGAGACAACAGATTAATATCTATCAATATCTCTTCTATTTTTCTGCCTTGACTATTATTTCAGTGATTTACACAATAATCCCATGGTTCACATGAAATATCACATTAAAATCATCTGGAGAACTTAGAAAAGTATATCAGTGCCTTTCCCTCCATCATGCACAAATCCAAAAAATTCTGATTAAATTGGTCTAGAGTCTCTGCCTCAGTATTTTTTAAATTATTGAGTTTGTCATCTCTGAGTTCTCCCAAGTGTATGTGCAATGAACATATTAATAGACTTCTGGGTTTTTTTTTCTTGTTAATCAGTCTAATTTGTAGAACCCTGGCTATGGAACCTAAGACCGTACACTTCCATTTGACAGTAACTTCTCAGGGAGGTCTCCACTCTGGTGATGCTAGCCAGCAGCTTGAGTTGAAAAATACTGCTATAGACCAAAACAGTTAATGTAAAAAAGATTTCATGAAGCAGTTGATCAGTTTGTTGGCCAGCATCTGTCCCTCAAGGTCCTGGAAGGCTGAATCTACCTCTTCTCCCCCAGAGCCATCCCTATAATGGTGTGCATATGATCCAATTTACAATAATCCAAAGCAGAGTGGAGACCTCCTTGAGAAGAGTTGTTCTGCCCTTCCTAATAAAAGAGAGGAAGCCAGAGAGTTTTTCTATGTCTCTTTTGTCTCAACTGCCTTTAGCTCAAAATCATTCTTACGCCAGATTTACATATTTCAGGGTGGCCTCTTCTGAATCCCTTCAGAAGGAAGTCCTCTTTTGTGACTGCAAGCTGTAGGGACCATTTCAGGCATGGTTTATAGCAATTTTATTACCACAGGGAGGAATTTTTCACCAATAGAAGAAAAATGATGCCTAACTTCACATACAAAGAGAAACAGAATCTAGAGTTAGACAAAGAGCCCTGCTTTTCATTCAATAAATATTTATTCATCATGTGTGTTGGCTGGTGACAGACGACTGATATTGAGCCCCTGGATCCATCACTAGAGTTTCTACTAGAAGTTCTATGGTACTAGCTTAAGTATTTCATTCCATTTTGAGTCAGTTTTTTATTGCTTGCAACCAGAACTGTCCTGAAAAATATCAAAATCATTTGGCATTTTTGTAACATCAGAATCAATTTTTGAAGTCATAGAATAGTTCACTGATTCCCAACTCCTCTTCTTCCAATCAGGCTTTAAAATCTTTCTCTCTCTCTCTCTCTCTCTCTCTCTCTCTCTCTCTCTCTCTCTCTCTCGGTGAAATATATACAGAGAACTACACAAAGCATTATGTGTAACCACCACCTAACTCAAGGAAATTAATTTTATTAAGCAATAGAATTTTTTTAGCAACTCAGATGCTCACTTGTACTGTTTTCCAATCATTAATTACTATGCACTCACGGAAGGTAACCAGTGTTTTGATTTTAGTGGTCTTCAGTTTCCTACATTTCCTTATAGGCTTACCACTTAAGTGTGGATGACTAAAACATAAAATTTTGCCTGTTTTTGTATTTTATATGATGGGAACTACATAGTATTCATGAGTGGTATTTGGCTTCTCTGTGCATTTGTGAGATCTGTCAATGTTTTTCCATGTAGCTATAGTTCATTCATTTCTATTGATGTATAGTATCTTATTATATGAATATGTGACAAGTTACTTCTTCATTCTACTGTGGATAGACATGTGGATTATTTCTACTTTTTGGCTACTGTGAATAATGCTGCTGTGGACATGCTTGTATATATCTCTTCATACACATGGGCAAGCATTTTCTGTTGGGCACATACCTAGTAGGAAAATCACAGATTATTAGAATATAATTATGGTCAACTTTAGGAAATACTGTCAACCTGGTTTCCAAAGTGGGTATAACAGTCCATATTCCTTCCAGCAGTGGAAAAGAGTTTCTTTTGCTCTGCATCCTCAACAAGCCTTGATATTAGCTACCTTTTTAAGTGTGCGCATCTAGTCAGATGTGGAGGAATTTCATTTTGGTTTCAATAGAAATTAACATGGCTGCTAATAAAATTAAATATTGTTGGTTTACTGGCCATTTGGATACCCTTTGCTCAAGTCTTTTGCCTACTTTTCTATGTTGTTATGGCATTTTCATATTGATTTGTAGGAAAATTCTCTGTATCTGAATAAAAGCCATTTTTTTTATTATATGTGTCACAAATATATTCTTCCAGTTTTTCTTGACTTTTCATTTTCTTAATAGTATATTTTGATCAATGGAAGCTCTTAATATTAATGTAGTCTTGCCAAACTTTGCCATTACAATTAGGTGGTTTTTCTGGGTGTGTCATGTATAAAAAATCACTCCCTATCATGAGTTCATAAAAATATTCTCCTTTACAATTTTCTGGAAGAATTGTTATGGCTCTCAAATTTAGATGTAACATCCCACTGAGTTGATTTTTGTGTTAAATGTAAGGAAAGGATCATTTAATATCTTCTTTGTAAAAAAATTTTTAAGTTTTTCCTAATGATTAGAACTCATACGATTGACTTATCAAAGTCTACTGTTACTTAATAGATTCACCCTTTTCCCAGACAAGGCAAAGTCCTTAGAAAACTCAACACCTTCCTGACTTACATGCCATTCTTGTCAGGCATTTTAACTGTCTCTACATTTCACCCCAAGACATTATTGTTATTATTATTGCTTTATATTGCCAGTATTCTTGTATATCCCCTGTCCCCATATTTACCATGTTCGTTGTCTTTCTTTCTTTCCTGCATCTTTAACTTCCTGATATTATTTTAAATCTATCTGGAGAACTCTTTTTAGTACTTCCTTTAACTCAGGTCTGATGTTGAATTCTCTTAATTTTTGTTTGTCTGAAAATACAATTTTTAAAGGATATTTTCATTGGATATATAATTCTAGTTTGGTAGATATTTCCCATAGCATTTTGAAAATGGTATTCCATTGTTTTTTGGCTTATTTGTAATCTAATATCCTCATGAAAAGTGTTAAGTGGAATTGGAAAAAAAGAACATGTGCCTGGTAACTTCAATATGTAAAAGTCCCTATGTACCTCTTGTTTTCTATAATACAACTTTTTTATAATACATTTATTTTTTTTTATCCCTGCTGTCTTGTCCCTCATGCAAAATTGTTTGTAGTAATAATTTGAGATCTAGGATGTTATCTTCCTCAAGAGATTTACAATGAACTACGCCAAGTTCCTGGGAATATTGGCAACCCAGGGTCACCTCCAAATGATTTAAAGATGGTGGTAGTCCCTGAAAATGCTTATCTCCTTTCTGGTTCTCCTTTTCTTCTAAGCTGTAATGGTTGGCTCCCAGCCTGATTCTGAACAAGTAATTTACCGCTGTCCCTGCTTGCTGGGCCCTGGATTCTCATCTGTATGCCTTTAAGTGCTTATTCTAGGCTGCAAAACCATGGGCTAGCTACTTCATCTCTGTCCCTAGGGGAAAAGCAGCCCCAGTTGCCTAGCCATTTCCCTAGTTCTCATCCCTCCCCCAGATCCTAGCCTGGTAATTCGTTATTGTTAACTGTGAGATGCCCACATGCTTTTTAAAAATTCTTAAATAGCCTTTTAAGTTGTCCTAGAAGGAAAGTTCATTAATACTGTCTAACATATCAATACTGATGACCTATTTAGACCCAGTGTTTCATATTCTTAGCGAAATTCTGTTCACACAAAACGTAGGAACCTCATGGGTAAAAGTATGACTGCTTTCAGAGAAATAAATTTTACATTTTTTAGAATAAACCATCCCAAAAACGCAATGTAAGTTTTTCCTGTGAGCACTGTGCCATAGAAGGGACAAGTTGCCTGTCACCTATTGTTAGTACCAAATATATCAGAGCTATTTGGTTCACAAATCAACTGATTGCCAAGAGTGAGAGTGAGGATGAAAATGTTCCAGGAAAACCACTTAGGAAAACAATGCTTTTTCTTTTTATTATCTAATTAATTTTGCATATTTTATTTCCCAGCAGATATGCAGCAGTACAAACTTCATTTTATCATCAGTCATTAAAAAAGCACATGTGAAAAGGAATCCATAATAATTTTGAGAAAGGTTCTAAGGAACTTGCCAGGAAAGCAGAATGGCCATTTAATCCCTGTTCTACATCTGGCACCTATGAAGGGCTCTACGTCAGCAACATATGGCCCCTTGGTGAGATGAAGTCCAAAGATTGTTCTGGTATGGCCTGCAAGCTATGAATGGTTTTTATATTTTTAAAGGATCATGTGCATACACACACCAAAAAATCAAAGAAGCATATATAACATATATTATCTATCTCTTTATAGAAAAAGTTTTGATCCCTATTCTGTATCATCTTGTTCAGCCTTATGAAGATGCTGAGAATTTTACCCTATTTGCAAGCTAACAGTTTATCCTGCTATAGTTTCATGGATGGTGGCAGAAGACATGAGACTCTAGGGTCAGAAACAAAAGACTTTATTTTTCACAGTAATAGTAGTCAGAAATAATCAGCATTTGCATCAGTTCCCTGAGCCCCAATTCCCACAAGGCAACACGAAGAGAGCCAGGTGAAACCTGCACACACAGTGGCTATGTTACAAGAGAGGAATTTAGGGAACCTGAGCTTAAGGAACCTGAACCTTTCTATAATGGGCAGTGAGCATACCTGCTCTCTGCTCCCAGGGAGACATTATCTCAATCTTCAAAGGTTGATTGCTATACAAACATTCAAAAAAAAAAAAAAAAAAGTCTGAAACAAAGGCAATGTCTCTTCTTGCTAGACACGTAGAAACACAAAGAATCCATGGAGAATTGTCTCTCAATAAATCTAAACTCATTATCTAAAGCATGTTATGATAGCTTTATCATTCCAAAAGTTGACCTGATCCACAAAAGTGTTACAGTATTTTCAGTATTTTCTTAAAAAGCAGAGGAAATAATATATAAAGAGCTATTTCTAAAGGCAGTTTAAAATCCTAACATTTAAAAAACAATTTTCAGCTACTTTGATACTTCTGATATTTAAAAAGGTTTATTTCTGATAGGGTCCAATAACAAATTATATTTACCTTCTAACTAACTTCTAAACTGACTCCTACATTTTCTTTAGTGGAGGCATAATTTAGTGTTCTACTTTTAATACTATAGTCCAAATTTTTTTTTTAAAGTTATCCTAGAATTTAATAAGAAATACACATCTTAGACAAGAAACTTAAACATGTTAGGAACATTTTCAATGTATGATCTAACCAGTATTATAGTTTTATTTAATTTCTAGAATTGGAGACAAATAAGTAGTTTTTTCAAAAAACTATATATATATGCAACAGTGTTTAAGTAAAAATTAAGATGCTATTTAAAAAATTCGTAAGATAAAATTTTACAAGGCTATAAACTAAATAACATTTAGTTATATATTTAACAAGATGCATTTATTGCAAATAATAAGCTTTGTGATATT
Organism: Canis lupus familiaris; assembly: GCF_011100685.1. Classification (NCBI taxonomy): domain Eukaryota; kingdom Metazoa; phylum Chordata; class Mammalia; order Carnivora; family Canidae; genus Canis; species Canis lupus. The sequence continues at coordinate 17,040,337 of NC_049232.1, forward strand.
CAGAATCTTTTAGAAAATTTGAATCATCTTCAAACGTCAGACATGGGATGGTTGTAATTCCTTCAGTTATTAAAAACTTTTTAAATTTATTTACTTGAAAGAGAGATAAAAAGGGAGAGCATGAGCAGAGGGAGAAGCAGACTCCCTGCTGAGAAGGGAGGTTGATGTGGGGCTCCATCCCATGACCTTGAGATCATGACCTGATCTAAAGGCAGAAGCTTAACTGACTGAGCCACCCATGTGCTTACCAATATGAAACTTTCTCAACCTCCAAAAGTATGAGGTCCAGTCTAAACTGGTCTGATGGTTCTATTATATAAGCCTGAGCTGAAGAACTCTGGAGAAAGCAAGGTTAGTTTGAGGCAAAATGGAATCTAAGGTTTCCTACTAGGAATTATCTGGTGGCTTTGAGTTCCTAACCTACTGAACAAAAGTCAAAGATTTGATGTTATACTAGCTAATTTTGCACAATAACTTATAAAAAGCTTTAAAATATATATGAAACAAGAACATAAGCTAAAAATGTCTTGCGTGGCTGGCTGTTCCCCACTACTTATAAGTGATACTACTTATTTGGACTTGTTCAGTCTCTTATTTTAATTTGGACAGAACTAGAAGTCATTTTAGCTTAGAACTAGGTCTGAGGTAGGTTCACAAAGATTATTTCTATATATGCAAATAACTCATTTGGATGTCCATGTTTTGAGGATCTTCATATATCTGTTATCTTTTAAATATTCTATTAAAGTATCTATTATAAGTTTTCTAAAGCAAATGTAAAGTCCATATAAATCAATTTCATTTTATTACAAGCCAAAGTTTAACCATGAATAAATTGTTATAAGAGATGCTGGAACTTCTGACAATATTTGATATGGTATTTCAGATCAAGTGAGGACATGTAAGTTGAAGGAAGGTTGGAGAGAAAGTATTCTCTAACTTCTTAGGGTACATACTTTATGTCTGATAAGATACTGTCCTTTACTAATAATACTTTTCTAATCACTGACTTTTAAGACCTCTTAAGGAAAAAGGAAATAGTAGTCATTTAAATGTTAACCACATTTTAGTTTGACAACCAAAACTGATTAGCTTCATCTTATTCACAATCTACACTGGTTCCTAGAAGGATGTTCACACATATGTCTTCGCAAAAAAGAAAAAAAAAAGCTGAGCTATATGTGAGCTAAATTTTGCTGTCTATAAATTTACAAAGCAAATGACAATACATGAAATAGCTTTCTACGCAATTTGCAAGTTTTGTACAACATGAAAATAATAAATAAGATTAAAACTTATGTACAGAAAGTTATAAATAAAGTATATAAATTAATCACAGAATATGAAAAGTATTTGTAACACATATTAAACAAAAATATTAATTTCTTGAATTTGTAATAAATTTTACAAATTATTGAGGGAAAAAATGCAACATCCATAGCAAAATAGTCAAAGGATATTAACAGAGAATTGACAGAAAAAGAAAATGGAATCATGCTCAACTTCATTCATAATAAAGGCAAACCAAAACAAATTATATTTTCAACTCTCTGAACAGCAAACATAAAGTATTTTGACAATATACAATACTGACACTGTCATTAACTAAAAGGTAAACCGACACAGCTGTTTGGGGGCAATTTTGCAGTATATATCAAAATCTAAAATGTTTATACACTGAGAACCATAATTCTGTAGTTACAAATATACCCAATGAATAAGCTCTCAAGTATTATAAGGTATATATAGTGTAATATATTTAAAGATCCATCATTGGTAAAAATAAAAACTTAGACATGACCTAAATATCCATCAATTAGTCTGCCTGGTTAAATAAATTATCATATACTCAACAAATGCAATATTATTACATTAATAACTGTACATATGAAAATACATATAAAAATACATAATGTACATATCAAAATACATAATGTATTTTAAAATTGTGTATCAATATATATCATCCACATTAAGATACCTTTTTAAACTAATGACCAGAAAAGAATCGGCTTCCATCCTTTCTAGATGGCATTTTAACTTTTATAATAAAATATAATACTATAACATTTGCTTTCCTCACTCAAGAAACTCTTTAGCAAATATCTGAAGGGATTATAAAGAATATTAAAAATAATACCATTTTTGGTACAACCAATTTACTTGGACAACAGTTTGTCTTCCATGGTTTGTTTGTCATCTTCTATTGATAGATGATGACCTATCAAATCAAAGGTAAAGAACATACCCTGTGAACCAGCAATACCCTCCTAAATATAGACCCTACAAAAACTTACACACATATCCACCATGACATGTATACTAAATTGTTCATGGCAGCAATGTTCATAACAGCAAAAACAAAAATCTGGAAACTACCTAAAAATTCATTAACAGAAGAATGGCTACATCAATTGGGGTATACCAATACAAGGTAATACTATAGTGTTGGGAAAAATAAATATACTATAGCACATACAACAACATGGATCAACTGCACAAACATATGCTGAGATGAAGCAAGAAACAAAAAAAACCTTTAGTATGAACCTATTTATATTCTGGTTGGGGATATATATGTATATAAAAAAACAAGGAAATGACTTCTCAGTCTATCTGGGAGTAGGATAAAATGATTGTGAGCTAGAAGGGGTATACCTGGGGTTGGGCAATGTTATGTTTCATGACTTAGATGATGACTCATACAGGTATTTGCTTTGTAATTCTTACCAAAATATACACGTCTTAAATGCTTTCCTATGTATATATGTCATAATAAAAACTGCAAAAATAAAATAGGCATTCAAAACTATTCTGCATCAAAATCACGGTTCATAAAGACCAACACTGATTCCAAAGGATATCTTATCCTAGTCAGCAAGGAGTCAAAGGCTTAGAGAATGAATTCTAAGGTTTGGTCATTTATACTCCCAAAATAAAGTACAGAGAGAACGAATATGTAAGTGTGTTCAAACCATCACGATAAATATCAGTACCGGTACTGAGAATAGATTCTGTATTTAGATGAGAAGATAGAATTATTAAAAAAAAAAGATAGAATTCTGATTCTTTCATTATTAGATCTTTAATATTCGTTACTGAATCAGATATTGGTCTTTCCTTTTCAAGAATATTATATTTCTTGATGAATTTACTTCATAAGTTGCAAATCTTCCTAAATAATCATACTAACGTATCCTTCCTATCATCACTGCTCATATTTACCTAGCCTTCACAGAAAGAACCTGAGAGCTGAACAAAGAAGTATAATGCAACATGTCCAGAGACTTAAAATCACCTAGTTAAAAAATCTCTCTTCTGAACTCATGCACCACGTTCAAATATATGGTGGCAGACACAGTGAAGAAGGAGGAAGAAAAGATGTGAATTGCTACAGCACGCGCAGAGAGTGCGCGCACACACACGTGCTATTTTATAAAAGGAAAACCACTTAAAAATGTTAGCTCTATATTGATGTTTCTAGGTACATTTTCAGTTTCCATGTTCAACATAACTACCATTTTAATACTAGTATTAGGATGTTTTATAGTCCTTTAAAATGCATGTTACCTACTCACTGGTAGGACTCCTCTCATCACAGAAAATACCAGAACTCCATGGGTTTTGACTGTCCATATGAGTGACCAGTAGAAGATATTTCCCAACCTGCATAGTGAAGTGTCTAAATCTTGGTCAACAGGATGCAAGTATGCATGCACATGCAGCATGCATGCGCATGTGTGTGTGTGTGTGTGTGTGTGTGTGTGTGTGTTGTGTGATGCTAAGGAAACTGCTTGTTTTCCACTCTCTAGTTCCCCCTTCCCACTGACTGAAAAGTAGCTAGAAGTGAAGCAAGTGTCTCTGATTCATAGATAAGAGCCTCCTTCCTGAAGAGAAGGCAGGGCTGCCTGGCAAGATTGAGACATAACAGTTCTGGGCTGTTGTCTAAGGAAAACATTTATGTCGATATTACTTAAAGACTGAAATTTGAGGGTACTGTTAAAGTATATTCTAGCATTAGAACCTAAATACTCAGTTAAATTATTTGTAGAACACTAAATCATTGTCTCATACAAAAGCAAAAATAAATGTTATGAGAGTTAGGGGATTAAAAATAAAACCATAAATCGAAATACGTACATATTAATTTTATGTACATGACCTTGTAATGGCAAAGACCTGTCTAAACATTATATCAAAGGTAAAAATCACAAAGAAAAAATACTGAAATACTTGACAGCAATACATTTTTTAAATAATTAAATGCTGACACTACATGAACAAAATTACAATGCAAGTGACAAATGGAAGAAATACCAATTTAGTTTATGGTTTAAATGTGATACATAGAAAGCTCTTAAAATTGGTAAGAAAACGGCAGAAAAATGGTAAATATATAACAAGAATATACTGATTCTTGTTACAAGCCATGAGAACCAACTATGGTTAATTTAAAGTGATTTAACTGGGAAATATGAGAAAGCTAAAAGGAGGAACTGGATGCGAAAAGGAAAGTAGTTCCAGAGGGTTTTGGTAGCATGAACTACTTATACAGTTTTCCCTGAATGCTGCCAATGGAATAAATGGGCAGGTCCCTGGAAGCAGACATAGGTGGACGACAGCACAGAGAAGGTTTGCTGGGAAGTGCTCGCAGAAGATCCACCCATAAGGAAACAAGGAAGGCAGTACTGGGTAGAGAGAGAAGCTGACTTACAAGGAGGATGGAGCTAAAGCCTCAAGCCAATCCTACACGGTGTTCATTAGAGTAGTCCCAAATAGAAGCAATGGCGTTAGTATAGTCTCTTCAGCCGGTCCTGCCTTGGGCTATACCCCTCTCCCTTGCAAGGCAGTAAGTTAGTGAGGGAGGCAGTGAGGTATGTGCAGCTAATAACCCCAGCAACTGGACTTATTTTCTGACTTGTATCACATCATTCAAAATTCAAAACTCTTAGGAGAGCCAGATGGCCCATTTGTTAATGTGCTTGCAATATGGCTGGGGTAGGCAAGGTCCCTGAATATTATATACTTCAAAACTGCACAGAGAGGTCATTCCCATACCCAACCAAAAAACCTATTTATGCTATTACCAGAACAAGGCAGAATGGAAGCCAGACTTTTAGGATACAGCAACTGCCGACTATAGATTTCAATAGGCAATTCATAGATACATATGAATTATATTATATAATACATGTGAATGATTAATATTATTAGTATATTTTAAGAAGTTCACCCTCACCAGCAATCGATGATTGAAAATTAAACTTTTTTTTTTTTTTCTAATCATACTGACAAAGAAGATCCTTCTCAGAATTTGTAAGGTTGGTGGAAGATAAGCATTCAAGTACAATGCTGATAGAAGAATACATTGATACAAACTTTGGAAAATCAATTTTGCAATGTATGCCAAAAGTTTTAAAAATACACATACCTTGCAATTTAACTTCTAGGAATTTATCCTAAGGAAATAATCAATTATGAATAAAGATATATGCACAAAGCAACTCAGCATTTCTTGCTATAGTTATAAAGGAAGGAAACTAAACATTCAAAAATAGGATAGATTCAGTAACTTATGATAAATCCAAATGATGCAATATTATGAAGACATTAGGAATCATGCAGTTGCAAGATATTTATATATGCAGAAAGATGTTCATGTTATTGGTAAATTTTAAAAATTACAAAAAAAATGCTTAAAACCAAAAGGTAAATGTTATTTTAGGGTGACAGTATTATACTTCTGTTTTATTTTTGTTATGACTTCTGTATTAAATATATATTACTTTTATAATTAGAAAAATATTTAATTAATGGACCTCATAAACATGACATTTTTAACTTATATTCTAGAACTTCAGGTCTTTGGATTGGTAGAAACAGAATTATGCTTTTAGTTCAAATTTCTTAAAAAATTAAAAACAGCTTTTGACTAATCTAAGAGTTGCCTTTCAGGGCCAGACCCGAAGTCGATGTGATAGTCCAGTTTTAAGTAAAAACAATTTCTTGTACTGTCAAAATCTGTCTTCACTTTTACAATCATCAGCTGTTGTTGTTGTTGTTGTTGTTTTAATGGGGATATTGAACCTAATAGTTTTGGCCCTTATTTATTTATTTATTTATTTATTTATTTATTTATTTTTTGGCCCATATTTAAAGGCAGATTAAATTGCTTGGAAAGAGCTCAGAGGAAAGTAATAAAAATAATTATGTACTTAGAAATTGGGTTCTATAGTGACAAGTAATAGGAAATCATTTAGAAACTAAAATGAAAAGTAACCTTACATTTTATGGGTTACTATAACCTCTGAATAGGACAAGAGGCAAAAACTTGAATTATTAGAAGAATAATTTAGTTCAGCCATTAGGAAGAATGCCCTGTTCTTAAATAAGTATTTGAGTCTTTATTACATATTTGATACTATGGTTATAAGAGCTTATAATCATCAATGTGTTATTAAGGAAAAAAATAGGTTTTTTTTGGGTGCGCCTGGCTGGCTCTGTAGGTGGAACATGCAATGCTTGATCTCAACGTTGTGAGGTCGAGCCCCAGGCTGGGTGAAGAGATTACTTAAAATTTTTTTTTAAATGTTTTTTTAAAGTATCAGTGGTAGAATAATTATTCCGTTTTTCAAGGTAGTGGGCTTACTTCATAATTCTTAAGATTCCTTCCATGTTTGTTTGCTTGTTTATTTTTGTATTTCAGGCATCCTAAAAAATGATAAAAACATACTTCAATTATACTTAGTTTTTGAAATTGAAAAATGGATTAATCGTTAATGAATATAATAGAGGATAGAAAATTGGAGAATTTTTTATTCACTGTTCTCATGATTAGTGAAGGTGATACAGGTATGGAATTCAGTTATGGGATACAATATAATATTTGACTTCCATAAAGGGGGGAGGAAATTAAACTATTAGGGTGTGTATTTCTAAGTGTTGGTGTTTTATGCTGTTAACCTCTACTTTTTGTAAAGCATAATAAATACAGTGAATACAGACAAAACATTACTACTGCATACTTTAGTACGCCATCATGCATTTAGTTTATAATGGTTTTAGTAACAAGCTACCAGTTTTAAAAGGGCCCAGTAAAAGGAATTAAGTGGATTTAAGGTGAACATGGGACAAATCCTCAGTCTAGGTTATAGTTCCATCTTCCAAATAAGTAGCAGCAAGATGATACCAACAACTGCTTTAAAATTACAAACTCTGTGATAGAAAAAAGGAGCTTATATACTACCTAAAATTTCACTTAAATGCCTCTCAAAAACAAAACAGGAAGCAAAATTTAAAAACTAAATAGGACACATCCACAAAAAAGATATAATTTAAAAATCTTGACTGAGTACTGTTTCTTTTTTTTTTTTTAAATAATATATTTTATGTTTTTATACATAAGGCCTTACCATGTGCCCCTCACTGTTCTAAGCACCTTACAGGTAGTAGTAGTAAGTGATGTAATCCTCATAAGTCCATGAGGTAGCCACCATTATTATCCCTTATTTACATGGGTGAAAACTGAGGCAAGAGGTCACACTAGCCCAAGTCGCATGACTAGTAGCCCCGGATCCCTAATTTACATGGGTGAAAACTGAGGCAAGAGGTCACACTAGCCCAAGTCACATGACTAGTAGCCCCCGAAGCTAAGATTCAAATCCAAGCAGTCGGGCCAAAGAGACCATGACCATAACCACTAAACTATTTTGTAAAAGTCTTTGCTTCATATATTAAAAAAAAAAAAAAAATTAAGATTTATTTATTCATGAGAGACACAGAGAGAGAGGCAGAGACATAAGCAGAGGGAGAAGCAGGTTCCCTGCAGGGACCCCATTGCGGAACTCGATCCCAGCACCCCGGGATCATTACCTGAGTTGAAGGCAGACGCTCAGTCACTGAGCCACCCAGGCATCCCTCACATATTAGTATTTGACAATGATTTTGAACTTGAAAGTTTGCAAATATTCATAGCCCACAGAGTTTTAAGTATTACATCAGTACAGACAGAAAATAGCTTTTCCAATACAAAATCTGAGTGAAAAGGATTTCCTTGACTAGATTTACTTCCATGTGTAAGTAGAAGTAGATAATGAACAAGAAATTAAGACTATGTTTTTAAAACATGTTTTGTTACAAATTTACTGATTGGATAAGATTTAAATTCAATAAAACCTTGAGCTGTCTTTTTTGAAAGCTGTAACTCACAAATAAAAATTTTTAAAGAAGAATGTGATTGAGACTTGGGTAAGAGAACAAAATTATGACATTAAGAGCATAAAAAAAAACTTCTCTAGGTTAACTTTTTTTTTCCATGATAGGATAATCACTTTGTCAAGGGAAGTATCACTGACCTAATCTGTAAGCAGGATGCCAGCTAGTAAAAAAAGAAAACCATAACCAGATAGAATATGAGCACACACAGCGCCATCTAAGTAAAACTCACAGTAAACAACAAGAACAAAAACCTAAAATGCTGACTTTAAAGTTTCTACGTGGTTTTGTACCTCACTTGTTCTAAATGTGCAGATATGAAGAGTTGTAGGTCTAATGTAATTGATGTCTCCTTTTAGGATTTTTAAGTATTAGATAACTGACATGCTTAGAATAACAACCTAAGTCCCTTCTAGTATTAAAATTCGAAGTACCTGCAATACATACTAGTAAAAATGTAGACACATACAGTGCCACAGGCTGACTTTTTGGCAAAAGGGGAAAGTGAGCAAAACGTTGGGAGTGTTTCATATCACAGATGACTAGTCTCTCCTCGAATGACAATTTAGTCTATAAATTGACACGTGGCAAATCTGATAACCAAATGCTTGCCAACCGTGAAATAAAGACCTCTCCTGACAGTGTTTCTGTAATTTTCCCATGCACATTTTGACTCTATCCCAGGAGCCCTTGCTCTCCCCCCATTACCCTCCCAGTGTGTTGGCTAATATATTTACCAAATTCAATATATTATCACTTTTTATCTTTTTCCATTTCTTGGCCCAATTTCACTCAGCTGATCTTACTTCAAAAATGATTTCATCTGGTTCTCTTTTCATCTCTCAGGCCACTCCACCTTTTATCTAGTCCTTACACATTCGAATTGTACAAGGCTGAACTCTAGGCCTTCTTTTTTTTTTTTTTTTTAGATTTTATTTATTTATTCATAGAGATGCAGAGAGAGAGAGAGAGAGAGAGAGAGAGAGAGAGGCAGAGACACAGGCAGAGGGAGAAGCAAGCTCCATGCAGAGAGCCTGACGTGGGACTTGATCCAGGGTCTCCAGATCATGCCCTGGGCTGCAGGCGGCGCTAAACCGCTGCACCACCGGGGCTGCCCTAGGCCTTCTTTTGAACTCTATACTTATACGCTGTTCAATATGGTAGCCACTAGTTCATGGAACTATTTAATAAACTCAATAAAATAAAATTATATATTCAGTTCCTCAGTTGCACTAGACATTTCAAATGCTCAATAGCCACAAGTGGTTCATGGTCATTGTGCTGGACAGCATTGATACAGAACCACTGCAGAAAGTTCTATCCTATGGTGCTGCTTTATATCATCCTGCTGGAGTGATCTTATTCATGTCCACGGTGTCAGTTATCTATTTGCAGAAGACTCACACATTTGTACTCTGTTGTACAAGCTTCTCCTCTGAGCCCAAGACCTATGTGGCCAAATAGTTTAACTTTTCTATTTGGATGTCTCAAGAGTATCTCAAGCCCAATATGCTATAGGCTAAATTTCTCATATTCATCTCCAAACCTAGTTTTAGAATGTTCTTTTTCTCACCAAAGCCGCCATCATCTAATCCCAGTAAACAAGATAGAAAATTCATCCTTTGTTCTCCTTCATTCCTTCAATCCATTTCTAAGCCCTTTGAGTGATCTCTAAAGTATCTCTCAAACTTTTCCCTTTCCTCATTTCCTGTGCATCCACCACAATGTATAGCTAGATTAGTGGAGAAATCTCCCTGAATTCAAATCTTGATTTTGGCTAAGTGACCTTGGAGAAGTTACTTAACCTTTTTTCCTTAATAGAGTTTTTCATCTGAAAAATGGGAGTAATGCTATAATTTTCTTCATGTTGTTGTAAGAATTAAGTAAGATTATGAATGCAGAATTTAGCACCGAATCCAGGACATAAATTCCACATAAATGTGAACTACTAGGACTGCTATCATCTCAAGCCTGGATCACTGAAATTATATCCTGTCTTTCTTATTCTTGCTCCAATCTTCTGTCCAAGAGAAGACTAGAGAGACTTTTAATGAAGTTAAATCTGATCACGTCCCCCTCTATCTCCCTGGAAAATCATTAATGGTTGTACAGGGCTTTTAGAATAGATAGATTCATCTACTTTTTTCATTCCTTGAGCTCTATGCTTTAACCAAACTGGGTTTGGTTAAAAGCTCCTTAGTCAGGCCATGTTCAGTCCATGAGGGCTTTTGCTAATAATATCTCCCTTTTTTGAACAGCCTCCCCTGCAAATTATCATTCATCAGACCTCAGCTGAAAAGTCACTTCCTCCCCACTAAGTCTGGTCCCTCTATTTTGCATTGTACCATGTTCCTCTCTGCCCTAGAAGTTCTCAGTTTGCAATTACACATTTATATGAGTGACTATTATTTATTACTACACGTGTTTGTTTCCTCCAACAGACATCTCCGACTGAGGTCCTGATATGCCTTCTATCCAAGCTTGCATCATTCACCATCTCCCCCATCTCAGAAAACAGCAACACTATTCAGTTGCTCAAGCCAAAACCCTTGATCTCTTTCACACTCCATATCTATCAGAAAATTCTATTGCTTCCCCAGAATTCAACCAACTCCCTCCCCCCCCCCCCCCCCCCCCCCCCCCCCCCGTTTTCACCGCTACCCATCATGGTCTCAAAGCCATATTACCACTTCCTGGACTGTTGAGAGAGCTGCACCTTGACACATGTTCTTGTTTCTTTCTCTGGCCTCACCATTCATATTTTTGTATATTTACAAAGGCATTTAGATTGATGCTTTGAGTATATGTCAAATCATATCATTCCTCCACTCATACTCTCCAATAACTTGCAATAACAATAGAGAGTGAAGTGACCTTCCCACCCAAATCTGTATGTAGAAACCCTAATCCACATGACTGTATTGGAGATAGTGCCTTTGGAGATTAAGATTAAATGAAGTCATAAACGTGGAGCACTGATCAGACAAAACCGGTCCTCTTATAAAAAGACACCAGATTTCTTGCTCTACCATGTGAGCACACAGTGATAAGACAGCTGGCTGCTAGCCAGGAAGAAAGCCCTTACCAGAAGAGACAATGCTGGCACCTTGATCTTAGACTTTCCAGCTTCCAAAACTGTAGGAAAATAAATTTCTAGGGCAGCCCGGGTGGCTCAGCGGTTTAGCGCCGCCTTCAGCCCAGGGCCTGATCCTGGAGACCCGGGATCGAGTCCCACATCAGGCTCCCTGCATGGAGCCTGCTTCTCCCTCTGCCTGTGTCTCTGCCTCTCTCTCTCTCCTCTCTGTGTATTCTCATGAATAAATAAAATCTTAAAAAAAAATAAATTTCTATTATTTAAACAATCCAGTCTATGGTATTGTGTTAGGACAGTCCAAATTAATCTACCATCTCACTCAAATTAAAAGCCAAAGGGATCCATTCTGGGCTATCATGCCCCCAACCTCTAAACTCTTGCCTTTGATTCTCCCCATCCCTTAAGTAGGCCTATAGGCCATATTAGCTTATACGCAATTCTATCAACATGTCAGGCATGCTTTCAACTTTCATTCTGTTTTTCTTCTGCTTGGAACACTATTTTCCCAAATAAACTTATTTTTTGCTACCTCACTGAAACGTCAACTTCTTAGTGGTGCTTTCCCATGACAACTCTTACCCTCCATGTCACAGACACATCCCATTCTCCTTCTTTTGCACTCACGACTAGCATGCTATGTATCTTATCCATTGAACTTTATTGCCTCTCTCTCCCCCGCCAGTCTATAATTTCCATGAGAGAAGTGACTGTCTGCTTTGCTCACTGCCATATTCTCAAAATGCAGAGCACCTCGTGGTAGGTGCCTACTGTTTGTTTAGCTCAATGAATGCTGAATTCCAGTAGCTACCAAATCAGCTTCAGTACCGCACAGATCAGCTACTGAGGCAGCAATGCTGCAGTAGGAACAGCACTTCTTAAAGGACCACCTGATTTTTCTGGCCTCTTCTGGTTTCCTTCCACAATTCCTAGAAGGGGGGCTTTAAAGACTGTGGCTTCATGATCTGAGAGTGGTTCCTTCCTCTCCTCATTTTTACAATAGAAATGATAAATTTAGAAGGAACACCGCGAAGGTCAAATAGGATCACGAATACCACACCTTCTTGAAAACTGGTTGCCACTTTCCTCACGGCATTTCCAAACATCTCTGCGAACCCTGTGGCAGGGCTCTGAATACTTCCAGGGTTCAGCAAAGGAGGATGCTTATCCCCGGCAGTAAGACTTTAAAATACATAAAGACAGATAAATAAATAAAAGACAAGTGATGGAAGAAGCCACTCGTTATCTGTTTCTACGTGGGGCTGTGGATAGAATTTAGGTTAAAAACATATTCTGCTGCTAAGAAAGTCGCAAATTCACTACATGCCCCTCCACTCCACAGCAGAGGAAACAGGGATTCTTCACGACCCAGGCCACGCCGCGTCCCGGCTGCTGCTCCACGGTCAGTCACCGCCCTACCGGCCGTGACCGCTGAGCTTCCCATTGTGTCTTGGAAGCGCCTCGAGTTAAGAATCGTCTTGAAGCTATAAGGGATCGCAACTAAGCTCCCTTCTCACCTTCAAACATCACAGCTTTTAAAATAAAGGTGTCATCGAGGTGTGGACACACCCACCGCATCTCCGCGGGAGTGTTTCTGGTTATGCAAATCTACCGCGGCAGGCGGGGAGGCGGCCGCCTCAAAGGCGGCTGAGAGGAAATCCTGCCTCCCCCCCTCGGCTCAGGCCCGGAGCGGCTCAGGCGCTGACAGCGGGCAGTGGCGCGGGCCGGCGCGGCGAGCCGACCTCGCCTGGGGGCGCACCTCGCCGGGCGGCCCCGGAAGCACCTGCGGGCCCGACGGGAAAGCCCCCGGCGTCACCCACGGGAGCGAGGGGGCGGGGGTGCGGCCGGCAGCTCGAGCGCCGCCACGGGTACCACACGCCTCGGGTGAAGCGGCCCCCGAGCCCTGCAGCATCTCGCGAGATCTCGCCGGCTCAGCCCCAGTACGGCGAGCTCAGAACTTAAAAAAAAAAAAAAAAAAATTTTTTTTTTTTTTTTTTAAAGAAAGAGAGAGGATTGGAGAGAGCGAGCGAGCGAGCGAGCTCCTGGTGCCTCCGCTGTGGCAGCCACTGCCGCGGGAGCATCGGGCGCCCGCCCGCGCGTTCGCCCGCCGGGCCGGGCGCCGTCCGCCGTCCGCCGTCCGCCTGCTCTGACGAGGCCCGGGCTGTCGGCCCATTGACGTGCAGCCCCAGGGGCGGGGAGAGAGGGAGGCGGCCGGGGGCCTTCTCCTCTTCGCCGCAGAGGAGGCGGGGGAAGGAGGTGGAGGGGTGGGAGGAAGGCGACGGAAGAGGAGGTAGCGGCGCGGAGATCCCGGCGACGGCGCTGAGGCGGCGCGCCGCCGCGCCTGCTCCCTGCTCCCTGCTCCGGCTCCGGCTCCGGCTCCGGCTCCTGCTCGCGCTGCCGGCGCTGCCCGCGCTGCCCGGACCGACGCGGTCCTCGCGCAGGCCGCTCTCGCGTGGGCTCCGGCAGAAGCCCGGGAGGGCCGGGGCGCCGGGGCAGCGCCCGCCGCGCGACACTGCGGGACCGCGGGGGGGCGGGCCGAGGGGCGGAGGAGCCGCCGACCCCGCCTCCCGCGTGCTGCCGCCCGAGCCGCCGCCGCCGCCGCCGCGGCCCCGCCGAGGCTTTAAACGGCGCGGCCCGCCCCGCGCCCCCTGCACTCGCGCGCCGACTCGGCTGCCGGCGGCGTTCGTGCGGGTCGGGCTAGCGGCGGCGCGGCGGCGGGCGGCTCCGTCACCGTCACCGGGCGTTGCGGCCGCGGGCTCCGCCGGCGGGGGGCGCGGAGGGCGTGCAGCCCGCGGCGCCGCGGGGCTCTCCGAGTCCGCCGCGGGCGGGCGGCGATGGAACCCGGGCCCACGGCGCCCTCCTCCGGCGCCCCGAGGCTGGCTGGGGTCGGGGAGACGCCGCCGGCTGCCGCGGGGGCCGCGGGCGCGGGCGCCGGCGCCGGCGTGGAGCTGCCCGGCACGGCCGTGCCCTCGGGGTCGGAGGATGCTGCGGCCGGGAGCCGGGGCGGCGGCGGGGTCCGCGGGGAGGGCGCGGCGGCGGCCGGGGACGGACTGGGCAGACCGCTGGGCCCCACGCCGAGCCAGAGCCGCTTCCAGGTGGACCTCGTTTCCGAGAATGCCGGGCGGGCTGCGGCGGCCGGGGCGGCCGGGGCCGGGGCCGGGGCCGGGGCCGGGGCCGGGGCCGGGGCGGGGGCCGGGGCCGGGGCCGGGGCCGGGGGCAGGGAGACCCCGGCGGACGGGAAAGCTAGCGGCGAGAGCGGGCCGGGCAAGGGCAGCGAGGAAGCCAAGGGCCGCTTCCGCGTGAACTTCGTGGACCCGGCCGCCTCCTCTTCTGCCGACGAGAGCCTGTCGGACGCGGCGGGGGTCGCGGGCGACGGGCCCAACGTGAGCTTCCAGAACGGCGGGGACACGGTGCTGAGCGAGGGCAGCAGCCTGCACTCGGGCGGCGGCGGCGGCAGCGGCGGCGGCAGCGGGCACCACCAGCACTACTACTACGATACCCACACCAACACCTACTACCTGCGCACCTTTGGCCACAACACCATGGACGCCGTGCCCAGGATCGATCACTACCGGCACACCGCAGCGCAGCTGGGCGAGAAGCTGCTCCGGCCCAGCCTGGCCGAGCTCCACGACGAGCTGGAGAAGGTGAGCGCTCCCAGCCCTTTCCCCGCAGCCCTCTCGCGCCAGCCCTGCCTCATCCCCAACCTCTGGTCCTCGCTGACCGCGGGATGTGGCCGCCGCCTCGCCACGGGTGAGTGAGGTGGCGGGAACGGACGTGCACGGCTCGTGGGCATCTCTGCAGGCAGCTGTCAAGGCTGGAATCGCGGAGGAACGTAACTTAACCTCTTAGAAGTTTGCAGCGGGCTGAGCCGGTTAGGGGACCGGAGAGGGACCGGGTTGAACAGCCTTCACCGTCCACTTGCGTGTGTCCCTCGTGTATGCTTGCTTTCTCACCCACGCTTAGCCATCAGCCATCCCTCCTCCGAATGACAGTTGTGCTGGTGGGCCCGGGAAGGGTGTGTGCGGATGGTTTCGGTGAGGATTTACTCTCTGGGGAAGACAGTGGAGGGCCCCCACCGCCTGTGCCCTTTTTAGGGGTTGTGTCGTATGGCTTATGTGCGTGCACCGGTTAGGGGTCCCGAGAGTGGGAACCGTAGTGTTTGAAAGGAAGATCTTAACAGGGTGTGTTTGTGGTCTGTGGATTATTAAAGCTCAATTCCTGCCATCTTGAATATGCAAAGGATCAAACAAATCTTGGGATGTGATGATGTTCCTGATCATGGCATAAATCTGTGTTTTATTACGTAAACTTCTTGTGAGAGGACTATATAAAAAGTTGGGAGGGTGGGCAAAGTGCAAAATAGGGTGAGGAGAAAGGTACAAGGTGAGAAAGAGAAGTAAGGGAATCGTGGGGGTTTTGTTACTGTTTTGCGTGTGTGGAGAATGTCCAGAAAGACCTTCTAGGGTCTTGCATAAGTAGTTATATTTGTGAACAGAAAACCATCCCCAAAAGTCTATTGATTTATACGATTCTATTTTTTTATGGCCACATCATCTTTTTATTTCATCAGGGTATAAAATCATTGTTTTGAGATAACTTCAGTGCTTCTGAAACTTGATTAATATTTAACTTTTAGGAGTTGGGACTACTTTAACAAGTGTCTAAGTGACTACGCTGATGAAATTTTGTGAATGGAAAGAGTTGGTACCACATAGGATGATGATCACAGTGTGGAAAAGTTTAAATACAGAACATAGGCAATTTCTTTGTAGGTGATTATTTGCTCTCATACAGTCGTTTCATTCGAGACTGTATTTGTCCTAGTGTTTGATAATGTAACATTCATACGATTTGAAATAATTACAGAGGTCCCAATTCTTGCAGCTTGCTGATTCTTTAAAAGCCTGACATTCAGTTTTGGATAATACTACTCCTGTTACTCCATGATGGTATTTTGTCATATCAGAAGACAATTTTTAAAACACTTATTTGTCCTCCTCTAGTTTCTTTCAAATTTATTATTTTTATCCTTGCCAAATTCTAAGCCTCTGTAAAGTAGATGTATAGCTGGTAATTTCCCTTCCAGTATATAGCATATATATTATTAAAAACATCATAAAGCCGTATTTCAGATTGCACCAAAGCTGAGTAGTTAAGTAGTTAGTCTATATTTACCCATAAGTTTTAAAAAGGGTTTTTAAATTGAAGGATGTTAAATATCTTGAACTTGTAAACATCCTAGGAAAGTTTTTATTTTAAATTCTCTCAACAACAAAGTACTTCAAGTTTGAACAACAAAGCACTTCCAGGTTCTCCAAAACTTGAGAGGTTTTTTTTTTTTTGTTTGGGCATTTTTGATCAGTTTACAATCTCTTAAAAAGAACACTTGTATTGTTAGCTGTATAGTTGAAGCAACTACCCAACCTATGAGCCTCCTCTTCCTCAGCTTTCAGGGTTATTTTGAAGATTAGGAAAAAAAAAAAAAAAAAAGGGGGACATCAAGACCCATGTTTACTGCCTAGAGTATAATGGCTTGTATCGTTATTATTTTGATCTATATTGGTCTTTCAGGTAGCGCGTCAACTCTAGGATTTCAAATTTTAAATTCTCTTAAGGGATCCCTGGGTGGCGCAGTGGTTTGGCGCCTGCCTTTGGCCCAGGGCGCGATCCTGGAGACCCGGGATCAAATCCCACATCAGGCTCCGGGTGCATGGAGCCTGCTTCTCCCTCTGCCTGTGTCTCTGCCTCTCTCTCTCTCTCTGTGACTATCATAAATAAATAAAAATTAAAAATAATTTAAATATTAAAATAAATAAATAAATTCTCTTAATTCCTGCATGATGAATATAGTATATAAAATGTTACCAACATAGCTCCATTTATGCAACAGGTGGTATAGTGAATTCTGTGTAGTTTTTTTTTTTTTTACACTTTCTGCCACTCAAGTCCAGTATAGTCAGTGAAAAAGCATAGAATTGTTTAGAATTTAGCAAATGGACTGAAGAAACATAAGGAGTACCAATCTGAGTATAGAGACATACTGCTGTTGAAGGAGGGCAGAGAAGGTTATAGCATGGTTTTACTTGATCCCCCAAAATTGTTCCTCACTCGATCTAAATTTACTTTAACCTATTCTAATGTTTCTAGCCCTCAGTGAATCATAATATTTAGGAATTTGTAACACTTAATTCTAACACTTGATTGATGTTCCATGGTCTATTTTGATCACTAAGTGCTTCAATATCCACCTTAACTGGATCTGACTCTGTGCTAGGTTCTATCAAAGAGCAAAAGAAGTAAAAGACAAGCACTCTAGAAACATGTTAGGGGAAAGGGCTACATAGCCTTTCTTCTACTTGAATTCCTTTCTTTGCCCACCACTGTGAAAAACTAAAGTTTTTTCCCTGAAAATCCAAATGAAGTAGAATAGTGCACTTCCATGGTGCGTCTTGCTGTGTTATGCAGCCATTGTAGAGCCAGGACTCATGAGTTTTCCATTTATCAAATATTTATTGGAGAAAGGAGTTTCTGAAGTGTTGGCCACCTGGCTGTTGCTGTGAGATGATGGAGTGGTTAGCAAAACATGCTGACTTTGTCTAAATATACCTTAACCAAATAATTGCACAAATAATAATATAGTTACAAACTTTACTTTTAGTCCTATGAGAAAAGTATAGGATACTAATACTAATAAGGATATCACGGGACCTCTTTGTAATTGGGCTTGGGGAGGCCTTCTTCGAGAAATGTGGCATTGAAGCTGAAAGCTAAAGAATGAATTAATGAAAGGGCAGAATAGCATTCCAGGCCAGAGAAACAGTGTATGAGGATGTAGTGAGGGGAGACAGTAATATGTCCAAAGAACTATAAGGAGGCCAGGGGATTTTATTATAAATGTAGTGGCAAGTTGTTGAAGGATTTTTCATGAGGTAGCAACATGATCTGTTTTGTTTTAACATCTTTGGCTGTTGGATAAAGAGTGGATTGGCAGGAGCAACAATGGAAGCCTGGAGACCCAAGCTATTACTCAGTTACGGATAATAAGAGTTGGTGGCAGAATGAACCGCATGCAGGTGGGTTGGATGTGGGAGTGAAAGAGGAGCTGGTTCCCAGGTTTTGGACTTGAGCAACTGAACAGATGTTGCTGCCATTGAGATGGCAAACACAAGAGGAGGACTAGATTTGAGAAGGGAAAGAAGGAATTGTGCTTGAGTAGTAGTTTATAAGACATCTTAGTCCAAGAGTCATTTTGAGGGAGGAGGCCAGGATACATGTTATATCTACATAAATGTGTGCATGTATATCTCTATGTATATGTACACACATGGGTATATGCATGTATGTGTATATATACATGTGTGCATCTAACACATAGAAATGTGTGTGTGTGTGCATGTATAGAGAGATAGGGAGAGTCCGAAGTCATGGACTTGAGACGACTTAGGAAGAGTGGGTAAATAACAGAAAAGAAATAGGATCTGAGATTAGGCATAGTGAATGTGTAAAGGTTTGTTAAAGGTTGAGGAGACACTCGCAAAGGAAAGCGAGAAGGATCTGCTAGGCTGGTGAGAAAGAGCTAGGATAGCAGTGTCAGGGAAGCTGAGAGAGGAGTTTTAAAGAAGGCAGGAACTCCTCAGGGCTGATGGCAGAAATTTAAAAAATTTTTTTTTTTTTCAAAAAATAAGTCCAAAGTACTGATTCTTGCCCCTACAAAGAGAAATTTAAAAGTGGAGGTCAAACAAATTAGTATTTGCTGAGCAATTTGAACATGTATGATGGGAAGCATGATTATCAAATGTGGAAAATATGAGTGGTAGACAATCCATAATTGCTTCTACAGGATTTAAAGCATTATTAAAACAGTTTTAAATGTAGAATTACATTTGCACAGTTGTCCTGTAGTCAAGGCTTGGGACCCTTTTGCTGATGGTATGTTGCCTTTGCATATGGCCTCTCCATTAGAGCCTTTCTCGTTAATAAAAAGAGGGAGGAACTATATTCAGTATCTTTTATGTCTTACTGAACTTATTCATTTTTCATACAATTCCTAAGAAACAGGTCTTTCACATATTTTACTCATGATAAAATGGGTTCATAGAAGCTGAAGAAATTGCTTAATGCCACTCATAGAAAGTGGTACAACTGGAAATCACACCCAGAGTTTTCTGACTCTAACGTCAGGACATAGTAGCTTCTTTTTCTTATTATCTCTTCATCTTCCTACCTGTTGCCTGAACCTGCCCTGAGATGGCAGGGATGTTGAGGGGGACATGCTGGGGATTACCAACATTACCCCGCTGTCCTGACTTCATGAAAGTGGAATGATGATGTAACTGAGAGAAATGAGGAGGAATGCTTGTGATAGTGTGGTTATTGATGAAAACGACTGTCCCTTTCATAGAATCTAAGCCTGTGTCTCATTTATCTCCATACATACAATAGGTACTTAATAAACATTTGTTCTTTGGATGTATCAGGGTAGGCAGTTCTTCCTTCTTAAGACTTTAAATAAAACTTTAAACAGTGTTATTTCCACTAACTTATGTAGCTGCTTCTCTGAGTGGACTCTGCTGATTCTTGGACAAGAAATTCCACCCACTATAATGACTTTATTACATAACTTGGGTCCTTGAAGGTTCCTGAAGGAAAGAATGGGTCACATCTTGGGAAGGGGGGTAGAGTAGAGGAGTTCTAGCACCGAATAAGGTGGGACCCTGATAAGAAATATTTACACATGGCAAAGTCAAACTTGAAAGATTCCGCACTTTTGGCAGGGGCTTCACCCTGCTAAACAAAACCATGCTACCTGAGGTGAACTCTGGTTTATCCATAATACTGTATGTAGTTACCCTGCTATATACCAATTGACTGCCTGGGTAGAAGGAAAGATAAACTTTGGGATTTAAAATGTGACAGAACTGTACCTCCTCTCATAATGATGTCTTCTCTATGTATATTTGTATTCCCATACTCACATTCCCATTCCTATGAAACTAGAACAGTGTCTCTTGGTACTTATGTGTTGAGTGTGTTTGTTTTAAATAATTTTTATTTTTTAAATATAAGAATTATTTTTTTTTAAGATTTTGTTTATTAATCCATGAGAGACACATAGGTGGAGGGAGAAGCAGGCTTCCTGCAGGAAGCCCAATGTGGCACTCGATCCCAGAACTCTGGGATAATGACCTGAGTCAAAGGCAGACACTCAGCCGCTGAGCCAGCCAGGAGTCCTGTTTTAAATAATTTTAATTACATGTTTTATTTGAATGTTTGGAAAGTCCAAAGTACTAATCCTTTAGGTTCCATGCTGAGGTGAAATGAATATGGGTTTAGTTACTTGACAAAGCCCTAATGAGCACCAGCAAAAGTACTGTTTTAAGTGCTGGAGATACAGCCATGAACACAGCTAAGTCATGGAGCTTTCATTCTGGTGGTAGGTGTCAGTGGGCAAATAGGTCAGAAGTAACTACTGTGAAGAAAATTAAAGGTGGGTAGATAGTGATGGCTTATGTTGTGCTGTATAAGGGTAGTGAGAGAAGGCCCCTTTGATGCACGAGCAGATGCAAGAAGGGAATGAGGGAGAAAAGAGCAGTTCAGGCAGTGAATGAGGAACATCAGGACCCTGGGGTGGAAGTGTGCTGGGCATGACTGAGAAACAAGGAGGCTGGTAAGATTGGAGGAACAAGAGGGAGAGTGATAGGAGTGGAGGTCAGAGCAAAAGTGAGGAACAAACCTGAGGTAACAGTGTTTGATATGATGAGAGGTGTTAAGATGCTGGGTATGTTTAAAAGTAAAATTGTTAGAATTTGTTGATATTTTGGATGAGGGGTGTACAGAAAGATTAATGCCAGAGTTTCTCTGCTCTATAGACTAGAGTTGATGTTTATGGAGATGGCAAAGACTGGGAAGAGCAGGTTTTGGAGGTGAACTCAAGAGTTGGGTTTTATTCTAAAAATTAGTTCTGCAGTAGGGCAAACATAATAAAATGGCGGCCACTGGTTTATGAAATAATAGTATTTAAGAAAGTAGGTCTTCATTTTAGCATAAAAATGTGCTTTTATTCTTCAATTTTAGGGAAAGCCATGAAAACCAGTAGTTTTTCAAAAGTTACAAAAGGGTGGGCAACGAGTCAATTCCACAAGGTGAAAGAGTGAGGGATGCACAACAAGGAAAACAACTTAGAATACTAAAGTTAAAAATGTATCAGTGTTGGGTGCCTAGGATGGCTCAGTTAAGCATCCAGCTCTTGATTTTGGTGCAACTCATGGTCTTAGTGTTATGAGATCGAACTCCACAGCGGGCTCTGTGCTTAGCAAGAGTCTGCTTGAGATTCTCTCTCTTTTCCTCTTCTGCCCCCTCCCCTTGCTTGTGCATGTGCGCATGCTCTCTCTCTCTCAACTCTATATCTTAAAAAAGGGTATTAGTAGTTTCTCATTTAAAATATGGAAGCTGTTATCTGCCACTGGCTACTTTATCCTTTGATTTTTTACTAGAATTTGTATCAGTGCTTTTTAAAACCTGTTATGAGAAACTTACTAGTGATAGAGAACTAGGAGATTTCTAATTAGAGATAAGGAAAATCTGAAAAAAAAAAAAAAAAAAGGAAAATCTGAAAAGCAAAAAATAGCTTAGTGGAATGTTGTCTCTCTGCAGAAGCTAATTCTGGCAGGTGATTTGTGGTGCCCTTGGGCTCTAAAGTTTCCTTGCTTTAAATTTTCCTGAACATTACTAATTAGATATTCATCTAGGTTAAGAATCATAGAAACATCTGGTATGGTTCTTAGGTTGTTGGTGAATTAGTTCCTTCAACAATGACTTCTCAGCATATGAGTCATTTTGGAGCTTTTGATTTTTTTCCAGGGGAGATTTAAAGGACCCATGAGGACCCTGACCTTCTACACCATCATTTTACTTAAATAGTTCTTGTTAAAGTTAGCAGTAACCTCCACCCTGTTATCAAGTCCAGAAAACTATTAGTTAGTCCCAAACCCCCATCAGCATTCAACCTTCCAAGCAGAATTTGATTTTCTGTTGAGGTCTTCTTTTCACTTCTTTGGCTCCTATAACACCATTTTGTCTTTTAACTTTCTAGTTCTTTCAGTCCAGTGTCTCAGGGGTCTACTTCATCTCTAAATTAGCCATCCTCAAGGCTGGATTCTGCCTTTTCTCCTTCTTCTGTCTTCCTTTTTGTCTTCTTATGCTGTGTGATCTATAGGCTAGTGAATCCCAAAATTTTGTGTCCTACCCACATCCCATTACTGAGTTCAGAACATCCAGTGACTGCTGGGGTTTTTGTTTCTTATCTTAAAGACATCCTGTACTCACAAACTTAGGATTTTCTCCCTCCTCTTCCAAAACAGCCCAGGCTGTCTTTTCCAGTGTGCCCTATGTCTGCATGGATGGTACCACTAGTCATTGTGGTACACAGGTGAGAAGTATAGGAGTTATCCTTGACACTTTCTCTCTTTCTTCCACATCCACTTTATCACCAAGTTCTATCACCTTTATTTCCTAAGTATTTTTTTCATCTTCACTACTGCCATCCTAAACCAAATTATAACATTCCCTCTGTAGCCTTCTAACTGGGTTCCCTGTATTCACCGTGCCCTCCCATCACTATTGTGCCCAGAATATTTTAAAAACAGACTTAATATATTACCCCTTGGCTTAATCACCTTGTATATAACAGGGTACTAAGGACAGATAATGATAAGTAGCCACAGATATAGTCTGCTTCTCATGGACCTTGAGGTCAACTCAAGCCAACTCAAAAAACCACATTAATAAATAGACTATTATTAACTGAAATAAGGGCTCTCAGGGAAAAAGTGGTTTGTCCTAGCTAGAGGATAGAAAACTAGCAGACCTTCAATCAATACATTTTTAATAATAGAACTCATTCTTTGTAAATTAATGGACTGCTAAAGATAAACCTTATATTTGTTATTTAGAATCTCTAACGGACATTTGACAGGTAGATTACCCTGATAGGCACATTTGGAGTTTGAGAAGCAGAAAAGCTTACTAACATGTCCAAAATTGTAGCACTTGTAACTGCCTGAGCCAGGGTTGGAACTTGGAGCAAATATTGTAATTCAGCTGGTGATTCCAGTATCCTGTAGTTTAATACTGTATAAGTTCTTATTTTTTTTATTGTTTTCTTTTTTAAAATACCCGTGATAGTTGTTTTTTTAGTTCTTTGAAGATAATGTAGAAAACATGGAATCCTCAGTTTTATTGCATGAATGTATCATTTTCTAGTCAGAAAATCTTAACAATTACATAAGAAAGCCTCTTTTTTTTTTTTTTTTTTAAGATTTTATTTTTCAGTAATCTCTGCACCCAACATGGGGCTCGAACTTATAACCTCCAGATCAAGAGCCCCATGCTTTACCCACTAAGCCATCCAGGTGCCCCTAAAAAAGTTTGTTAGAAGTAGAATCTTACTGAGTTTTTGTTTGTTTCCTCTGCCTTTCCCTATCCATACATATCTCCCAAAAGACCTATATATTTAAATGTTCTCAGCTGGGCTTTATGATACTGTAACTAGTAGTCATGTGGCTGTGAAACTGAGTATAAATTTAAGTTAAAAATTCCGATTTTCAGTTACTTACTAGAGCCACATTTTAAGTGCTCAGATACCCATGTGAGACTGATGGCTATATTGGACCACTGGAGAGCTGGAACTTTTTTTTCTTTTTTTAAAGATTTTGTTTATTTATTCATGAGATACACAGAGGGAGAGACAGAAACGTAGGCAAAGGAAGAAGCATACTCCCTGGGGGAAGCCTGATATACCACTCAATCCTAGGACCCCGGGATCACGCCCTGAGCTGAAGGCAGATGCTCAACCACTGGGCCACCCAGGCATCCCTGGAACATTATCATTGCAGAAAAATTAGAGCTGTGATGGGAAGTGATATTTAAGGGTATGTTTTTTACTTCCTTCATTCCAACCTTTTCTTTCTTCCTTTCTTCCACATTAAATCATCATCACTAGTTTAAAATTATTAAAGTCAAATTTTCTTGTAATTTTGCATAGGATCATTCCTCACATAACGGTGTTTAGACTTATTAGTCAATCCATTAAGTGTTTGTTGAATCGGTGGAATGTGCCTGTTTCCATCTGAGAATGGAAATCTGAGTCTTTAATTGGAAAGACTATGAAGAATTTCTTAATGCTGTAAAAAGTATTAAAGTTTCCAAGGCACTCTTAGCTTATATATTTTATATTTGGTCTTCAGATCTATCTTTGGAGGACGTAGGTTTTAAGAAGGTCCTAGAGTAGCAGTCTGATTTGACAAGGTTGTGGTTTCCTAAAATCACACAACTAATACTTGGGGAGACTGAATCTTTTTGAAACTAGTCTCTCTCTCTCTATTGTTTTCTTATGGCCAGTGATTTCCAAATTTCTTAAAGAATCACCTGGAGAAAAATTACAGACTCTTCTCTCCCAAAGAATATATGTAGTTTTTAGAAAGCTTTTCTGGTGATTACCAGAGAGCCAGGTTGGAGAACCAGTGTCCCAGAATATGTTGAGAGTCTTACTTAAACTTTGATTATGCCTACAACAGTAGTACATTTGTTATTTTTTTAATGGGGTGATACTCAACTTTGGAATACCCTCATATAGATAAGTGGTAACTATGGGAGCCCTGGCTTTAACCCTTCAATAACTGTACACTGAATTGCATTAGGTTGCCAATGATTGGGTATCTGCCATGTTTCAGGAGCTTCAATAGTCTCGGCACAAGAACCTTCCAAACCAGGTAAATTATAGATAGGCAATTCAGAGGCTGATAGCAACTTGCCCCTCTCATAGCCAGTAAGTGATAGATGACTGTTTTTAAACCTGGGCACCTTAATGGAAGGCTCACATGTGAGGTATTAGGACAAGTATGTATGTTGTTTATTCAGTGGCCTATTAAAATCCTGTAGGGAAATCATACATTAGTACTAAGGGATAAGTATGAATCTTGAAAAGTTCATTGGAATACTTGGACTTAGGTACTACCTCTCTCTCTTTCTCTCTTTTTAAATTTTATTTATTTATTAGAGCACAAGTGTGAGTGAGTGGGATGAGGGAGAGGAACAAGCAGACTCCATGCTGGGTGGGGAACCTGAGGTGGTGCTTGGATTGCATGACCCTGAGATCACAACCTGAGTTGAAATCAAGAGTTGGATGCTTAAGTGACTGAGCCAGCCAAATGCCCCATACCTCTCTTTTATAGAACCTAATGGTTTCAGACAGAAACAGTCAGGCTCTCTATTTTAGAAATGAAGCTTTATGATAAATTACTCACAGCATTGACTTATCTGTACATTTCTAGAAATAATAATATGTAAATTTGTAGGCTTGGAGAAGTTTCTAAACTGTCTCACCTGTTTCCATCCCAAGTATTTGGAAAGTTTGCTGACCTGAAAAAAGGCTGATCTCTTAATTAAACAAAGCAAAAAAAATAAATAAAAATAAAGGCTTTCATGTAAGAGAGTTCACTATACCTACACTTACGGACTGTATGATTATACATAGTTATAACGAATATGGTGCTTTGGTTCCAGAACCAAAGTAAATTAGAAGGGGAAAAAAACATGGCAGAGGTGGATCCACAAGTACCCAGCATGTGGTAGAGACAAAAGATAAGAAAGTCATGAAAAGCAGAAACAAAGTTGTCAGTAAATAGCAGTCTAGAATAGCCCTTTAGAATGGATGCAAAGAACAGCACTTGAGTTTTGGTTATTGTAGCATCTCTATCCAGTATAGTGCTGGCCAAAATTACAACAATGTTTTATTTTTAAATTTTTTTACAATAGTGTTTTAAATCATAATAAAAAAAGGAGAGTCAATGAACTATGCATTTTTGGGGAAATTTCAGTCTTAAGTCATCCTAGAGTACCAAATTTTAAGAAGCTAAGGATTAATCCTTTTAAAAACTAGCACTTTATGTATTTTTTAAAGATTTTATTTATTTATTCATGAGAGACACACAGAGAGAGGCAGAGACATAGGCAGAGGGAAAAGCAGGCTCCATGCAGGGAGCCCGATGTGGGACTCAATCCCGGGACTAGGATCACACCCTGGGCTGAAGGCAGGCGCTAAACTGCCTAGCCACCCGGGCTGCCCAAAACTAGCACTTTAGAGAGGTATTTCAGAGGTTTCATTTTGTACTTTATTTACAATGTTATTATTTCATTTTGAAAAAATACAGAAGCTTTGGAAAATAGGGAAAGTATACAAAATTTTTGCATTTTTATGTGCATTTTAAAACTACAGTTTTTTATTTGACTCTTCCCACCTAGCATTAACTAACTAATCATTAGTAAATAAATAATGAAAGTTTTCTGTCACCCACAGTAATCTTCTGTTTTAGTGTTTGGGTAATACTCTGAGACATGTACCCACATGATATATATACCATAACTTGCATTTTCTCTTAGAGACTTATTTAGTCCATTTACATCTGTTGTGATTTGGTTGTAATAGGCTTGGTATTTTTGAAACTCGTTCATAGTTTTCTTACTTGTTTCATGGTCTCCTAATCCTCCTTTCCTGACATCTTTTGTGCTAATCAGATTATTTTTAGTATTCCATTTTCTTCTGTTGACTTTACAGTGATGTATTTCTTTGCATTATTATTTCAGTGGTTGCTCTCCTTAGAATATTGAATTTCTTCAGTAAAAATACAGGAACTTTAAAAACAATCCTTTTCTTAGTGCACTTGTTGTCATAAATTAGAAACTCTAGTACAACATTGTCCATTTTGCTTTCAACAATCATATGACTTTAGAAAAGAAAAGATAAATACATGTGTGGTATTTCATAATCATTTATTTCTATTCATTTTTATTCTTGTAGATCTGTGTTGCTGGTACTGTTTTCCTTCCTTCAGTACTTATAAAGGAAGTCAATTTGTAACAAAATTCTTTTCAGTTAATGGGAAAGTGTTTTTATTTCACTTCACTTTTGAAAGATAGTTTTGCTGGATGTGGTCTTCTTGGTTGACAGGGTTTTCTTTCAACCCTTTGGACATGCACTTCTAGTGTCTTCTGGCCACCATTGTTTCTGATAAGGCCATTAACCATATCATTTTCTCTTTACTTGTGGCATTCAGCATTTGTGTGTGGGGCTGTTTTGTGTGTATGTATCCTTTTTTGGGTTGTTAAGTTTCTTCTGTCTGTAAGTTAATGATGGTCTCTCCTTCCTCCTGCCATTTCTCTTCTGCTATTTGAGTCCATCTCTAGTGAACTTTTCAGGTTTTGTGATTTTTCAGGTCTAGCATTTCTAATTGTTAAAATATAGCTTCCATTTCTTTGTAGAGATTCCCTGTTATTCACTGATACCATATTCATCTTTAGTTTAACATATTTATTATAGTTGTTTTGAAGTCTTTTTTTTTTTTTTTAAGATTTATTTATTTATTTGAGAGTGCAGCTTGAGTGACAGTGAACAGGACCAGCGCAGAGGAACAGGAAGAGAATCTCAGGTGGATTCACCACTGAGCCAGGAACCTCACATTGGGCTGGATCCCAGGACCCTGAGATCATGACCTCAGCTTAAATCAAGAGTTGGCTGCTTAATCTACTGAGCCACCCAGGTGCCACTGTTTTGAAGTCTTTCTCAACTAAATTCAACATCTGGACCTATTTAGCATTAATTTCTAATAATTATTTTTTCCCAATTATGAGTTATAGTTCCCTATTTATTACTTTTTGGAAGTGAAACTTGAACATTTAGATAATACATTGTAGCACCATTGGGTGGTAATGCTGGTTTTGTTTTCTCTTAAGGATTATTGCTTTTTGTTCCACCAGGTATTTAACTTGCCTGGATTCAGACTGCAAAATGGTTCCTGTTTCCCAGCTATGCAGTAGCTGATATAGCTCTTTATTATTTTATGGTTTTCAGCTGCTGGTTTTTTAGCCTGCCTCCTTGGGGTAAGGAGGTCTCCACTATCTATACCTGTGTAATTTAATGGTTAGCCAAGGTACAAAGCTAGCCCTTGACATTCCATTTTTTTCTCTGGAGATTGCCACTTCATTTCCAATTTCTCTCTCGGCTTTGGACTGTCTTCTCTGATAGTTGTAGTTACTAAGGCTTCCATCCTTTTGAGTTACATACAGTTGGGGAATGATCTCCATCAAAAAAGGCATCATACTGAGGGATCTCACCCAGTGCAGCTGTATCTATCAAGAGTGTGTCCTCTATAGAGTTTTGTTTTTTTGTTTTGTTTTGTTTTGTTTTTACATCTGCCCTAGGTTTTGTTTTGTTTTGTTTTTAACCATGCGTGTGTAGTTGAGACATTAGCGAGTCAGGGATTTAAATCTTGGCCTTTCTGCTTAGTACTTGTGTAACCTTTAGAAAAAGGACTTGCCCTCTTTGATTCTCAGTTTCCTTCTGTAGAAAATGAGAAAGATGATAATTTATAGTGAGAAATACCATATATTCATGTGAAAAATACATGAAATTCCAAGTGCACGCCATGCCCTTATGTAGTTTTTGCTATCATGTGGTATAACAAAATACCACATGATATATACCTCTATCTATATTACTTTTCTAATATTTTACCCACTTATGATGCCACTGGTCATGTATTCATATCCTTGACAACTTTAATTTATTTTAAAAATAAGACAGTTTGAAATGTAGATCACAGAGTCATGTTATTAATTGATAGTGGGAGGTATAAGTTTTCTGGTAATTTGAGTTAGGTTCAAACTGTTGAAGTTAGCAAGTCGTGTGGGATTTGAAATAAGACATACATTATGCTATTTTTAATGCACAGTGTTGTAACTCAGTCTTGAATGGATAGTAAAGAATATGATGGGCTAGGTAGAGTACTGAATTCTTTGACTGTAATCAGCAGTTCTGACTTGGTTCATTGTAAAGTCACATGGTCACACCATCCACTTTTATCTGTCGCACTTGAGTTTTGAGCTTTGCATTAATGCCACTGGATATTAATAGACCATTGTTAACCAGAGCAGATTGGATTCCTGTAAAACAATACTTTGTTTTGAGAGAGTAGTCTGTATGGGGAGCATTACACTGAATACACCAATCAGCGACAGCACGGATAGGAAATGTTGGTAGCTTTGGGATGATATAATTGGCTAGTACTTGATGAAAAAATTGTTAGAATAAACCCAGCCACTTTGGCATCTAAATGTGCCTATGTGTATGTCCATTTTTAGCTACAGATTTGGCCATGTTTCGGGATATTAATTTAATATTTATCTTAGTAGTAAACAGATGCTATTAAATTATATGAGAGATTTATCATCTCTAAAATGCTTTATTAACACCTTAGTTCAGAAGTTTTTAAGATTTAAATTGCATTTCTTTGGTGAATTTTAACATTTTTTAGATGTAATTTTGAGTTTATTTAAATCAGTAATCTGCTTTTAAACAAAGAACAATTCTTGTTTATTAATAGTGTCCTGAAATAAAGGTTTTTTTACTCCTGCCTGTCATTAATGATTTGATTTGCTTAAATAAAGCTGGGCCCAGAAGTTTGCTTCTCTTCACAGACCATGCAATCTAGCATGAACCCTGGTTGATGTAAAGTGGTTATCATTTGCCACTAGTGGAAATAGTGAAGAGAGGAAGCTATCTAAATTAATAAGCACATTTTTTAGTACCAGGTAAATTGTAAAACTTTTTTAGCAGTTTGAGCCTTATCAAACCACGTTATTTGTGCTGTGTCTCACCAAGTTGCAGATGGTGTAGGTGTTGTATCTTTTACCACCATGCAGAATGGTGATCTATTTGTATGTAACAATCGTTTTATATTTTTTTCTTCCAGAGGCAATTTGAAGCCCTGCTAATAGCAATTTATGAGAAGCTGTGTAGTAGAGTCTAGATTAATGCTGTTCTGTGTTATTCATTTGACATCTGGTATTAAAGTGTGCAACATGGACAGTTGCAATAAAGATTGCTTATTATGATAATAGCCAAAATGTACTGAGTAATTACTTTCAGTGTCAGACAATACACCAAGTACTTAAAACACATTGTAGTTGAATCTTTTAAGTCTTTTCTTATTTTTATTGTTTTTTAAATTTTTTAAAAAATATTTTATTTATTTATCCATGACAGAGAGAGATAGAGGCAGAGACACAGGCAGAGGGAGAAGCAGTGTCTCTGCAGGAGCCTGATGTGGGACTCAATCCCGGACCCTGGGATCATGCCCTTAGTAAAAGGCAGGTGCTCAACCACTGAGCCACTCAGGCATCCCAAGTCTTTTGATTTTTAATTGTGGACTATGGCAGAGAAAAACATAAAGCATAAATGTATAACTTAATCAAGTGAACACCTATGCAGTCATAACCCAGATCAAGAAATAGAGCATTGCTGGTACCCCAGCTACCCTTGATGCACCCCTTTTAATTCTTCCCTGTGCCACGGAAAGTAGATGCTCTCCTGACTTAATTATTTTCTTGGGACTTGGTCTTGATTTTTTTTTAATGCCTTTTATCATTTTTATGTATTCCTGAAAGCTCTTAGTCTAATTTTGCCGCTTTAAAACTTCACATAAATAGAACCATACAGTATATTTTTATCTATCATCTTTGGCTTACTATTATGGTTGTGTGTATTTATAATTCATTCATTTTTATTGCTATTTATCTTCCACTGTATGAAATGCTATAATTTATTCTGCAGTTATGGATGCTTGGACTGTTACTTGTTTTTGACAATTATTATATAATTTGCCAGATAAAAATTTGTCAATTATAACAGTGCTGATTTGAGCATTTTTATACAGGTATTTTATATCTATAGGGCTGTGCCTTATAGTAGAATTGCTGGGTTGATCAGTATGCATGTTTTCAATATGAGAAGATAATGCCCAATTTTCTTTTCCAAAGTTATTTACCAATTTAGATTACCACCAGCAGTGTATGAGAATTTTTGTGTTCTATCAGTCATCATATTTTCTCACTTCATCTTCTCAAACCCTATGGAGTAGGTCTTACTATCTACATTTTACGGATGTGGACACTGACAGCCAAAAGGGTTAAATAACTTGCCAGAGTTTACGGAGCTACTAAATTGAGTGTCAGAGCTGGAATTTGAACCTGGATCTAACTCAGGAACAGACATGTTAAATTTCACTTCTGTCATTTCAGGGCATTTTTTAGAAAACAGCCTGTAAAGACTCAATATTCATTCACGGTATTTTTGAATAAAATCATAGGAAGAGTCTGTGTCCTTTGGATGCTTCAGTTTAATAGCTGTTGCAGGAGTGGAGGTGGATGCCTTCATTACAAGGACTGAATGAATAACAAAGATAATCACAGAGTACCATATGTGCTGTGAAGACCGTACAAGGGGCACTGATGAGGAGAAACTGTTGGGCAGCCTAGGAAGGAGGATGCTACATTTAATCTGAGACCTAAAGGATGTGAGGGAGACATTTATCTTCAAAGTTTGTTACAGGCAGAGGGAACAAGCAAAATGCTCCCCAGAAGAAAGTACTTTAAAACCAATATTCCAGCAATGAAGCAGTATGATATCATATTAAATATTTTAGTTAAAACCCTGTCAATAATTTTCTAACTTAGAGGATCGAAGTTTGAAGGTGTATGAAGTTTGTACAAAAAATTTCAAGGAAAATTAACAGAAAGAGGAAAGTGGTCTGGGACTGGAAAAACAGTAAGTCTAAAACCAATTAATATGGGGTGCCTGGGTGGCTCAGTGGTCTAGCATCTACCTTCGGCTCAGGGTGTGATCCCAGGTCCTGGGATCGAGTCTCACATTGGGCTTTCCAGAGGGAGCCTCCTTCTCATTCTGCCTGTGTCTCTGCCTCTCTCTCTTTGTCTCTCATGAATAAATAAACAAAATCTTAAAAAAAACAACTAATACTTACCTTTTCTCCAATTGTGTCAAATCTTACTGTATGTGGTAAAAAAAACATTGATGACAAATCTTAAATGTTCTGGGTGGGTAATTTTATTTTTCAAGCCTTCCTAAAAAGGCATGGATGTGTAGGTAGCCTAGGGATCAAGAGGTTACAGCGGTGTAAAGTATCTAAAGGATGAAAGAAACTTGTGTGACCTGGAACCTTTGAAAGGAGTTGCAAGCTGGAGCAGCTAATTTGGTTTTTAAGTGGAAAAAGAAAAGTCCCTAGATAATGTAGAAACTGAATGACAACCCTATTTTATCTACCTTCCATACCGTAGTAGCCTCCGAATACACTTCCAAAGTTATATAACACACACAACCCCTCGGTAGTAAATAATTTCATATTTAAACATTTGACATGCCTTCTCAGATAGATGTTGTCTGGGCGCTAGCCCGGCTCTCTTCTCCATCGGTGGTCCGCTGCAGCTGTCCGTAAGAATTGTGTAGGGCAAAGAGTTCTGTAGATATTGTAGACCCTGGGGGAATTTCTGCAAAGCACAAATAGATTTAGAAATAATCCCCTGTGGTGCCATACAGTGCAGAGCTTGTCTTTGTTAGGACAATGTCTAAAGCTTCCTTAGATTTGGAAGAGAGGAAGGAGGGAGAGAGGAAACAAGGTTGAAGAGTGAAAATGACTGGGAAACTGTGAAGTTCCCAGGGCAGTTTCCCAGGTTGGGTGATGTATCTGTCTTTTGTCTCCTTGCCCCAAGTATCTTAACTGGCTCACTGTAGTACGTGGACTTCTACCATTTAGAAAATTCTCTGCTCTGACACATGTCTAGCTGGGTGGTCTGGGGTATGTTAACCTCTCAAAAGACTGTTTCTTCATTTTTTAAATGAAGATAATATCTACCTCTCAAGGGTGTGCCAGTTTAGGAAAATAGGACGTGTAAGTAATTTAGGGAACTGTCTGACACACACAGTAGGGTTTTGGTAAATGGTGGCTGTTATTAAAGTAAGACAGGTTATGAAGTTCTCACATTCTAAGAATTCTTAGTTTATTCCAAAGGTAGTGAGTAAACAGACCTAGATTATGTACAACTCATGTTTTATGAGAAAATTTTGTTGAAAACAGGAAAAACTATTTCATTGTGACTATGACAGTAGACTTGAATTGAGTTAGATTCAGTGCCAGGGTTCACCTCACCCCCAAATATACAAAATCAAATTATTTCTTACCCAAAAAACCAATTCTCATCCAAAATTGAACTCTTCTTTAAAAGTAATTGTTAGGAAGAAATTATTATCTCTCTTATCTCTTCCAAATGCTGATGTGCTTAGAGGAAATAGTAAGAAGGTTGCTCAGAAATGTAGGGAAATAGGGATGCCTGGTGGCTCAGTGGTTGAGCGTCTGCTTTCGGCTCAGGGTGTGATCCAGGGGTCCAGGATTGAGTTCCACATCCGGCTCCTTGTGGATAGTCTGCTTCTCCCTCTGCCTATGTCTCTGCCTGCCTCTCCCTCTCCTTCTTCCTCTCCCTCTCCCTTTCCCTTTCTCTCTCTCTCTCTCATGACTAAATAAATAAAATCTTTAAAAAAAAAAAAAAACAGGGAAATAAAGGGAAATCAGTGTACTAAGGCAGCTTGGGACACTGCTAAATAAGCTTTCCCATCTTGTTTTTCTTGTAGTGCAAGCATTACTGTCGGATAGAATTGAAAACTGAGCTTTTCAAAGGGATTATTGCTTTAGTCTTATTTATGTGAGATCTCCCTTCATGTTGGAATTGTGACATTTTCGATGGTTGTAATTAGAATTTTTTAGCATTTAGGTGGTGTGGTCTGCCAGAATAATTTGAAATTGAACAACTTAAGGGGTAAACATTTTTGCATATTTTAAAATTTCTGTATTCTTTACTGTAGCTACTGCACTATACCTAGCACTTTCTTCTAAGTAGTTGTTAAATGCATTAAAACTTTATAGCTGTGGGGGTACCTGGGTGGCTCAGTGGTTGAGTGTCTGCCTTTGGCTCAGGTAGTGATCTCAGGTCCTGGGATTGAGTCCCACATCAGGCTCCCTGCTTCTCCCTCTCTCGATGTCCCTGCTTCTCTCTGTGTGTCTCTCATGAATAAATAAAATCTTAAACAAAACAAAACAAAAAACTCTATAGGTGTGTGTTGACACCCCCACTCCTGCCTCCACATTCTTTTCCTGTTCATGTTAGGTTTTTTTTCTTTTAATCACTTGGGATTATTTGGTAACACTGATTGACTGTATAAGAAGGTACATCAGTTGTGATTGAGACCCACATTTTTTTCATAGGTCAGAATGCTAGAAAGCATAATAGTTCGCTAGTCTGTATTTGGCAGGGTAAATGCATTTTTGACTATTTTGTGGCAGCAAGAAAATGGTTGATTAGTAGTACATACAGTTTTGTCTTATTGAAAAATTAAAACTGTATCATAATAGATTCTATTTTTTCTTTGCAGCTTTCTTTATCTTCAGTGAATAATCAGCCGTGGGTTTTGTTTTTTAGGTTTTTTTTTGTAAAACAATGGCTTATGTGATCCTCACATTAATTATGTAAATTAGTGTATTGGTTTAAGAACCAGTTTCTGTTTGCAGAGGTATGGTAAGAGCAAATTTTGTTCCTGTAAATAACTGGATCTTTACACAGAAGCATAGACTCACAATAGGTCCATAAAATACGATCAAGATTTAACGGAGTATATATTTCAGGGAGTCAGTAGGCTGACAAAAGGAAGAGATCTCTAGTTGTGAGAGCAGTTAAGTGATGCTTACTGGCACAGGCTTTAGTCTTCCCTTGCTATGATAGGTCACAGGTGCCACAGAAACATCATTTCTTAGGCACTGAGAGTTTATGAGGTCCTAGGGAACCTGTTGCCCTTGCTCTGTTAGGGATTACTGAGAATGTAATCTTGTTCTTGTTGAAAAGTGGTCAGGCATTGAAAAACCAGGGCATCTAAGAATAAGTTTTCTAACTCTTTTGGAATATATAACTATAGGTGGAGTCATAATCTCACATTTCTAACATAGCACTGGCATTTAAATTTAAATTTCTATATTATAATTAAGTTGTATCAGCTGGCTTTATATAGCTTCCAGCTAGAAGCATGAACTGCTTTCTGGGGTTGCATTACTATAAGTTGATGGTTATTTAGAGATCCTCAAGACTCCAAGAGGGTGGTACTGGTGGGGAAGGAGTACTGTGTCCATTTTATAGATTGGGAAACTTACTGATAAGGAGAGGCTGTGACTTGGAATAGGATAGTAATGAAAAGACACCCCCCCCACACACTCAGTTTTTTTTTTTTTTTTTTTTTTTTTGACTGAGTTAAGAATTTAATTTAATAGTGGCTACTTTGGTAAAGTGAAAAATGCCCCACACTGAAGGTGGAAGACCTGCCTTTCATCTCTAGCCTCTACTATAAAAATAACAAGTCCAGGAGGGCTGCAAAGTACCTAATACGGTGATTGATAACATTGATTAATGAATATTTGTTTAATGAATGAGTAGAGAATGCAGTTGTGCTTTTTTGCAAATGTAGAATCTTCAAATAAGAATATTAGAAGTTACTTTGGGCTTTTTAGTATATTAAATACAGTTAAGAGATTGGAACATTTCTTTTTTCGTGGAGTGTCCATATTTGAGCATCCTTAAGTCTACCTTGAAACAGTATTGTGGCAGCCTAAAGAGACACTTCAATACAGATTTGCTTAGTTCTTTAAAATGTGACCTGAAATTGTTGAGCACAGACACTTTTACCAAGTCTTTATCAGTTTAACTGTAAAAATTGAATTTGTATTAAAATGAATAGATTGGTAATAGATAGATGTGGGTTTTTTTTTAGTATTTTAACTGTATCCAGTGTATGCACTGTTTAAACAGTCTTGATGTTTCTCTGCACAATGATAAACACCTTTATCAACTTCGCAAAAAATGTGATCAGAATCCATTCTTATCACCACACAATCCTCTTCAGTGAGTATTAACATCCTTGCCTGTATTGATGTAAAGACCACCTATACTACATTTTATGCTGGAGATGAAAATTCTTTAGCTTTAGTGACTGGGATGTGCAAAGAAAGAGAAATCACTGACATTTTAATGTAATGTGAACTAAAGTATTAACAATGAGAAGCGAATTGATGTGTACATTTGGGATGCGAGAAGAATATACACAGGTGACAACCTTGCACTTGAGGTTACAGAGCTAGTTTAAAGCAGTATTAAAGTTTTTAATGGCATTCAAAAAAAAAAAAAGAAAGATCTTGGTCAAGTATTTTTTTCCTCAAGCTTGATTTTTGTCCAGTGTTTTGAAAACAAATCTGGTTTCATCATACATTGTCTCTAAAATTTTGAAAATCATTCTTCTTTTGGGGAAGAAACAGCTTGATTTCATAAGGTTTTTTTTAACTGAAAAATGATCAAACTCCATGTATCACAGGTAGTGTTGTGTCTTTGGTCAAACAGAATTGAAAAAGGACATTTGTTATGTAAAAGATACTTTAAATGGGTGAATTAAGAGATGAGTTTAATTGTTGGATGTGGAAACTGAACAAACTTCATAACAATTTTTAAGATGTCCTTTGAGAAATCTAACATACATTTACATTATAAGGGATTTTAATTAAGAAGTTACTGTTTTTCTCATCAAATACTATTTTTGATAGTTAAGTATTCACTGAAACTGATTGAAGAAAGAAATTGTTTCCTTTTCATTTAGAGGAAAGTTGCTGTTTTTAGCACTGACAATTTATTTTTCTCATTTGGTAGGAATTAGAATAGGAAAAAAAATATCTGACAACATCAATATTCACACTCAGGACCCACACTCAAAGGGTAAACCTGATCTGGAAATGAATAGGAGCCATCACTTATTACTTAACATATAGATAGTGTTTAAAGCTATGAATCTGGTGAGGTGACCATAGAAAGAAAATACAGGATAACAAAAGGAGAGGAGTCTAGGTCCAAATGTTCGCATTTAATTGCTGGTTAGAAGAGGCTTAGAGAAAGAGGCAGTAGTCAGAAGTGTCCTATGCCATTTCAGAAGTCCAGTGGGACAGAGGCTGAAAGATGTACATTAGATTTGGCAGCAGAGAAGTCTTAGAAATGTCTTAAAACTATTTTGGTGTTGTGGTGGGTTGAAGCCAGGTGGGTGGTCATTGAGGAATGTGCTATAATATTTTAGCAAATTTGACTGGGCATTTATTGATGGTAGTGGTGTTTGTGTGTGAGGGGAGTCACTGTGCAGTAAAAAGTTAACCATGGTTAAAGGGGAAAGAATGACCAAGTGGAAATTTGGGTATACAGGAGAGAGAAGATACTGCAAAAACTTTTTCTCTACTCTGCAAAGTCATAATGGCCATATGGAGACTAGTGTTCTTTTTCATTCTTGTATTTTCTATATCCTCAGAAAAATGTTCAATTCTTCATGCTTTCTCTTTGTTTCTCTTTTATGTTTCCATAGCTTCACCCATTTGCTCTTTATCCCCGACCCCTTTACTAAGTTTCAGTTGTGAATTTTTTAACAGCCTGATAGAACTCTTTAATTGTCTCTTGACTCCTAAAATACAGCATGTCCAACTGAATTTATCATTTCCTTTTCAGGCTGCCATAATCTACTAGTATCTCGCTCTCTCTTTCATTTAGAAATCCTTCTAGTTACTGAGGGCCTCACTATCTGGGGTCTTCCATTGTTTCACTGTCTTTTCCTCATTTCCCCATTTTGTTCTTACCCCAACCTCAATCCATGCTTGGTAGACTCAGAATCACCATTCTGCTTTTGGAAGGATTTTTTTCCCCCCAAATAAATCCAAATTAATTTGGTCCATTCGTTTCACTCATTTAATATGAATCCATAAGATTCATTCATGTTGTCCATGATGTGAAAAACATTTAGAAACACAAAAGAAATTTTATTTCATTGAAAATGTTAGGTAGGTTGAAAATATTATTTATGTAGCTTTGTATTAGTGTAATTTTAGTTCATAATAGTAAATGTAAAATCTTCCTGATTATAAGGTTTTTAAACAATTTTTTTTTTGTATGTAGACAAAACCTCACACTGACAATTTCCTTATTTATCCTGAATTAATGTTTTTAAAGGAATAAAGCGTGTGTATTCTACTTTGGGTTCTTGTTCTTGCAGGAAATTAATACAATTTAACCCAATTTTGTTATATTTAAATCTATTGATTGAACTATAAGTAATATTTGATTGTAATTTTTGAATTAACTTTAGAGGTTGATAACATAGTTTTTAAAAATAGAGCTATTGGAATGTGGAGAGGAAGATAAACTTTCATTTTATGGACTCATGTTTATTTTAAAATACTACTTTAATACGTGATGGAAAAAATCTTCCATATTTGAATACTGTTGTTTGTAGTATTGTGGAAAGTTGTGTAATTATCTCTAGATCTTCAACTTTGCGATGGAATTCTGATAAGCACCCACAGCAAAAATTTTAAAATGCCTGCATGCTTTGGGATTGTTAGAAAGACACTCACATTAATACTTAGCCTTAGAAAAGATAGCCTATGACATATATGCATCTTTAATTTTAATAGAGATTAGAAGGAAGAGGTCTTTTGTGCATATTATGGACATTATATTTTCTTGTAATACTTGGGAGATTATATAATACTTTAAAGTCTTCATTTACAAATTACAACACTACATATCCTACAGTGAAAACAAAGTAACTTCTTTCTTCTTTAAAGTTAATTGAGGGATCCCTGGGTGGCGGAGCGGTTTGGCGCCTGCCTTTGGCCCAGGGCGCGATCCTGGAGACCCGGGATCGAGTCCCACGTCGGGCTCCCGGTGCATGGAGCCTGCTTCTCCCTCTGCCTGTGTCTCTGCCCCTCTCTCTCTCTCTCTCTCTCTCTCTCTATCTCTCTCTATGTGACTATCATAAATAAAAATAAAAAAAATAAAACTTAAAAAAAATAAAGTTAATTAAATTAACAGGCAAAAATTTTTATTCTGGCTTTATTTCAATTATTGAACTATTGAGTCATCATGCCTATGAGGAGTCTGTGGGTTTTTTTTTTTTTCTTTTTTTAATTTGAGATCATCATTGATGTTCTACCATCTAGAGCACCTCCAAGAGTGCAAGTGAAGCCCAAGTGGGATGTGCTGTGATTAAACCACACAGGCCCGTGGTCACATTTTTTACCTGTACATGTATATATTTCCAACAATTGCTGTTACTGATTTCTATGTTTATACCAGATGCTAAGTGAGGAAGAAGGATAACAGTAGGCAGATGAATTGACTGAAATGAGGAGTGGCACTCTGCAGTCTGATACAAAAGAAGAAAAGAAATGACCAGAAGTAGTCATTTCAAAAATGAGACCCAGCAATTACATTCCTAGGTTATTTCCACGATAAATGAAAACTTGTGTCCATACCAAAACTTGTGCACCAGTGTTCACAGGAGCATATTTCATTGTAGCCAGAATGTGGAACCAGGCTCGCATGTTCATCACCTTAAGCACAGTTAAACAAATGTAGTGTAGCCATACAATGGGATATTATTTGACAGTAAAAAGGAGTGAAGTACTGAAACACCTTATAACACGGATGAATCTTGAAAACATTATGCGAGGTGAAAGTAACCACATACAAAGGCCACATATGAGTCCCATTCCATGTATATGACATGTCAGAATAGCAAATCCGTAGAGATAGAAAGTTGGTGATTGCCAGGAGCTGGAGAAGAGGAAATGGAAGTGACTGCTGATGGATTTGGAGTTTCTTTATGAGATGATGAAAATGTTCTAAAATTTGTTGTGATGATTGTACAGCTTGCTGAATATACTAAAAATCATTGACTTGTGCACCTTAATTCAGTGAGTTAATAATTATATGAATTATATCTCAAATTGTTTAAGTATAGCAGATTGAGCTCGTTAATTCTGTTAATGGGAATGGTTGGTTCCGTATACCCTGAGCTTGAGGCATTCCTCTTATAGTACAGTAATCATTGATGCAGTAGATAGTAGTTAAGAAACTGTGTTATAAGGGAAATTATTTTAATTTGTGTCCCTTAGAGTCTTTAAAAATCTCCATACTATCAGGAATAGTTAACGTTAACATTCATCTTTTAAGTTCTTAGTGATCTCAGAATGATTTGTTTTCCAGGTGTTTCACATAGCTGAAGTTACTGTCATGTCTTTCAATGCAAACCCTAAAACAGTTGAAATTTTTTTTCTTTTCCTGAAAAAGTAGGTGAAATAATTTTCAAAAAATAGAGTAAAAGGTATTGTGTCTAACAATGTTTCTTTTGTGGCTTAAAAGCATAAGGATTAGCAGTCTTTCAACTGTAGAAATGTGGAATCTAAGAGCTGATACAGGTTGATGGTGCTTTGAAAATGCATATAGCATTAATACATTAAATGGAATTAAATGAGTTTATTTGGCTAACAGATACTAGTCAAGGGAAAAAGGGAAGTTTGGATTATGACATAGACTTTTCTCTCCAGTAACACAGAATTTGGTATATAGCTCATTTCTAATAAAAAAAAATTACATTAGGAATTCAGTAGAGGACATGAACCACTGAAAGTGGTTTTTAAAAAATATGGTAGGAAATCTTGATGATTTTCAGGATTAAATGATAATTGATTTAGTTGGCTTTTCTTCATTTAAAGAAAGATGTTGGAAACACGGCTGTATTTTCTTCCCTACTCTTGATATATGGGTAAAGAAGAGCTATGGGGATAGCATCAGGGATATGATTCTAGACCTAAGACAATTTTCTCTGCCCAAACACCTCCCTTCACCCTTCATGACCTATTTAACATACTCTTGCTGGTTTGGAAATTTATCATTTGTCCTGGGTGTGTTGGGAGTGAACAAGAGAACCAAAGGTAGAGGGAAAGATAGAGAGAGAAGGCTAAAAAGAGAAAAACTAAGACTACAATGAGACATGAAGTGTTAAAACCAGTTTATGTTTGAATCTAAGAAAAATAACAAAGAGAACAGTGAAGAGCACTAAGTGACTGACCAAGTGCAGAGAGAGTAAAAGCAACAGTTAGGATTCAGTCTTGGGATCCATGGGTATCCTGCTGTAATGGATGATGGGAAAAACTGTGTTATTTGGTGATAAAGAGGAGTTTTAAATTGTGAATGTTGAAATTTCATTTGTGGGAGGGATGCCAACCAGATACTAGAAAGTTGTGGCTGGAGAGTCAAGGTCTGAACTGACTTTTTTAGCTAAGCCTATACTTATTTATTGTGTTCTCCAGACACCATCAAAGTGTAATTAAAATTTGGAATTATTAAAATGGGTTTGCTGTCATATGATTTAAGATTTTTAAAAACCCTAGTAGTTAAGATTTTCTTCCACTTTATTATTTTACTTTTTTTTTTTTAGGTAAAATATATAGACATCCTTGATTCTTGGAAATCTGTATCCTCCTAAACATGTATTTAGTGATATTTGTCTTTATCAAGTGATTTTAAACTTTTCATAATTAAGCATAATTCATATTTCCTTTTATAACCAGGAACCTTTTGAAGATGGCTTTGCCAATGGGGAAGAAAGTACTCCAACCAGAGATGCTGTGGTCACATACACTGCGGAAAGTAAAGGAGTTGTGAAGTTTGGCTGGATCAAGGGTGTATTAGTATGTACCTATAGATTTTAATTTGAGAGTAGCAACATTTCTGTTTATTATAAAATCTTCCTAATGTTCTCATCATTTCTTAAGAAAGCTCTTTTTCTTTTTATCTGAGTGTTGTAGAAGATCAAATTAATAACTTGTACCTCCTTTTCTTATGGATATTAAATTCAGGAAAGGAAACAGGATATATATATTAACAGAATCATTATACTTGATTTCCTCTAAATTATATTTTATTACCTCTTATAAATCTTACATATTGTCATTTTCCACAAATTAAATATAAAACTATTAAATTGATGAAAGTATCAGAATCAAGAAAGCTGAATGAGGAAATAAAGCTGATATATTCCTGCCTCCTTTTCTGCTATCCCATTATTTTTTCAGAGCAAAGTATAAAAGTTAACAAGGAACAGAATAAAGGAGAAATTGGTTTCTTAAGTGTTGAGGTTACTTCAATAAATAGGCTTAGGTGATTTAAGTTTCAGATTTAGTTCTGTTTTTCTGTGTTGGAATAGTCACTAAGGAACTGACTGGAGTAGACTGGTAGACTAAATGGCCTCCCATTGGAACTTTGGAGCACTTAATTAGTCATGTTGACATTTAGAGGAGAGGCAGAGGGAAAATCCCAATTCCAATAGTAATTACATTGCTTAATCAATAGGGTAAATGTGAAGCTCCAGGTACTATTGTTTGCTTGTTTTTAGAATTTAGTATTCTAGAAGACTGTGTTCTATGTATAAGCATAATACACAAAAGTAAAAATAAATTGGGGAAACTCTCTCAAATAGTTAAAAGCTTTAAAGGATGGGTGAGGAGTACCTGGCTGGCTCAGTCAAAGGACTGTGCAACTTGATCTCAGGGTTTTGAGCTTGAGCCCCACAGTGGATTGAGGGTACTTAAATAAATAAATAAACTTTAAAAAGAAAGATGTGTGAACAAGTAGCATTTTGTTTTGACAGATAATTTGTAATACTTAGATCTTCTAAGGAAATCATAAAATAAGGATGTTATTAGAAAATAAGCAAAAATTTAACTTAGTTTGCATTGATACATAAGAACAGGAACTACTTTTTTAGGGTTGAAGTGTTAAAATATTTCTTTTACCTTGTTCAGTACCTTTTGCTGCTTCAGATAATTGTGATGTTGTATTATACTTAAGTTAGATCACAGTTTAGCTCTCACTAAGTTCTTTTAAAAAGCTACTACAAACAGAAGGATAAGAGATTTAAAATGACTTTCTGTATTTTAAATATATGTTGTCCTCCTTTTGGCTAGTTTTGCATTTACTGTTGTATTATGTTCCATCACTTGGCTTCATCTGTAACTTGTCCTCTTTTCGTATCTAGGTACGTTGTATGTTAAACATTTGGGGTGTGATGCTCTTCATTAGATTGTCATGGATTGTTGGTCAAGCTGGAATAGGTAAGTGAAGTTACATACTGGTTGCTTCATTTGAGAATGAAAAAGGAAAGTAGCTGTGTGCCCTTCTAGGCTGTGAACCTCATAAATTGTGAACAATTTGTTTTCTGGTTGGTATCAGATTATTGTCTTAATGTTACTTTTTTCATAATTTTGATTTGTTCTAAAATGGAATAAAAATAAGATAATTGTTAAATATAATGCAAATTTTGTGTACTAACAAGTTCTAGATGAGGCAGGTTGAAATAAATAGAAGTATTCTCATCTCATTTCTTTTTCCCTAAAGGTCTCTCGGTTGTTGTAATTATAATGGCCACTGTTGTGACAACTATCACAGGATTGTCTACTTCAGCAATAGCTACTAATGGATTTGTACGTGGAGGTAAATTCAGTATTTTTATATCATTGTCACCAGATTACAGTTAATAAATAAATTGAGATTTAAATTTTAAATTATTTTTATCTTAAAAAAAGCAACATAGGTCTATAAAGGTGAGAGAGTTGCTGCTAAGCGCTTTCAACCTGGTGTATTTGAAAATAAAATTTAATTTTGGCCCATACACAAACATGTATGCTTTAAACTACTTAGTATCTTCATTGTATTTGGTAGCAAGAATGGAACTTCTGACTAGGTTTCTTCTCAATTGGGTTGTC
Organism: Canis lupus familiaris; assembly: GCF_011100685.1. Classification (NCBI taxonomy): domain Eukaryota; kingdom Metazoa; phylum Chordata; class Mammalia; order Carnivora; family Canidae; genus Canis; species Canis lupus. The sequence continues at coordinate 17,084,221 of NC_049232.1, forward strand.
CCTTACCTCCTTGGTTACAGGCCTTGGATCAGTAGCATGCATCCTGTATATGGTCAGTATTATATAGGTGTAACCTCATTCCTCCTCCTTTATGAAAACTTAGGCAGAGTTCTTTTCCTGTGATCTGACAGCTTGTGTGAGTTCTACCTGGGACTTTGAGTCTATTCTATCAACTCTAGCTTTCTTTTTTGGGTGCCTTCGGGCCTCTTTCATTGGAGTCTACAAGATCAGTCTTGTGAGATTTAACCCTCCCAGGGAGAGCACCCAGGAGACCAGGAGAATAGCATTGGAACCCCTGTGAACAAGAAGAAAAGAAATACATTTTCTAAATCAACTCATCATTTAGCTGGAGTGAGGAGATCCCTAGAGAAAGGAAAGAAAATGGATTTTACCAGCTCCTCCTGTACAGTTGTCATTGCAGATCAATTGAGAAGAGCATCTACCTGTAACATCTGCCTCACCTGTTTAACAGATCCGTATTTGACATTATAGATACATAATTCCTGTCTTGTCTCAGATATTTAGAGAACTAGATTGAGCCTTTCATTTTTCTTCATTGTCTTCATATTTCTTACATACCAGAATATCCAGATCACTATGGTCCTGGGGGAAACTGGTAGCAATATGACCATGCTGAGCATGCATGACTGTTGACTGAAGTTGTATGTGTACATGAGTCTATATTGAGCTATACTGGGGTGTAAGATGTGGATATGCCCAAAAGAGTTAATCAGACAACACGAAGAGATAATTTTTGTCTATGTACTGGGTGCCCTGTGCTTCATTTATTTCTGCTACTGTTGGGGAATGGAAGTGAAATGAGAAATGGACATGTTATACCAGTAAATTATCAAAGTATTTCTCCTTATCTTCAGGCTTTCCAGTCTAGATTGTAATGGGAGCAGTGGGGCACGAAGCTGCTGGTGGCATGAACCCCAGGGATTATTCTCTAAGTGAACACAAATTTAGGAGAAGCATAGATTTTCCTGCCTTGTGACTAAAAAAGCCATTTCATCTTTCAATACTACCGGTAGTTTTCATATATATTCTTAAACACATCTACTTCAGAGACTTTGACCACGTACTTTGAACCTTTGCTAGAAGGCATTCATTTTTCACTTGTCAGTTGGTGACTTTGGAAACCTGGCTAATCCTTTACAGACATCTGCAGTGAAAGTTTTTTGAAGATATTTTTTCAATGACAGTAAGCCCCTTTTGTCACCTCTTTATCTGCTTTATGGACTTGGACAGCCCTAAAGGGATTTATTTTGCTGTCATGAAAAAACAGCATTTTCCACGTGTGAGAAAGTAGATACAGGTCTAAATCTGGCAAGAATATATTGCACCCTGTAGTTATGATTCTAAATTGAAACTATTGGTGTGACTTACACATTTTATACCAAAGGTGCATGTTGCTTAGTTCTGTACACAAAAATTATGTATAACATGATCATCCCAGTAGCAGTGAGCCCCTCTAGTGCTCGCGTGGTATATATTCATTCAGAGGAGCCAAGGGACCTTGGAAAATGATTGGTTCCAGATCTGGGCCGGAAGTGTAGTAGAAGAGCCTAAACATCTTTTCACATTGAAAAGTAAAGAAGGTACGATAAAGACTACTAGTTTTAGGTAAAAAGGACCAGGAGCCAACTTGAAGATGTTGATGCTGAGTTAAGTTTGGATAATTTGAACAGCAATACTACTACTCCTAAGTGATTTGAATGAAGACATAATGTAAAATCCTTCTTAAGTTCATAGACACCACAAAAAAAATCTTTATTTTTTACCTTTGAAGAATGCTAGGGAACTAATTTGTTAAGAGAATCAATAAATAAACGTAAAGAAATCTCATGTTGAATAAAGTTTTCCTGGATGTAAGTTTTTTTTACCTAAACTCAGTGTGACCAAGAAATTGATGAGATTTGTTCTTTGATAACTGTTGCACATAGTAAGAGAAGGAAAGAGAATTAAAACATTACAACTTAAAAAAATAAATAAATAAAAATAAAAATAAAACATTACAACTTTGTAAGCTCAGTAAAAGTATCTGTGATGTATTGTTTCCGAAGAAATTAAATCTGAATTATATCATGCCTGTAGCTCCAGGAAGCATTTTATAGAATATCCAGAGGAGAAAAGAACTTATTAAATGACACTATAGTATTAGAGAGAAGACAAACCATGAGAGACTCCTAACTCTGGGAAACAAAGGGTTGTAGAAGAGGAGATGGGTGGGGGATAGGGTAACTGGGTGATGGGCATTAAGGAGGGCACATGATGAAATGAGCACTGGGTGTTACACTATATGTTAGCAAATTGAATTTAAATGAAATTTTAAAAAATGCGTGACACTACAGCATGCTGACAGCACATGCCAGACTAGGACTCTCTTTGGAACAAGGAATTTTTTTTTCTTCCTTAAATTATCTCTATACCCGACGTGAGGCTCAAACCCACAGCCCTAAGATCCAGAGTTGTGTGCTTCACCAACCATGCCAGCCAGGCACCCCAGGAATCCTTCCTTGTTCAATGTAATTTTCCAAGGAGGAGGAAGAGTGGGACTTGAGGTTTAAAACAGACTGGAAGAGACTCATATAGGTGTGAATTTGCCATTCGTAACAGGAAATTCCTTTTGTCTTTAAGTGGGATGGGACCAAGAATGCCAGATGGATCTCCTCTATCCCAGTCACTGAGGACTTGATTTTTACTTGTTTTCTTAAAATGGTTACATGATGAAGAGAGGAGTAGAGGTAGAAAAATCTACAGGGTCAGGGTTCCAAAGGCTTAGATTGGAGAAATGGAGGGATAACATGAGAATAGTGAGGTCTGGAGACCCATCTCAATTTTCTATGAACTGGAGGTTGATTATTAACGGAATTAATAAATATTTTACCTAAACGTTGTGGTTGGCCTGTATAGTAATTTCAATTTATAGAGCTCCTTTTGAACTTGCCTAGCTATCTTATTAATATAAAGAACTGTTTTGAGGTCGTGTTCAACAGTTGATGTTGATTTTTAATCATAACATTTATTTATATTTTATTATTGAATAATATTTTATTCTCAGTTTATAGGGTATGTTTTTAGTTCTTTGGCAGTATGTGAAATACATACTTTTCTTAGCACTGTGTGCTTTTTACCAAGTAATCATAACATTGGCTTTAACAGTACATTTTAGAAATTAAACAGCAATCTAGAAAAGTATAGTCGTTTTTTAAAATATGAAGTGACTGCTAGTTTGTGAACAAATATAATAATGTCCAATTATGAAGTCTAGGATAAAAATAATATGGCAATGTTCAAAATTTCTAAAAAAAAAAATCAAAACTTAGAAGATAAAAGATGGGTAGTTTCAGGCTTAATTAGTTTTTAGGAAGGATTTGAGGGTGCAAAAAGGTACTAGCAGATTAGAGAATCTTGTCCTCAGTTCTCTGCTTGCGCAGAATAAGAATAGCAGTACCAAGTAACTTGGGCAGGTACCTCTTCACCTTCATCTCTGCCACAGTCCCTGGCCTAACAGACAAATACATTCTACAGATGATTGTATCCTGCAAGGAGCCCAGAGCTCTTAACTATTTTGCAAAACCTTATCTGAGAGCTGCATTTTACGTGTGGGCCACATGCAGCAGGTTCTCGAAGAGAGTGCTGGCCAGCAGCCACTTCTACTTAGATTTGCATTTTCTAGATGTCACAGATCAGAGTTCTTCCATCCTCTTTCATAAATGAGTCTTATGAATATGGACTCATTTATAAAATAGTAAATACTAGTTTTTGAATCATGTTTTATTATATATGCTGAGCATTAGGTTGAAAGCAAGGTTCAGTATACTTTCAAATAAAAATCCAGGTTACATCAAAATCAGGTTGTTCTGAAAATGTAAAATTAATATAAACCTGCCTATTCCATAATGGAAATGAAATTTCATCTTGTATTTCAGTCATTGGCAGATAATTGTTGAGCTCTTTGTGACAGGCACTGGGTTTGTAACAATGAAAGTCAGACAAGATCCTATTTTCTTGGAGCCCTGTTCAGATAATAGTGGCAATTATTTTTTGAAATCTAACTGCAAGGTGTGATACATGAAACTTAACTGCTAGGAATGATAATGTAGTTTTGCCATAGATTACCTATGGTATTTCATGCAACATTGTTGTTAATCAGAGGTATAATTTGTATGGATGAGGAGAACAAAAATGAAACAATTACACTTGTTTTTTCAACGAATTTAAATTTCATGCAGATTTTACTGGTGAATCTTTTTTAAGAGTCCGTAGTATGTCAGATTTGTGTTTATATACTCTATCTTTTTCATTTCTCTGAAATAATTGAACACCTCCTCATTCTCTATATAGGTAAAATTAAACATTGAAAGTAATACTAACATTTTTTGCATGGATTGTAAGTGACAAAGTGCTTTCTGTATTGGTAAAATCAGATTATCATTTGTCAGATTTTTTCTTTAGTCCATTATGTAACTATTCTTCCTGTCATCACCAAACAAGAAGTTGTAACTTAGAATTAAACTCCATAGTTCTTTCCTTTTATTGCTAATTTATTTCAAATTACAACTTTCTATATCAATAAAATGTCTGAAAAAGCTGTAATAAGCAGTTCTGTAACAGCTATATTTTGAAGTTTTAGTAGACTTAAGCATAACATTGTGTTTTCGGTTTAGTTAAAAAAAAACAAAAACAAAAACAAAAATACACTACTTATAAGCCACAAGTAGTCCAAATGTGAATCTGGCAAGCAATTGTAAATACTTGTAAATAGTTTTCTCTTCGACTCATTTGGCGGCATTTCAATTTTGCCAGTCTTTAATGATTAAAAATACTTTAACTTGGTTCCGAAATTGCCTCAAAATTAGGGCTATATGCCCTGATTCTTCAAGATTAACTAATTCAAGTGACCAGTCACAGTGATAATACAGCACCTAGTCCTAGTTTGAAGATTTCATGTTGCTTGACACATTTTTTTCTCTACTTGACTTAATGATGGCAACAGAATAGAGGAAATTTGCCCAATGTTAAGAGGCAAACAAACTATTATATATTGGTAAACAGGGTATTAGAATGTATTTCCTAGAACGATAAACAAGATGGGTATAGGATCCATTTGGATCTCTTAAAACTCTATTGTATGGTTATAGAAAATGGTTCCTTGGAATTTTACATAAGGTAGCTTCAGATAAACTATTCAATGAGTGTACAGAAGTAGGTAATTTACTGCTGTAAGAACTCTGGTGTATTTTCTAATCATATTATAGGAACTCTGAGTAGCAATTGTTAGATAGTTTATTTTCTCATTGATAATGTTATATTTTTGTTATTTTCACTTTTGATTTGTTTCTTCCTTGATACACCAACAAAACCTTTATTTTACACAATTTCCACAGATACTGTAAAATACATAGATGATTCATTTTACATATATTGATCTTTTCATCCATGGGAAATACAGGATGTCTCCTCACAAACTTTTCATTTTCCTCTGTTTTTTGGGTAACAACTTTTTGAAGTTTTTTATTAGTTAGAAATTTCAAATTTTTTAAGTGTAGTTGACCCATACTGTTACCATTAGTTTCAGATACAACTTTGTGATTTGACAAGTTGATATATTATGCTATGTTCGTAAGTGTATAGGTACCATCTGTCCCATAACATCCCTGTTACAGTACCATTGGCTATATTCCTTATGTTGTGCCTTTTATTCCTGTGACTTAGTCTTTCGGTAACTGGAAGCCTTTATCTTCTTTTCCCCTACATCCACTTTGTTCAACGTCCAACTCCCCTCCCCTTTGGCAACCATCAGTTTGTTATCTGTATTTATAGGTCTGACTTTGCTCTTTATTTGCTTTTTCATCTGAGGGTATTTTTTTTTTTTCAGATTCCACCTTTAAGTAGAATCAAAGTTTTTTTTGTCTTTTTCATTGTGCTTATTTTACTTAGCATAATACTGCCTAGGTCCATCCATGTTGCCTCAACTGACACAGTCTCATGCTTTTTTATGGCTGTGTAATATTCCATCACACACACACACACACACACACACACCCTTATCTATTTGTCAGTTGGTGGACACTTAGGTTCCTTCCATATCACTTCAACATAATATCTATGAAAATTCTGAGAGCATTTTTCACAGAAATAGGAAAAATGGTCATGGAACCATAAAAGACCCTGAATAGTCCAGCAGTCTTGAGAAAGAACAAAGCTGGAGGCATCATAGTTCCTGATTTCAAACCATGTTTCAAAGCTATAGCAATCAAAATGTTATGGTGGTCGCATTAAAAGGTGCATAGACCTGTGGAATAGAATCAAGAACCCAGAAATAAACTTAGGTCTATACACTAATCTAGTATTTGACAAGGGAGCTCAAGAATACTCAATGTGAAAAGGATAATCTCTTCAGTGGGAAACTGGATATTCACATACAAAAGAAATTAGACCCCTGTCGTAGATCACTCATTAGAAATTAAGTCCAAGTGGATTAAGGACTTAAATCTAAGACCTAAACCCATGAAATTCCTAGAACAAATTATAGGAGTGAAGCCCTATACTTTGGCCTCTCTAGTGATTTTTTTGGATAGAACACCAAAAGCAGAAGAATGAAAGCAAAAATCAGCAAATGGGACTGTATCGAACTACAGTGCTTCTGCACTGCCCAAGAAACCGTGAGCAGAAGGAAAAGACAACCTACAGAATGGCAGAAAATAATTGCAAATCCTATATCTGATGAGGGGTTAATACCCAAAATAGAGAAGGAATTACACCTCAATAGCAACAAACCAAATAATCTGATTAAAAAATGTACAAAAGACCTGTATGGACATTTCTCTAAAGAAGACAAGTTCATGAAAAGGTGGTCAACATCACTAATCATCATGGAAATGCAAATCAGAGCCACAATGAATTGCCACCTTGTACCTGTTAGAATGGTTATTATCAAAAAGGCAAGAGATAATAAATTCCAGTGAGAATGTGAGAAAAGGGGACACTTGTGCACTATTGGGGATGAAAATTGATACAGCCACCCTGGCAGACAATATGGAGGTTCTTCAAAAAACAGAGCTACCATATGATCCAATAGTCCCACTTCCTTGGTATTTATTCAGAGGAAATGAAATCACTATTTGTTAGAGATGTTTGCACTTCCGTGTTCATTGCATTACTCATATAGCTAAGACGTGGAAACAGCTTAAGTGTTCACTGATGGATGAATAAAAAAAGAAATCACACACACAAATTTAGCCATTAAAAGGATGTGTTACCATTCGCAACAACATAGATGGACCTGAGGGCGCTATACTAAGTGGAGTAAGTTAGAGAAAGGCAAATGCTATATAATCTTACATATATGTGGAATCTAAAAAAGCCAGACTGCTAGAAACAGAGTGTAGAAAGGTTGTTACCCGGGGTTGATAGGTAAGGGAAATGATGAGATGTTGACGAGACTTTCAGTTATAAGAAGTAGTTATGGGGATCTAATATACAGCATGCAGACATCATGAGTATTGTATACTTGAAAATTCCTGGGAGTAGATCTGAAATGTTCTTATCATAAAACAACAAAAATGGAAATTCTGTGTGGTGAAGGATATATTAACCTTATTTTGGTAAACATTTTGCAACATGTACAGGTGCATGTTGCATTGTGTATCTGAATATCATATGTCAGTTATATCTCAGTAAAGCTGGAAAAATATTAGTTGACCCTACATTTGTAGGTCTATCTCTGGACACTCTGGTGGTCACGTTGTTAAATTTTTATTTTTAAAGATTTTATTCATTTATTTGAGAGAGAGAGGACCAGCAGAAGGGAGAGTCAGAGGGAGAGGGAGTGGGAGAAGCAAGCTTCCCACATGGGAGTCAATCCCAGGACCCCGTGATCAAGACCTGAGCTGATGGCAGACACTTAACTGACAGCCACCCAAGCACCCCAAATTAACTTTTATTTTAACTGGAGTCCATTACCCTTTAAATTTCATTTTATGTCTTTTCCTACCTTATAGTTGGATCCATTTGTGTTCTAAATTGAATTACTTTCAAGCTACTCTTTGAAGGAAGTTCATTTTGGTAGAAAATGTGTGTCAGAATTTGAGTTTGTTCAGAATTACTTACCCATACCTGGATCACATGTTGACTGATTTTTCAAGATCATATTGGACAATAAGATTTCTTGTGTAGTTTTTATCAAGGATGAGCAATAGTTATAATAAAAGAAGGTGAAATAGTTTAGAGGAAATTAACCTGGACTTGGACAGGTTTGTTGGTATTTCTAAATATCAAAACTTTTTTCACATTAATGTACAACATTTATTCCATGTTAGCAGATAAAAAGAGCTATGTATTGACTGGTAATTGAACCATGTGTATTTTTTTTTCTTAGAGTTTTATTGCGATATAATTAAAATACAGCACTGAGTAAGTTTGAGATGTTACAGCAGAATGATTATACTTACATATATTGTGAATAAGTTGCCATAATAAGTTTAGATAACATCCATCATATCATGTAGATATAAGGGAAAAAGAAAAAAAAAACATGTTATTTTCCTTGTGAAGAGAACTTTTAAGAGCTGTGTGTGGTTTAAGAAATGTCTCTTTTGTGGCATAATTGGTAATGTGGCATCCAGAGTGCACGTTCAAAAGGATAGTAAGTACTGCTCCTCCCTTCCTGCCTAGCTGTGTGTGGGTTTTTGTGTATTTTATTTTGAAAGTCCCATTTAATTTGAGTTCAGTTCATTTGTTCTGAATATTCTTAATAGCTGTATCTGATAATCCTACTTTCTACAAAGATTGATTAGTAAATGGAGCTCTAATCAAAAATTGCTCCTGACCATGCACATTCGCACTGGTTAATTATGGGTTATTCATTTTATTGTTCTTATTAGAAAAAACTAGGTGATCATTGATTAATGCTTGAGAACAAAAATTGGCAAGACAAAACTCACTAGAAAGTGAGCTGTCAAAAAAAAAAAAAAAAAAAAAAGAAAGAAAGTGAGCTGTCAAATCTACTGACTCCTGATTAAGAAACAGGATATGGTTGATTTTTTTAATGAAATGTCTACTTAGCAAAAACCTTTGTTACCCTTCCACCATTCATGAAGTTCTGTAATTTAGGTAATAGACAAGGAAACGATTTTTAGTATTTTGCCCAAATTTAAAATAGAATTGTAATAAAACTTTATTTTTCCCAGGAGTTTCAGGTTAATTCTTAGAACAGTAAGAATAGTTAAAACAGTCATTTTAGTGTTGATTTTACTTGTAAGACTAATCAACACATCACATGGTCTTTTCGTGGTCACCTGTTACATAAAGTCACAATTTATCCAAATCTCTGTGTCCTCATGTAAAACGAAGAGTCAAGCCTGATGACCATTGAGTTGCCTTATTGTGCTAGGATCCTGTGAGGTTACAACCTAAGAATCACAGAAGTAATGAAGAGGGAGTGTGCTAGGTGGTGGTGATGAATCTGGTCACAACTCTGTTCATTTTGCATATGTTCCATACTAATCCCCAACTTGGGTTGGGTTCTTTGTTTTTACAAAAAAAAAAAAAAAAAAAAAATATATATATATATATATATAGAGAGAGAGAGAGAGAGAGAGAGAAAATGTTGGATTTCATTGCCTTTTTTAAAAAAGATTTATTTATTTGAGAGAGAGACTCTCCAGTAGACTACCTGCTGAGCATGGAGCCCACTGCAGGGCTCCCATCTCATGACCTTGAGATTGTGACCTCAGCCAAAATAAGTCAGATGCTTGGGGATCCCTGGGTGGCTCAGCAGTTTGGCGCCTGCCTTCAGCCCAGGGCGTGATCCTGGAGTGCTGGGATCGAGTCCCGCGTTGGGCTCCCTGCATTGAACCTGCTTCTCCCTCCTCCTGTGTCTCTGCCTCTCTCTCTCTCGTCTATCATAAATAATAAATAAATAAATATTTTTTTAAAAAATCTTTAAAATAAATAAATAGATCTAAAAAAAAAGTCAGATGCTTAGTGGACTGATCCTCCTAGACTCCCCGATTTAATTGCCTTTTAAGAAAAATTTCTCAAAAAAACAAAGGAAAACCAATTTAACACATAGTCCAGCTTAAAAGTAACTCGACTCCTTTCATTATAAGCAGTGAGCTGATGAACTTGCTTAGGACCCATTTAATCTTCTCTTGAAGTCTAACGCATGAAGATTTTTTTTGCTATATATCATTTTGACTAGGGTAGTTTTTAAGTTTTAAAATGCTAGTTTTTTTGGTTTTTTTTTTTTTAAGATTTTAATTTATTTGTTTATTCATGAGAGACACAAAGAGAGACAGGCAGAGACATAGGCAGAGAGAGAAACAGGCTCCATGCAGGGAGCCCCACATGGGACTTGATTCCAGGACTCCAGGATCATGCCCTGGGTCAAAGGCAGATGCTCAACCGCTGAGCCACCCAAACATCCCTAAAATGCTAGTTGTTGACAGTAGATTATAGTTGACTAGATCAATATTATTGAAGTAAAATTCACATGTAGTGAAATGCATATATTTTAAGTTTACAGCTCTATGAGTTTTTTTCTTTAAGATTTTATTTATTTATTCATGAGAGACACACAGAGAGAGAGGCAGAGACACAGGCAGAGGGAGAAGCAGGCTCCATGCAGGGAGCCTGATGTGGGACTCGATCCCAGGACTCCAGGATCACGCCCTGGGCCAAAGGCAGGCGCTAAACCGCTGTGCCACCCAGGAATCCCAGCTCTTTGAGTTTTAATAAGTATATAAACCTAGCTCAAACAAAATACATACTATTTTTTATCATACAAGAACGTTCCTTTATAATCATTCCCTCTCCTCTAGTGCAAGATGGAATTATATTCTGTTGAAGGTACTCTTTTTTTGTGTGTCTCACCACAATATGGTGTTTTTGGGATTCATTCATGTTGCTCTATGTTAGTAGTTTTTTGTAGTGTGGTATTAATCTATATTACTCTATTTTATGACTGTACACTTATAGTAATAAAATTAGTACCTATTTCTGGACATTTAAGTTATTTTAGTGTCATGCTAGTATGAATAAGCTAATAGGAGCATTCTTGTACAAGTCTTAGTGGTTGTATTTGTTTTTACTCATGTTGGGAGATTACCTATGAGTGGATTTGTTGATTTGTGTGGTACTTGTGTGTCTTATTTATAAGAATTGCCAAATGGTTTTCCATAGTGGTTGTACCATTTTATACTACCATCAACAATATATGAGACTTCCAGTTTGTACTTGTTGTTACCAACTCTTGTTATATATTTTTAATTATAGCTCTTCTTGTGGATGATTAATTATGGTAAGCATCTTTTTGTGTGCTTATGACCACTTGTATATCTTCTTTTGTAATATATTGGAATCTTTTGCCAATTTTTAAATTGTATTATCTTTTATTTATTTGTACGAGAATTTTTGTACATTCTGAATATAGTTGATTGTCTAACATAAGTAGTGTGTGTTTCTTTCCCCAGTTTTTGACTTGCCTCATCATTTTTATAATTTTCCTAATCCTGTCTTTCAGAGTGTCAAAGTTTGCCATTTTGATGAAATCCAGATTCTTGGGATTCCTTTTATTGTACTGGCCTGAAATTTTTCGCTTATCCCAAGATCATGAAGATATTCTTTTCTGTTTTTGTTTAGAATCTTTATAGTTTTAGCTTAGGTTTTTGACTTATCAATGGTCTCAAATTAACTTTTGTTTATTAGTGAGACAAAGGTTTGGTTCTCTCCTCTCCCTTTCTCCCTTCTTAGATATCCACTTGGTCTATTACCATTTGTTCAAACAGCTAGCTTTTCTCTTTTGAATTAACTTTGATGCCCTTGTTGAAAAATCAATTATCTGTGTATTGTCTGGACTATATATTGTTCCATCGATAAGTTTGTTTCTCCTGTTGTGCCAATTACTATTGATTGTTTAATTCTATACTTTCTAAGTCTTCCAACTTTGTTCTTTTTCAACATTGTTTTGGCTCTTCTGGGTCCTTTGCATTTCTACCTAAATTTTTGAATTGGGCATACCAATTTCTACTAAACAAAACAAAAAAACCATGAAATCTTGATGGAGTTTGGTAATTCATTCTTTTTGGGAAGGATGGCAATGTTAACAATATAGAGTCTTCCAGTTTATGAAAATGGTATATCTCTCCATTTATTTAGATCTTTTGTTTCTTACAGGAGTGTTTTTTTTATTTTTTTAGTATAGGTGTTTTGCCTGTATTTTATTAAATTTACCCTTAAGTGTTTCGTGTTCTTTGGTCATAAATGGTATTTGTAAACTTTATTTTCCATGTTTTTGTTTCTTGTATAGAGAAGTAAAATAGACTTTTGTATTTTGACACCATTACTGTCTGATCTTGATTAATACAAACAGACATGTCATCTGTGAATACACATGGCTTATACTTTTACTTGCCAATTTTTAGGATTTTTTTTAATAAATTTATTTTTTATTAGTGTTCAATTTACCAACATACAGAATAACACCCACTCATCCTGTCAAGTGGCCCCCCCAGTGCCCATCACCCATTCACCCCCACCCCCTGCCCTCCTCCCCTTCCACCACCCCTAGTTCATTTCCCGGAGTTAGGAGTCTTTATGTTCTGTCTCCCTTTCTGATATTTCCCACACATTTCTTCACCCTTCCCTTATATTCCTTTTAACTATTACTTATATTCCCCAAATGAATGAGAACATATAATGTTTGTCCTTCTCCGATTGACTTACTTCACTCAGCATAATACCCTCCAGTTCCATCCACGTTGGAGCAAATGGTGGGTATTTGTCATTTCTAATGGCTGAGTAATATTCCATTGTATACATAAACCACATCTTCTTTATCCATTCATCTGTCGATGGACACCGAGGCTCCTTCCACAGTTTGGTTATTGTGGCCATTGCTGCTATAAACATCGGGGTGCAGGTGTCCTGGCGTTTCATTGCATCTGTATTTTTGGGGTAAATCCCCAACAGTGCAATTGCTGGGTCATAGGGCAAGTCTATTTTTAACTCTTTGAGGAACCTGCACACAGTTTTCCAGAGTGGCTGCACCAGTTCACATTCCCACCAACAGTATAAGAGGGTTCCCTTTTCTCCGCATCCTCTCCAACATTTGTGGTTTCCTGCCTTGTTAATTTGCCCCATTCTCACTGGTGTGAGGTGGTATCTCATTGTGGTTTTGATTTGTATTTCCCTGATGGCAAGTGATGCAGAGCATTTTCTCATGTGCATGTTGGCCATGTCTGTGTCTTCCTCTGTGAGATTTCTCTTCATGTCTTTTGCCCATTTCATGGTTGGATTGTTTGTTTCTTTGGTGTTGAGTTTAAGAAGTTCTTTAAAGATCTTGGAAACTAGCCCTTTATCTGATAGGTCATTTGCAAATATCTTCTCCCATTCTGTAGGTTGTCTTTTAGTTTTGTTGACTGTATCCTTTGCTGTGCAGAAGCTTCTTATCTTGATGAAGTCCCAATAGTTCATTTTTGCTTTTGTTTCTTTTGCCTTCGTGGATGTATCTTGCAAGAAGTTACTGTGGCTGAGTTCAAAAAGGGTGTTGCCTGTGTTCTCCTCTAGGATTTTGATGGAATCTTGTCTCACATTAAGATCTTTCATCCATTTTGAGTTTATCTTTGTGTATGGTGAAAGAGAGTGGTCTAGTTTCATTCTTCTTCATGTGGATGTCCAATTTTCTCAGCACCATTTATTGAAGAGACTGTCTTTTTCCAATGGATAGTCTTTCCTCCTTTATCGAATATTAGTTGACCATAAAGTTGACGGTCCACTTCTGGGTTCTCTATTCTGTTCCATTGATTTATGTGTCTGTTTTTGTGCCAGTACCACACTGTCTTGATGACCACAGCTTTGTAGTACAACCTGAAATCTGGCATTGTGATGCCCCCAGATATGGTTTTCTTTTTTAAAATTCCCCTGGCTATTCGGGGTCTTTTCTGATTCCACACAAATCTTAAAATAATTTGTTCTAACTCTCTGAAGAAAGTCCATGGTATTTTGATAGGGATTGCATTAAATGTGTAAATTGCCCTGGGTAACATTGACATTTTCACAATATTAATTCTGCCAATCCATGAGCATGGAATAATTTTCCATCTCTTTGTGTCTTCCTCAATTTCTTTCAGAAGTGTTCAATAGTTTTTAGGGTATAGATCCTTTACCTCTTTGGTTAGGTTTATTCCTAGGTATCTTATGCTTTTGGGTGCAATTGTAAATGGATTGACTCCTTAATTTCTCTTTCTTCAGTCTCATTGTTAGTGTATAGAAATGCCACTGATTTCTGGGCATTGATTTTGTATCCTGCCACGCTACCAAATTGCTGTATGAGTTCTAGCAATCTTGGGGTGGAGGCTTTTGGGTTTTCTAGGATTTTTTTTTTCTTTCTCTTTTTTTCGTTTGTTTAAAACATTTCAAATTAGTTTGAATTTCCAGTACTGTGGTGAATAGAAATGATAAGAATAAATACCTTGCCTTGTTTTCAGTCTTAGGTAGAATGAGTTCAATGTATCACAGCTAACAGGGTTGTTAACTGCAGGGATTTTGAAGATGTCACTTGTCAGATTGAGGAAGTTGTTGTTCTGAATTGTTTAAAATATTTATCCTGAATGGATATTGAATTTTGCCATGCTTTTCCCACATCTTCTGAAATGGTTATATGGTTTTCCTCCCTTAATTCTGTTACTGCACAAATTATATGGTTTTTTGAATTCTAAAACAACCTGGCATTTGTGGGATAAACTTTGCTTCTGCTACATTTTATTTGTCTACATTTGTTAAGGATTTTTGAGTCTAGGATCATGAGGAATATTCATTGGAAATCTTTTTTTCTATACCTTAGTTGGATTTTGGTATCACGATTATGCTCATCATAAAAGGGATGTTGACCTTCATTTCCTCTGTTTTCTGGAAGAATCTGTGTAAAATTGATTTTTTCTCCTCCTTATCAGTGAAACTATGCTTGTAGTTTATTTTAAATGTGTATTTGTATTTGTGTGTGGAGTTTTTTTATTATAAATCTTAATCTCTTAGCTATAGGATTATATTATTAATTTCCTGTTCTTACCACAGTTTGGGCATCCATTTCATCTGAGTTGCATATTCATTGCAATAAAATTACTATCTTACCTTTCAACTTCTTAATGACTGTAGGATTTATAATTATATGTCCCTTTTTAAATTAGTGATTTGTTACTTTATATTTTCTGTCTTGTCTCACTCATTGTCTACCAGTTTTATTAATGTTTTTGTAAACAACTTTTGGCTTTGTTAATTTTCCTTCATTGTTTTATGTATCAGTGGCTTCTGTTCTTTATTACTTTGTTTCTCTGATATTAGAGATCTTTCATACACTTAATTTAATTCTATTGTGGTCAGTAATATCCACTGTATGATTTCAGATTTGAAGTTAGTGACACTTATTTTATTGTCAGTAATCCATGTTTGATCTTAGGCTCTTGGTTAACCTAGTCACGGTTTTGGTTATTGATGTGAAATTTAGGAAGAGCTATAGGGAAATATATCCCCAATTCAATATGTAATAAAAGTGGAACCCAGTGTATGTAAGTATCAGTACTTAGTACTCTGGTATCTGACTCATTTATGTCTTCTGTACTCAGGATTTGGGGTAGTTTATAGCCATTCCCCCATGAGGAATTTTTTTTTTTTTCAATGTTAACTTCTGTGTTTGCTTGACAAGTAGATTTTTTTGAAAGAAAGTAGTTACTCTTGTCTGTTGATGCCTTTTAATCACTCCTAATTCTTTATCTCTCTCATCATCATTTTCGGTGATAACAAAAAGTCTGATTTTTGTCATGCATATTGTATGATAACAACTTCAGCCAGACCCTGAGTTTAAGCCCAGTTCTTCCCCTGCTGCCTGTATGACCCTGTTCAATTTACTTAATCTTTCTAAACCTTCACTTTCTCATATATAAAATGGGAATGATAATAGTATTTAGCTAGAATTAAGTAAAATGTAATTTTTAACAAAACAAATTATAAATGAAGATAAATACCTGCTTTATGCTTATTAGTAAAACTACCAGACCAGTCTGTCTGAGTAGTAGGTCTTTAATACTATCATTTGATGTTGATGAAAACAAAAAAAAAAAAATAAAAGAAAACTACTTTTAAAACTGGTTGCCTGTAGAAAGGAGGAGTAGAAGTGAAAGAAACAGGGCAGAGAGTATTTCCTTTTCATTGGGAGTAAAAGTGTAGTGAGATTAGCAGATACTCTCAGAGTATTCTTTATTACCCACACATTCTTTATTTTCTTGGAAAAAATACAAATCTTTGAAATATTAACAAAACTAGACGTGAGGTTTTAAGGGTTAGGTATTTAAGTTGCAGAAGATTTAAATTGCCATTCTGAAATAGCAGAATTGGGCAGCCCGGGTGGCTCAGTGGTTTAGCGCCACCTTCGGCCCAGGTTGTGATCCTGGAGACCTGGGATCGAGTCCCGCGTCGGGCTCCCTGCATGGAGCCTGCTTCTCCCTCTGCCTATGTCTCTGCCTCACTTGCTCGCTCGCTCTGTGTCTCTCATGAATAAATAAAATCTTAAAAAAAAAAAAATTGTTTTGAAATGGCAGAATTTCCCTACTTATAATATCCTCATTCCTAAGGTGAATTTCCCCTTTCTATTATGTTTCACCAAATTAAATGCACCTTAAGATACATATTTTTTCTTCTTGGTAATAGATTTGAAATAAATAGAAAGCACATCATGAATGAATTAGTTGCTTTTATAGGTCCTATTGGTGATGTTTCTCATTCTCAGGTTATTTTCTTTTTTTTTTTTTTTTAAAGATTTTATTTATTTATTCATGAGAGACACACACAGAGAGAGAGGCAGAGACACAGGCAGAGGGAGAAGCAGGCTCCATGCAGGAATCCTGACGTGGGACTTGATCCCGGATCTCCAGGATCACGCCCTGGGCTGAAGGCGGCCCTAAACCGCTGAGCCACCGGGTCTTTTTTTACATTAAGATTTTATTTATTTATTTGAGAGAGAGAGCACAAGCATGAGTGGGTAGAAGGGCAGAGAGTCCCCACTCAGCAGGGAACCCACAGCTCAGGACTCAATTTCAGGACGCTGAGATCATGACTAGAGCTGAAGTCAGGCCTAACTGCCTGTACCACCCAGTTGCCCCTCCTTCTCAAGTTTATATTGTCAACTGTTGAAACACATGAGTAGTTGAATGATTCCAATTAACCTTTCATGGTGACCTTATTTTCTTATCTATGAAATCAGGATACATATGTAATTTATTGTTGATATTGGCATAAATGAAAAGTTTATTTTTTATATGTTTTTTAAAGATTGATTTATTCATTCATGAGAGACAGAGAGAGAGGCAGAGACACAGACAGAGGGAGAAGCAGGCTCTTCACAGGGAGCCCGATGCGGGACTTCATCCCAGATCCTGGGACCACGCACTAAGCAAAAGGCAGACACTCAACTGCTGAGCCACCCAGGCATCCCTAAATGAAATAGTTTAAATCAATTTTGAGAACATATAGGATTTTGAGAACATATATGTTAAATATAGTCTTGATAATTAGATAATCCAAGGATTTTCCTTGTGATTAATTATAATGTAGTTTAATGTCTTATGCTAAAATCTTTGATGTAAAAAATTGTCCTCATATAAATCTATTAGAATTTTTTAGTGTTCAGAAATATTTCTGGGAAATTTTAAAGTAATTTCATCTGATTAAAAACCGTAAGACCAATTATTACAAATGATTAGGTTGCATTTTTTTCTTGAGGCTTTCCAAGGTGGTAGAAATTATTAATTGGTAAGATAAGGAAGTTTTGGGTGGATAGATTTAAAGTGTAGAATATTTTGAGAGAATTGATAGAATTAATTATAAAACCTTTTACAGGTTTTATTTTTTTTATATTTTATATTTTTAAAACACTTTTACAGGTGTTTTCAAAATGAAGTTTGCATACTTTATTGAGCAGTAGAATTTTTTGATGTGTTTGTTTTCATTATACTGAGAGAACAGGAGAAATGCTCAGCTGTTAAATGGCATTTTATTAGATGGTCTTAATTAAACAGTTCATCAGTATCTGAAAAAAATGTATATAATGTCATATAACCAAATTATTATTAAAACTAAGTTTGTTTATGACCTAGAGGCCAGAAATAAATTAGAAGTTTGGAAGAAAAAAAGAAAAAAAAAAAAGAAGTTTGGAAGAATTATTAGAGATTTCAACTAAGCATTAGATTGACTCAGAATCATAATACTGATTAATATTTAAGTTAGAAAAATACTTGTTTTATGATAGTTCATTTAATGTCCTTGTTGACTATGACATTTAGGCAGGATTTATTAAATATAAACTGTATTTACTTAGGATACCACCTTATGCTTGCTGTTCTTTGAAGTTTCTTAGGAAATTAAGTCTTACTATTCACATTACCAACAAATTACTGTACCAATATAAGTTACTGAAATCATCTCAACTATAACTTTAACAGTTACATTAAGATTAAAAACACTACTTAGAAAACCATTAGGAGATGATATTGGTATTTATGAATATGAGCAGGAGGCTTTTGTTCATTCTAGTCTAAGCTTTAGAAGAGAAAATAGGGATTTAAAAAGCCAGATGATTTTATATTTGATATGGGCAGAATTCTCTGAGTGTTGAGAACTGTTAATGAATGAAGTGGGTTGTAAAGAATTCTTTTGGGATGTTTATTTCTGAAAATATGCTCACCCACTTGCTTATTAATTTAACTGCTATGCTTACTGGAGGCATGTGATTTCTGACTTTTAAAATCCTAACTTCAGTATTTTTGGTTTTTTTCCCCCCTTTCCTTTAGGAGGAGCATATTATTTAATATCTAGAAGTCTAGGGCCAGAATTTGGTGGTGCAATTGGACTGATCTTCGCTTTTGCCAATGCTGTTGCGGTTGCTATGTATGTGGTTGGATTTGCAGAAACTGTGGTGGAGTTGCTTAAGGTAATTTCCCTTTCTAAACATTTGTTTCCCAAATCTTTATTGAGGGGTTATGTGCCACTTCCCATATTAGATCCTAGGAAAGCAGTGATGGACACAAAACGTGTCCTTCAAAAAATTTAGTGTAGGAGACAAACTAATGATGAGACATTGTCAGAAATGGGGTCATGCATGGTAGGGGACCTAGGCATCACAAAGGGTAATCATTCAACTTACTACCACCCAGGAAAGGGGATCACAAAGGAGTGTGAGGAAAGGTTTTCCAAGAAAGGGATTCTAGGTGTTAGGCAAGTAGGAGAGGTAGGGTATGACATGAAGGGGATAAGGGAGAAAAGGGAAAAAAAGACCTGGAAAGGGTAGAGTACGGTGTGTTTTTAAAAAACATTCTGTAAATATTTCTCTATGATTGGAGCACAAAGAGGAGAGATTTAGGACTGACTGACGGCGGGACGGGTCAAATCAGGAAAGGTATTGTCTGCTGTTAAACTGTGGTTTTAATCTCAATTGTAGTGAGGGGCACATGATCAAATTGGGGCCTGAAGAAACACCTGATCACAGTATATATGGAGCATGGATCTGAGGAATCACAGGTGGAGAGGGAGACCATTTAGGAGGTTGTAGCTATCCTGGGAAAGGGATGGTGGCACACATTCAAACAATGCCTAGTGGAGCTGGACATGTGGGTGAACTGGAGAGATTTTAAAAATGTTAAATGAGTAGACTTGATGATTATTGGGATATGGGAAATTAGAGAAAGAGAAGGAAGGATTTCAGGTTTATATACAGATTTCTGAGTTGGAGGTTTTTTTTAAAGATTTTATTTATTTATTCATGAGAGACAGAGAGGCAGAGACATAGGCAGAGGGAGAAGCAGGCTCCCTACAGGGACCCCGATATGGGGACTCCCAGGACTCCAAGATCACACCCTGAGCCAAAGGCAGACACTCTACCACTGAGCCACCCAGGCATCCCTGAGTTGGAGGGTTAAATGAAGGGTAATGGCATTCACTGTGAAATAGAAGCATAGGAGAGTTTAGTTTGGGATGTCTGATTTGAAGAACGATTGGTATATCTAAGTAGAGTTGGCCAGGAAGTAGTTGATAATACTACTCTGGAGTTTAGAAGATAATTTGTTTGAAAAGAGTCATTGGGATATGTGTAGTTAAAGCAGTAGAAGTGAAATAGAATTCAGCATTATTAACTGAGAGGGACCTTGAAAGACACCTATGGTTGTTCATGTTAGGTTAGGTTGTAACTCTTTTCTTCTGTAGTCATATGCGGTCTGTTAGGAAGTATAAGATTTGAGAGGGACTGGCACTGGCATTGACATTGACCTTATCTGTAGAGGCCAAAGGGATGGGAAAAGCAAGGGCTTTGAGAAAGCAAGCAGTATAACTATTAAGAGTTAATACTCTTCCATTATTTAGTTTAGCATGTTTTTAATGTCACTGATAGTAAACCACAAACATTTTTGCTTAAAGAGCAGGAACAGTGGGTGTTTTTTGGACGACTGCATGAAAGTGTATTCATCTCTTTTTCTTATGCAACTTAAAAGACCATTAAAAGCATGACTTTGCTAATCACAGTGATACAAAATACATTTCTTTAAAAAGTACTGTGAGTTCTGCTTAGGCACAGCATGATTTTTATTTGCTTGTTAGAAATTTCAGTTTTGATTTATTGAGTCTGTATTAAGTGTAGCATTAATTTGATAATTTTTTTGATTTCTTGAGATTCTCGAATGGTGCCTCAATAGTACATACTTGTTACTTTTTCTTAGGTCTCCCTGTTCATTCCTTACATAGGCATTTATTCCACTTCTTCATGTAAGAAGTTCTGATGTCTCTGAAGTGTTTCCAAAAGAATTAAAGACTTTTCTGAATAACTAATATTGTTCATTACATTTATAATTCTCTTTTTCTAGGAACATTCCATACTTATGATAGATGAAATCAATGATATCCGAATTATTGGAGCCATTACGGTGGTGATCCTTTTAGGTATCTCAGTAGCTGGAATGGAGTGGGAAGCGAAAGTAAGTAACAAACTCACTGGAATATATCTGTACATATTTAACATATGAACTTTTAGAGCTTTTGTTTATGGACCACTCTAAAGTGTGGTAGTATTTTTAGATTTTGAAGATTCCTTAAGTGTTCATTTTCAGAGAAGTTTATGTATCAGACAAGGCAGGGAAAGGAATGTTTGGTGAAAACAGTGTAGCATCTACTTAAACACAGTACTTTCTAACTTTGGACTTCCTATCCCTTCTCACCTCCCTTTCTCCCTCCTCCCCTCTCTTAATCTTGTTTGAAGTTATTTAGAATCACTCAGGTCAATATGTTAGGTAGCCCAAATTAAGCTCTTGGCTTTGTAATTTATTTAAAAGTTCAACTTCAAAAATAAACACAAGGACAATAAACTACCAAGTTAGTTCCCATGAGAGCTTAGAGGCACTCATTTTGCTCCTTGTTGTTGAAGTCTCAGAAGTCATGGCTACCAAAGCCAGGACCACTGTTTCTGGGAAAAAAAGTCACATGTTAACCTTGCTGAAGTCACATGTTAACCTGTAGGCAGAGCACTTGCAATTATTTCTGTGTGTTTAAGAGAATGTTCCTCAATACACCTCTGCTTTCCTGACTAATGCATATCCATCCACAAGGATGCTGCTGAGGATCTCCAAGTCTCTTCTAGGTGTCTTCATGTTCCTTCTTATAAATCATGTAAGACCACATATTTCTGCTATATATGAGCTGTGGTAATACTTACTAGGTCAGAAATTAGAAAAATTGTAAAGAATAATATTCCCAAGGTTGTTTTTTTAAGTCAAAAGTATATAATTAAATCATTTACTTATGTATTTAAGTAGCTGACTTTACTGAAAAGAATAGAATTTCATACTACCTGACATGATTAGCATTTAAGCAGTTTTTATTCCCATGGATGACACAGGGTTTTCATGAGTATCTATTTAACTTTATTGGGAGTTTGAGAGTGGAGAAGGAGAGGTGGGGGAAGGGGGCAAAATAGTGAATGTAGTCAAATGTATAAAATTGCAGTTATGAAATAAAGTCACAGGGATGTAATGTGCAGCATGGTGACTATAGTTAATAATGTATTGCATATCTGAAAGTTGTTTTTTTAAAAATGTAGGTCTTAAAATTCTCATCACAAGAAAAAACAATTCTTTATGATCCTGGATATTAACTAGACTTGTATGATCATTTCACAATTACATGTGTATAAATATTGAATCTCTTATGTGGTACAGTGGAAACTGATACATTGTTATATATCAGTTATATCCCATGAAAACAAAACAAAAAGAGTGATGGAGAGGAGATGGTAATTCTCATAGATTGTTCCTTCAAGTCCCATTGCTACTTAAATCCTCTTCCTGGATATTGTCTTCTTCTTTCTGTACTTTTTCTTCTTTTCATCCTGTGGCTGTCAGACATTAAACGTTATGTTTGGACTTGGTATAAAACTTGTGTTCGTAGGAAATAGGTTTTCCATATCAATATTGTACTTACATTGGTGGAGGCAGTAATAATGATAAAGGATGAAAAACCTACAGTGTTATGGAATTCATATACTGCTTTATGATTTGTGGGATGGCATGCACATCTTTAATTCATTTCAGAAATATTTGGCATGATCCTACTTATGCTATCCATGTTTTGCCTCAATATATTGAACATTTTAGGACAGTTCTTTAAAGATTGTTCATGTAATTGAAGTTTATCGAGCACCTTCTTTGTGCTTAGCACTTTTTGAAGCAGTGGGGAAATGAGACAGAAATCAAATTATATGGTAGTGAAACTGAATCACTGTAGAGACATGAGAGATTTGATTTTGATTTTTCATGTTTAAAATTCCAGGCTCAGATTGTTCTTTTGGTGATTCTACTACTTGCTATTGCTGATTTCGTCATAGGAACATTTATCCCTTTGGACAGCAAGAAGCCCAAAGGTTTCTTTGGTTATAAATGTAAGTAAAAAAGATAGAATCTCTTTTTAAAGGTGCATATTATAGAATTCTGTTATTAAATAAATTTAGTACATTGCAGATGCTTTGTAATAGGATTGATTTTGGTGGAATGACACATTAATTGACAATCCAATTTCATATTGTCTCCTTTATGTATGTGATGGTCAGAGTAAAGTACCACTTCTATTTATGTCGTTTTCATTCTTAGCATCAAAATATGATAGAATATAGAAAAATCAGTGCTCCTGAGGAAAGGTGCGTTTGTTCTCTGTCATTTTGGGAATTTGTAACTGAAATGATGACTTTTCTCATATGCCTTTTTCATTCTTTTAGTTGTATTTCAACACAACAGTCAAAGTGCTTACACTTATGAAGGAAATACTCATAGTATAATGGCAACTTCAACTTGTCTGCAG
Organism: Canis lupus familiaris; assembly: GCF_011100685.1. Lineage (NCBI taxonomy): Eukaryota > Metazoa > Chordata > Mammalia > Carnivora > Canidae > Canis > Canis lupus. Next base: position 17,107,612 of record NC_049232.1, read on the forward strand.
TTTACATTATAAATTGTGAGGATTTTCCACAGTTTTCATCTTTGTGACTCTTTTCATTCTGCTTCCTATTGTCAGTGCTGTCATCAGTGAAATTCACTTGTCATTTGTTATTTCCTTAAGTCTCTATCTGTATTTCCCCCACCATCGCCATGCTCCTATATCTCCAAAGGGTGAAATGAAGCAGGAAAGAACACTTGTGGTAGCATCAGAGAGGCTTCCCACTTAGATGTGTCTTCAGTTGACAAAAACTCCTCAAAAAAACTCCTCGTTTTGAAGCCCTAGAAGAAGAGGCTCAGTTGTGGTACTCCCTAGTTGTTTAGCCCAGAGCTTCTCATACAGATCTATGAAAAGATACAGAATGCATATCAGCGCACTTCTTCCTTCACAGTATCTTACTGAAGGGGGAAAATCAACTGACCAACTGTGGATCTTAGAGACCTAATTGGTTTACATTCTGGTGTAAGCTTTCTAATCTGTTTGCTCACTGGTAACGTACCAGTCCTTAGGTCATTTGTGAGTAGCGCTGGTTTGGCTTCTCTCAGACACTGATTAAAAATGTAGGTCTTAAAAATGCATGCATAGTTTTCTCATAGGAATTGTTTCAAGATTTTTACTTTAACTAGTGACACTTACCTATTGTTTGTGCTTGCTAGTCCTGGGTTGATAGTGTGATATCCGTTCTTATTACCAGTATCTGTGCCTACTTATAAACTGGCCTTTAAATTCCTGATTTTCTGGATTGGGGGAAGAGATGTCTACTAGGCATGCCAGCAGTGAAAGTTAGTAGCATCACTTAGATACATAGTTTTTTATATTTTATGCTTTCAAAAACTATATTTGTGACATTTCTTCTAATAAAAACTGATTTTTAAAAGACTTTATTTATTATGAGAGACACAGAGAGAGACAGGCAGAGACATAGGCAGAGAGAGAGGCAGGCTTGCTGCAGGGAGCCCAATGTAGGACTTGATCCTCAGACCCCGGAATCACGACCTGAGCCAATGGCAGACGCTCAACCGCTGAGCCACCCGGACGTTCCAAATAACTGATTTTTTACTTAAAATTTTTTATGTTGTAAATTTGAACATTTCTTTTTGCAACTATATTTCTAAATGAAATATTAATAATTATAGTGGAGGATTATTTCTAAAGTAATTATATATTTTGTTTGTGACTTCAGTTAATTTAAAAATAGCTGCAAATATTGCTAAGCCACATTTTTCACTGCCTTTTTCTTTTTTCAGATCTTTGGCAACTTATAAAAGTATTACATTGATATCTAATAATATTGTCTAAGTAGCATATCTGGGTTTTTCTTAGTCTGAAGTAAATAAATCTAAATATACTTTGGGATGTGACTTTTCTTTTTTGGTGGTTGATACTGTTTGCTGTCTTCTCATTTATTTTACTAAGGTAGTGAATACCTAATTGCTTCAGTAGAAGACCTGGCACATGGTAGTTATTATTCAGATATTGGATTGATGGATAGACAAATAACAAATTGGTTGTTTCAGTGTCAGGGCCCATCAGGATAGATGGAAACAGTAGTACCAGCTGAAGCTTTCATCATTGTTAAAATGGAAAGGGACTTTACCTAGTTTGCCTAAGCTAAAAATGCTATGAAAGCCTGATGAATAATTCAGCATCAAAAATTAAGCAAGTCACTACGAGGAAATAGAGAAAGCTGTGTAGATACGTTGGATGTAAGAAAAAAAATGGGTCCAGATTAGTATGATCTTTTTTTTTCCTACCTCCTTTCTTACTTATTTCCTTGACTGACCCCAGACATTGAGAGTTTATCCACACGGTGATTGACATTTGTACTAGTGATAACAATTAAGCTAGAGGTACTTGAAACATAATTAGTAAGGTATACAAAATACTAGGCATGACCCAGGTCAAATCATTTTTGTTTTAAATGTTTCCCTCATACAAGTAAAGAGGAATGCCGTGCTTCCATTAGAAGATAGGAATTTACCAGTTACTTGAAGTGAAGAAAACCTAGGGATCATATATACATAACACTTAGACTTGACATAATTATAATGGTCTAATCTGCTATCCATTAATTGCCAAAGATATTTTGTTCTCCACAGCTGAAATATTTAATGAGAACTTTGGACCAGATTTTCGAGAGGAAGAGACTTTCTTTTCTGTATTTGCCATCTTTTTTCCTGCTGCAACTGGTATTCTTGCTGGAGCAAATATCTCAGGTGATCTTGCAGTAAGTATTAAAAGTACTGTATCCATTTTGTATGAGAAAGGATATACATACATTTATTTTTAAAGGTAGACTTAAAATTTTTTTCTTGTCTTCTAGGATCCTCAGTCAGCCATACCCAAAGGAACACTCTTAGCCATTTTAATTACTACGGTGGTTTACATAGGAATTGCAGTATCTGTAGGTAAATAGCCTTGCATTTTTTTTTACATGTTTCAAAAATTTCATGTTGTACATACTTTAAATATTTATTTCCATGATATTATATTTCTAACTTTTAATTTCAGAAATATTTCAATAAAAAGATTGAGTTGCATGTTTTATTTTAATTTTTTTTAAAAGATTTTATTTATTTATTCATGAGAGACACACAGAGAGAGAGAGGCAGAGACACAGGCAGAGGAAGAAGCAGGCTCCATGCAGGGAACCTGATGTGGGAGTCGATCCCAGGACTCTAGGATCAGGCCCTGGGCCGAAAGTAGGCACTAAACCGCTGAGCCATCCAGGGATCCCAAGTTGCATGTTTTAAATCAGAGTTTCAGTAAACTATTAGTGGTTTTACAGATACTACCTAAACCACCAGATGCTGTATTGTTTTTTTCTCTAGGATTTTTATTAATGAATGTAAAACAAAATTATGTAAAGTCTTACTGTAGACTCTTACATTTCCCTAAGCTATAATTTATAGAAGATTCATGAAGTAGAAAGTAAGTGCATTTTATTCTGTGATCTTTGTGAAATTTTTAATATTTTGTTGATAATTCTTTTATGTTTGCATATATAATGTTAGTATATGAGAATATTGTTTCAAGACATTTAAGCAATGTTTGGCATTTTTTACCATAAAAACTGATTTTGGCAGACAGGACATATTATTTGAATGAAAAGTGTTACTGAAGTCTTACTAAACTGAATGAACCTATTTTTCAACCTTTTACTACATACATGAAATAATAGCATTTTAGAACTGCTGACCGCAATGGTCAGCTAGTCTCTAAATCACTATTTTTATACATGAAGGAATGAAAACTGAGATTCCCTCCAGTTAAGTGACACTTGATTTAAAGAATTGTGTCTTGGCAAAGAGGGATTTTATTTTGATTTTTAGTGAATTTTTTAAAGGCTCTTAATAAAGTTTTATTTAGCTAAAACATTCCCAGGAAAAAAGTGTGATTTACATGCAATCACTATAGATAAACTGTATCAAGTTTATTACACTTTCATAAAACTATACCTGTAAAACATATTTTCCTGAATTGAAAGCATTGTTTTATAATATAACCTCAAAAAGTCCTGTTTTTACAGTTAAATGTTTGAAGCATGCTACAAGAATAAAACTTAGTTTCATACCAATCTAAAGGATCAAAGTCCAAAATCATAGACCATAGAATATAAGGTTTTCATAGTATTTCTGTAAGAAAAGTTTATTTTTGTCAAAAACCCAGTGATTCATTTTAATGACAGAACACTATTTACAAACTCTACTGCTAATTTGTGTAAATATAGTTTTGAAACTTCATTAAATGAGAGAAATACTAATGTTATCATCATGGTGGGCTAAATTCACCTTTAAAAAAAGGAAATGAATTTCATTTTTTTTAAGACTTTAGAGAGAGAGCAAGCAGTCACAGAAGGGGAGGGAGAGGAGAAGCTAACTCCCCACTGAGCAGGGAGCCCAACATGTGGTTCCATCCTAGGACCCTGAGATTGTGACCAGAGCTGAAGGCAGATGCCTAACAGACTGACCACCAAGGCAATATGTAAATCTCTGAAATTTGTGTGGAAAAAAGTTATATATATAAGCTTAGCAAAATATTTTTGTGTTCCCTAAAATTTCCTGGAAATTTAGTCTTAATTTAAAGAGTGATATAACTGATTATGTTTCAAATTGGAAAATAATTAGTTATAGCAAATAAATGTTTTCAGTTTGTATCTGACTCTGACACTGTGAGTTGTCATACTGACTTCATCTTGGCCACAGGAGCAATAGGAGTAGCTCTTTCTCCCGACACTCAGGAGCAGGGCCAGCATCTACACCAGTGGATGTGTAACTGGTTCAGAGTTAAGGGAACATTTTCTCCCCCAGTCACTTCCAATGTAGAGTATTAGAGGGTGAAACACATAAAAGCATAGCTGCTTTAGGGTAGACAGGGCTCTCTTCTCCCCTCACCCCAAATGGTTTCATAAGTACCTTCAAGGAAACACCGCTTTGCAAACACTTCTCTGAGAGTTAGATGAAGAAATTTAGGAAGAAAACCCAATGCAGTCTGTCTAGTCATTAAAATATTCTTCCTTTCACACTTAATTTTCTGTTTGTTCACTTTTGGCTGCTATGTTTATAATTTTTACCTCCTATATGATAAGACAGGAGTGTTATCATACTTCAAAAGTCCAAGGGATGGTAATTACTAGTAGTTATACATCATAAGTTCCAAATAATGAAGTGCTTTTTTCCAAGAAAACTTTTATCACAGTGTGGAAGTTTTCAATTTTGCACAAAAGTAGAGCACTCTAACAAACTGTCACTCAGTTTCAACAAAGTTACCATTAAGTAACATTGTATGGTTAATCTTATTTCACCTGTCCTCATTCCTTCTGCCCCATGGATTATTTTAAGCCAACCTCAGCTATCATGGTTTGTCTTATTATCAGGGTAGACTTACTTGAGCCAGAGGTTTAAATAGAATTATAAATCATTAATGTTTACATTGTTACCCTTCACAAAAGATTGATACTACCTGAGGTCTGATCTTTGGCATGTTTCGCATATAAAATATTTGGAATACAGGAAAACATTTCTACCATTTGGAACTCTTTGAACACAACATTTTTATATGCTTACTTAACCAAATAGGCCTGGAAATAGTTTTGCTCACTACCATTTTCCACAATATGCAGGGTTTTTAAATACACATGGGTGCATTGCTAGTTTTTGTAAGGTTTTGTTTCACTACGTAAATATTGGGGACTGTGATGCTTTTCCAATTCTGTTCATGTAAATTACTTAAACCATAAATGCGGGAAGCCTGGGTGGCTCAGCCGTTGAGTGTCTGTCTGCCTTTGAGTGTCATGCCTGCAGGGCATGATCCTGGAGACCTGGGATCAAGTCCCACATTGGGCTTCCTGCATGGAGCCTGCCTCTCCCTCTGCCTGTGTCTCTGCCTCTCTCTCTGTGTCTCTCATGGATAAATAAAATCTTAAAAACAAAAAAACAAACAAAAAACCGTAAATGGTATATGGAAATGGCTAAAAATGTAAATACTGTTAACTAGTAGATGTTCAGTCAGTACCATAAATTCCTTTGTGGATATATATAATTCTGAAATGAATATAAATTTTAGTTACATTTTCTTATTGTCCCTTGACTTCAGGTTCTTGTGTTGTTCGAGATGCCACTGGGAACGTTAATGACACTATTGTAACAGAGCTAACAAACTGTACTTCTGCAGCCTGCAAATTAAACTTTGACTTTTCATCTTGTGAAAGCAATCCTTGTTACTATGGCCTAATGAACAATTTCCAGGTAAGCTTCATATTTATGTTATACGGACATTGTATATCTAGAGGTCAGACTGCTTTCAGAGTACAGAGTGCTTTACTTAGAAGGGAAGACCATTGTTACTTTTTACCCAATTATCTGTTCAAAAAGTCTGTAGATTGGGCAAATAGAAAAATAACAAAAAGGTAAAATCTGAAGCTGTTCAAGAGCAAAAGGGCTCCCGGGGGCAAAACTTTCATGATAGGGTATAATATATAGTATATATATATGTAGCATATAGTTTTTGAAAGCAAGGAAGCATCTCACACGCAGTCATGTTTGTTAGGTCTATTTCTAGATTCTCCATTCTGTTCTTGTGGCATTTCCATCTATCCAACCACCAGTACCATACATTCTTATTTAGAGTAGTTCCCTGATAAGTCTTGAAGTCAAGTAGATTGATTCCTTGCACTTTATCCTTTTTTCAGAATTGTCTCAGCTTTTTTACTTCCTTTTGCTTTTTCATACAAATTTTAGAAAAATATTTGTCTACAAAAAGTCTTGCTAAGATCTTGATAGGAACGTGATAGGAATACATGTATGTATTCAGAGAGAATTAATATGTTCACTATGTTGAGTGTTCCACTCCATGAACACAGTATGTTTCTCCATTTATTTAGATCTTTAGTTTCTTTCATCAGCATTATGTAGTTTTTCCGAACTCTACATGTTTTGTTAGATTTATACCTAAATATTTCATTTTTATTTTGAGTATTTTTATTTTATTTTTTAAAGATTTTAGTTTTAGTAATCTCTACACCCAGTGTGGAGCTGTAACTCACAACCCCAAGATCAAGAGTTGCATGCTCTACCAATTGAAGAGCTCACCAATTGAATTGCATGTTCAACCATTATTTTAAATTAGTTCAGTACTGATTGAAATGAGTTTTCTAATGAGAGATGTCTTCATAATTGCTTTATATTATAAACTTCCTTTTGAAAAGGTATTGGTGAATAGGACTAGTGTTATTTAGATAAGGCCCATGTAGTCATGCTGTGCTAAACCCTCATTGAATAATATAATTAAATTCTTAATGGATATCGGAAAGTTTGTGACTTTTTAAAACATATGAACTATGTAAAAGATAATAGTACTCGTCTAGGGATACCTGGGTGGCTCAGCAGTTGAATGTCTGCTTTCAGCTCAGGCTTGATCCTGGAGTTCCGGGATCGAGTCCCAGATCTAGCTCCCCTTGTGGGACCTGCTTCTCCTCCCTCTATGTATGTCTCTGCCTCTCTCTCTGTGTCTCTTGTGAATAAATAAATAAAATCTTTAAAAAAAAAAATACTACTAGTCTGGTGTTTAGAAAATATCACCCCTTCTTTTTATTGCCTCTATAAGGTTCTGAAAACAAAATGAAATTTTTGTGAAATTTTGGGTTTTTACAGAGAAGATTATACTAATTCAAAGTGAAAACTAAAAATTTTGATTCCTAATGTTTTTACAGCTTGTCAGAATAATTGAAAGTTAACTGTATTTTAGAACCATGTACATTTTATATACAATACTTAGATTTTGTAATAAAATTTGTGACTTAAATTTTTAATGGCATTATTTTTATTTTATAGTTTCAGGCAATTGACTGCATTTTCAGTGGTTATAAATATTGAACTCAATTATGTAATAGAAGTTTGTTTGTTCTAGTCACAAGACTAGGCATAGTTGTAGGAATGAAAGAAAGTATTCATATCCAGCTAATGATTCAGGCCAATTCAGACATTGATATTGTGTATGAAAAGCACAAATGTTGATCTCTGCCCAGTGACTGAAAATGCCAATCAGATTTCTGTGTGGTTACCTTAAAATACAAAAGTGTGTTGTCTTTTTCAAGTCTAGTATGGACTCATTAAAGCAAAAAGGAGTTTGGTTTATATAAAGCTGCTTTTCTAATATAACTAAGTAAGTTTTTCAAAAAAAATTTTAAATGTTTTGGGAAATGAAACTAAATGGAAAAAACATCCTGTAAATATGCAAATTGCTTGTCATTTGGGGAATGAAGAATAATACATAGAACATATCTGAGGAAACAGTAAGTTGGAGTCTGATCATGGAATCTATACAAAGTCACACTTGATAACACCGTGTTTTGCATGTAATTGGCTTTTCATACTTTAGGAGAAAAAGTGATTTGGGTCACCTTACTTAAATTTTTTATTTTACTTATATAGTCTTAATATAGTTCTGCATTTTTAAAAAAGATTATTTATTCATGAGAGAGAGAGAGGCAGAGACACAGGCAGATGGAGAATTAGGTCCTTACAGGGAGGCCGATGTGGGACGTGATCCCGGATCCCGGGATTACGACCTGAGCCAAAGGCAGGTGCCCAACTGTTGAGCCACCCAGGCATCCCTAGTTCTACATTTTAATGTCCTCTGAAACCTTTGACTCACCATTACTTAATAAAGTGTGAGCCTCTTTGCTCTGTCACTCAAGACCTTTCATACCCAGACTTGGGTCCCATTGCCTTCTATCTGTAGTGAATTGTAGTGATTGCATGTTTGTGTACATACACATGTGTACATGCTTACCTTATTTTTGTTTTTTGGGTTTTTTTTTTTTTCTGGTGCTTCACACTGTTGGGAATGCACCTTCTTTTTTTCTTTACATTTGTTGAAATCTGCCGGCTTTCAAGGAAACCCAGTTCCATGAAGATTTTCCTTCACTGCAAGTCATCAACACATACAAACACACATCCCCCACACGGAATCTTACCATTCATTTTACTTGTTACTTTTCTACCTTATTGGATTTTTGTCTCCCCCACACCCACCCTTTCTCCCCCCTAGAGAGAAGACCTCTGGTTTTTTCATCTTTGTTTTCACTCTGTATTCTGAACAACACTGATGTTACCATTATTTAAATTCATGATCATTGTCCTTGCTACTCATATTTTATCATTAAATGCTGGGAAATCCAGAGGTTATTGGTATATATAGAACTAGAAAACTGGGAACTTGACAAATTCTGGAAGCATAATGTTTCAAGATGCTAAGCACGGGGCATTATCAACCTCAGTTCAGAGGTGATGGAAGAAGAAAATTTTTTCCTCAAAACATGACGGATAAAAGGTTACGGTTATATAATGCTTGTGTCTTTTTTGCCTTAATCCAGTGATGTATCCTATTCTCTCTTGTTTTCTTCATGTATCTCCCATCTTTGCACTTATCTTTGAGGTCATTATAGACAGGCACAGAATTTTGTGTTTCATAAGTATATAGCAGAAATCAAATCTACTCATTTTTATCTTGATCCATCTTACGTGTCCTTTATAATCTCCTTTCCTAAAGACAGGATTGGCGATGCTAATCTAGCATTAATAGCTGTGAAACATGGTGATTGTGAAAAACACATGGCATATACCTAACTACCAAATTGTTACTAAAGAGATGAATAGAAAATCATCTTTTCAAGGTATTTTTTTTCTCCTTGAAATGCTTAGAGGGGAAAATGGTAATGTTCGTTGAAACACTTTAATGTTTTCTTCATTTTTAACACTGAGTCTTTTGAAAGATATAGGGGGAGATACTTAAGTAAAACAAGGTGGGATTATGTACACTTGTATTCAGATTCATGCATTATGGGCAGAGATTGTTCCTGTAACTAAATTTACATCTAGTTTGAAGTATGAAATCAAAACAAAGTGTAAAATAGTCACAAAACACTTAAAACCATATTTCCTTTTCTCCTTGGTCTCAGTTGGCATGGGCTTGGTCAATATAAATGAAAAGTAGGAGCACCTGGAGTAGCTCAGTTGGTTAAGCCTCCGACTCTTGATTGTGGCTCAGGTCATGATCTCAGGATCATGATGGAGCGTTAGGTTAGGTGGCTCTGAGCTGGGCGTGGAGGCTGCCTAAGATCCTCTTTTTCCCTCTCCTGCTGCCCCTCTTTCCACTTGTACTCTCTCTTTCTTTCTTTCTCTCTCTCTCTCAAATAATGTTTTAAAAATATATATGTTTATTTCCATATATATGGAAAGCAAATCTCTACTAAAGACGTAATGAATTTAGGTGATAGTCATCATTTACTACCGGTGAAATTAATAATAGTTGGGTCAAGTTGACAGTACTTGAATCCACCAGACAACTTTTCCACCTCAATTTTGTCTTTTCACAATTTTCAAAAATGTGAAGGAACAGTGCAGTGAATACCTGTATACCTACTCCTTCACTTAAATTTACTGGTTGTTTATATTTTACCCCATTGCTTTATCTTTGTGTATATATATATTCTTTTTCTCCTCAAACATATGAGAATAAATTATACACATCAAAAAATGCCCATCAGTTTGAAGTATTTGAAATATTCTACATGAGCACAGTATAATTATCCCACTTCAGCAATTTAATGTTGGCAAAATACTGTTATTTAAATGTATATTCCGTCTTCCATCTTTACGCACTTGTTTCAGTAATGTCCCTTACAGCTATTTTTCTTAGATTCAAGGTACAATCTAGGTTACACATGGCATTTAGTTATCATGTTATTTTAAAATCCTTTAATCTAGGACTTTCCAGCCTGCCTGTGTTAACCTTCCAGGACATTGATATTTTAGAGTTCAGGCAAGTTACTTTGCATTTTGCCCTTTAGTTTGGATTTATCTGGTTATCGTCTCATGATCTGAGTGATCAATCCATTTTTTTTAAAACTTCATTAGGGAAATGTTTGAACATTATAGGAAAAGAAGTGTAATGTACCTAACATATATTTTCCAGTTTTAACAATTACCAATGCTTGGCTGACTTTGTTTTATTTGTAACTTCCTACTTTCCAGATTATGTAAAGACAGATCATAGACTTTAGATACTTTCAGGTAGAAATATTTCCACATTTAGCTCTAACATTTAGCTCTAAGGTCTCTTTTTAAAAAGAAAGAAACATAACCATAGTACCAATCTTCTATCTTAACATAGAAAGAAAGAAAGAAAGAAAGAAAGAAAGAAAGAAAGAAAGAAAGAAAGAAAGAAAGAAAAGAAAAGAAAGAAAGAAAGAAAGAAAGAAAGAAAGAAAGAAAGAAAGAAAGAAAGAAAGAAAAAAAGAAAGAAAGAGGGAACCCTGGGTGGCGCACCAGTTTAGCGCCTGCCTTTGGCCCAGGGCGCGATCCTGGAGACCCGGGATCGAATCCCATGTCAGGCTCCTGGTGCATGGAGCCTGCTTCTCCCTCTGCCTATGTCTCTGCCTCTCTCTCTCTCTCTCTGTGACTATCATAAATAAATAAAAAATTAAAAAAAAAAAAAAAAGAAAGAAAGAAAGAAACTAACCAACCTACCTGACAGAAGTGTATTGTACCATCTTGAAGTATTCCTGCCAGAAAACTTATACTTCAGTCTGATGAACTGTCCAGTCTGTCAGTTGACTAGAAATACAGAGGTGAAAACAACAGGTAACACATGTTGGAGGTATAGTCAGCAAAATCCAGATTGTGAGGCTTTTACAGGATAGTGACCTAAAAATAATAAAATGTAAAGGAGACAAACAGTGAACCTGTAGATTGAAAAATACTTAGGAGACATATCAGCCAGATTTAATGTGTAGTCCCTTTGTGGACCTAGATTTAAACTATTTTTAAAGGCAAGAAAAGATGGACAGCTTGGGTGTCCCCTTGGATACCAATAGGATATTTGGTGATGTTAAGGAATTACTTAATTTTCAAACTATGACAGTGACTTGGTAGTTAGGGTTTTTAAAGGTTCTTTTCCATTAGAGGTACATACTGAAACATTTATGCATCAAGTGATATCTGGGGTTTGATTTGCAGTGATGTGAGGATTGGTTCACTATGCTGTCCTGTCATTGTGTGTCTTTAAAATTTTACCAAATAAAAAGATCGAAGGTAAGGACTTGTGATAAATCTATTTCAGAAATTTGTAATGCATATACCCATTATTCCAGTTCATTATTGCTATATTTCCCCAATATGAGTCTCCTTCCTTAGCATAATAAAGGTGTATAGTACTGTGTGGTTGTTTTTTTTTTTTTTTTTTTTTGAGTTGTTTGTAAGACTTAATTTTCCATTTTTTCCCTTTCTTAAGGTAATGAGCATGGTGTCAGGATTTGCACCTTTAATTTCTGCTGGTATCTTTTCAGCTACTCTTTCTTCTGCATTAGCATCCCTTGTGAGTGCTCCCAAGATATTTCAGGTAGGTATTTTCACATTATAGACTTTATTGAATGGGAATTTATGGTAATATATTTCAGTTTGGGATTGTTATTTTTTTCAAATCATTTGTTTACTTCTATCAACCCTGTATGTGTATATTATATATATACACATATATGAACCAGGTATGTTTGACTTTGTGTGTTTGAATGTGAGTGTTTCTATTCATATGAACTTTAGTGCATTTACCTACTGTCAGACTGTAGTCCTTGAGTTGTCTTTCTGGAAGTGGTGATAGATTACTGCTTTTTTCGACATAATCTCGTTGCTCAAATTTTTATGTCTTATCAAGAATAAGGAATGCATTCCAGACATAAATCAGAAGAGTTAAAGGATCTTGTCCCACTTAGCATGATGTCAGCCTTTATGTTTTACTTTACAAATATATGAATGCCTACATATACCACATGTAGTGTTAACTACTCGGGGTAGAAAGATAAGGTAGACATTATTGCTCTTTAATGAGCATTAAATAAACAGCTGATACTGAATAGGAAATACTTTATACTATTGAGTCCAAAAATGACACGTTGATTCTGCAAGCCTCGTTCTTAATATTTAGTTGTAGCCAGTGAGTACAGTAAATGTAGATTATATACATAAGTGGTTAAGTTTATAATTAGGATGTTTACCTACTTTAAGTCTACGATTGAGACTTTTTCTTAATGTAGGTCACACATGTCCTACTCATCAAGTTTTCAAATTTCTTTTATTCATGTACTTCTTAGATTTTTTTTTTCTTTATAAGGGAATTTCAATATGAGAGTGGGGTAAGGCAGATAAAAACTTCAGTGGTGGGGCAGCCTGGGTGGCTCAGCGGTTTAGCACTGCCTTCAGCCCAGGGCCTGATCCTGGAGTCCCAGGATCAAGTCCCACGTCGGGCTCCCTGCATGGAGCCTGTTTCTCCCTCTGCCTGTGTCTCTGCCTCTCTCTCTCTCTCTCTCTCTCTGTCTCTCATGAATAAATAAATAAATAATATTAAAAAAAAAAAACAATCTTCAGTGGTATTCTAAACCAACTACCTTGTGATTCTTGAAATGTTTGGTTTTCTTTATAGATTGTAAGTAAAGCAGTGTGATATGAGAGAAGTTAAAGGGACCAAGAATTAGAAACTTGCGTTCTATTCCTGAATAACTTATTAAAACTCTAAGGAAATCTGTATGTCTAATTTCATTATATTTCCTTCTAATATTTACATTTTTTTACTAGGCTCTTTGTAAGGACAACATCTACCCAGCTTTCCAGATGTTTGCTAAAGGTTATGGGAAAAATAATGAACCTCTTCGTGGCTACATCCTAACATTCTTAATTGCCCTTGGATTCATATTAATTGGTTAGTCATATAAATGATGTGCTAATACAGATTTTGGAGTATTTATAGTATTAGGTCTAAACATTGAATTATTAAATGATAAAACCTTACTAGGTCTAAGTTAGTTTCTTTGTGATCAATTGAAAGAATATATAGAAAATACTGCCAATACTCAGTACATTTTTGTGAAAATTACTACCATCATTAACCTCCTGAGATGGAACTCCTAGGTTCTTGTCCCTGAAACAAATAATAGCAGAAAGGAAAGGATTTCGGTGCCCCATTCAAAGGTATAGCTTCCAGTGAGCTATTTTTTTTTTTTTTTTTGGCACTTGTGAGCTAATGAGGCTTCCACTGCTAAAAATGATAATGGGCTTTTATTAAATGTTTGATGATACCACCAAGTGTGGAAACAAATTCTAATGTAATGCTGCTAGATATCTATTTGGTAAGGCTAGTTTGGGAGAACAAAATAGCAATGTTGAGTAAAGTTTCTTAGAATCCAGCAATTCTTTTTAAGAGTATTTACTCTAGAGAAACTTGCATGTATAATCAAAGAGCCACATGTAAGAGGATTTTGAGTATCATTAATTATAATAGTAAAAAATGGAAGCAATCTAAATACTAACAGAAGAATGAAACTGCAGAATAATATTTAGGAGTAAAATAAATGAATAAAATTGATTTTCATGTATAAATATGAATGAATCTCAAGTATAATATGTATCAAATCAAATTGCAGAATAATAAATATAGTGTGATGTTATTTGTCTTAATTTTTAAAATACCCAAAACAGGACTGTCTAACGCTTATGGACTATTATGTGTTTAGTAACTATATAATATCATTGGAAAAAATATACCAACTTTAGAAGAATGAGGTATAAAGGATTTCAGCTGTAAACTTAAGGTTTGATTTCTGAAAAGTAAAGCATGAAATATATATGACAAACTCTAAGTATTCATTAAGTCTGAATGGTGGATATGAGGGTATTCTTTAGGCTGTATTCTAAAGGTTTAAGATAATTTCATTTTTTAAAAAGTCAAAAAATACTCTGTTGATAAATATACCTTATGTTTCTTTTTCAGCTGAACTGAATGTTATTGCTCCAATTATCTCTAACTTCTTCCTTGCGTCATATGCATTGATCAATTTTTCGGTATTCCATGCATCACTTGCAAAATCTCCAGGTGATTTTATATTTTTTAAAAATCTTCTAAATTAACTAATGTCTTTGATTTTAGAGAAAATAAGACTTCTAACACATTTTATTTTTTCTTTTTATTATAAATTTATTTTTTATTGGTGTTCAATTTACCAACATACAGAATAACACCCAGTGCTCATCCCGTCAAGTGCCCCCCTCAGTGCCCGTCACCCATTGACCCCCACCCCCCGCCCTCCTCCCCTTCCACCACCCCTAGTTCTTTTCCCAGAGTTAGGAGTCTTTATGTTCTGTCTTCCTTTCTGATATTTCCCACACATTTCTTCTCCCTTCCCTTATATTCTCTTTCACTATTATTTATATTCCCCAAATGAATGAGAACATACACTGTTTGTCCTTCTCCGATTGACTTACTTCACTCAGCATAATACCCTCCAGTTCCATCCATGTTGAAGCAAATGGTGGTATTTGTCATTTCTAACGGCTGAGTAATATTCCATTGTATACATAAACCACATCTTCTTTATCCATTCATCTTTCAATAGACACCGAGGATCCTTCCACAGTTTGGCTATTGTGGCCATTGCTGCTATAAACATCGGGGTGCAGGTGTCCTGGCGTTTCATTGCATCTGTATCTTTGGGGTAAATCCCCAATAGTGCAATTGCTGGGTTGTAGGGCAGGTCTATTTTTAACTCTTTGAGGAACCTGCACACAGTTTTCCAGAGTGGCTGCACCAGTTCACATTCCCACCAACAGTATAAGAGGGTTCCCTTTTCTCCGCATCCTCTCCAACATTTGTGGTTTCCTGCCTTGTTAATTTGCCCCATTCTCACTGGTGTGAGGTGGTATCTCATTGTGGTTTTGATTTGTATTTCCCTGATGGCAAGTGATGCAGAGCATTTTCTCATGTGCATGTTGGCCATGTCTGTGTCTTCCTCTGTGAGATTTCTCTTCATGTCTTTTGCCCATTTCATGGTTGGATTGTTTGTTTCTTTGGTGTTGAGTTTAGGAAGTTCTTTATAGATCTTGGAAACTAGCCCTTTATCTGATAGGTCATTTGCAAATATCTTCTCCCATTCTGTAGGTTGTCTTTTAGTTTTGTTGACTGTATCCTTTGCTGTGCAGAAGCTTCTTATCTTGATGAAGTCCCAATAGTTCATTTTTGCTTTTGTTTCTTTTGCCTTCGTGGATGTATCTTGCAAGAAGTTACTGTGGCTGAGTTCAAAAAGGGTGTTGCCTGTGTTCTCCTCTAGGATTTTGATGGAATCTTGTCTCACATTAAGATCTTTCATCCATTTTGAGTTTATCTTTGTGTATGGTGAAAGAGAGTGGTCTAGTTTCATTCTTCTGCATGTGGATGTCCAATTTTCTCAGCACCATTTATTGAAGAGACTGTCTTTCTTCCAATGGATAGTCTTTCCTCCTTTATCGAATACTAGTTGACCATAAAGTTGACGGTCCACTTCTGGGTTCTCTATTCTGTTCCATTGATTTATGTGTCTGTTTTTGTGCCAGTACCACACTGTCTTGATGACCACAGCTTTGTAGTACAACCTGAAATCTGGCATTGTGATGCCCCCAGATATGGTTTTCTTTTTTAAAATTCCCCTGGCTATTCGGGGTCTTTTCTGATTCCACACAAATCTTAAAATAATTTGTTCTAACTCTCTGGAGAAAGTCCATGGTATTTTGATAGGGATTGCATTAAACGTGTAAATTGCCCTGGATAACATTGACATTTTCACAATATTAATTCTGCCAATCCATGAGCATGGAATATTTTTCCATCTCTTTGTGTCTTCCTCAATTTCTTTCAGAAGTGTTCAATAGTTTTTAGGGTATAGATCCTTTACCTCTTTGGTTAGGTTTATTCCTAGGTATCTTATGCTTTTGGGTGCAATTGTAAATGGGATTGACTCCTTAATTTCTCTTTCTTCAGTCTCATTGTTAGTGTATAGAAATGCCACTGATTTCTGGGCATTGATTTTGTATCCTGCCACGCTACCAAATTGCTGTATGAGTTCTAGCAATCTTGGGGTGGAGGCTTTTGGGTTTTCTATGTAGAGTACCATGTCATCGGCGAAGAGGGAGAGTTTGACTTCTTCTTTGCCAATTTGAATGCCTTTAATGTCTTTTTGTTGTCTGATTGCTGAGGCTAGGACTTCCAGTACTATGTTGAATAGCAGTGGTGGAGTGGACATCCCTGTCTTGTTCCTGATCTTAGGGGAAGGGCTCCCAGTGCTTCCCCATTGAGAATGATATTTGCTGTGGGCTTTTTGTAGATGGCTTTTAAGATGTTGAGGAATGTTCCCTCTATCCCTACACTCTGAAGAGTTTTGATCGGGAATGGATGCTGTATTTTGTCAAATGCTTTCTCTGCATCTAATGAGAGGATCATATGGTTCTTGGTTTTTCTCTTGCTGATATGATGAATCACATTGATTGTTTTATGAGTGTTGAACCAGCCTTGTGCCCCGGGGATAAATCCTACTTGGTCATGGTGAATAATTTTCTTAATGTATTGTTGGATCCTATTGGCTAGTATTTTGTTGAGAATTTTTGCATCCATGTTCATCAGGGATATTGGTCTGTAATTCTCCTTTTTGGTGGGGTCTTTGTCTGGTTTTGGAATTAAGGTGATGCTGGCCTCATAGAACATATTTGGAAGTTCTCCATCTCTTTCTATCTTTCCAAACAGCTTTAGTAGAATAGGTATGGTTTCTTCTTTAAACGTTTCATAGAATTCCCCTGGGAAGCCATCTGGCCCTGGACTTTTGTGTCTTTGGAGGTTTTTGATGACTGCTTCAATTTCCTCCCTGATTATTGGCCTGTTCAGGTTTTCTATTTCTTCCTGTTCCAGTTTTGGTAGTTTGTGGCTTTCCAGGAATGCGTCCATTTTTTCTAGATTGCGTAATTTATTGGCATATAGCTGTTCATAATGTGTTTTTAAAATCGTTTGTATTTCCTTGGTGTTGGTAGTGATCTCTCCTTTCTCATTCATGATTTTATTAATTTGAGTCTTCTCTCTCTCCTTTTTAATAAGGCTGGCTAATGCTTTATCTATCTTATTAATTCTTTCAAAGAACCAACTCCTGGTTCTGTTGATCTGTTCCACAGTTCTTCTGGTCTCGATTTCGTTGAGTTCTGCTCGAATCTTTATTAACTCTCTTCTTCTGCTGGGTGTAGGATTTATTTGCTGTTTTTTCTCTAGCTCCTTTATGTGTAAGGTTAGCTTTTATATTTGAGTTCTTTCCAGTTTTTGAATGGATGCTTGTATTGCGATGTATTTTCCCCTTAGGACTGCTTTTGCTGCATCCCAAAGATTTTGAACGTTTGTGTCTTCATTCTCATTAGTTTCCATGAATCTTTTTAATTCTTCCTTAATTTCCTGGTTGACCCTTTCATCTTTTAGCAGGATGGTCCTTAACCTCCACGTGTTTGAGGTCCTTCCAAACTTCTTGTTGTGATTTAGTTCTAATTTCAAGGCATTATGGTCTGAGAATATGCAGGGGATGATCCCAATCTTTTGGTATCGGTTCAGACCTAATTTGTGACCCAGTATGTGGTCTATTCTGGAGAAAGTTCCATGTGCACTTGAGAAGAATGTGTATTCAGTTGAGTTTGGATGTAAAGTTCTGTAGATATCTGTGAAATCCATCTGGTGCAGTGTATCATTTAAAGCTCTCGTTTCTTTGGAGATGTTGTGCTTAGAAGACCTATTGAGGGTAGAAAGAGCTAGATTGAAGTCACCAAGTATAAGTGTATTATTATCTAAGTATTTCTTCACTTTGGCTATTAATTGGTTTAAATATTTGGCAGCTCCCACATTCGGGGCATATATATTGAGGATTGTTAAGTCCTCTTGTTGAATAGATCCTTTAAGTATGAGATAGTGTCCCTCTTCATCTCTCACTACAGTCTTCGGGGTAAATTTTAGTTTATCTGATATAAGGATGGCTACCCCTGCCATCTTTTGAGGACCATTTGAATGGTAAATGAGTCTCTTGTAGACAGCAAATAGATGGGTCCTGCTTTTTTTATCCAATCTGAAACCCTGCCCCTTTTGATGGGGTCATTAAGCCCGTTCATGTTCAGAATTACTATAGAAAGGATATGAGTTTAGTGTCATCATGATATCTCTTCAGTCCTTGTTTTTGTGGGTTGTTCCACTGAACTTCTTCTTAAAGGGGAATTTTAAGAGTCCCTCTTAAAATTTCTTGCAGAGCTGGTTTGGAGGTCACATATTCTTTCAGTTCCTGCCTGTCTTCGAAGCTCTTTATCTCTCCTTCCATTTTGAATGAGAGCCTTGCTGGATAAAGTATTCTTGGTTGCATGTTCTTCTCATTTAGGACCCTGAATATATCCTGCCAGCCCTTTCTGGCCTGCCAGGTCTCTGTGGAGAGGTCTGCTGTTACCCTAATACTCCTCCCCAAAAAAGTCAGGGATTTCTTGTCTCTGGCTGCTTTAAGGATCTTCTCTTTATCTTTGGAATTTGCAAGCTTCACTATTAGATGTCGAGGTGTTGAACGGTTTTTATTGATTTTAGGGGGGGATCTCTCTATTTCCTGGATCTGAATGCCTGTTTCCCTTCCCAGATTAGGAAAGTTTTCAGCTATGATTTGTTCAATTACATATTCTGGCCCTCTGTCCCTTTCGGCGCCCTCGGGAACCCCAATTAAACGTAGGTTTTTCTTTCTCAGGCTGTCGTTTATTTCCCTTAATCTATCCTCATGGTCTTTTAATTGTTTGTCTCTTTTTTCCTCAGTTTCCCTCTTTGCCAACAACTTGTCTTCTATGTCACTCACTCGTTCTTCCACCTCGTTAACCCTCGTCGTTAGGACTTCTAGTTTAGATTGCATCTCATTCAATTGATTTTTAATTTCTGCCTGATTAGCTCTAAATTCTGCAGTCATGAAGTCTCTTGAGTCCTTAATGCTTTTTTCTAGAGCCACCAGTAGCTGTATAATAGTGCTTCTGAATTGGCTTTCTGACATTGAATTGTAATCCAGATTTTGTAACTCTGTGGGAGAGAGGACTGTTTCTGATTCTTCTTTTGAGGTGAGGTTTTCCTTCTAGTCATTTTGCTCAGTGCAGAGTGCCCAAAAACAAGTTGTATTGGGAAAAGGAGAAAGAGAGAAGGAAAGAAAAGAGAAAAAGAAGAAAGAAAAAAGGAAGAAAAAAAGGAAAAAAGAGAAGAAAAAGAGAAAGAAAAAGAAAGGTGAAAAAAAAAGGGTGGGGGAAGCAATCCGAAATCAAAAAGAAAAAAAAAACACGGGGAGTATCTTCTGATTCTGTATACTTTAAGTCCCTTGACTTCCCCTGGAACTTGTCCGTCTAGCTGGTCTTCTGGGGGAGGGGCCTGCTGTGCTGATTTTCAGGTGTTAGCACTTGGGGGAGCTGCTCTGCCCCCTGCCTGGTGCAGGGCTCAGTGGGGTTTGTTTACCCCGTGAGGCCCCAGGAGGAACAACCCCAGTGGCGGCGACCAGCTCCGGAGCCCTGGATTCAGCTCCCGCAGTAACTCCAGAGCTCTCCCTCTGCAGGGCCTGGAGGCTCCGGGTCGGGGCAGGAGCGTTCCTGCTGTCCTGGGCCCTCCCGGCCTCTGCCTGTCCCAGGGGGAGGCCGGATCCTGGGCTGTGTCCCGGCGCCCTGTGCTCCCGGTCGCGCTGTTGGATTCACGCTCCCAGCCGGGCAGCCCCCTCCGCGAAGCCGCCGCCCGAGCCCCTCCGAGCTGCTCCCGGGTCCAACAGGGCGTGCTGCAGCCCTTAGGGAGCTCGGCGTACTCTCCCCAGGGCGCAGTTGCTCTGTTAGTGTCCCAGGGAGCCTGAGGGCACCCCCGCCCTCCTGGGGTCCTGCCCTAACTCCCTGCCAGTGCCTTTCCGCCCGGGAAGATTGGTGAAGCTCGTGCCTCTCTGGGATGGGGCTCTCCTGTCTTGGGGACCCTCAGCCCGGCTCCTCGCGGGGCCCCTCCCCCTTGGATGCCTTTTATTTCTTTATTTCTTTTTTCCCCCGTCTTCCTACCTTGATAGAAGCGCGAACTCTTCTCACTGTAGCATTCCAGCTGTTCTCTCTTTAAATCTCAAGCCGAATTCGTAGATTTTCAGGATGATTTGAAGGTTATCTAGGTAATTTGGTGGGGACAGGTGATTTGGGGACCCTACTCTTCCGCCATCCTGCCCCTCCCTCCCTCTAACACATTTTAAAAGATGGTATTATGAGTGGTTAGCCCATTAATACTCAGTCAGCCTTTTCAGTTGAGTCAAATTAAAGTGAGTCTTCAAAGATCTCTTTATCAGGAAGTTTCCCAGTAATGTACTATTTCTTGTCTTTGAGCATTTAAGATAGCATTGATCTCAAATTCTGACTAACACTGTAGAAGAATTATTGTGCTCTTCTTTCCCTGTTTTTATTGTTTATTTAGCTGCTTTCTGTTTAAGTTCTGAGAACATTATTGTGGTATAGCTAACCTGCCCAGAAGAAAATTTTCAATACAGTAAGTTCTGTAGAGTTCTATTATAAAGGGTCTCTAACAACTGAAAAAGTACCCCATGTTCCTTTATTGAGGGCTTTTTATTATAAACCAGCCAAAATAGCAGTTGGACATCAGGGAAAGAATTGAAGGAACAAAAAGTACTTTTCCTTCTAAGGACCTAAAAGTGTCTCAGAACTTTAAGAATAAATTTTAGAAGTATATATGTGGCTATAAAAGGGCAGCACAAGAGATGATTGTATTGGACTCTTCTTTATCTTGGCTGTATTAATATCAGTATCCTGTTTTTGATATTGTAGTATCATTTTGCAAGATGTTATCATTGAGGGAAATTAGGTAGAAGGTCCCCAGAATTTCTCTGGATTCTTTCTCATAACTTTGTGTGAAATTAAATTTAGAAATATAAAATATATTAAATTATAATTTAAAAATATTTTTTGGGAGGGAGGCACCTGGGTGGCTTAGTGGTTGAGCATCTGCCTTTGGCTCAGGTTGTGATCCTGGGGTCCTGGGATCGAGTCCCACATCAGATTCCATATGGGGAGCCTGCTTCTCCCTCTGCCTATGTGTCTCCCTCTCTCTCTGGGTCTCTTATGAATAAATAAATAAAAATCTTTTAACAAAATAAATAAAAATGTTTTTTTGCTATGGAATTAACATTTTAAAACATGGTCTTCAGCATTGTTTTGAGTGAGCTTAATAAAGTTTCTATACTCAACTGTAAATTTTTCTAGTAAGTAGTTGAACTTTTAACAATTTTCAAGAACATTTTGTTTGAAATTTTTTGTATATTCATTAGAATATAGATATGTCTCATGCTAAGATCCAGAACATAAAACTACACTATGAAGGACTGGATTTGAAACCTTCTTTCAATCTTTTGTAGTTTTCGCCATTCATAAAGATAGGTTGACTTAAGCTTTTTTTGATGAAGAGTTTATTGAAAGGCAGCTATGCTCACCACTATACCACCAACGCTGCACTGAAGAGTTTATTGAATACAGAAACTAGGAACAAAGAATAAAATAGAAGTAAATAGATGGGCTCTCTTCATGGCCTTCAAAAATGGTGAAACTAAATTATGCTCAGTAATGCTCTGTGACTTTACTATTATACATTAGCCTTATACTTAATGTTTAAGGCAACCATAAAGAAAGTTATCTTGTGCATACATATGTACTATTCTCTAAAGCAGACAAGCTATATGAGTGACTTGATGTATCTCTTTTATTTGTGATTGTTAGGGTGGCGTCCTGCATTCAAATACTACAACATGTGGATATCACTTCTTGGAGCAATTCTTTGTTGCATAGTGATGTTCGTTATTAACTGGTGGGCTGCATTGCTAACATATGTGATAGTCCTTGGGCTGTATATTTATGTTACCTACAAAAAACCAGGTCAGTAGTTTTTTACATTTATAATTTCAAGCTAGAAAACATCTAGAAGTTCCTTGTTACTTTTCATATCTAAGCATCATTTTTTGTGTACTTGAAAGATGCTTTGTAAAACCTAAAATACTTCATTTCCAAATGCATGTAGTTTTAGTGAAATAATTATCACAGGGCTTTATTCTCTGGAATTCCTACTTATCCATAAATTAAAGTAATCCTACTTAGAGAAAAATGACAAATTTGTATTATTAACATGTTGCTGGCCCACAATATATTTTAAATTTTTCTTTGAAAGGATTAGACTTAGTTGAATAGCTTCTGTAGTAGCAGTTAGCCTTATAAACAAGCCTATGTATTACTACTGTAGTATTAGAACCTGCTGTATAGTAAGTACTATGGAATTTACAGTATATTAGAAAGACAACATCTTACTAGCTCACTATATAGCAGGAAAGATTTGACAAAGGTATTTTAACTGGAAAATAGACTACCCAGAAGGTGTCACACTAGTAACTGTTGGGAGTATCTCCACATAAGACCATGATACTGGGTTATTTTGGGATTGGGTCCATTGTAGTATTGTGACCTCTAACTCTGAGGGAAGAACCAGTGAGAAAGATTTGACAAGTTGGGCCCCAAGAGAATAGTTCAGAAAGAAATTACTAGAGTGGTTGCAGTGTAGTCATCTGAAACTGAGGAAGCATTTTGTAATCCAGATATGACATAATGAGGTTTTGGATAAGAGTGCTGGCCTTAGAAATTAAATGGACAAAGAGGGTAATGTTTTAACCATCTTAGAAACAATTATTTCTCTAAAATAACAAATGTCTAAAAATCATATTTGATGTCCAGGCTGTTTATTCAATACAGATTGAAATTTGCCTGTCCAGATAACTTAAACAGTTAAGTGCTATAAATGGTACTTTCAGAGTTTTCTTTCAGATTTTTGAAATCTTTCAGTCAGGAATTTGCCTCTTTTCCATTAGGCCACTGGCTATATAAACAATAATTTTAAAATTATTTGTGAAATACTTTTAAGTTGCATGCATGTCAGGTCTGCAGCCCTATCACCTTAGTTTTTTCAAAATTTTATTTTAAAAGCAATTACATTTCAAATTAGCATTATCATAGCGTCGTGCTATGGACTTGAACTATTGAAAGTTCTGAGTACATTGGTTTATTTTAGAATTGATTTTTTAAAATATGAAAGCACTGTTTACTTCTCTGTACATCAAATTGATTATTGGCTAATCAACAAATCAAAAGTACAGCAAAATTTTTGATGTCTTGCTGCATAAATACTCTCTTCTCACAGATGTTAACTGGGGATCCTCTACACAAGCTTTGACTTATCTAAATGCACTGCAGCATTCGATTCGTCTTTCAGGAGTGGAAGACCATGTGAAAAACTTTAGGTAAGCAGTAAGGTAATATAGGAACATTTTTCCTAGGTGGCCGTCAGTTCTTTACTTACCATTCAGTAACATTTTCATATGGTGTTATTTCATGAGAAGTTTCCTGAAAGCATAGAATATTGCTTTTGTTTGTTTGTTTTGGTTGGACTTTGGGCCATTTATTCAAAAACAGGGATGAGATTTGTTAGTTATCAGAAATTGACAAAGAGGTGAATGATCTAACTTAGAAAAATGTTATGAAAGTGAAAGTGTTAGTCTCTCATTTGAAGGCTTTTAAATGTCAGCTCTCATAAAATGAACAGTTTCTTCCCCTTGTTGCCATCAAAATTCTCTTAGTACTATATAACTACTAAGAGTTAACTGCTTAAGGAGTTTTGACATACCTTATTTTATAATTTTAAAAGGCACTAAATATTTTCATGTGAGTTGCTTTTTTTCCCCACTAGTGACTGACTAGAAACCAGTTTTAGTGTTAAAGAGTCGGTGTCTTAAAAGAGTACTTATACTTTTTTCCTCAGTAAATGGCTTTATATTTTATATTAGTTTATTAATCCATTTAAAAACTATTCCTTAATATATTCCTTAAATTAACATTTAACATCAACATAGTTGATGAAATTCAGTTATTAAGGCACTATTGATATATCCTTGTATCATGGAGGAATGATACAATCATGAAGAAATGTTATTATTTTCCTATATATGTTCTTAGAAATTTTAGATTATTATTTATACTTAGCTTAATGTAGGCTTGTCATTTTTTTTTAAATTGATCATTAAGCAGTCTTCCTCATACTGTTCAGTTAAGCATGGCTCTAAGCAGGTGACTTTCTGTAGTCATAAGTAATCACCTCTCATTGGCTTCTGCATAATAAAGAAATATATCCCATGTCTGTCAGTAAACCAAAAGGAGAGATGTTGTTTTAAAAAATCCTAAGGAGTGAATAAGTGACAGAGAAGAGTTGCTATACCAATTTTCTCCCAGTAAGAAATTCGTTATGTATTCTTCTGTTACTTTTTTGGATCCCGCACCTCCCCCTCAGCTCCCTTTTTTTCTAGAATGAAAAATTCCCAAAGACCACAGATCTTCAGCTTTGGGGTAGAAAGAAATTGGGAAAACAAAAAGGAATGAGAGTTTTGGGTGAAAAGCTTTAATTTCAGCACATTTTGAATAGTTGATGCCAAGTATGGCAGAAACTAGAAATCAGTCCTTTGTGTAAAAAGTTGTGTCCCAGAACTGAGAGTATGACCAAGAGTCAGAGTTAATTTGCCATCAATAAAAGCCTTTTGCTTTGCTTTGTTATAGTAATGGGAACTTTAAAAAGATATATTTTATTCCAAAATGGCTTTTTAATTCTGTGAGAATTACACATAAACATAGTTGAGAGAGGAAAAACTTGGGTTTGTCAAACCTCTAGTTGCCCACCTTCTGTCCCTGTTTGTGATACCACAGGCAACCATTTTCAACTCTTAGCTGATTCATTTAGTTACTTAATATTCCCAAACATCATAGTTGATTTTGCTATATTTTCGATTTTTCATTTTAGGCCTTGTCTGTTGATGTCCTTCATCCCCATGTGACATACACATGCACCCTTCCCTTTATTCCATCCTCACAGTATACTTTTATGTCATTATTTTGATTAGGTTGCATTTGGTATTTGTATTTTTAGGACTTTTTAAAATGATTCAGAGCTGAGCTGTGTAGTAAATTATGATTGCTTTTTCTTTCCTGTACAGCTTTCTTGTTTTCTCTGGAGCCAATTTTTTTCTTTTTTTCTTTTTTTTAAATTAACTTCATGTATATCACCATCTCACTCTTCACCAAACTTAGCAAAAGATGTTGTTTTATTCACTTCATAGTTTCTTTTTCTTTCAAGCGTCCGTTTCCTGTTTCTTTCATTTGGATTCTTAAATTTAGCCTTGTCTGAAGTAATCACGGTCCGTGGACAGGGAAACTGCATTGGGAGGTGGGGCTTGTCAGTGAAGCCCTTAATGTAGATTCATGTGGTTTTACTGGTTCTTTGAGAAATTAAAGTCATCTTGAAGACTTCTTTTTTTTGATGTAATTAGATTGCCCAGAAAAGAATATGTTAATATTCTGCTTGTTGATAAAAGTCCTGGCTCTCAGAGTTCTAGGAGGCACGTGGGAAACAAGGTCAGGCTGTCTCAGGATTCAGTGTGTAAATGTTTTCTTCATTCTTCCCCTGATTAAAGTAGCTACTTCTATCCTTAGGTGTTGCTGGTGTCTCACAAACCAAAGGCCTTTTTTTTTTTTTTAATTAAAAAAAATGTTTTTAATTGAAGTATAATTGACATATAATACTAAATTAGTTTTATAGTCACATGCCTGGCTCAGTGGGTAGAGCATGATCTCAGGGTCATGAGTTGAAGCCCCGTGTTGGCTGTAGAGCTTACTTTAAATATTTAATAAATTAAAACATTTTTAAAAATCTAAATTAGTTTAAGGTATACTACATAGTGATTTAACAATTATTTACATGACAAAATGCTCACCAAGATAAGTGTATTACAGTAGTATCTCTACCCAGTACTGTACTTTTTATCCCAAAGATTTATTACTGGAAGTTTGTACCTCTTAATCCTTTTTGCTCATTTTGCACATCTCCCCAATACCCTTCCCTTTGGTGACCATCAGTTTGTATTTATGAGTCTGTTTCTGTCTTTGTTGTTGTACTAGTCTGTTCTCGATATTTGTGAGTTTTATTCTCCCTTTGTTGGTGTTCGTTTTCTCTTTTGTTTTTTAGACTCCCCATGTAAGTGAAATCATATGGTATTTGTCTTTGTTTGGCATGTCTTCCTTAGTATAATGCTCTCTAGGTTCATTCATGTTGTAAATGGCAAGATTTCTTTTTTGTGTGTGTGTGTGTGGCTAAATGTACCACATATTCTTCATTCATTTATCTATCACTGGACACTTGAGTATATCTTGGCTCTTCTAAACAACACTGCAATAAACATATGGGTGCACATATCTTTCCCAGTTAGCGTTTTCATTTTCTTCAAGTAAATACCCAACAGTGGAATTACTGGGATCCTATGGTACTTCTCTCGTTAGTGGCTGCACCACTTTACATCCCAGACACTGGTGCATGAGGGTTCCCTTTTCTCCACATCCTCACTGGCATTTTTTTTTGTCTTTGTGGTACTAGCCATTCTGAATATTATAATGTGATACATCTCATTGTGGTTTTGAGGCTCTCTTTAGCAAATAAGCCCTCTTTAGCAGAATTGGGGAAGGACAGAGATACTTGTTCACCATAGTTATGGAAATGATTTGGCAGAGTTTAAACCAGTGTTTCTTACTTTGACTTCTTTAGTACATTGTCCCTGCCACTTCCAGAGGCTCCTATGATGTCTAATGTATGCATCTTGGTGATTTTTTTTTAGGTCCAAACTCAGGTAGCTTCACAACTTTTTTTACAGGCTTTAGGATTTTGCCTCTTCCTGATTTGTCATATCCTTTCTTGTTCTTCTATCTGCTTTTTAGCTTTCAGTATTTCCATACCTACTGTGTTTTCTCCTGTTCATATTTTTGTCTGTTTTATGCCTTAAAAATCCTATTAAACAATGGAGTTTTTTGAGGAAGGAGTTTAAATGAAGGCAGATGTTTACACTCTGTCATTGTTACACTCATTGTCATCTCTAATATATTTTATATTATACTTTTTTGACATGATACAACTAGTTATTTAACTATAGTGCTGGGTTATGTTAGAGCATTGGTTAAACTACCATTAAAAAAGCTGAAATATACAGTGGCTATACAAGACAGACATCACTGTTACATGATAGTCAAGATAGTCAAGAGACGGATGGTTTGTGGCAGATTGCTGCACTTGGTCATTCAGGTCCCACGTTCCTTGTATCTTGTCAGTTTGCCATTTCTTAGGAGTTGCTTTTTTTTGTTTTTTTAAGATTTTATTTATTTGTTCATGAAAAAGAGAGAGAAAGAGAGAGACACAGGCAGAGGGAGAAGCAGGCTCCATGCAGGGATCCCGATGTGGGACTCGATCTCGGGTCTCCAGGATCAGGCCTTGGGCTGAAGGCGGAGCTAAACTGCTGAGCCACCCGGGCTGCCCTAGGAGTTGTTTTTGTGTTAGAAAGCCATCGCCGCAGGAAAGGGAATAGCTTACAGGAAAGGGAAACAAAGTGTAAAGGGTAGCTGGCTTCCTTTTTAGAGGAAGTGGACTGTAAGTCACTCAAAGGATCAACTGTAAGCTACTAAAAAGACTAGGACTTTGGTAACTTCTAGGTGGGAAGCTAATTAACCTGCTACAGCTCAGACTGGGGAGACCAGGCAGTCTGGGTCACAGAGGATGGTATCATGTTTGATTCCCCCAAAGCCATTCTTCGAGACAGGATTGGTTTTTCAGATAGCTTTCCAAAATTCTGAATAGGTTAGTTTTTATTTTGTTCTGTTCTTTATAGTCTTTATTCAAGTTTTCATGCTTATTTTGTGAGGTTAGGAACTACCCTAACGTTTAAGTAGGGTAGTTAGGTAGTTTAAACACTTAAGTGTTTAAGTCAGAAATTTTCGTTTATTTACTTTTTGTTAAAGTTTGTTATAATTATGTTGTTTTAAAGAATTTTTTCTAATATTTAAACTTATAAAATGGATACTCGAGTATTTTTTCATAAAACAACATTGATTTCCATTTCTAGTCAGCTAAAACCAAGAGTTAAGAATATGTGGAAGTCATGCCACTGTCTTGTGTCTACAGGGGCCATTGAATTTAATTTTGATTTTCACTATAATTAGAATTAAAACTTTTACTTCAAATAGAAACCTTCAAATCAACAGTAGGTGATTTACTGATATGACAATTGTCATTAAAATTAGGCTAGATTAGAGAGGGCTGATATTATGAAGTAACAATCACTCTGATGCAATCAAGCTAACAAGGAAGGTGATCTGTTTTGTACATGAAGGGAAGACCATGCTCTTAGGAAGTTTTGTGAGCTCCGTGAAAGACCTGGGATTTTTATTACTTTTAGAAGATGAAAAGTTGTTACATATATTTTATCTAGCATGGTCATTTCTTCCTGTAATACCTACCAGAATCTTGATATATCATATTACTTATAATTTTAGAAGGACAATTGGCATGATACCTGCCTCAAGTTTTTGTTTCCGAATTTCTCATGTACAGAGAAACCCTGGTTAAAATTCCTTTTCTTTTGAGAATGCCGTGACCTTTGTGTTGAGGACAGTTGCATAAAGGAGATTCTAGTATAGTAATATATTCTGAAGAGAAGCAACTTAAAAACATGTCCATGTTTCAAAAATCTAAATTTCTCTAATTTTGTTTTATTTTTTAATCTTAAATTAGGCCACAGTGTCTTGTTATGACAGGTGCTCCAAACTCACGCCCAGCTTTACTTCATCTTGTTCATGATTTCACAAAAAATGTTGGTTTGATGATCTGTAGTCATGTACATATGGTAAGTGTTTTGTATTGTTTTTTATATTAAAACATTTTTTTTGCTCTGTGTATATAATTTGTAATTTGTGCTTTTCTGGTCTAAAACAATTTGACAAGATAAATCTGTTGAGTTTGGGGGTTTTTTTGAAGTTAGTTATTTTCTTCAAACTATTTTTGCCTCTAAACTGTCTCAAAACCTCATTTTAGAAAAGATTTTATAATTTAGAATTTTGTTTTTCTTATTTATATGAGATTTTACCAAACTATTTTTCTCTTATAAAGTGGTTTGTCCAAGAAAAGCTTCTTGATAACTAAAGAGTCTAAATGAAATACAGTATGTGTATTTTCTTACTAATATTTTTCATAATGTTCTGAGCACACTGGAAACTTTTACTACAAGAAGAAAAAAGAGTTTGGAGGAGGTAGATAAATCATGGTAAATATCTAGTACCCTATATATGAGAAGAGCAGAGTGAATACTGAAGTTCCAAGTTCAAACACTGCTAATTACCTGTTCACTTATGTTTTAACCATGAGTACTAACATTATAAAAAATAGTGGTAAATTTTTCAAACAAAAGCAGTTTTCTGTTTTTAGCCATCCTGGCTATTGAAAAGAATTGCTAGATGATGGGTCACCTGTTCTACCTGAGAAATTGGGAGTATTTGTCAGATCAGTTTTTGTCCCAAACTGTTTTGTTCATCTTGTTAGAAGTGTGTGTTGGATGCCCTATGTCTCAGCTCCTGCTAGAGTTGCTCTTCTGCTTGGAAGTAGCAAAGGCAAAGCCATGTCTGGTGGAGAAGATGGAGACACTGGCCTCAGGCCACCCATTAGGACCCGTGGAGTTTTTCAGTTTGTCTCCAAGTTGATCAGTTCAAGTTGGAGTTTTGACCACAAGAAATTACAAGTGAGACAATTTTCCTACCAGGAAAAACAAATTGTAGTTTTCCTTTACTTTTTCATGAACAATTAAAGTGTAGTTTTAAACCTACTTTTAGGTTTTTGCTTTATACATTTGCATATAACACATATGATGTGTTGCTTGCAAGGATCAAAATAGAATTGCAAGTTGAAAAAATCTCATTTCCTTAATTCTGTTCTTTACCATTTAGCAGAAGTATGAAGAAAAAAATGCATTTATATTTTACAGCAAACTTGCATTTAAAGTGGTATTTTCAGGCTCCTGAGAATTAATAACTCAGACATTGGGGACAAATGAAAAATAAGCTGGGAACCTTTTGTAGAAAAACAGAAGGCTCGCTCTTTCTCCACGTGATCTCCATTTTCAGTAATTTCTAATTGATATCATTTACTTGGTATATTGAAAATTTCCTATGGATACTTCATTGTGTATTTCTTGCTCTTTTTACTGCTGCCCCCTGGGCCTTAACGGTTCCATCAACCGTATCTTGTCGTAATCTTTAACACTGGAAAGAACTCATTGACCTGAAAATGAAATGTCATACTTCTCTCTCGTCCCCAAGGTTGAAGCACCTTGTTGAAGCTCGTACAACAGGGTGATTTCCATAAATGGGGAGTACATTATCTTTTAGTCAAAGGCAATATTCATATTTTTATCCAAAAGGGCCCTCGAAGACAAGCCATGAAAGAGATGTCTATTGATCAAGCCAAATATCAACGGTGGCTTATCAAAAACAAGATGAAGGCTTTTTATGCTCCAGTACATGCAGATGATTTGAGAGAAGGTGCACAGTATTTGATGCAGGTAAATATGTTAGACCTTTCATGTAACAAAATTTGAGTTTTGTGTAAGCCATTCTAGGTGTCATTCTTCATATTAATAGAAATGACATATCTTTTAAGATATATTTATTACCACTAACATGTAATTTGAGAGCTTAAGCAACTAAAGAGAAAATGATGTGCTGTTGGCTAACAGGTGAGAACCTATCTGGAAATTAACCTATTTCACTAAGATATTTCCCCTTCATTTTCTGTTATACCTCACTGAGGTTTTTTGTAAGTGGTAAGTAATGGCAGGCCTTATTTGATTCTTGAAAAATTCTAGTTCCTTTCTGTATTTCTATTTATTTACTAAGACTTCACTTTCAGTTTTGTGTATGACACAATAGTCACATGGGATTTGGAATTAATCTTGAACTTAAATGCTAGCCCTGCCACTTCCTCATTATGAAGTTTTGCTGAGCAAGTTACTCAACTTCTCCAAAATTTTCTCAATCAGCCCTAAAGGCTGTGGGAAGAAATAAATGGGTTGAAATAGTGTTTGACATCTTATTTTTATAGGAACTCCTTTCTTCAAAAGAAAGCTTAACTAGAATCCCAGTCACTGTGCTAATTGTGGACCTGTTTTGTTGAAGCAGAAGTGGGAGGCTCAGAGTGCTATCATCTGTGCCCATTCTGTTTTCATGTTTCACGTTTTTCAAACTCGACAAGCACAAGGGTAGGAATATCTTAGGTGATCCTCAGAAATAGTAAGGGGTGGAAGTAGGCTTTTTTGGGCAGATAGAAGCCCTTATCATAAACTACTATAATTAAGACATAGTGGTATTGAAGTAGTGGTAATTAGGTTAATGGAATAAAACAGAGAGGAGAAATAGAGCCACTCATATAGGAAATTTAATATATGATAGAGGTAGCATTAAGAGGATGGTATGGGCCAATTAATTATCTGTGTGAAAAAAATATATAATAGATCCTTACAAAGACTACACAAAAACTACTTCCAGATGGATTCAGGACTCAAACATGAAAGGCAAAATTTTAAAGTATAAAAAAGAAAATACAGAATAATTTTATGACTTTGGCCAGGGAAGGATTTTTTAAAATGAGACCCAAGAAAGTTGAACTAAGAAGAAGAGATTATTCTTTAGTTAAAATTTAGAATGTTGTGCTTCTGAAAAAAACACGAAAACAAAAGACACCGTAGACCAGAAAGAGACAACATGTTACTAGCGAAAGAATACAGCTCAGAGTATGTAAAGAAATCAGTAAGAGGAAAGAAAGGAGCAAAAATATAGGAAAAGAAGAGGAAGCATAAAGGGCAAAAGTAAAAATCAAAACCACAATACACATTTATTTCATACTCATTAGACTGACCAGAGTTTGGTCTGCCACTTTCAAGTATAAAGAACAGTAAGAGTGCTTGGAAATCTTTGCACTGCTGTAATAACCTAAATGGGACAACCACTTTGGTCCAGCAACCTGGCAGTGTCCTGCAAATTTGAAAGTGTGGGTGTTCTAGGACATCCCATTCTTATGTATGTACCTTAAAGAAACTTTTACACGTGTAGAGAAAGTTATATGAAACTGCAGAGCAGCATTACTTGTAGTAGTGACAAAGAACGGGAAGTAACTTTAATAACCATCCATTAAAGTTTTAAAGATCATAGTATAATCATGCAGTGGAATTCTGTGTGATAAAAGGAAATTCTACATAGCAACAAGGATAAACCTCAAAAACAAAGTATTAAGGAAAAGTAGCAAGCTAAAATGATAAGGACAATATGGAGATGCCATAAAATTTTAAATATATATAAATTGTATATATATGTATGCCTAAATAATGGAATATGTACAAATACAAAGAGAACATGAGAAGGAAACATAGGGTTTTTGAAATGTCTATTTTCTTTAGATAGTGGTTACATGATTATTCACTTTTCTATGCAAAATTCTTATTATTTCAAGTAAAATTCTACTTCTGGTCATAATGTTATTTCTAATGGGTAAATAATATTTGCTTTAGTACAATTTATAGGAGCATTTCTATAATATTTCTTTACTATGTATTTAATGAATATTATATAGGAAATGAAGGAAAATACTTCCTTAGAGCAGCGGTTCCTAAACTTCAGCGTGCATCAGAATCATCTGGTGAACTTGTTAAAACAGACCACACTGGGTTCCACCTTTGGAATGATTGAGTAGGTCTGGAGTCAGTTTGAGGGATTTGCAGTTCTGAAACTTTAAAGGTGCTGCTGCTCCTGGTGTGATCTAGCAGCTATATTTTGAGGACCTCTGCCATTAAGGATTTCTGTTATAAAAACGATATTGTTGAGAGTTAGGGTCCATTATCCTCACCACCCTCCTCCTCTACCTAATATGCTCACTCCAGTGGGTCCTGACAATTTCAGCAGTGTGGGGCATAGATTACTAGATTGCTAGATTGCAATTGCTATATTGCAGACAGCTGTCTGTGTAAAATAAACTTACAAATAGAATCAATCACTGACATCTTAGTGTAAATTGCCACTGGAAGTATTTCTCTTTCCTTTGTACCTTCTGGAAACTTGTTACATAAAGTGGCAAATGCCTGTATGTCTATTAGAGGTTTATAATCTTTGTCAAAATAGTTTTTTGTATGTTGATTTCTCTAGTGACTTATAGTTCAAGAGATGCTGTTTTTAGATGGTTCTCTTAGGTTTTACCGTACCTTATTCTCTGACTTTCTCTCTCCCTCTTTTATCTAGTTACCAATGATAAGCATTTATCATTAAATTAGCATTTAAATATCCAACTTCCACGATAAAATTTGAGATTCACTATTTTAAAAAGAGGCAGTATTACCAGTAGCTTGCTTAAGGAGCCCTTTGGCAGTGACATATTAGCAATGCTGACTTGTTTATATATTTGGTTTTTTCTTTTCTTTATTTTTTTTTTTAATTTTTATTTATTTGTGATAGTCACAGAGAGAGAGAGAGAGAATGAGGCAGAGACACAGGCAGAGGGAGAAGCAGGCTCCATGCACCGGGAGCCCGACGTGGGATTCGATCCTGGGTCTCCAGGATCGCGCCCTGGGCCAAAGGCAGGCGCCAAACCGCTGCGCCACCCAGGGATCCCTACTTTTTTTTTTATTAATGGCAAGAGCCACTTAATTGCCCAATTTTAAACCTTCATCTCAAAGAGCAAAAACTCACTGTTCTTACTAAAATTTCAGATTATCAGATTATAAATTACATTATGATGGCCTATAAATCAAGTGGATCTCACTCAGAGTCTCATTATAAATATGACTCTACCTTTTTCTGGAACAAAATAGCCTCAAGTTATACTCTGTAATATATGCTGAGAGTTTCTGGCAGTTTTCCCCCTCATCAGCTACATTTTGAGGTAAACAGTAATTTCCTTTAAACTATTCAAAAATAAGTAGATCAAAATAATTTAACATTGACAATAAGAATATTTGAAATATAAATTATGTCCAGATCAGATAGCCAAGTCCTAAATAGATACTGAATCATGAGATAATGACTAATTTTAGCCATAACTATTAGCTGAACATTGTAACCATCCAGGACATGGAGCCAAAATACTAGAAGTTTTTTTTTTTTTTTTTTCATAGATACTTTTTTTTTTTTTTTAAGATTTTATTTATTTACAAGAGACAGAGAGAGGCAGAGACAGGGGCAGATGGAGAAGTAAAGTTCCCTGCGGGGGAGCTTGATGCAAGATTCCATCCCAGGACCCCAGGATCACACCCTGAGCTGAAGGCAGACACTCAATGACTGATCCACCCAGGTGGCCATTTTTCATTGATTTTGAAAATAATATATCACACAGCAGCCCATAACTGCACTTAAATAGATAACCATAATATTTGGAAATGTTTTTACTTAACACTGAAAGGCAAAAATGAAAGCTTTGTACCATTGTGGAAGTAAGTGGTTCTTTCTGTTGCAGTAAAAACACTTATGTTAATGCTCAGAAAAAATATAACAAAACACATTACTCATCAGCAAATTCTGGTGAAAGATGCACAGAAAATATTGCTAACGTTTCAGAGAAACAAATAACACAATAATATTTGAAACTAGAGATGACAGTCTCCGCTGAGAGTCGCCAAGGTTTCCTGCTGCAACAGTGCTTGGACGGAACCCAGCGCTCCTTGCCCCTACCCGTGCCCGCCGCTCAGAGCCAGCCCTCTGCTGTCTCTGCAACGCTCTCGGACCACTTCAAGGCCGCTGCCACTGCCTCTCCTCAGCTGCAGCCATGACGACCGCGTCCCCCTCACAGGTGCACCAGAAACTACCACCAGGAGGACTCAGAGGCCGCCATCAACCGCCAGATCAACCTGGAGCTCTGCGTGTCCTATGTCTACTTGCCCATGTCTTACTACTTTGTCACGATGATGCTTTGAAGAACTTTGCCAAATATTTTCTTCACTAATCCCCTGAAGAGAGGGAACATGCTGAGAAACTGATGAAGCTGCAGGTGGGAGGTGGTAGAATCTTCCTTCAGGAAAGGAAGTCACCAGACCGTGACGATTGGGAGAACAGGCTGAATGCAATGGAGTGTGCATTACACTTGGAAAAGAGTGTGAATCAGTCACTACTGGAACTGCACAAACTGGCCACTAATAAAAATGACCCCCACTTGTGTGACTTCATTGAGACTCATTACCTGAACGAGCAGGTGAAATCCATCAAAGAATTGGGTGACCACTGTAACCAACCTGCGCAAGATGGGGGCTCCCGAATCTGGCATGGCAGAGATCTCTTTGACAAGCATACCTTGGGAAACGGTGATAGTGAGAGCTAAGTCTTAAGGCTGTCTTCCCATAGCCATAAGGGTGACTTCCCTGATCACTGAGGCAGTGCATGCATGTTGGGGTTACCTTTACCTTTTCTATAAGTTGTACCAAAACATCTACTTCTTTCATTTGTACTATTCCTTCAAATAAAGTAATTTGGAACACACCCCCCCCCCCCAAATGAAAAGAAAGAAACTAGAGATAAGCTTCAAAGGATTGCATTTTGCCTAATTGGTTTCAATCATGGAATTTCATGAAAAACTGATTTTTCTTATGAACCATTAGAGAAATCTGTTCCAGAGAAGATATATTTTCAGTAATAAATTATTCTTTAAAACACATGATGTTTTATGGAAACTGAAAACATTACTTCTGACTGAATAGCCACTTTGATTAGAATTTACAAAGGATTTAGGGATGAGTGGTACATTTGAAATTTCTTTGCTCAGTCATTCAAGGCAAAGTTATTGAAATAATGAAGTTAAAACAGCACGAAGTGCAGCAGGATGTTATTGTTAATTTTATACAATTTATAAAACTTTTTAATTATAAGATGGTGACAGAAGTTTGTGATGTACCATCATGAAGTTACTGGTATTCTTGTGGCTTATAGCTCTTTAAAAAGCTCTAAAACTTAAAGATGTTTCTTGCTTTTCTTTTACAAAAAAATAAAAAAACTTTGTGATTAGTGGCCATCTTGATACCTAATAATTGTAAAAAAACAATAATGAATATTTTTTAACTGTCCCTTCAAGGCAAAGAGTTGTTTTCAATATTGAGTGGTAAAAAATCTTATTTTTTGAAAGAAACTTGTGCATAGTGAGAATGTTTTGAGAATGAATTTAAGCTTTATATGCTTAGGAATATTTCTAATTATCCCAAGTCCTTAGGACAGTGTGTAGCCCATGGTCAGCCATTAATAAATATTTGAATTAATTTAATCTGCAAAATATGATTTATGTATGTCATGTTTAAAAACTAGTCTGTGGGGGTGCGTGGCTCAGTCAGTACAACATGTTGCTTTTGATCTCTGGGTCATGAGTTTGAGCCCACACATTGGGAGTAGAGCTTCCTTAAAAAATAAAAAAAAGTAACCTCACATCATGCACAAAAATTGACTCCAAATATATCAGCAATGTAGGAGCTAAAACCATAAAAGTCTTGGAAGAAAACATAAAGGTAAACTTTCATGACCTTAGATATGGCAGTGGAGTCTTAGATATGACACCAAAAGCATGAACAATAAAGGAAAAAAGTAGATAAACTGGACATCATCAAAATTAAAAACTTTTGTGCATCGAAGGACATCATCAAGAAAGTGAAAAGACAACTTACAGAATGGAAGAAAATATTTGTAAATCATGCATCTGATCAAGTTTAATATCCAGAATATATAGAACTCCTAAAACGGAGAAAAAGACAGACAACCCAGTTCAAAATTGGCAAGAGAGTAAACGTTTCTCCAAGGAGGATCTTAAGATAGCTAATAAGCACATGAAAAGATGCTCAATATCATTAATCATTAGGAAAATGCATATCAAAATCACATTGAGATACTCTTTCACTCCTAGGATATGTATAATTTAAAACAACCCCGCCCTAAATAAATAAATAAATACATACATACATACATACATACATACATACATAAATAAATAAATAAATAAATAAATAAATAAAAAGAGTTGCTAAGGATGTGTAGAAATTGAGCCCTGTGCATTGCTGATGGGAACATAATATGCTCTGGGAAACAGTTCAGTGGTTCCTCAGAAAGCAAAATGTGGAATCCACATATGACCAGCAATTCTACTCGACATATACACAAAGAAATTGGTGCAGGGCATCACAGAGGTTCTTATTTTTGTATGCCAGTGTTCTTAGCGTTTCTCACAGGAGCCAAAAGGTAGAAACAGTGCAGGTTTCCCATCAACAGATAAATGAATAAACAAAATGTGGTATTTACAAACAGTGGAATACCATTCAGCCACAGAAAGGAATGTAGTTCTGATACATGCTGTAATGCCTATAAACCTGAAAGACATGATGCTAAATAAAATAATCCAGTCACAAGGGACGAACACTGTATGATTATACTTACATGAAACATCGAGGTTAAGCAAATTCAAGTAGCAGAAGTATATTAAATGTCACCAGGACCTGGAGGGAGACAAGAAATGGGTAATTACTGCTTTGGTGGTTATAGAATTTGTCTTTGGGGCATTGAGAGGGCTTCGTAAATAGAGAATGGGGTTCAAAAATGAGTGTGCTTTATTGTCTTAGAAGAGATTCATTGGATTTGGGGATATGTTAAGCATATTGAATTCCAATTCATAATGAAGTTGCACAAAAAAATGGAAAACTGAGGAAGGAAATTAACCACTTTTCAGGAGAAATTTGCACATCGTTGGTAGAATTAAGTCAAATTTAATGTTGATGTAATTCGAACTGCAACCAATAATGCTTGTCTTCCATTTGCTCTTTTGCTTCTCGGTTTTAATAGCTATCACAATACATACTGAAGAATACCACTGTATCATTATGATTTTATGAAAGATTAGATATATTCTATTATCTTCTTACTAAAATTATGAAAATGTTAGTAAATCATACGAGTATAAAAATGTTCATTTAGAATTTTTAAAGTGTTTATCTTCAATTTTTATGTTTAGTCCTACATAGTACATGTAATGTAGTATACATAATTTAAAAACATGCATGTATTAGATGCTCAAGAATCTTTGCTAATAAGGATGCACAGTCTAAAAATGTTTATAGCCTGTCCATTTGGAGGTTTTGATCCTTTAAAAAATATTTTGCTGAACAGTATATCTTTAATGTTGTATTTTTCCTGTATTTTAGGCTGCTGGTCTTGGGCGTATGAAGCCAAACACACTTGTCCTTGGATTTAAAAAAGATTGGTTGCAAGCAGATATGAGGGATGTGGATATGTACATAAACATATTTCAGTAAGTATCCTTTTAATTCAGTAGCTTGGCTCAGAAAATGAAAACTTGCCCTGGTTTGTGAAGCCTGTACTGTTTTGTGAATGGACTATACTGTTTCTTAGTAATCTCTTCTTAATAGAAACATAAGAACGAAAAGAATCAGATGGGGTTATCTGGGTTTTAAATTGATTAGCTAGTGGCAAAAATTCTTCATTGATCTTCTTGTATCTCTTCATACATTCAAACATTCACACGTGCAAATGAACACACATCTATATACTCTGGCTTCTCTTTTAAGTTATGAAGCTTTCTCGTGTCCTGTAATCCTAGCTGAGTAGATTAACCAATGTCAGACCCATCACCTTCTGTTTTGTCATTATA
The DNA here is from genome assembly GCF_011100685.1 of Canis lupus familiaris. Lineage (NCBI taxonomy): Eukaryota > Metazoa > Chordata > Mammalia > Carnivora > Canidae > Canis > Canis lupus. Next base: position 17,146,591 of record NC_049232.1, read on the forward strand.
ATATCCGGTGTTGAGGAACACAGTTCTTCACTGATCTCACCCTCAGGTTTTGGTTTGCTCTCCTCTGAAATTGATTTAGCAGTTATGTTTGATTGATGCATTAGGTCATTTACATTTCTTTTTTCTTTTTTTAATGTACTTAAATACTTTGCTTTTTAGTCCTCTTGAGTGTAAGTTGTTGAGTCTGCTATTCACTTCCTAGTAGTATAGTAGTTCAAATGAATATCAGAGCTTAGTGTTGGTTTACATGACTTCAGCTGCCCTTGTATGGATTGTTTAGTGAATTCTTTTTATTTATTTTTTGTTACTTTTTTTTTCTCTTTCTGATTTTAGTCTCTTAATGTTCTAATTTATTTTTGTGAATGTATTTGTTTCATCCACCACAAATGCTTTTTGGAACTCAGTTATTTAATAAAGAAAATAAAACTTCTTATTTTTGCCATATTTTCTTCTTAATTTTGAAGTACTTCCTTTTCCTGGTATTCTGGGATTTGCTTAACAGATCCCTTTATCTCTTTCATACTGTTTTTTATAAAGAATAAAGTTTCCCTTTCACATTACCATAGTTTTTTATTTTAATTCCAATATAGTTAACATGCAGTGTTATATTAGTTTCAGGTATACAGTATAGTAATTCAATAATTCTGTATATTAGTTCTTATCATGATAAGTATACTCCTTTATCCCATCACCTCTTTTCTCCTGTCCCTCCAGCAACTCACCACTGGTAACTCTCTGTTCTTGATAGTTAAGAGGCCATCATACCATTACTTTTTTTTTTCCTTCTAAATTAAGAAATCTCTCCACCTATGCAGGATCCCACTTACAACCCTAATATCAAGAGCCACATGTTCTACCCACTGAGCCAGCCAGAGGCTCCACACCACCATTCTTGATTGAATAATTGTTTTTTCTTCTTATAGCTGCTGATGAAATAGAACTATTCATTTGTTCTTATAAAGTATTCCTTCTTTATATACAAATAGTTGTCCTTTTAAAAATATATATATATTTGGCAAGGAAGCTCTTATGACCAGATTCAAATCTTATTTCTCTGAAGTTTGTTCTGATTACCTTTAACTCACTAGAGTTATTTCCCTTACTGGAACTCCTGTTGGAACCATAAATACTTACCTATCCCATGGGATAGTTTTATTTTCATAGCTACCTTGAAATAACTTTGAAGGAGTAACCAGATGTCATACTTTACCCTTTAAAACATCTCCTTATATTGATTAGTAAAGTATATATGATGAATAAGTTCTCCCGAGTAATTCTAAAATGCTTTTAGTAAAATTAAAGCTCCGCTGGTTCTTCAGGTGCTGTGGCTGCTCTTTAGCTTTGGGATTATTACTTTTTTGTAAGCATGATTTCATCCTCAATTTCTAATTCTGTCCTGTGTACTCTTGTATATATGAGGATTAGGAAAGGAAGGACAGTGTGAAAGAAAGATTAGGTCATGTGGGCCCTCCTCCATGGACTATGCTTTTTTTTTTCTCAAGATGCAAGACCAATGAGGTGGAATAATTATCTTAAAAAAATAGAAAAAGTGGCGTTTTGCAAATAATTCTTACACAGTTGTTGTTGCTCATATGGGAATGCTGAAAGAAAGGAGTCTTTCTGACTCTGACCTTGTAGAAACTGAAGTGAATGTTTGCTCTGAGAGTCAAGCATTCCTCTAAGTATTGTAGAGCAGGCAATTAAAAGATAGGTAAAATGCTGCTCTCTGCATGGCAGGGCCATAGAGATTGATGGCAGTTTTAAAGCAGTCCTTTTATCTTGTGACACTTGGTTTTGGTTGTGATTATAAATATTTTGAGCAATTGAGGTTTAGTTTATTTACTGTGCCTAGTTACAGCTTGTAGGGTCTGAAACTCTAAATTAATTTTTATAGCTTAGAGAATTATATAGCTTATAGAAATTCCTGTAGTTGATAGCAAAAACATTTAACTATTTTAATCCAAAGTAAACTCAGGAAGCTATATTCCCTGGTTTTTCTTTAATCGAATTGATTTTAAATCACTTATGATTTATTAACTTTTTTAAATACTTACACCACTCTTCTCTAGTGTTAGGTCTTTCAAAATGGCTGAGGTAAATTATTATGTCCATTAATTTCCTTTTCTAATGAATGTCTTTAAATATTAGTTAATTCATTATAGGAATGAGGCCAAAATTGTCTCCCCATGATTTTAAAAAAACACCAAGAAAAGACCTTTTACAATGATCTGTGATCTTCTGTACATCATGAGGAATCAAAATTTTATTTTCTTTGGCTTTTAGCCTTTTCTTTTTGTTATATATAACTATAGATTATATGTCACTTTTTGTATATAATGAATATTCTTTGCTTATAAAATTAAAAATGATAACGAAAGATAAACGTTAAGCCTGTTCCACCCTGGGGAACAATCTGAAGTTTAGGAATTTGTAATCTCTCAGTAGATTTGAGAAGAATCTGCATGATTCAGGTCTCAACAAAATTTGCAGTGTTGAAGTGTGATTTTAGAGTTGTCTTTAAGGTTTTAATGTATTTTGTGTTATAGGATACTACCATTTGTGTTTTAAAAACTTGAAAGGACATACGAATACATGCCTGCAAATGCATATAAATTCTTTAGACTACTTTTAAAACTGTTTTTGTAAAATGTAAGAATTACTTAAAAATACACTGGCTTCTTTCAGAAGAGATCCCTTTATACTGTCTAGCCCATTCCCATTCTCAGTAGGATCTGTTTTCTTTGTTTTCATGTGTTTATCTTGGCTTTAAAGGTATAAGCCTAAATACAGTATGGTAGGAGAACTATGTTATTTTTCTATAATTTTAGTTTGTTTCTGATAGCATATTAGTACAGGCATTGCTTTAAATGGCTGATATAGGTAGAGTATCAGTACTATAAAGATCTACACGTAAGTGGTTTTTAAGAGTGTATTACAGAAAAAAGGAAAGAGAATGGTATAAAATTGGAAACTGACATCATATGGGCCTCACTGTATCTTTAAAAGCATATTTTAAAAACTAGACATTTAAAGCTGAAAGAGAAGTCATCTCTTATTGTCATCATTTTATAGAGGAGGACACAAAAATTTTCGTGATTTTGATTTTTTTCCCCCCTCTTATAGTGACGCCTTTGACATACAATATGGAGTAGTGGTTATCCGCTTAAAAGAGGGTCTGGATATATCTCATCTTCAAGGACAAGGTAAATCTTGATTGAATAAGTTTTTTACTTTAAAAATAGAAGTGACTTTGTTAGAAAATTGTATGTCATTCTCACAAATTCTTCAACTTTAACATTCACCATCTGTTCTAGGTCATGTACTTACTGTATAGCATGTGAAGATCAGATCTGTTTGGCTCCACTAGTTTGTACCAGCCTGGACGATGGCTGGTGATTGTTAATAAAGAGAATAAAATTCAATCTAAATCCTAAGTTTAGGGGGATCCCTGGGTGGCTCAGTGGTTTAGGGCCTGCCTTCGGCCCAGGGTGTGATCCTGGAGTCCTGGGATCAAGTCCTGCGTTGAGCTCCCTGTGTGGATCCTGTTTCTCCCTCTGCCTGGGTCTCTGCCTCTCTCTCTCTCTCTCTCTGTCTCTCATGAATAAATAAATAAAATCTTTTTAAAAATTTAAAAATTAAAAAAATAAATTATAAATTTAAGAGAAAGAAGCATTAGTTATGGTTTTAGATTGGCCAAATTTGTAAAAACAGATGATAAATAAAATAGAGGATAAAATGTTAATGACTGCTAAATCATCAGACATTTTCATGTTCGTGAAAGTCCTACTTTTTCACACAGAATTACACTAATAATGAAAAACTAAACTTGGTTTATCATTTATTCTGTCTTGAAATAAGACCTAATGAATTATGAATCATTTTTTTTAACTTTCCATTTTTAAATAATTACAGATTCATAAGAAGTTACAAAAGAAATCACAGGTCCCATATACCCTTCATCCATTTCTCCCAGTGGTAATATCTTGCGTATCTGTTATTTTTTGTCATAACCACCGGTTATGTCATAACCACAGGTAAATTGGAACAATCTACCTTCCTAATTCAGATCTCACCAGTTTTCCGTACACTGGTGTGTACATGTATGCATGAACATGTGTATAGTTCTGTGCCATGTATCACATATGTGGTGGATCCATGTAATTAGCACCATGATCAAGATACAGAATTGTTCCATCTCCACAAAGATCTCCCTGTGCTACCGCTTTATGCCCCCACCATACTCTTTATCCCTTGTCACTAACCCCTGACACTCACTAATCTCTTCTTCCAACTATGTGATTTTTAAAGCATTTTAAAAAATGTTTTTAGATGAAGCTTAAAATCTAATTAAGGTATACTGGTTACTTCTGCCTACCTTAATAAAAACTGTTGAAAATTCCTTACCTTCTAATGATTTCCTAGTAGTTTAACAAATATAAGCTTAAGAAAATTGCATACCTAATATTTTACCCTTATCAATTAATTAACTAAATCATCAAAAATAGCTAAGCCTAAATAGCTGAGAGGCCCATCATGAACTTTTGTCATCTGTTTATGTATTTAAACAGTTGTAATCCTCCCCCTCCTCCCACCATTTTAAGGGTATTGTGCAGTTTTGAAAGGAATGCTTTGAGGTCTTTATCCATGTAACACAAAAGTATGGCTTGCTGAAAATGCATTTTCTTCCTCTGGAGTAGGCCTTGCAAAACACTGTTTCAGTTCTCTTGTGCTACCAGTGATTGAGGTTTAGGGTACCTGTTAACACTGCATAATTAGTAGTGTTCCCTTTTACTCTCAAAAGTATCACAGTTTGACTAGTAAATTATATATATAGTTCTGTAATTTACTGAGATTTGAATTGATCAGAACTTTAAGAAAATAATTTTTGTGTGTTTATAATCATTATGAAAATTGTTTTGAAGGTCTTGTTTATTCATCATCAGGATTTGGAGGCAGGAATTTGGTTCAGCACAGGATTAAGAGCTCAGCCTTTGGAGTCAGATCTCCTTTGAAAAATCCCAGCTTTTTCTCTTAGTACAATAGTCCTGTAGCCTGGGCACATCTGCCGACTTCCAAGCTTCTGTTTCCTCATCTCTTCAAACATGATCACTGGGGTGCCTGGCTGGCTCAGTCTGAAGGGTATACAGTGCTTGATCTTGGGGTCATGAGTTTGAGCCCCACATTATATGTAGAGACTACTTAAACTTAAAAAAGAAAACCCAAATTGTAGTTATTTCATAAGGGTTGTTGTAAAGACATAGTTTTTGAAGTTCTTAGCACAGTGTTGGTACCTCTGGTCATGTAGTTCCTCTTGTTCTTTCTTATCATACACACAAATCACTGATGAGGATTATGGTCCATTTTCATATGTCCTTGTGATGTGTATTTTTATGGTAGAAGTTAACTTTTCACTAACTTCTTCCCAACAGATAGAAAATGGGAAAAGTGCTTTAAAAATGAAGAAATGGGGGTGCCTGGGTGGCTCAGTTGGAGTGTCTGCCTTCGCCTCAGGTCATGACCTCAAAGTCCTGGGATTGAACCCCACATTGGGCTCCATACTCAGTGGAGAACCTGCTTAAAAGATTCTCTCCCTCTGCCCCTCCCCCTACTTGTGCTTGCTCTCTGTCTCTCAAATAAAATCTTTAAAGAAAAATTAAAATAAAAATGAAGAACTGATACTTTTACCATGAGCCTATCTCCTGGTTTCAGCTCTATAGTCAGGAGTATAATTTTTCAGTGTTGTCTGTCATCTTATGTGAACATTATGTATGTGAACATTAGTCACATTTTACAATTTTTACGTGTAAATGACTTTGAGGTTAGAGTTCATTCACATTTTATATATCAGTCTTTGGTCTGCCACATTTTTAATGTTCCTTGAATCTCACTCCTTATGAATTCCCCAGCACCTGCTTCAAACATCTGATGCTTGGCTGTGACTCAAGATATTTGAGTGAATAGTCCTTTCAAAACAGATGATCACATAGGTTAACATAAGAAATCATTTATTGTAAACTTATTATTTCATAGTAAACTTTGGTGTGAATTGTCATTTAATTAATATTATACTGTAGTGCTTTCATTAATGATTAAAACAATATTGAGATCATATTTTGGTTATTTTCATGTCCATAGAAGAATTATTATCCTCACAAGAGAAATCTCCTGGTGTCAAGGATGTGGTACTAAGTATGGAGTATAGTAAAAAATCAGATTTAGATACTTCGAAACCATCGGATGAGAAATCTGTTACACACAAAGGTAATTTTTATTCAAACGAGATGTTATTCATGGTAATGTTTAATTTGGGGGAGAAATGGTTTTTATTATATAATATGTCTTATTAAGTAATCCCTTCTCAAATTTGTACTGCTCATTTCTAGTTGATTAGGTAAAATGGCTGGCTACAAAATGACTGGTTGTTTTTCAGGTATTGAAGTAGGTTATAGAACAGAAAACATGACAGTTATATACTCATATGTTCTTGTATGTTTTTATTTGTACTTTGAACAATTTAGTTGGAAGCATAAGTTAAATCTGAACTTGGAAAGAAACATGGTAATTTGAGAGTCCGTGATAGAGTATAATGAAATTGATAAAATTAATCTACCTAATTTTACTATAAGTCAAGATATTTAAATACCAGGGATTTTATTTATGTGCTGAGATATTCAGAATAGTTTTTACCTCTACTGCACCTGGAGTTCTTGAGGTAAAATCATGTAATAAAAAATCAAATGCAATTTTAGTCTTTCTGAAGGAATGAGCTGTTGGTATTTGGTTACTAAACTGTTTGGTTGTAATTGCAGACATATTACCCCTGGTGGCTCTTGTGGTTTAGGCCACACAAAGGTTTCCAAATTTCATGAGGCTTCCAGATAATTTCATCCATGTATCTATGTCATGGTTATAAGATGCAAAGAGGGATGACTTCCAAATCTTACTCTCCCACCCTCACTCTCCTACCTCTGTTCAGTCCAGTATCTCCATCTGTCCTAGCCCCAGCTGGCACGCAACAAGAAAAATCTGCACTGTAAATCATCAAACCATATCATACTTTTTTGATTCCTATCGAAGAATTAACCATTCTTTTTCGGAAATTGATTACTGTGGACAAATCTTGTCTTATGAAATTGATCTTTTCCAGATTATGCAGAAGCATTGCTGTTGCTTTTTATTTCTTTCCTTTCTTAACTTGTATGCTTAGAGTAGTGGTAGTTGAGGCCTTAGTTGATACCTATTTCCCCTTTAAGTTCTTTGCTGTATTGATTATAATTTTTTTCCTTTTTCATCTCAAAACTCTTTAAAAGATTTGGTAACTGTTCTTATATTCCTGCATTTATTTTTAGTTTATGGTACACATACTTTCATTTCGTCCTTTTTATTTTTACTGCCATTTTCTTTTTCCTAAAGCAGATCCTTTCTTTACAGAATCTGTTAGGGATTGATAGGTAAAACTATGATGGGAAGCTAAGTAGTAGTAATCATCAAGTATCTACTCTGTGCCTCCCACGTTGCAGTAGGTGTTATCCATACGTTACCTCATTACTGCATGTCACAATCTTGTAAAGTCATTATTTTTACAGAATGGGAAACTACTCACCTTTTTATTATAAAAATGTAAACACCTTTAATACCTTTAAATACCTTAGTGCAAGTCATTTTTTAAGTGTCAGGATTTCCTTGACATTTTTTGAGCTCTGAAAAGAATACACAGTGTGCCCGTATATTTTTGCTATCATTAAAGACAGATAGTATCAAATACCTACTTTATAGGAACAATAATATTTAATCCTATAAAATCAAATGTAATCATTGAAGTGTTTCTTGTTCCATCACAGGCATAAGAAATTAGTATTCAAAAATAGCATTAATTTTATTTTATTTTCTCTCTAGCCAGTTTTTTTTTCAAAATTAGCATAGAAACTATAGAAAAGTTTATACAATGTGAAAAGTCTTCAGAATATTATAAACATTCTTGTGTAGTTATTATATAATCATAGATGTTTGGTATGTCTGTCTTGGTTATTGTGGCACACAGAATGCAAGGAGACAAAAAGAGCACCCTCTGAATTACTTACTTTGTGCTAGGCACTGAGCTAAGTGCTTTAAGTCTTGAAGCATAACGATCCTAAGAGGTAGGTATCTATTGTTCACCCCTTTTTCTAATGAGGAAAGTAAGGAGTTAACTAGTTCAAGCTCATACAGCCAGAAAAAAAAAAAGAGTTAAAGGTAATACTGGAATCCTGGGAGCCACTGACTCAAGAGCAGTGTACTCTTTCCTGTCCAAGTAGGGAGTTGTATGTGCATCAGACAACTACTAGAAGTTTATCTGAATCAAAAAACTGAAACCAGGAAGGAAAACTGGTAACCCCAAGAAAATACGTACAAATATTTAAATATAGTGGACCAGTACAGGCATACATACATATGTACCTGCATAAACAAATATATATGCTTATATTTTATATATATATATATATTTTTATTTATATATATGTATTTATATATGTTTATATATATATGTATATATATAAATTTGTGTAGACCTGTATAACCTGGTATTTTATATAAACCAAAAGACTGTCTCTAATTAAATTCCCAATTATTTCAAGTGATTAATTTTTACCAATACCAAATGTCCATTATGTTTCTAAAATTACTTTTCAGTCATTGGCACAGTGATGCAGTGGCACTGTTTAAACTTTATGTATTATCTGCAATGTCAGGTTTTAATGTCATATTTCTCTTCTATAAGCCATTCAGAAACTTTTCAACCAATTTCCAGTATGAAAATTTAAAAGTTTAAAAATCCTACTAAAGTTTTTATCAGTTTTACAGGAATAAAATTTAAGGGTGGAATGTTAATCAGTGGCCCTCTTGAAGGGGGTCTAAAACTATGTTTGATTTTAAAAATCCTCCACACTCAGTGTAGAAAATATCTATCTTCAGTCTTGATTATTTTTCACAGACTGTCTCTTTGTACTGTGCTTTGTTTATAAATGTGCTCTATTTACATTTTCATTATTTTATTAATATAAAGGCAATTAACTTATATTTTGTGTTTTTTAAACATAATCTAGATGAGGAAGAGGATGGCAAGACTCCAACTCAACCACTGTTGAAAAAAGGCAGGCATTTTTCATCATTTTATTTTAATCCCCTTTTTCATATTGTTAACTCTTTAACTCCAACTCTGCTATTTTATTTTTTTACCTTAGTTTTTATTTCCTTGGCAAGATGATGTTACAGTTATTTGTTGAATGCAGATTAGAAAAAGATCAACTTTAGTTAACCCCAAAAAGTTAAATCATCCCAGAGAAAGGTAGTATATCAAAGACAAATTGTTTTACATTATCATAGCATTTCCGAAATATTCAAACCCTGAATGTTAATACTAGTTTTTGTTTTTTTTTTTTATTTAAACTGCATGGTTTAGATGATGAGCAGAGACACTGAAATAGGTCTCTTTGCCAGTGTCACTTGCATTCTTTACCATCAGTTGTACCCAGCCAAGCCCTTAATTTTGATACTAATATATTTTTCATTTCAAAAATTACAATATTTCTCACAGCCCTGCTGCGTTTGGGAGATACACAGTCATGTCCCCGTGCATGACTTTTATGAGAAGGAGATAGAGGTGAGAGTTACGGAGCAGTGTGGTTTGGCAGCCATATTATGTCATCATGCAAAATCATTCGTCATGTTTGCGTGCATCATGGCAGCATGAGAAGTGAATGACACCTCCTGCAGAAGTGATCAGATTTCCACCTATGGATTCCTTCTTTTAAGAATTTAGTGTAGGAGTCTCATAATAGTCATTTGCTTGCTCATAGAGTCAGTGCTGATTTTTTTTTTTTTTTTTTTATTCTTGGGAATATAAATGGGAACTCCCTTGGTATTTGGTCTTGAGATCTGCAGCAGGTCGTGTCCTTCTAAGGAGTTCCTACCATCTTTCTGCGCTTCAAAGAAAGATGTGTGGTTATATGGCTTTAGCTTTGGGCATTACATACCAAGGGGACAAGTTAGGTCAAGATGAGGGTGTTCTTCTTTAGACTTGGAGGTTTCACTGTGATAATTGTTAGATTGTATTCATTTGTCTTCCACTTCCTTCTGTCTTATATATTACTGGTAACATTATGTTTAAGATTTTTTTTAATCTTTAAATTATTGAGGAATAAGATTACAAAGAAATATGTTTATGGAGGAGGCATAAACTTAATTTGTCCAGTTAGCCTAAAATGGCTTCTCAAAAATTAAAATCTAGCAGTCAGTTATGACCATGGGTATTTATGATTCTTTCACTCAGAATGCTTCAAAATATTAGAAATTAAGCAAGATAATTTGGATGAGTTTAGCTCTTGTAAAGATTTATTTATCTATAACCATTTTTAAAAATACATTTAAATTTTAAACACCTGAACACTTATGATGGACTCCATACACAACTGTCTACATTATAAATATTTAGATACACAAAGGTTAGGAAACTATAGGAATTCAGCAAAAAGGACTTGAATATTTTATCTCCCTTACATCTGATTTTTCTGCTTAATCCTTTAGAATCTAAAGGCCCTGCTGTCCCCTTAAATGTAGCTGACCAAAAGCTTCTTGAAGCTAGTACACAGTTTCAGAAAAAACAAGGAAAGAATACTATTGATGTCTGGTGGCTTTTTGATGATGGAGGTAAGGTTGTAAATGCACTTTTTAACAATTTTACAGATACTGAAGTTGTGGGAAAAGTACTGAGAAATGGCATGTATGCTTCACCCATAGACCCTCTTGCCAGTTCTGCCAACATTCTGCAGAGCAACAGGATTGATTGTAGAATCAGGTGTCAGCCTTAATTGTTATCTCTTCAGTGTCCTTCACTTTGGAATTTTCCCAGTTCTTCCTTGAACTCATGACCCTTTTTCTTTTACTATTACCATTTTTAGAATGTCACCAGATTTGAAGTAGTTCAAGTTATATAATTTTGGTAGAAATCTCGCAGAAGTGTTGCCTTATTCTTCTGTCTAAATCTCATCAGGTGGCATATGATGTTGATTTGCCTCACCACTGGTAAAGTTAGCTTTGACCATTGAGAAAGGTGGTTTTTACTAGATTTTTAGAATGAAAAATTACTGTTTCCTCTCGTATAGTTACACGTAGTAGGGGATGGGAAGGTACTTGGGGATTATGTAAATATACCATCATTACTGCAACTTTTACCACCATCTTTAGCATCTGTTGGTATTTCTGCCTTTTGTTACTGTTAGTGTGGTGTGTTTGTAGTTGTCAAATGGTGATTTTTCCAGTCCTGTTATTTCTTCCTCATTTATTACTTGGCATTTTATTGTAAGGAAGTGTCTTATTATTTCTATCCTTGCAGACTCATCGATTCCCATTGTATTCATTGGGAGACCATTTGTCATTCTCATTATTTGTTTAGATGTTCATATTGTTCCCATATTTGGCCAGCAAGATCCTCTGGAGGCTGACTGGTGTGTTCATTTGTACTTTGCTTGCCCTAGCCATGGAGTCACTGTCTACCCAAGGAGCCTGGACTGCTTTTAGTGGAGAATAGTATTTTGGAACCATGATCATGGCATTAGCTATGCTTGTTGCTATTAGTGTGTCTCTGCTCCCAGACTCTCTCAGTGGATGGATCTCAAAAACATATAGGTACATGGTTATACATGTAGGTATAGACTGAAAACCACTTCCAGTTCACTGTTTGGCTCAGTCCAGGTTCTGCCTTCTTGTATTTCTCATTTCAGTGAGAAACTTGGCTCCTATTAGGTTCAATGAATATTCTCATTTCCTCATTCCTCCTGTATGTGACAGATCGATCTCCTGACTCTGCAAGGAGTTCCCCACTTCACAAAGCAAAGCCTGACTTTCTTGGGCTTTGCTCTTTTTGTTCAGGCCTACCTCATGGCTTTGTGGCTGAACTATTAAGGAAGGATGGAAAGAAAAATTTTGTGTAATATTGAGTTGTAGTGGACATGTTTTTAGAGATTAAATTGAATTAAAAGTTTTTAATTGAGAAATTAGCATCTAGTAAATAATTTTATGTATTTTTATGATTCAGGTTTGACTTTATTGATACCTTATCTTCTGACTACCAAGAAAAAGTGGAAAGACTGTAAGATCAGAGTATTCATTGGTGGGAAAATAAATCGAATAGACCATGACCGGAGAGCGTAAGTCTATTTAAATTGAAGAACATTTATCTTAATAAAATATATGTTTCATTATTATAGTGTATAACACTATATATATGATAGAAAAAGAGATAATCCAGAAGATGTCAATTATGTTGCCCTGTTCCATACTGAAGCTGAATTTTCTACTTAAAAAAAAAAATGTTCTTTAATTTAGTTTTCATATTTAAGTTGTAGATACCTGTTATTTTTTCAAATTTTGACATTTTAGAAAGTCATTATTTAAAACTTACAGCATCAAAATGTTAAACACCTTTTTTAAAAGAAGAGGGGATGTGCCCCCAAATTACATTTTCATATATGAGATACATTTTGTAGATTTGAAGACAACAGAAACACAGGATGTCTTTGTCACCCATTGTCTTATTTCCTCTATACTGTCACCATTCTAGTTCTGGCTTCAGCACTTTACTAAGTACCCTGTGTCTTATCTCTTACCTTTTCAGCATATGTTGTACACGCTGCTCCTGAGTTCATGTTTGGAAACTAGATCTCTGATCATAGGATCCCTTTGCCAAAATACTTTTAATTTCTTCTCTGTTACATATCATAAAAAGTCTGTGCTCCCTCTACCATTTATAAAGGGCTTTGTTACATACCCATACCAACTATGACTTGTACTTAACTTCATTTTACAATTCTGCACCTGTCCTAAACATGCATGTGATTTCAGACTTGTTTGAAAGTCTGAAATACTTCCTACTCTACCCTCATCTCTACTACAAATAACTCTTCACTTGGCTCCCTTCTCTGTCCAGCATCACTGTCATAACACCTTCCCTGATTTTTTTCTTTTTTTTACCCTTGTCTCCCCATTTGTTGTTACCCTTCCTTCCTGAGTAAAATATATTTGGTACCATTCACTGTGTTCTGCGGTTTGTTTTATGTTGATTTTCATGTCTTAGATTTGAGTTTTGTGGGCCCTATGACACATAGCAGGCACATGGCAGATTTACACTGGAATTCAACTAGGTGTTGATTCATCGCAAATAGTGAAATATGCAAGAAATAATTTAAAAGTTAAACCTGGGGCAGCCCTGGTGGCTTAGCGGTTTAGCGCCTTCAGCCTGAGGCGTGATCCTGGAGACCCGGGATCGAGTCCCACATCGGGGGAGCCTGCTTCTCCCTCTGCCTGTGTCTCTGCCCCTCTTTCTCTCTGTGTGTCTCGCATGAAAAAATAAATAAAATCTTTAAAAATAAAAAAATAAAAGTAATAAAAAGTTAAAACTGTAGCTTGTCTCTTTTCTCATATCTTAATTTAGAAAACTCAATTTATTAAAAATAGAATCCTGTTTTGCTAACTGCTTTTCCTATATGTATGTTTCTACTTCACTATTGTTGCCACCAAGGCTTCATTGCCAACTATGCCTCCAGAAAGGTATTTCTTTACAGAAAAATAAAGGCTTACTGAGGCTCCTTTTTCATGTCTGTCCCAGTCCCTGCCTCACAAATTCTGTAAACTTTATTTGCCATCTGTTACAGCTTTAGTTTGGCCCTAAAAAGTCCTGTTTGGACATTGAGATAGGCATTCTTCATGGATGGAAGAATAATCCAAAAATAATTAAAATATTAACTAGTTCTTGCTGAAACCCATATACTAACCAATATAATTTATCTAAAAAAGTTTTTAGTGAAGGAGAGTTGACATACAGAGTTACATTAGTTTCAGATATACAACATAGTGATTCAGTATCTCCGTACGTTATGCTGTGCTCACCACAGGTGTTGCTGCCATCTGTCACCATACACCATTATTAAAATACCCTTGACAATCTTCCCTGTGCTGTACCTTTCATCCTCATGACTTGTTTATTCTGTAACTGAAGGTTTATATCTCACACTTCTCGTGACATAAATTAAATTTAAAAACTAGTTAACATCAATTTTTATTATTAATGTCTTGTTCTACCCGTTCGTTATTGGAAGAGATTAAGGGAAAGATTAGAAGAAAGAGACTAAGGAGAGATTCAAGGAAAGTAAAAGAATATAACAGGAGTCTCTTACTCAGGGAATTGAGATGTCTACTTAGTTGAATGTACAATGTAAATTAATTCACATGGACTTTGTTTAGCACCTGATAGAATTTTCCTATAAATCATGCTTTTCAGGTAAACTGATTCAGCCTGAAATAGAATAAAAATATTTATCTACAGCTTTCATGTATCTCAATGCTATTCAATTTTGTTTTAGGATGGCTACTTTGCTTAGTAAGTTCCGGATAGACTTCTCCGATATCATGGTCTTAGGAGATATTAACACTAAACCAAAGAAGGAAAAGTAAGTTGTTAGATAAATTACTCTTTATAGATTTCTGATCCTTTTATGGATGACCTACTCAAATATTCCAGTAACAGATCATTCAATTTCAACTAATTGCCTGCTTGTTAGTTACATGTGAAGTCAACTTTTTTTTAATCTGGCACTGATAGTTGGCATGCCTATAGCAGATAGCAAAGTAAGTCTAAAGGGCTTTCCATTTTCAGTTTCATTCAATTACTGTTTTGCAAGTGATTTCTGAAAAGGCTAATGCCACAGAAATTCCACCTGGTTCTTTGAATTTCCACTGTTCATGCCTGTATTCGTTACCACCACACAATCCCACTCCATGTTATGTATGTCTTTTTACTGTTTTGCTTTATTACTAAAACAGGGGAATTAAGAATTTGTCTATAATAAATAGTTGCACTCAGAATTCTCAAGAGTCAAAGAAATGTATACTCATGGAATAGTCTACCTGAAAATGATACACAGAGGATGTTATATGAGTAACATATTTATACTACCAGGCATGACTTTAATTATTTTCAAATAAATGTTGAATAAATAATGAAGCTGGTATAAAGAATTTATTTTAAATAGATAATAAAGCATACTTTGTAAGGTTATTATTATCAGGGAAGGATTTGTTTCATTTTATAAAATAATATACACCAGGAGCTTTGTATGAGACTTGATACTGGAAAATATTTTTCACATTCATAGAGGATTAGAATGTTGCTGCTGTTCTTTTTCTGTCTTTTATCATATTAAGTCATTTTGGATCTGGAGATTAGTTCTGCATCTTCTTGTATCTTCTAGATCTGCCTGCTCCTCTCTTCATAATATTCTAGTACCTTTTCTCCTCCTCCTCCTCCTCCTCCTCCTCCTCCTCCTCCTCCTCCTCCTCCTCCTCCTCCTCCTCTTCCTCCTCCTCCTCCTCCTTCTCCTCCTCCTCTTTTTATTCACTGCTACTTGAACCAGGAAGGCTTTTGAATACTTTGAGCAAAGGAGCAACACAATTTGATGTATTGCTCAAAGGATCATTTTAGCTACTGTGATGATGAAAATATATGTACATTGAGCGGGCTGGACATTGGAGCAGGGGGTAAATACAGAGACATCAGCGTTAGCAATTAAAATTGCAATTCTGTTATTGTGAATACAGTTCTAAATTTCTTAGCAGTTTGAGAAACTAGTGATTGCTGTTTTCTAAATAAGTTGCCAAAGTGGTGGTTATAAATTAGGGTATGGAGGTGAGCATAATAGATGGAAAACTCTAACTTCTCAAGTTCTAAGTTAGCATTCAAGATCTTAGTGTAAAGGAATTCAAACTGAGGTTGTCAGTATTCTTTCTGGTTTTGTTTTTTTTAAGTATTGTAGCTTTTGATGAAATGATTGAGCCATACAGACTTCATGAAGATGACAAAGAACAAGATATTGCAGATAAAATGAAAGAAGATGAACCATGGCGAATAACAGACAATGAGCTTGAACTTTATAAGACCAAGGTATTCTATCTCTTCTGCTTTCTTTCTGGTCCTTAACCTTCCACTGATGTTTTAAAAAATAAGACCTAAGTATCAAAAACTGTCACTTGTTATGGGAGGAACCAAAATTCAGTTTCCTCTAAATTGGATCTGTATGTGAATTAAAGAATAAATATTTTTATTACGCCAAAATTATGTTGGTTTCTTTTTGTTTACTTATAGTTCTATGAACTACACTAGATTCCACTTTTCAGTTGGTCCAGGAATGACTTTGTCCTGTTTCATTTCAGACCTATCGACAGATCCGGTTAAATGAATTATTAAAGGAACATTCAAGTACAGCTAATATCATTGTCATGTAAGTACTGTCTATACTAAAATTTTCTTATGCCTTTTTTTTATGACAATGCAATTAGGATCAATTTCCATACGAAGTACATACCCATATAAATCCTAGTAATGACTTAGCAGTTATAAGGAAGAAAAAATAAACTTTTGTTAGTACACTTTGCTTTAAGCATATGGAGAAATCATTTAAGATAGGAGGAAAGAAAAAACTCTAACCTTAAGCTTATATGAATCTAAGTAATTCTTTATCATAATAGTTTATTCTGGAATTTTTCCTCGATCTTTTTCCCCACCTTTTAAAAATTCCTTGGCTTTAAGGACACTACAGCATAGCTACTAAGCATATATGGAAGATAAGGTCCTTAAGTTAAAATTTGGACCCCAGGGTGAGGTGCAGGTCACATGGCTGGCTCAGTCAATTAGAACATCCAACTCTTGATCTTGATCTTGGGGTCATGAGTTCAAACCCCATGTTGGGGCTAGACTGTATTTAAAATAATTTTTTAAAAAATCTTAAAGTTTGGACCCCAGACAACATCCTTACAGAAATAATGCCATAAATTTATCTTGGGGGGGTCAAATTATAAAGTGGTTCCTGTCTGAATCTGTACTCCTAAGTTTCCACACACAAACTTTATATACAGACATTTTGTCCTCCATTGAATATAGGTGCTCTTTGGTTTTTCATTCACTAAATCAGATTAGTTAGATATTACTTGAACCCAAATTTTTCCATCATAGAACTGGGGTCCTTAAATAGGTAAAAACAGCTCAGGCCTCCAAAAATACGGCAAAAGATGAAATAAAGTAATACCAAAGGATTGTTACTTTGATTAATAAAAAACAGTATAGTGGAAAATTTCAAGTTTTGCTGCTAATGATCAGATATCTGTAATGGAATGCATTAAAACACAGAAATCCAGAGAAAAACACCCTATGGAGCAGCTGGTTACTACTACCACTATCTACAAATAAAAAATGAAAGCCCAGAAAGATGAAAGAAGTTGAAAATTGAAAATTAATACATAGAATTATATTTGAATCTCATTTATCCATGTGTAGTTTCTGCTTTCTTAATTCAGGTAGAAGCATCCCTTTCTCCTAGAAGAATTCTATCCTAACTGAAGAAGGGAATGGGAGGTTTAATGTTAGATACCAAATATGTTGCAGTTTATAGAAATAGTCATTTCTATTCTTATGAAGTTTTAAAAATCTTCTGTTCAAACATGAAAAAAGGGGAATAGTGATATGAGTATAGTCCTTGCTACCCCATGTTTAAAATTTGCCTGCACTCGAAAATAATGTGTAACCACTGTACTTCTTAGTTACTATTACTAGTGACTCAATATATAATTTTTATTACATTTTATTTTTCTCAACTTAAATGCATTGCCTAATTTCTTTTCTCTTTTGGATACCAGGAGTCTCCCAGTTGCACGGAAAGGTGCTGTGTCTAGTGCTCTCTATATGGCATGGTTAGAAGCACTATCAAAGGACCTACCACCAATTCTCTTAGTCCGTGGGAATCATCAGAGCGTCCTTACCTTCTATTCTTAAATGCCCAAGTACAGTGGATAAGCCCTCCAGATGGTACTTGAGTGCCTGGTGAAGTAACTGAAATCTTCAATGACACATTAACATCACAATGGCGAACTGTGACTTTTCTTTCACTGTTTCATTAATTTGAAAGCACAGAAGGAAGTTGCTCCACTGACATGTGTATGGAGACTTCAGTTTTAGTCAGTTCTGTATTTCAATCTTAATGAATGATGATGATTCCTTGTTGTTGGACTAAATTTCATGAGAGTAAAGTTTTCTTTGCTACTTGAATAGCAATAAAAGTGTGTTATTTTGTGATTGATGAAAGGAGTACAAAAAGCCTTTAGCCTTGAGGTGCCTTCTGAAATTAACCAAATTTCATCCATATATCCTCTTTTATAAATTTATAGAATGTCAAATTTTGCCTTCAGCTGTTCTTTTTGTTTCTAGTCTCTTCCACCTTAAAATGCAATGGACACTGCTTTTCTTCTTCCATTGACCAATTAGTGTTGAGTACTGTATGTTTTCTATTACTTTTGTAAAGGTATTTGTTAGATACTAAAGGTGAGAATTAGGGCAAGTTAATGAAAAATGCAAAAACAAAACAAAAAAATGGTAACCAAAAAGTGACCCCAAGGTTTGGTTTGTATGGGATGTATAAAATGTAGATCTAGGGGAAAAAGACCCAATAAACCTTTTTTTTTTTTTTTAAATCTCTAATTGGCTGTTATTTGTATTCTTATTTGAAGTCTTGGGGAAGGTTGAAGATTTGTTCAGTACTTCTGTATACCATGCTGAACAATCTCCTGTTGACATTCTTTAGGCAAAGTCCTCAAAATCATTTGTATCTGTGAGAAGAGACATCTGTCCTAATTTATAGTTTTCCTCAAATCTTTAGGGACTTTTAAGAAATACTAAAAGATTTTTCTTGAGGAAAATTAGACAAAGCAATGTCATTAAATAGAGTATTTCAATAAACAATATGTGGAATTCCACTATACACATCCTTTATAAATCATTAAAATATTTAATGTTTCATCAAATGGTTAAATGGACCACTGGTTTCTTAGTGAAATGTTTTTAGGCTTAATTCATTCAATTGTCAAGTACACTTAGTCTTAATTAATATACTCAGGTTTGAACAGATTATTCTGAACATTTGAATTTAATCCATTCTTAATACTTTAAAACTTTTGTGTTTAAGAAAAACTGCCAGTTTGTGCTTTTGGAAAGTCTGTTTTGACATCATAGTCTACTAGTACAATTTTGACAGTGCATACGTACTGTTACTAAAAGCTTTATATACAATTATTAATGTGAAGTTTTTCATTTTTTATTCAAGGAAGGATTTCCTAAAAACATTTCAAGGGATATATGTCTACATATCTGTATGTGTGTATGTATGTGTAGATGCATACACAGATGCATGTGTGTATATATAATGACATTTATGTTGCTGGGTTTTTGCATTTTAAAGTGATCAAGATTCATTCGACTAACATTTTTTGGTTTTATTAAACATAAGTTCAAAATTAGATTGAAAGATACAGGTTTCACAGAGAACAAAGGTGATCATTTGAAGGGCATGTAACTTCACACAGTTAACCATTCAGTGAGAAATGGAAAACACATCCCATACAGTACTGTTTAGTGAGCTTGTTGGTATAAATTTCAGTGGTGAAGAATATATGCAGGTTTTCATGAATCTTGATAGATATCTATAGAATCACTACTGTTGTCAATAGTGCAGTATTTTAGCTGCGTGAGCATAAACGAAATGAATAGAAAAGTGGAGATCTGATAATAATTTTGAATTCAGAATGTTAAAATGAAGTAATTGTTTTTCCAGGGTTTTTTTCTACATTATAACTCACAGCATTGTTCCATTTATTGCAGGTTTTGTAGTGTTTTGGAGGAAAGACAGTAGAAATGTCATATTGTTCAGTAAACAATACCGTGTTTGAACTTTTTAAATGGATAATAGGGCATGAACTAAGTGCTGCTATCTTGAAATGTGCACAGGTACACTTGTTTTTTTGTTTTTTTTTTTTAAGTTTTTCCCATTCAGGAACCCATCATTGTGATCTATACTGCAGGAACCAAATGTCATGCATCATACATATGTGTATAAAGTACATAAGATATATCTAAATATGCATAATGGGGGGAGGGTAATATTGTCTGTGAAATAATGTAAGAAGCTTTTCACTTTTAAAAAAATGCATTACTTTCACTTACCACTAGACACCAGGTCAAAATTTGCAAGGTTGTTGTAGTACTCTAATAAATTTCAACAATTCTTAGAGATGCTAGCTAGTGTTGAAGCTATTCTAGTCTATTTTATTTATGCTGAATTTGATTATTTTAATGCCAATTTTTTTTTCAGTTCTAATCATTGGTGATAACTTGGAAATAAATATGCAATGGCATTTGACAGTTCATTATTCCTATAGGTAAATATTCATTGGGTTTAGAGAGAATGGTGGTGTTAAGCTGATTAATGGTTAATTAAATCAAATATTTATTTGTTACATTATTTCATTTGTATTTTAGGTTTCCTTTTACATTCTTTTTATATGCTTTCTGACATGACATATTTTTAAAGACTATGGAAATAATTTAAAGATTTGAGCTCTGGTGGATGTTTATCTACTAAGTTTGAAAATGTAATATTTTGATAATACTGTACTATAACTGTCACACAAATGCTTTTCTAATGTTTTAACGTTGAGTATTGCAGTTGCTGCTTTGTACAGAGGTTACTGCAATAAAGGAAGTGGCTTCATTAAAACTATCTAAATGTCTACTCTTCTATTTTATAAATTTATATTTATAAATATATTTTTGTGATATACCCTCATTTATATAACTTATTTCACAATATCTGAACTTTTTAGTGGCTTTTATCTTAATATTCATACCTTAGAAAAATTATTTGAAACTTCATTATTCCTAAGCCTTTGAAATAATCATTGTTGACATTTACCAGTGTGATTGAACCATGTAAGATACTGCTCATTGTGACTTTAAAAAAAAAAAAATTTTTACTTATCAAATTCTTTATTTTGGGTCAAATCATGTATTTAGGAATGAAGAAACTGGACTAAAATGGATCCATAGTCCCTGTCTTTCTTTAGAAGATTTTTTGGCTATGCCTATTTATAATTTTATAAAACATTTTCATTTTCTTGTTTGAACATTATAGTTAGTGTGTAATATATGTAGGACAGTTACTTTCTCTCTCTCTTAGTCTTGGGAAAGCAACTTGAAGCAATGTAGGGAATTTCCCGAGGTCATGTGGCACATCAGTGAAGAATGTTGGCTCAGAGCCCAGATCTTTCATCTCCAGGGATATCTTTATTATGCAGTCACTGCTGCCTGATCCATAACGAAGAGCACTGGGATAGGTTGGCCATTTCCAAACTAGTCACCCATATTGCCAATGCGTGTGTGCTCAGGTAATGCAAGTTACAGTTAGAAATAGATTGGCTACAGGCTGGCTTAACAGATCTGAAACCTAATGTAAGTGTCCATTGCATGTTCTTTGCTTCTTGCTTATTTTCCAAAATCCATTCAGGCTAGTTACTCTTTTGGGGAGTTAGAATTCAAATGCAGCTATGAATGTGCCATTTCCTAATATCAGAGCATCCAACGGTTTTCAAGCCAGGAATGCAGTTCACCTTTGAGCCAGCAGGTATTTTTTTGTTCATTCACCAGGGGAAAAAAAAAATGCCTCTGATGCAATTCTATGTGTCAACAGGATGTAGGTTCAGGGCAAAGAGGTGGTAGTTTAACACTTAACTGTTTGCGTCAAGATGGTACAAGTCCTGGGAAACACTTGTCAGAAAGGACTGTTTAAGTAGTACATACACAGAATCTGTGTTGCTGGGTTAACCAACTGGACATCCTTGTTTTTGTATACTACTCAAATACCTAAAGACCAAGGGTCTTGTTGATCTTTTTGGAATCTGGAGACAGTGGTCAGAGACATCTTTCACATGTGACAGGCATTAAATAATTAAATAATAGACTATTAAATGGGAGCATTAAGAACTTGAGCCCATTTTTTACTCTTGAATTTACCGTTGAATTTTGTGTTAGACAAGAGTTAGAAAGTATTGTTTTAGGGAAAATGTGAAGGCCTCTGAATCTGTCATCCTCTAATGTGCAGGTTTACCCGAGCCTGCTATACTCCTAAATCAGGAACTCATCCCCAGAAACAAATATCTCATCCCCACATACCCTTGGTTCCACTCTTCTCAGATATGAATGCGGATTACCAAGATGTTCTGATCACAGTGCAAAGGAAAATAGATGTTTTAATCCACAGAGTAGGATCAGTGATCCGTGGATACCAAACGCAAATGTAGAGGCTCATGACTCAGACCTGGTCAAAAATTTTATTAGCAGTCATTAGATAACTGCTGAAGCTTTTGGGGTTGGGGGCGGGGAGAAACATGGAGATCTTGTGCTAGAAGTGTTCACTTACCCAGTCTAAAAGGAAGCAGTTTACAGGGTCGTTTTACGCATCATATCTCTAGTAACAGATCAAAAAAGTTTTGAAATGAAGCAAGCAGTGTTCTTGATTTACATATAGTACACATAGAGGCCTATAACAACTACTTCTGTGAGAGATAATTCTACTCGTCCTTTGATACATACCTTTAGCCTCCATTAAGCCATTTTTTAAGGAGGTAGTCACAATTTGAAAAGGGAGCTATAGGAGCTATCCGAATGATCCACAAGCCACAGGCTATTTTTATTTTAAGCCCACAACATTTTTGCAGAAGTCTAGAAAATGGAAGTCTAGAAGACTCCCAAGTTCCTAAGAAACTTTACTAGTTAAATTTAAAAGATGACAGGGATAATTTGGGAAAAGGGGGTGGGGGAAGCGTGGAAAGTTAGGCTCCAAGAAAGATTCGAGAATTGGGAAAGATTGGCCTCTTCATGGCTAAAATTCTTACTTACACCCATACTTCCCTCTGGGAAGCAGTGGATTGTGAGGACGGGAATTAAATTTTCTCTGAATTTTAAAAGTTTTTTTTTTTTTTTTTTTTTATCATAATAAGCAACTCTTAGCTACATGGTACCAGTCTCAGAGGTATACCCTCCATCCTTCAGGTAATCTGCAACTTTCCCATTAGTAACGATAATCCTTTGTTTACTGTTGATGCACCTGTGAGTTCAGTGTTCTGGACAAATTTCACACGTGGGCTCTTTTCAGAAAATTGATAGTAACAAAGCACAGGTGTATTATGTATTGAAACACAAGAACAGTGGTGTGATTCAGAATTGGAGTTAAACCCCTCTGTACTGCCAAATCCCTGTTCTGTGTGAAATTCCTCCCTTGACCTCCACTGCTTCTCAGGATGACCCTCCCCTCTTGATGGTTGCCTTTGTCCTTTACACATGCCCCACTACCTTTCTTCCACACAGTATACATGTCTCCATCTCCCCTGATGCTGGCTGTGAGGTTAAGGAATGACCTCTCTTCCAAATTCCTCACAGTTTTCCTTTTTTATTAGTTAAATGTTTGTCAGTGGCAGGAATAGAACCCAGAGCAGGCAAACAAAAAAGGGAAGTCCAGGAAGAGAGCTGAGTTGAGGGACGCTGTGAAAGCGGAGACTCAGTAGCGTCCTTAGAGCCCTGTCTCTCTACCATCTCTCTGGTTCACCTCTTTAGGCTTGACTCTTCAGGTATACTGTCACCACGCAGAGTGCCCAGTGCCTTCTGTAAAAGAAACAGCCCAATTTTGGCAATGACTGGAGTGGAAATGCAATATGTTGGTAGCAAGAATAACTCCATATATGTCATATGAAGAGACTATACTCTCCCTTGGGTTTGCCCTTAGAGCCTGGGGTTTATGTGGCCCAGGAAATGAGGGAAGGGCTTCAGATGTTCACACTGCCAAGGCTGGCTGCTGCTCCTGATCTGGGCTAACTTGGCTGAGCAGTTGATTCAAAGGTGGACAGTTGAACAGGCCAAACTTAGCATGCTATTACCCTTACTAGGTTCCCAACACTCTACAGCTAAATGCTTAGTATCTCTTCTCTCCTCACTTTGTACTCAACCCAGTAGTCACACAGCCATGCCCAACTCAAAGTGTGTGTTCAGAGGGCACTTGGCAGAGCATTCCTAACCTCCTTGTCCATGGTAACTCCATTTCTGGCACCTGTTTTGTCTTTTCTCCTTAGGGTTGTACCTCTCTGGAACTCCCGCTCACACCACAAAGCAGGATCTCCCCAGCCCTAGAATGAGAACCAGCTCTTCTTTCTCTTCCCTTTCCTTGACAATGAGTCTTCATGGCCCTCAGGAAAATGCAGAAACCTCAGCTAGTAGGCTCTAGGTCACAGAAGTGTCTGCTTTTCCTACACCATCTAGAAATGCAATAAACATTTAGAAATGCAACAGCGGAGTCTTCCCTCACCAAAACAGGCAGAGTATACTTTTTCTAAAATAATTGAAAGCAATCTGGTTAACCTTCTCTATTATATTGCATTAAATTCTCCACAGCTCCACCTTATTATCCTTGAATACCAAGTCCGACAAATCTAAGAAGCATGGTACAGGATTAATTTCTCTTTGGGAAGATACTAGTCCCCAGACTAAAATGGGAGAGAGTCAGTAATCTGAGATGTTTGGGAGGAAAAAAATCAATGGGATTGAGTGACAGGTTATCCTGTGTGTTGAGGGAGAAGATGGAGTCACTCACGGTGCCTTGATGGGTTGAGTATTGTCTTATTCCTAATTCAGGAAAAATGGGGGAGAAAAGAGGACTCCCATTTGCTACCTATTTGCATGTTTTACCTTAGTTAACTCTCACCACACCCCTCTGGAGTGGGAACTATGATTATCCTCATGGTAGAGTTGAGGAGTGAGGCTTAGAGGAGCTGTGATCACAGTGAGCAGTGGAGTCAGGTCAGGAAACTGGGTCAGCCTCTGGAAAGTCTCTGTATTTCCATTTCCTCTCCCAGGGGCGCCTTCCAGTACTTTTATCCTCCTGAACTTCTCTGAAGAAACATGGCCTCCTGTAGTAAACAGAAAATCATATCCCTTTCATGGAGCTATACCGATGACTTTCTTCCAGGTCACTTTTTAAAAGTTCAAGAGCACCTGGCTGGCTCAGTTAGTAGAGCATGCAACCCTTGATCTTGGGGCTGTTGACTTTGAGCCCCAGAGTCCAAGAGATAGCTCTTGTTTCTCAGTTATTCTAGTACAGGTTCATCCAACAGAACATGTCAGCTCTCCGTGCAACCTGAGCTTGGTGCGCAGCTTTCTGCCAAGGAGCTAATTTTGTGCCATGGTTTTACAAATAGAAGAGTTACTTTGACGTTTGGAATTACTTAAGCCTGTTGGAGGTATGAACATGACTTTTCCTTTATCTACACTTCCTTCCTTGCTGTGTGCAAGATAGTGGTATCTTTTGGAAATGAATGAGTATCTCTATAGGTCAATACCTTATGGTGTACTTTTATAGCATTATGAAAAAAAATTCCCTGTGATATAGGTTACTTCTAATGGGAGGGGGGAATTAAAACACAGAGCATTGCATGTCCACATTTGTTTCTTCAGCCATAACAACAGAAAATTAATGGAAGTGAGGAATGCATTCAAATAGTGTCTCTGGTAGGAAATAGAAATCCAATCAAGAAATGAGAAAAAATGTAAAAAAAGGAAAGGAATATATGAAATATATAGATTTTGAAATTATACAAGCATGCTCTACTTAATCGCTAAAAAAATTCAAAATTCAAAATTCAATGCATAGGGATTGAAATTTAATGAAGGATTATTAAAATCGACACAGTAAGAAGTAGAAAGCTCAAACAGTAACCATGGAAGGAAATGAACATAATTTAAGTACTGTCTCCCAAGAAGGTTCTGGTCCCAATGATTTTATTGGTACCTTATTTCATTGGTTCCATAGCTAATTGTCACAACTTCCAGATCCCAGTATTTTATGTTTAATTCCTATTTGAATATCTCATCCCCTACACACACCTTTTCCCAAACCTGCTTGGTTTCCTGCTTTACCCATTGTCAGATTCCTTCTATAGCCCTCCTACTTGTTCTCTGAGGCTGTCCCATTGTTATTCGATTTCCCAATTAGATTGAGTAATTTCCTTAATACTTTCATATCTCCAGTCCCTTATCTTAGTTGGGGATAGTGGGTTTCAATACAGGATTTTTAAATGAATGAAGCAATGAAAAAAATCAATTATTTAAAGGGGAAGCCTGCCTGATGATGACAGGGAAGTGGATACACGAAATTAAGGCATGGAGCCTTTTGTGAATGCAGCTTCATGAACTGGTGACATAGATTAGGGCTCTCCAGTTTTAACAACCACACACTAATATGATTTGTCTGCTGTAAAATGTTTCATGTGTGCTTGAGTTCTTGAGGCCAAACTTAAAATCACTACTGTTTCTGTTTGTTAATGTGTTTCCTTCATGCTAATCATTAGGATATCATTATTTGAAGAAAGGGTCATTTATTTTTGTGAAGAAAGAATCATTTAATAAGTAGTTATTGATTCAGTGAATACTTATTTGTGGTTGTCTCCCTAATACTTAGCTAGTGCCTGGCACTTCCTAGGTTGTCAGTAAATATTTATGGGGCAAATGAATAGAATCAACTTGCTTAAAAACAGGGTCTGACTTTCTACTAGGTATGTCGATCACTTGTCCAAAATGTATTAATGGATCACCTCCTTGCTGGTTCTGGTTAAGAAAATGCACACAGAATGGCGGGGCAATGGGCCTAGTCACTGGCAGTATGATGGGGTCCTCTCATACTCCCTTTTGTATCTCCTCTCCTAGACTATTGGACCATTTCTGACTATAAGTGACCTCTAAAGACAAATAATTAATTAAAAAAAATAAAGACAAATAATTAATATTACAAATATTTGAATTACTCCATCCCAAGTACCATTCCAGGGTCATAAAAAGGAATAGGAGGACATGGCCCCTGTCCTAGAGGAATTCACAGCCATCTGTGGTAGTAAATAACTAATTGGGAAGCAAGCCAAAATCCAAGAAAAGTGAAGCAGGTTTTTTGTTTTGTTTTTTGTTTTTTGTTTTTTTTTTTTTGGAAATGCTCTAGAAAAACATTTGCTGGAATAAAAGGTCACCACTATTGGCTATTACTGAATTTAAAATTACACATCGATACCTTTTCTGTCTGCCAAGTTTGAGCTGAATGCAAAGAAACCAATGGGTATGGGTGCCTATCATGAAGGACCTCACAGTAATAGTTGGCAAATTTTCCATGTGTCATCTCACTTAATCCCCAAATCTCCAATAAGCTAGTTTCTATTATTATCCCCCTTTTACATAACAGAACAGGCTTCCAGATCTTAAGCGATGTCCTTGCCAAGGACCCTTACTTCCACCTCAGAGAAAAATTAGGTACAGTGTGACATGAGACCAGGAAGCCTGGAAACCATCACCTGGTGAAGAAAGCACATGCCCAAGAACCCAGCCCTTAAGGGGGTCCTAACACTGAAGCCCAGATGGGCCAGGCCACGTAGTATTTCAGAGGCTGAGCCTCGGAGAGGTGAGCGGAACCTTGAGACTCTTGCTGCGCAGCCTCAGCCTCGGGGGTGATTGGCCTAGACCAGGTGGAAGAGCCTGGGCGCTGGAAGAAAAAGAGAATCTGCAGGGGAGCCAGTGGTCGGCAGCAAGGAGGTGGAGAGTGGTCGAGGGGAGGTGGAGGCTGTGGGGGGGGCTGGGGAGGGATGGGGAGAGCGGGTGGAACCAGAAGTGGGGAGAAGAACTGACTGAGCGGGGGAGGGATCCGGGAGACAGAAGCTGGGGAGGGAGCGGGGAGAGCAGCTGGTGGGCAGAGGAGGGGGGCAGGTGTCCTCTCTGAAGTCGTCTTTCAAAGGCCCCTCCCACGGCGGAGAAGAAAGAGGGGTGGGGAGGAGGAAGAAGGGGATGGGGGAGGAGGGGGTAGGAGGAGAAGGAAGAGGCGGTGGGGAGAGGGAGGAAGGGGGGTGAGGAGGAGGAAGGGGGTGGGGAGAGGGAGGGAGGGAGGGAGGGGGCAGGAGGAGGAAGGAAGGGTTGGGAGAGGAGGAGGAGGAAGGAAGTGGGGAGAGCGAGAAGGGGGGTGGGGAGAGGGAGAAGGGGGGAGGGGAAGGAAGGGGGGAGGGGAAGGAAGGGGGGAGGAGGAGGAAGGAGGGGGGAGGGGGGGAGAAAGGGGGGTGGGGAGAGAGACAATGGGGAGGAGGAAGAAGGAGGGGTGGGGAGAGGGAGGAAGGGGGTGGGGAGGGGGGGTGCAGGAACCCAGTGCGAGCCCGGAGGAAAGGGAGCCGGGGCTTAGCCAGGTGCCTAAGTGTTTGCTTAAGGGATTAGTCGCCCGCTCCGCCGAGCTCAGGCCCCGGCTGTTACCGTAAATGCCCTTTGAACGCTCCTGGTGGTTTTTGTTCTTTGAGGCTGAGGGAGCCTTTCGGCCTCGCAGGTGTCCGCTGTTTTGAGAAAACTCTGCGCCCGGAAGGCCGCGATGGGGACAACTGCTCGTTTGTCGCGAAACCTCGGGTCTGCTGCGCGGTCCTTTTCCGGGACGGGTGACTCCGGCCTGGCGACCCTCGCGGTGCGCGGCGGAGAGCGGGGATCCCCGGTGCGGCGCGGCCGGCGCGAGGGGGGCCTGCAGGGCGGGCTCGGGCTCCGCCTCCGCCTCGGCCTCCGCCCTCCGCCTCCTTCCCCGCGGCCTCCGGCGGCCGCTGCACCTGCAGTCCCGGCCTCGCCGTTCCCTTCTGCCTGGTTTGACATTTCTCAAGTTTCACCCTTTGATCTATTTTATCTATCTGTTTTGAAGAGAAGAATGTGACCTGAAGATGTTTCCTACTTTTAAAAACAGACTTTCTTCCTTATTCCGACTCGAGTTGTATCCGGGGGCGCGGGCCGGGGAGATGCGCGGCTGCGGGGCCCGCGGGGGGGCGGGGCGGGGCGGGGCGGGGCTCCCCCTCGTGGCTCGGGGCC
The DNA here is from genome assembly GCF_011100685.1 of Canis lupus familiaris. Lineage (NCBI taxonomy): Eukaryota > Metazoa > Chordata > Mammalia > Carnivora > Canidae > Canis > Canis lupus. Next base: position 17,175,413 of record NC_049232.1, read on the forward strand.
CGGCCACTTCGGGGACTCGAACAGAGCCTTCTGTTCCCTTTTTCAGGATGCAAGACCCGGTCCTGCCCTCGTGAACTGACCGAGGAGAAGGAGAGTTTCTTCTCCTTTTAGCACATTTTTGCATCCCTAAGGTTAGAAAAAGTGTCCAGCTTTTCTCAGGGTGGCATGGACCCCGGCAGAGGAATTTAGTGACGTCCGATTTCGAGTAACCAAACCCCTACCGGGGAAATAATTTGGGGTAGAATTCTTGCCGGAGGCCCCAGGGCTATTCTTGCCATGAAAATGAGGGAAAGGGAAGGGGTAAGACCTAGAGGAATTGAATACACTAGGTGCCAGGTATTTTACATTATTATTATCGAATCTTAGAATATTCCAGCTTGGCTAGGACTAGTCTCATTTTACAGAAGGCAAGATTGAGGTTCCCAGTGGCCCAGGGTCTAAAACAGATGTAGCCACGGTTCATACGGTGACGTGATGGACTCCAGAGCTTTGCACTAATGAGAACTCCTACAGGAGGTGAGAGTTTGCTACTTAATTCCCTCTCTCTTGAGATGTCAAACTCCAGAGAAAGTTCCTTGTTTCAGGTCCAGGAACCTCTCACATCGGTATGACTCACCTGATTTATGTGACTGTGGTGTGTGTCACTTCTGATCTCTGCATTGACAAATGGTGCTGCATTTTCATATTGAAACTTGAAAACAGTTCTAGGAGATTATTTTCTTAATTTCAGCTTTATTGAGATATAATTGACAACTAAAATTACAAGATATTTAAGGTATATATTGTGATGATTTGAGACACTTTTACAGTGTGAAAAGATTCTTCCAACCAATTAATATATCTATCATCATAATCATCATTACTGATAATACATAAAGTGAGGCTGAGGGAGATTATGACAGCAAATGGATTTTCTTCCCCATCTAGTTCTGTGAAATCTATATTTTTAAAGATTTCATTTCTAATATCTACACCCAATGTGGGACTCAGATTCACAACCCCAAAGATTAAGAGTTGTATGCTCCACTGACTGACCCAGCCAGGCACCCCGATGCGAAATCCATTTTGATCCTCATATCAAGTTGCCTTATATCTGCCTTTATAGACTAGTTTTTAATTTTTTTTTTTCAAATGAGCTATGGGGAGGGCTCCTTTCATGGAAAAAAATTTTTTTTTCAAATGAGGGCATCAGGTGATACCCAAGTTCATATTAGGAGCTAGGACTTCAACATACGAATTTGGAGGGAGACACAGACGGTCAGTCCATAACAATCACTTTAGCAAATTCAGACCAAAAACACACTTGTCTCCCAAAAGGCCCAGCAATACCTGCGGCTGGCTGTCTACCATTGGCCTATCTGGGACCATGTTGGTTTTGTACCAATCACTTTGACTAGCCAGGCTAGAGGCATGTGATCAACCCCAAAGCCAGGAATGGGTCAGCTCCATCAACATGAGAGAGGAAGAGAAGGAAATTATGAGCTCTCATCAAGGAAAAGGGGCACAGTAAGGGCAAGTGGCAACTAGCCTACAGTGCAAGGCCACAAGACAGGGAAGCTGCATGCCAGGCTTGAGTGAGGCAGAGGTTTCCTGTGGCCAAAGACAAGTCAGCAAACCTCTCTTGGCATGGCAGGCCAGATCACTGGGGAAGACAGAGGGAGACACAGATGTGAAGCCCTTAGCCCTCATTGTCCTAGGGGACTAGAATGGACCCTAGGTACCAATGCTAATGGTGAAGCAACCATGAATCCTCTTTCTATCTCTGTAGAATTGCCTATTTTGGATATTTCCTATGAATGGGATCATATAATATATAATATTTTGTGTCCAAGTTCTTTCCTTAGCATAATATTTTCAGGGTTCATCCATGTTGTATTGCATATCAGTACTTCATTCCTTTCTATGGACAAATAATCTTCCATTGTACAGATGAACCACATTTTGTTAACCCACTAATAAGTTGATTGGCATTTGGATTGTTCCTCCTTTTTTGTCTATTGTCAGTAATGCTGCTATAATCATACATGTACAAGCTTTTGGGTAGACATAGGTTTTCATTACTCTTGAATATATACCTTAGAATAGGACTGCTGAGGCATACACTAACTGTATGTTTAATTGTTTGAGGAACTGCCAGACTATTTTCCAAAGTGACTACACTATCTTACATTCCCACCAGCAGTGTATGAGGGTTCTGATTTTTCCTTTACCATTTGTTATTATCTGACTTTTTTACTCTAGCCATCCTAGTGGGTATGAAGTGATATCTCATTGTGGTTCTGTTTTGCCTTTCTCTAATGAATAATGTTGTCAAGCATCATTTCATGTGCTTATTGGCCTTTTTTTTTTTTTTGAGGGTTGAAGCACTTTTAATCACAGAAGAGTAAACAATAGTATAAACCATTAACGGCTCACCCAGTGGCTGTTGTCCCCCTCCAGCCCTCAGTGTACCCTCTGCCACCATCCCCCCACTCCCTGCGTACCATTTAGTGAAAAGCAGGGTATCAGCAGCTGTCCCTGTAACTACCAGGTGGCAGGAAGGGAATCTAGCTAGGGGCCAAAAATCTTGGTCATCCATCCATCCATCCATCCATCCATCCATCCATCCATCATTGTCTGTTTTTGTACAACTTCATGTGAAATCTTCCAGCTCCAAGGAGGAGCTGTAGGTGTTGGCGTTCTAAGACATTTCCTGCCTGTGATGGTTCACATAATAAACACAATGAATTGACAGGAGATAATGTGGGCCCACTAATACTGAAGAAGAAAGAAGTATAATAGTAATGAATTAGGATTGAATTAAGTTGTGTGCTGTAAAATTCTATAACAATATTTTTTTCATTTTTTATGTATAGAAGATCTTTTAAATGGTAGTCTTAATTATTGCTACTGGTTGAGTAATTATTTCTGCCAATTTATTTTCTTCTACACTACTGTTTATATTTGATACTTTGTGTATTCAAACGGCCATTTATATAGAAATTAAATTGTACAACCCTTTCATTCTTACTTCAAAGACAATGTCTTGGTTTTCATTAACTGAGAAAAATCTGTTTTTGGCAATGGGTCCAAAGCTCTTCCTTTGAATATCAATATTTTCTATGGAATCTACACTTAAATTTTTTCTCCCTACGTTAAACATATTATTTTTCAGTCTTCTTCTGTTCTGATCATTTGAAGTGACTTTTCCTCTTTGGCCTTCCACTCTCTGTTCTTTTCAGATCAGTAAGAAAAATATTGCTGTCAAGAATTACTTGAGTTTTCAAAGAGATAAATGCTTTGCTTTATAAACATTATGTCTAATTAAAATGTGAATATCCCAATTTCAGAAAAGACATGAACTGGATATAGAAAGTTCCAAAAAGGAATAGTTATTTACATTATAAAAAAATGTGTTTACTTTACAAAGGCTTGTGTCTCTTTAGGTGTGTGTTTTGTATATATATCATGAACTCTTTGACTCAGTGACAGAGTGGGATGGAATGGCAGGAATACTTATACTAAATTCATGAGCTGCTGCAATTTGAAGGTTAATTAGAAATAAAGTGTATCTGAACTCCTATTAAAATGATAAATGGTTCAGTGATTCAAAATCGTATACATTTTTCTCTTTATAACAGTATAATCCAATAAAATGTAAAATAAAGAAAGTTTGCTAAATAAACTTATTGGAGAATCTTTTTAAAAAAGTGTTTTTCTTAGAAAAACATCGCTTCAGAACTTCTGCCCATTTTTAATTGGGATATTTGTCTTTTTATTATTGAGTTACAAGAGGGTTTATGTATGCTAGTTACTGTCCCTTATCACATACATGATTTATAACTACTTTCCCCCATTCCATGAGATGTCTTTTCACTTTTTTGGTAGTGTCATTTGATTTAAAAAGTTTTTTATTTTAATGAGGCACAAATTACCTTTTTCTTTTCATTTTGTTGCTTGTGCTTTTTTTTTTTTTAAAAATTTTTTTTATTTATTTGTTTAGAGAGAACAAGAACACATGAGCAGGGGGAGGGACAAAGGGAAAAAGCGTCTCAAGTAGACTCCATGCTGAGCATGGAACCTACATGTAGAGCCCAGTGCAGGGAGCAATCTCACAATCTTGAGATCATGACTTGAGCCAAAATCAGGGGTTGGACACAGGGCACCTGGGTGGCTCAGTAGTTGAGCATCTGCCTTTGGCTCAGGTCATGATCCTGGGGGTTGGAGGATGGAGTCCCATATCAGGTGCCCTGCAGGGAGCCTGCCTCTCCCTCTGCCTATGTCTCTGCCTCTCTCTGTGTCTTTCATGAATAAATAAATAAAATCTTTTAAAAAACAAGAAGAGTTGAATACAACAACTGAGCCACCCAGGCACCCCATTTGTTGCTTGTGCTTGTCAAATTGAAGAATGCAACTCTTGAACTCAGGGTCATGAGTTCAACCCCCACATTAGACATGGAACCTACTTAAAAGAAAATATGTTGCCAAATCTGAAGTCAGATTTACCACTGTAATTTCCTCTAATAGCTTTATAGTTTTAGCTTTGATATTTGATCCATCTGAGTTAACTTTTGTATATGTTATAAGCTAAGAGTTCAGTTTTATTCTGTTGCATGTGACTATCCAGTTGTCCCAGCTCTATCCTTTCCCCCATTGAATAGCCTTGACAGCCTTGTTGAAAAGCAGTTTACCATAAACATATGTATTTATTTGTGAACTCTCAATTTTATTCCATTAATCTGTCTTTGTTCCAGTACCATGGTATCTTGATTTACTGTTGATTTGTAGTAATTTTTGAAACTGGGAAGTGTGATTCCTCTTATTTTTGAATTATTTTTCAAGATTGTTTTAGTTTTTTGGGGTCACTTGCAATCCATATAAATTTTGGAATCAGTCATCATTTCCCATAAAGACATCAGTTAGGATTCTAGTTTGCAGAGTATAAGTTTTGCATTTCTTTTGTTAAATTTATTTCTAAGTATTTGGGCACCAGCATGGCTCAATCGATTGAATGTCCAACTCTTGATTCTGGCTCAGGTCATGATCTCAGGGTCATGAGATAGAGCCCATGTCAGAGCTCTGCACTCATTGACAAATCTGCTTGAGATTCTCTCTTTCCTTCTCCCTTTGTCCCTCCCCCAACTCATTTACACACGTGTACATGCTCTCTCTCTCTCTCTCTCTCAAATAATGTCTTTACAAAAAAAACTTTTCCTAAATATTTTTATTCTTATTGATGCTATTGTGAATGGAATTATTTCCTTAATTTTAATTTCAAATAGTTCATTACAACTATATGGGAATACAATTGATTTTTGGATATTGAGCCAGTATATTTTTATTAATCTTAAAACAGCTGGAGTTGTATTCTTGGCACTTGTAACTGAAAGAATGCTAACCAGTCTTTTTCTCTACACTGTGCTATACCTGGCTTCCCTGAAGATTGGGATTTAAAAATATATTTAATGGTGTATACAAAGAGCTTTCATGTGATCTTATTTGATCCCCACTCATCTTGGGGGTGTGTGCAAGGTGGGTGTTTTTATCAACATTTTCAGGTGCAGGAAACTGAAGCTATATTGGCTAACTGGTTAACGTGGGCCTAATCTCAGTAAATTGCATATCTGGGACAAGAACCTAGTCTTCTGACCGCCAGTCATGAAGTGTTGTCCTGAGAAGCTCAGCAGGCTTGACAGAGGTACTGTCCTGATATGTCTGCTGGAAAGCAAGAACAGCGCGTGGAAACATTATCCCAAATAATGACATAGAAGGAGGACCTCAGAGAATTGGTCCTGACTGAGCTGAAACTCAAGAGATGAAATTCTAGTACCAATCCTAAGTAAATATGATAACTTACCAACTGAAGAACCTTTCTTAAAAAAAAAAAAGTCTTAATTTTAAAATGTATGGAAAATGAAACTGCCCCCCCACCCAAGATAGTTTGGAAAATTTATGGCAAATAATTTACACTATCTTAGGAACTATACAAACTCTTTACATTGCAGGGCCAATAGCTATGGAGGCCAATTTGGCATTGCATTTTTGTAATAAACATAATGAAAGTTGAAGTAAAGGAAATTCAGAAGAGTATGTGCTGTACTTGGCATCTATCTAAACATTGGAGTTAAGGCCAGTGAGGGCGGTCCATTACTTGGCTTGAATGTTGAAAAATTTCTTTATAATTGCTCTCTGCTGTAGGTCATAATTTTTTTTTATTTAAAAGCTGTTTCAACTATGTTTTCATACTTCAGTAAGACTATGACAAATATATTGCATGCATTAGTAGTGTCTGTTAACTTGAAGAATGGTTATAAAATTCTCCATCTTACTCTTGAGTCAAATTTGAATGGTGAGCTCCACTTAAATGAAAAATGTATTTTATCTTAATTCTTATTCATATGTGCATGGCAGATAGAGATGGAGAATGAGTAAGTAGAGATAATAGTACCTCTGTTTTGGTTGTCGCATCTCTTGTTAAGGGCTTGCTTGGTTCACAGCTGGAATACAAGTCTCCCTGTGTCTTGCCCAAAGGAGATGGAGGGTTGTAGGCTATTTCATAATAATTTGTAGTAGGGAGAGGTTAGAGAATTCCTTAGAGTTCTCCCCTATTACAACTTGCATTTTCTAATGAGTCCATGTCTGTTTGAGAATTAGAAATCCTATTATTGTTGTACATGAGGATTATAAAGAAGCTTTTTGTATTATTTAGCAATATGTACATGAGTATATTCATCTCTATAAACTATCTGTGATGATGGCAGAGAAAGCATAGATAAAACATTAAACCCAAGTTGAAGGCCAAGCTGGCACTAAGAGGAACCATCACTAAGCAAGGAAATCCAGGGTTCAGGGCAGAAGCCTGAGGTAGAAGAGATAAGCCGTGCTCAATCCACAAGCTGGCAGATAGAGTGTTTCTGTGTTACCATCACTGTCAGGTCACAGGGACACCCTACTGAATGGGTAAAAAGCTTCCAGGAAGGCCCCCAAACTGGGAGTTCTGTGGAAGGGCAGCCCTAGTACTGAGCATGGGTCTGAAGGTCAGGAAAACCTTGGACCCCCCATTACCACCAAGGAGGAATTCCCTCCCTCACTGGTGTTGGGGAGGCAGCCAGCTTCCTGAGAGCAGATAGGTGGCCTTCTCTCTTTCTTTTTCTAACTTCTTTCTGTCCTTTGTGGCTGGAAAAGGAACCAGAAAAGAAAAGAGAGAGAGAGAGAGAGAGAGAGAAAGAAAGAGAAAGAAAGACACTTCTGTCTTTTATTTAAGTAATTCTTCTCTTTCTTCTGCCACATATGAGAGAGTAGAAGTTCTTTATCTCCCCATTGCCTTAGGACAGTTCTTTGTACAAGACTGATTCTCTATGGATTTTGTTAAAATGAATTAAATCTGCAATCAATGTTACCCACTGGGCTTGTCTTGACTTTAGGTCAACAACAGTGACAACGTAGGGTGCCTTTCCATGTAAAGCATCCACCTCTCTTTGATCTTGAAGAAGTTATTCCTGCCTCCTCTCACCAAGTCCCCGAGTATGGATTAAAAGTGCATTTGGCATTGAAAAATATTCAAGTCCAACTGAAGTAGCCATTTCCTTGAGAGGTCACAAAAAGCTGAGCCAATATACAGATCCCTCAAAATTTTTTAAATGCCAGTTTACAAGAAAGCAAATGCAAGTAATTATCTGGGGGGAGAAAAGTCTCTCTACTGCAAACTTAAAAAAGTACAAATTAAAGCAAATTTGAAGTACCATTTATATCCACTAAATTAGGAAACATCTTCAAATGATAATCACATATGCTAATGTGTTCGTAGTGAATCTGATTTATTTTTATAGCTGTTCTGGGAAGCAATGATAATGTTAGTATCTACCAGTAGGATCTTGGTGAGCACATCACCACAATGTAAATTGTGGCCCTGCACATAAAAGTGTTTATCTCATAATCTTTGCTCATGGAGTTTTGTTTTTTGTTTTATTGTTGTTGATTTTTGTTTTTTTTTGGTTTTTCTTCCTGAAGGACATAATGCAAAAGAAGTTAAAAACTGTATGTGAAAATGAGGACTTCTAGGGCTGGTAATATTACAGACTTGGTTCCCTGAAAACCTCCTCCTCACTACCAACATCTTGAAATGATAAGTGAAATGTAATAAATATAATAAATAATTAAAATAAATGAATCAGAGTTACATGTGTCAAACTGACTAACTTTCAACAATATGATTTAAATTAAATTACATGATACAAGCACACAAAAAAGTTGTATACACAGTGTGATGACATTTAGGAAAAGTTTTAAATGCTAAATAATATTACATACTGCCTTTTTATACATACATCTATAGAAGCATAAAGTCAGTCCAGGAAGAACACCAAATTCACACTATGGGTTACTTCCTGGAGGAGGCTTGCAATATTTTATTTAAAATGGGCTTTCTGGGGATCCCTGGGTAGCTCAGCGGTTTAGTGCCTGCCTTCAGCTCAGGGCGTGATCCTGGAGACCCAGGATTGAGTCCCATGTCGGGCTCCCTGCATGGAGCCTGCTTCTCCCTCTGCCTGTGTCTCTGCCTCTCTCTCTCTGTCTTTCATGAATAAATAAACAAAATTTTTTTAAAAAAGGGCTTTCTACCATATCTTTAAACTTTTTATTGTTGTGCTGTTTTTAAATTTTTAAAAAATTTTATTTATTCATGAGAGACACAGAGAGAGGCAGAGACACAGGCAGAGGGAGAAGCAGGCTCTCTGTGGGGAGCTTGATGTTGGACTCGATCCCAGGACCCCAGGATCATGACCTGAGCCAAAGGCAGACATTCAACCACTGAGCTACCCAGGTGCCCCTAAATTTTCTTAAAAACAAAAGATCTGGAGCAATATGGCAAAAAAAGAAAAAGTTAAGATTTGACAAAAGAAGGGATATGCTAGAAATATAACAAAAAAGATATTCACTCTAGTGACTTAACAATTAGAAACATCCTAAGTGTTCAACAAATTTTGGAATTATTAGATAAATCATGACATCTAAATTTTAAACAGCATTAGCCATTGATTAAAAGTGAAGATATGGGGGATCCCTGGGTGGCTCAGCGGTTTAGTGCCTGCCTTTGGCACAGGGCGTGATCCTGGAGCCCTGGGATCGAGTCCCACGTCGGGCTCCCAGCATGGAGCCTGCTTCTCCTTCCGCCTGTGTCTCTGCACCCCCCCTCTCTTTCTATATCTATCATGACTAAATAAATAAAATCTTTTAAAAAAGTGAAGATATGAAGCATATAGTATAATCAAAATAAAGTTAGGCAGTTTTTAAAACACAGTATCCATGGAGAGACTCATTCAAAGAAGTGTCATTCTGAAATCTAAAAAATTATTAGAAAACCAATCTCAATCTCTTCTGCTAGCTCTCAAATCTTTGTTAAGAGCTCCTTCGTTCTTAAGCCCAGTAAAACTTCCTAAAACTATCTTTCTGTATCTCTTATTCTTACTACTTCATGAACAGGTTAGCTCCCTGAGAAGCCACTCACCATCCTTCCTCCACATTTTTAACATGACCCCAAGACCATCTTTTCACTGATTCTTTCTTAGGTTCCGTTTTTTTTTTTTTTTTTTCCTATTGCCAGTCTGAGCCCTTTCCAATATCAATCACTCAACCATGTTCCAAAGCCTTCCAGTCTTACTCCTCACCACCCATCATCTTGGTTCCACAAATTATAGGCTCTAGAACTGAACATTGGCAAAGAGGGAATTTTTGACTAGTAGGAGGAAGAGGAGGGTAGAGGAGGGTAGTGGCCATGACACACTGAATTCACAGTTTGTGGCTTTGAAAAACTATGCTAGTAAAGACAGGTGAGGGGTTTAGGATCTATTGTTAAGCAAAGAAAGTTCCACTATAAAACTGAAGTGTACTATGGGGGCACCTGGGTGGCTCAGTTGGTTTAAGCATCTGACTCCTGATTTCATTCAGCTCAAGTCATAATGTCAGGGTAATGAGATGGAGCACTGTGAGACCAGCTCTGAGCTCAGCACAGAGTCTACTTGAGATTCTCTCTCCCTTTGCCCCTCCCCCCACTCATACACACTCTCAAATAAATACATAAAATCTTAAAAAAAAGAAAAGCTCATGTGTACTGTGACTTAACTATAGATTCAAACTGAAATGTGTCCTTATTTCAAATAATAAGGTGGGCCAGATATTCAGATCTACCTTCCTAATGGGGGGAAAAAAAAGTAAAAATGGAAGGTGCAATATAAAAAGATATTTAAAAAAAGAAAAGCACCAAAGTTCTGAACAGCAAGGGACAATTAGAATAATATCTAAGTGAAGGTGGGAACTGAAAAAGCTGAAGCCACAGCGCCTGAGAGCTATCTTTCATATCTACCCTACATGAGTGTCAGTTTGCAGGACCCAAAAAGGTACATGGGACAGCAGGCAAAGCAGCAGCATGCAAGGTAGGAGTCTAGCAGAAGATCCTTCCAGGAAATGCTGAGACCCCAGAGCTTCACAGTCTCAAGTAAGGGTGATCTGGAAGTTAACCTGTCCAAACTCCTGACTCTAGGGAAATATAATGACAGTCATTTGAGCAAAGGACAACAAACAAATCTATAACCAGAAATTCATCTCTGCAAGGATTTACAATCCAAATTTGCATTATAGGTATGGTTCCCAAACCTCTGTGAGTTTATCATTATTCCAGAACAGTAATGCCCTGAGGTCAGAGGAAGAAGCAATACTGATTCTTTTGAAGATATGTACTTTATCATATCCTTATTAAATTCTCATAAATGATTTTCCCAAGGAAAATGAAAATAAAAAATTTTACTACGATGTTTACTTTCATATGTCAACTTGACTGGACTATGGGATGCCCAGATAGCAGATAAAACTTTATTTCTTCCTCTTTCTGTAAGGGTGTCTCTAGAAAAGATTAGCATTTGAATCGGTAGATTGAATAAACAAGGTTGTCCTCACCCATGTGAGCAAGGGTCATCCAATCCATCAAGGGACCAATAGAGCAAAAAGGCAAAGGAAAGGCAAATTTTTGTTCTCTTTTCTGGAGCTGGGAGGTCCATCTTATCTCTTTCATATATTAAAGTTGTTGGTCCTCAGTTTTTGAACTTGGACTGAATTATACAATAGGTTTTCCTAGTTCTTCAGTTTACAGACAGTAGATAGTGCAACTTTGTGGGATTTTACAGTAATTAGTATGAGTCAAATCTTTTATAGTTATATATGCATCTCTGTATGTACTATTGATCTGCTTTCCTGGAAAGCCCTAATACACACTCACCATAACAAGAACTTGGAGGAATGGAAGAGGGGCAGACCCACAAGCCTCAAACTGGAATTTTCAGACACAGATTATGAAAACTTGTCCATACTTTATTGAATAAAGGATAAAGGACAATTTAGAAAATTTCTGTAGGGAATAGGAATAAGTTCTTGGGATCTAATGTACAGCAGGGTGATTACACTTATCAATACTGTATTATGTACGTGAAAGTCTCAAAAAGAGTAATCTTAAATGTTTTTACCTCAATAGCAACAAAATGGTAATTATATGAGATAACTTACTTTATCATTCCAATCATTTCACAATATGTACATGCATTGAATGGTTACACTGTACACCTCAAATTTAACAAGATATGTCACCTATCTCAAGAGAGGTGGGGAAAAATTAAGAAGTTAAAAAGATTTAAAAAAGCAGTAAAGAGGAGTGCCTGGGTGGCTCACTCAGTCAAGCATCTACCTTTGGTTCAGCTCATGGTCCCAGGGTCCTGGGATTGAGCCCTGTGTTGGTCTCCCGGCTCAGCAGGGAGCCTGCTTCTCCCTCTCCCTTTGCCCTTCCCCTCCCATCCTGCTTGTGCTCACTCTCTCTATTGCTTTCTGTCTCTTTAATAAATAAATAAAAATAAATCTTTAAAACAATAAAAATAAAAAGTTGTAAAAAAAAATACTGATCATCTTGAAAGGAATTGTAGCTTGACAGCCAGCTTCTGAACAGCAGCAATAAGTCAGAAAATAATGGAATGATATATTAAATGTGTTAAGAAAAAGTAAGTGCTAATCCAGAATTTTTTTAAGATTCTATATATTTATTTATTTGACATATATATTAATATCTATGTACATTTATTTGTTATTTGAGAGAGTGTATGTAAGTGGGAAAGGGAGGAGCAGAAGGAGAGAGAGAGAGAGGGGAATCTTAAGTAGGCGTCATGCTGAGCTCAGATCCTGACATGGATGCTCTGAGACTATGACCTGAGCCAAAATCAAGAGTCAGACATTTAACTTATGGACCCATTAGGGTGCACCTAAACTAGAATTCTATACATAGCAAAATATATTTTAAAGATGAGTTGAAATAAAGACATTAGCAGACAAAAAAAATTGAGTTCTCCACCACCAATCCTCATAAGAGAAAATCCCAAGTGTTGTTACCTGGGTGGAAATGAAGTGAATCCAGAAAGAACACTTAGGTATAAGAATAAATGGAGAGAAAGGAAAATAGCTAATATGTGGATACATCTTGGTAAACATTGACCATATAAATTAGTAATATCTTGTGTAGGCTTTTTTTGAAAAGCAAGACAGAGTTTAAATAAACAATTTAAATAAAAATTTGGATAGCTTCCAAATTGGAAAAGTGTAAGATAATCAAGAAATCCACAGCAAGGCAAAAATAGAAAAAGAAACTCTTCCTAGAATGACAGGAACAAATAGAAAACCCAAAGATGTAATTATGCTAAACCTAAATGAATTGCATCCTCCAGTTAAGAGGGGGGGAAATGCCTGTTGGATACACAAGAACACAACGATATGTTGTTTAACAAGAGACTTATCTAAATCATAGGGATAAACAGTAGTTGAAGGAAAAAGGATAGAAATGAGTTTATATGATAAAGTCTGAAGAAAAGAAGACTAGTGTGGTTGTAACCATTTAATGCATATCAGACAAAAGGAAGTTGCAGGCAGAAAGTATTACTAAAAATAAAGTTGGTTCCTCTTAAAGTATAAAAATTTTCAACTTACAAGCAGATATAATCATTTGAATTTTACATGCATTTAATAACATTATTATATAAAGTAAAAATTGACAGACTTCTCAGGAGAAACAGGCAAATCCATAATCATAGCAGTAAATTTTATTTATTTTTATTTTTAATTTTTTAAAAGATTTTATTTATTTATTCATAGAGACACAGCTAGAGAGAGAGAGAGAGGCAGAGACACAGGCAGAGGGAGAAGCAGGCACCATGCAGGGAGCCTGATGTGGGACTCGCCCCCTGGTCTCCAGGATCACACCCCGGGCTGCAGGCAGCGCTAAACCGCTGCGCCACCGGGGCTGCCCCCATAGCAGTAAATTTTAATACACCTCTATATAATTGGTAGAAAGAGCAGAAAACTGCATGGAAACATGCAAAAAAGAGAATACTCATGGGGTTACATTTGTTTTGTTTTGTTTTGTTTTCCTAAAAATATTATTCCTCACCAACACCTGTTAGCACAGTTGTTTATCAAATAAATAAAAAATAACAGGTGTTGGAAAGAATGCCAAAAAAGGGAACACTTGTGCACTGTTGGTGGGAATGTTAACTGGCACAGCCACCATAGAAAGCCCTATAGAGGTTCCTCAAAAAATTAAAAAGAAATATACCACATAATCCAGCAATTCCACTTCTGGGTATTTATCTGAAGAAAAGGAAAACACTAAATTGACAAGGTATATGCAATCCCATATGCAATGCAGTATTATTTATAATAGCCAAGATATGGAAGCAACTAAAGTATCCATAGACAGATGAATTAATAAAGATGTAGTATATTCATTTATATATATATATATTCATACACACACATATATACAATGGAATACTATTAATCCATAAGAAAGAAGAAAATCTGATCATTTGTAACAACATGGATGGACTTAGAGGGTATTACGCTAACTGAAATAACTTAGAATAGAGAGAGACCAATACCATATGATCTCTCTCACATATGGAATCTGAAGACAAACAAAAAAGCCCAAGCTCATAGATACAAAGAACAAACTGGTGCTTACCAGAGGCAGGGGGTTGGGGGGGAGCATAAAAAAATACGTAAAAGGGGTCAAAAGGTTAAAAATAAAAATAAAAAAGAGAGCGAAATAAAAAATACGTAAAAGGAGTCAAAAGGTTAAAAATAAAAATAAAAAAGAGAGCGAAATAAAGCTTTCCCTTAATTTAAATTTACAATTATAGTTAAACAAGAACCAGCCCCTGAGCTGAAGCTCCCATGGCTTCACGTCCTAGGGGACTATCGAAGTTGAGGTTGCCTGTTGCTAAACATCTCAGCATCTGTGAGTGATTATGAGCAGCAGAGGGAAGGAAAGAACCTGTGGATCAGGTGTTAGTGTTTTTTTCCAAACATGATCCTTCCTGCTTTTCCCAGTAGCTTTGGTTTCGCGAAGTCCCCTGGGCTGCTCTACAGTAAACCAAGCTGCCTCCCCGGGGAGTGCGCCGGGGCCGCCGTGGGCCGTGTCCACTTTGCTCCTGGTTCCAAAAGGGGCACGACCCCCAAAAGGAGCTAAGGGCTGGCATCCCGTCCTGTGGTGGAGAAAAACACACTTGCAAAGATGTGAGAAATCCCACTTGTTCTACGTCATTTTGCTTTCTCCCTGGGATGAGAAAAGTGGCCCCGTTCTCTGTGAGGTGGTGTACTGGGTCTCCTGGTATGAGGTAAAGGCAGTTTACATCATTTTATTGTCTGTGCGAAATGAACTGTCACCTCCCGAATTATGACACGGGAGTCTTACGATCTTAGTATCTGAGGAACCCAGCCAGGGACCAGAACAGTTCACCAGAGACTGAACCAACTCTGAAGTGTGGAAGAAAGCCATTCCAAGATGAAAGATGTTTCCCAGTTCTGGGTGAGGTGATGGAAAAATAAAAGGTCAGACAAGAATGTACACAAATGTAGAAAGGGCATTTCTTCTCCAACTTCATGCAATACTTAGCGCTTGCTTTTGCAAAATGCCTTTCATACAAACTGCTTCCAAAAACACTTTACAGTTAATGAAAAGCTCTGTATTAGTCATTTGCTGGTATGCAGTAATAAGTCATGGCCGAGGCAGAGGAAAAAATTAGAAGCAAGAGATGACACTGCTGTCTACGGTGTGGTGGGGACAGGCTGATGACCCAGATGTGCTGGGGGCAGAGCTGACCAACTGATGCTGATCTAGATCACTGCACTCTCGCAGGGTCTTGTGTGGCTGTCAAGCAAGGACATCCACTTTTTTGAGCAGTAGTCACAGACTGACTTCTCGATGTTTCTCAGGCATCCTCCACCTCCCTGTGCCCCCTGCCTGTCCGATGTGGAAGGCAGAGATACCAATCCACCCCCAAACTGCCACTCACTGGGTCAGTGTTAAGCATAGTGATCCCTCCTAATTGGCGGGTTTGCTTTCCCTGGGGTTAGTAGGCGTGATCGGAAGCAGATGATCCTCCTTAGGAAGGTCAGCAGTGATGAACTCAACTAGGTCGCAACGCCTGTGTCACTTACCGGGTCTCCTCGCCTCTAGGCCTTTTATCATCTCCCACTCCCGCAAAAAGGGTGAGTGCAACATAAAATGGAATTTTGAGAGAGCAACCGCACTCACCTAACTTCTATTCCAGTGCAGTTGGCCCTTGAAGAGCAGGGGAGTTAGGAGCCCCGGCTCCCAGCACAGTGGATAAACCCTTGTGTAACTTTTGTGGGGCCCAAAACTGCACATGAAGTCGCTGAAAGCCTTGCTGCTAACTTAGAGGAGTAGCACGAATTTCGTGTTATGTGTATTATATACCGTGTTACTTCCAGTAATGAAGGCTAGAGAAGAGGAAACGTTAGGTCCTAAGGATGAGAAAATACATTCGCAGCATTGCACTATATTTACATATGAAGAAATCCATGTATAAGTGGACCTTTGCAGCTAAAACCCATGTTCAAGGGTCTATTGTATATTATTACAACTGTTCTGCTTTAGGATTATTTATTGTTAGTCTCTCACTGTGCCTAATTTATAGATGAAACTTCATCATTGGCATGTATGTAGAGAGAAAAAGATAGTATACATGGGGCTCGGTACTATCTGTAGTTTCAGGCATCCCCTGGGGGTCTTGGAACATGTCCCTGGGGGAGAAGCGGGGACTACTGTATGACTAAATGGAGAATGAAACATTGAGGACAGTTACACACGGTACAAAATTTGGGAGAAGAAGAAATTTTACTAATTTTAGCCAAGACTTGTACTCAATCTCGAGCTACATCTAGTTCCCAACAAGAGATTGTCAAACAAGGAACCTGTGTAAAACAGAGTTTATTCTGGAAGCTGCAATAGAAACTACGTTGTTAGCTTTACAAGGGAGAAAAGTTTTTACAGCTGTTCAGAGCAGTTTCTCTTTGGTGTTGGTGACATGGAAACACTAGATGGCGATGTTGTCCTTATTTTGGAGGGGGAGGGGGTCATGGAAGCTGGTGAACTGAAGTAGAGCACTTAAGAACTGAAGTTAAAATGTTTCATTTGTGTTGGAAATGCACATATTGTATCCCACTGGAAGCTAAAGACTTTCCCTCAATTTTTTTATGAGCCTCTTGTAGCTTTCTGCAGTGTCGATCTTGCGCTTCTTATACTGCAAGGTGTGACCCAGGTAGCTGGTGTAGGGGAGGAATTTATGCAATCCCAGGCCACTCACTCTGACCTCCTAAAAAATTGACCAAATTTATTTGATTAATTTATCTATTTTGTCAGCATCTGACAAAAACCCTATCCAGTTCCCAGTTTTGAAAAAGGTACCCAGCATTTGTTTGGAGGAAATGGTGGACAAATTACAGAGTTGATATACTTCCACAATAGCAAATTTCAGGCAGCAATAATAAAACAGCAAGGGCTGCAATGATATTACAACATATGCACCATTTACTGAGTGTTTGCTATGAGCCAGGCACCATGCCAAGTATAGTACTTGTCTGCTATTACATAATTCTTAGAAAAATCTGTTAAGAGTGATATTATTACTCCCATTTTACAGATGAGGTCACTGACTTTCAGAAAGTTTAAGGATGTTTCCTGAGGGTTTTACAGTGAGTCACTGGACTGGCCAGAATTCAGTGTTAAGCCTAACTTTTTATTGGTTTCCCTGAAGTATAAAAAGAATTTCTCTTCCTTTTTAAAAGCCAGTCAAGACAAAGGCAAGTTTACAGCTTTAAGACTGAATTTTCAAAATTTAGATATATAAGTCTCAAGAATGGGGAATAAGGAAGCCTGTGGAGTTAGAGGAAATATATCTATTTAAATTTTTAGAACCTCCTATAGCCTATCAAAACAAAATTTGTGTGTGTGAATATGTATCAATATATAAATGTCTAATGTGTCATATATAAATATGTGTGTGTGGGGGTTCAAATCCACTTGACCTGGGGTTGAGGTAGACCTCAGACTCGCATCTGACCTAATTTGTGGGCTGAACCGCCTTTCCGTGATTGGCTGCATGAGACAATCTAGGCGAGTACAGATCTGAAGCCAGTAAGTTACGAAGGTCAGTGGTGTATGGATTTTCTAAAGTGAGGCCGATCTTGCCCTTCATGTCTCTCAAAATTCAGCAAAAGGCAAAACGCACAAAGGGAATGATTGAACAGAAAGGGAGGCTTCCCCGTGGCTGAATGTTTCCCAGTGTTCTGCTTTGGCTTCCTGCTCTCTGAAATGAAAGATCTGGATTCAGCAGTCTCCAGGTCCTTCTGGGGCTTGCATTTCTGTGATTTGATTTCATATCCTGGGTTGTGGCATGGTCCTGTGGATGGAAACCCTGAGTGTTGACTGATGCTGTTGTAGCCCCGTTCCCAGGCAGTAATAGCCCGCGCTCACAGCGTCCTTGGAGAAAGGCGTCACCTCCTTGTCCTCTTTCCTCTAAGAAATCAGTTGTGTGCCAGACCGCAGGAGGTTACTTTCACAATCCACATCTCAGAAAAAACACAGGCCGTTGGTGACCACAATGTTGAGGGAGCCTGGCAGAGGCTTTGCCAGAAGCCACGCTGTTGATCTTGGCAGAATTTCTGCCCTGATGTGGACAGGGCACAGGAGACCAGCCTCCCAAACTCTCACTTGCTGTTCCTGCTCCCCTGCTGTGCAGCAAGGCTTAGGTGTCTGAGACTCCCAGGGGGAGCCGAGCAGCTTGCCTCAGGCCAGAGGTCTGTGGCCTGTGCCCAGCAGCTCCTGAGCAGGCCTTAATGTGCTCAGATGGGCTTGATGCCTGCAGGTCCAGGGCCGCGCTGGAGGATGATTGCCAACTGTGGTCAGACCCTGGGCCAGCTAGGTGTTAATGAAAACTGGGATTTTGCAGATCACACCGGAGGTGTATATCCTATACACAAATGTAGCAGAAGGACATGAAGTAGGTCTCCCCCGACCCCACACTCTTTCTACCACTCTGTCCTTGCCATTTGGGCTAAGACCAGCACCTTACATCGTCCCCGAGGCTAGGGAGGACTGTCAGAAGGGAGCTAGAGAACAGAGACAGCAGAGTCTGAGCTTTTAATTGCAAAGCCTTGGGTTCGGGTATTTTAGGAGCTTGAGACAATCAGCCATGGCAAGTACCCACCTTACCCCACCTCTGCCCTGCTAGATAAAGGTGCTCCTGCCTGGGGGGAGGGGTTGTTGAGGAGAGAAGGAAAGGAGAGTTTGAATCAACTGTGTAATATCTCCAGTGGGTTTGGTGGTCTCAGAGCAAAATGACTCTCTGACTTGATTACCTGAGCTCAGCCCTGGGAAGCAATTCCATGTCTATCATGGGCTCCGTGAGGCCCTGAGACCTAGGGAAAGTTCATGGAATCTCCAACAGGCCTAACCTCATCCTTCCAAGTGCTATGAAAGAGTGTCCAGAAGTTTTGATGGCCCTCTGATGAAGGGCATAGGAGAGAACAGGAAGAGAGAGCCTTCAACTCCTGGGGGCCATGTAAGTCAGAGAGGGCATGCAAAGGTTGGCCTGCATGGAAAGGGAGGCTGAGATGCCCTGGACATGTCAGGAGATATCCCTGTGTCCATGCGGAGGGCTGGTGGCAGCCGAGGGTGATGATAGAATGACTGTGGGCATCACTGGGAATCCACACAGGTTGAGGCTCATGCATGGACTACTCTTCTCTCTGCATGACACAGCCTCGGGTAGACTCCCCTGCCCTTCTTCTCTCAGTTCCAGGGTTCAGATAGTGAGTTTGTGTGGGTAATCTTATATTTTATCTTAGAACTTTTGAAAAATATACTTTACCGTCCTTCTAGTCTGTCTGCTTGATCAGTAACTCACCCGGCATAAACTAAGCTGGGTCTATCTACTTCCTTCTAATAGAATGTGTGTAGGTACTTGTCATGCTTTGTCCATGGTTATAATTCTAAGAGAAGTCCCAATTAATATCCGGTTTTAAGTAGGTGTATCATTACTATTTTCCCCAGGGAGAAAGTGAGATTCAGAAAACTGAAATACCTCGTCCAGGATGACACAGCCAGTGATAGATAGCACAGGTGCACTTCACACTCCACGCCTGCCTGTTCCTCAAGTCTCTGCTTTTCCGTCAAACCACATAACTTCTCTCCTACCAGCCTGAGTCAAACATCAAGTGGTATATAAAGAAACAATCCAATGTAAAGTGACTTTTCAGTGTATGCACACATACGTAAAGAGGAGACAAGACAGAAAGGAGAGACTCCACCCAATTCCAAACAAAACAAAAGAACTCAAACCCCATGAAATCATAACTGGCTCTTTCCATGCTTTAACCACAGGTACCGGCAGCTCGGGTGGCTCAGTGGTTTGGCGCCACTTTCGGCCCAGGCTGTGATCCTGGAGACCCGGGATCGAGTCCCATGTCAGGCTCCCTGCATGGAGCCTGCTTCTCCCTCTGCCTGTGTCTCTGCCTCTCTCTCTCTTCCTCTCTCTCTCTGTGTCTCTCACGAACAAATAAATTTTAAAAAATACTGTTAAAAAAATAACCACAGATACTCCAAATACATGCCCCACACTGAGCTTAAGTCTGCTCTTCCTCCTGTATTTCTTAACTTGGTTGGTGGCCATACCACCAAAACAAATGTCTCCCCCCCCAAATTAGAAACAATATTGTCATTTTTTACTTCTTTCTCTTTGACTTTCCTTTTTGCTGGTTCCAAGCGATCAAGCCTTCAGCATTGGAATCCTTCTCAGGAATCTTTTGCTTTTGTTTATTCTGTTGATACTTAAAAAGTGGTCTTCAGAGTCTTATTTTGCTAAATTTTGCTAAAATAACCCCTAAAATAATTTTGAAAAACTATGTGACCCCCAAACATTACCATGCTTTCCTCTAAAATGCCTTATCATCCTTTCATACATTTGCCAAGGATTTAATCAACATATTATAAATATTTTGACATTTTATAAGAAAAGCATTTTGTTACTCATTATTATTCTTTAAATTGTATCTGGTAAAATTTAAAGACTAGTGATTGGTACTTACTATAATTCACTTTAAAAGGTACGTGTTTAAACAAGTGGGATTGGTGCAAGTGGTTGTCTGTGTGAAAAATTGGAAACTACTATTTCCCGTATTAACTCAAAATTATCATAGACCTAAATTTAAAAATTGAAAGTATAAAACTTCTAGGAGAACATGTTTGCAATCTTGGGTGAGGTTAGGTGATTTGAGATGTGACACTAAAAGCACAATCCATAAAAGAAAAGAAAATTGATAAATTAGACCTGAAATTTTTGTTTTTTGAAAGATGCTGTTAGAAGGTGGAAAAGACATGCCACTAAATGGCAGAAAATATTTGTAAATCATGTATCTGGTAAAGGACTATTATCTCTCACAGCCCTATAATGAAAAATATTAAAGTTTTGATAAAATACTTGGATAGTTCAGCAAAAATAGATACATGGATGGCAAGTGAGCATGTGAAAAGATGCTCAATGTCATTAAGGAAATGCAAATTAAAACTACAACACGATGCCATCAGACACCTATTAGAATGACTAAAATTAAGAAACAAAACCCCAAATCTGAAGGTCCTAAGTGCTGGAGAGGATGTAATACAACTGAAACTCTTATGCATTGCTGGTGGGAATGTAGAATGGTAGAACCACATAAAATGGTAGAGCACACAATTTGGCAGTGTCTTTTAAGGTTAAACATGTACTTTCCACATGACTCACCAATTCTATTTCAGGGTATTTGCCCAAGTGAGATGAAAACCTATGCTCACATGAAGACCTGTATGCAGATGTTTATAGCAGCTTTATTCTCAATAGCCCCAAACTGGAAACAACTCATATGTCCTTCAACTGAAGGGATAAACTGTGGTGTATCCATACAGTGTAATATGACTCATCAAGAGGAAGGAATGAACTACTGATGAGCACAGTAAAATGACTGAAGCCAGACCCCAAAGGTTGAATGATTCTGTTTATATGACATTCTCCAAAAGACAGCACTTTAAGGATAGAGAATGCGTAAGTGGTTACCAATGGCTGGAATAGAGGGAAGGAGAGACTACAAAGGGGCAGCACCAGAGAGTTTTGGGGTTTGGTGCAGCTGATCTGCATGCATCTTGATTGTGGCAGATACATATATGAACTGCATTTTCTTTAATAATTTAAGGTTCTATGTCATTTCTTCTTTTTAAATATTCTTTCTGTTTTATCCCTTCCAAAAACCCTTTCTGTTTTATCCTTATGTGATATATTTTTATACTTGACATTCTTTTATTGATAACCCAGTTATACTTCTTTTAGAGAGTCTATATAAATTGAAAGTTAAAGCATTTAACAATTTTTCATGTGATCATAAGTATAGACTTATGAAATTGTAAGATGCCAGTTAGAGGGACTCCTGGGTGACTCAGTTGGCTAAGTGTCTGCCTTTGGCTCAGGTCATAATCCTGGGGTCCCGGGATTGAGCCCCGCATTGGGCTCCCTGCTCAGTGGGGCATCTGCTTCTCCCTCTGCCCCTCCCCCCCATACTTTCTCTCTCTCTCCCAAATAAATAAGTAAAAATCTTTAAAAATAACATAAAATGCCAGTTAGAGTTATTTCTGCCATTAATACTAGTTCAGAATGGACTAAGCAGTGGAAATACATTTTGGTAATTAATAAACATAAATTTACATAAGAAGTAAATATATTTTAGAAACGAATCTCCTAATGAGATAGATGTTTATGTTGTGAGTTGCTCCTCTGTTTGCCTCTCCTCACTGCCTACCCCAAGTCTGTTCACCCAGTGACATTACACCACAGTGAGATTCTAGGGGGTGAGAATGATGTCTATCTTTCATGGAGTGGGAGAAGAGAAGGAGAGCCAGTGTGGCCCCTGCAGGCATGTTTGCAGGCAAGTTCTCAGGCTTGATGAAGGAGACCATCCAGGGGTAGAAGATCAGCCTGAATAGAGCTTGGGGAGATTTAGACATTTCCTGCCTTAGAATTCTGCTTCCCCATCTCTTGCCTTGGTCTCTACTACAACTCTCGTCTCTGGTTTCCTTTCTCATCCGTGTTGTACCCAGCTGTCCAGCTTCTCTCTCTGACAAACTTGACTTGGCTTGCTCACAGAGTTCACTACCTACACCGTCCCTCTGCCTTGTCACTCTCTGCTCACCACATTGTCTTTACTACTCTACCCAAACTCCTGAGCTGCTCTCTTCATGAGCTGGGTCCATTATATCCTTACCTGCCCCACCTCTGTCCTTTTCTTGCCATCTCCTTTTCTAGTCTGAGCATTTTCAGAGCATGCTCCTTAAATTCCTCACCTCGGCATTCCCGTGCCAGCAGTGTGCCTGCCATGTAACAGGCTAGTGGGGAATAGCAGAAAAGTAAATGTCAGAGGAAGGGAAAGAAGAATACTGTTATTTCTTTCCAAATCACCATAAAATGTTTCAGTGTGGAGTAGAAAAAGACAGAGAGAGCTTATACCTATCAAACATGAAGGTTTATAGGACCCTAAAATGATTGGTTCTTGCCTGTGTGGCATTTTAATATTTTTATGAAAAGTATACACCAGATGTGGGCCTGGCCTTTTTGGGCTGTAAAGTCTGATTGGGAAGAGGCCACGTGTGTGTTCTCTCCATTTCTTCATGCAGGGTGGGCTGTGCGTATATATTAAATGACAATGAATTGCCAGAGGGTTAGGCTAGTTTGTTAGTCTTGGCACTCCAGTTAACCATGGTGATGTTAATAATGAAATTCCCTATTTGAACACAGCCTCTTTTCATCCGCAATATGACATAATGTGGCTTTGAAGTCTCATGTTATGAAGGGGGAAACAAAAGGAATGTTAGTGTTACAAGGCTCCAATATTGTGTTTCCCGAATGCATCTTTTGATTGTACTTCTATAAGAAATGTTGAGTTGCAGTCACTAGGGACCCTTCCCTTTCTGTCCCAGGAGGAAACTGAGGGAAGCGTGTGGATTTGTATAATAGTTTTAGCCCATATGGAAAGCCTGAGTGCTCTACCCTGGTCTCTGAATCAAGTCTTGCCACCAGAAGGGGCCGGGTAAGTCTCAGAGGGAGGAACATGTCATGGAGTGAAGTGACAGCTTCAGTCACTGCCTGTCATGGAGGAGTCAGGGTCTAAGCATGGAGGGCCTTTCAGTTCTTAGCTGCTAACCCCCCACAAAAGACTGACATCCTGACAGTATTTCAGTTTTACTTATTGTAAAAATCACAGGTCTTTATTCCATTCGGAATCCCCATGACCTCTCCATTTAATGTGTCAGACACATTGAAGTCCTTCAGAAGCCCTGGGGCCCCCCAGCAAAGTGAGTGAGGGAAGCCATTAACAGAGGAGGCACAGGACTGTGGGTGGGTCACCAGCCATTGTCAGCTGCCTGACATTCCCTCTGGTCCCATGCTGATAGTTGCTCTAGGACACACAGCTTCAG
Source organism: Canis lupus familiaris (assembly GCF_011100685.1). Taxonomy (NCBI): domain Eukaryota; kingdom Metazoa; phylum Chordata; class Mammalia; order Carnivora; family Canidae; genus Canis; species Canis lupus. The sequence continues at coordinate 17,199,279 of NC_049232.1, forward strand.
TGGATCTCCCCAATTACTGAGTCTCAGCAGCTTTAAAGGGCTCAGTGTATATGAGTATAAAATCTGTCAATGGAATAAGTCTGGAAATTCAAGTAGAGAAAATTGCTGTCTTGTAACTGAAAGAATTCAGCACTCTATGCAGATGGGGAGAATGGGGGGGAGGTGGTGGAGGGTCACAGAGAAAGAGCTGAATGTTCAGCCATAAGGAAAGGAAGGACTGACTCCTCTTTCAGGGGTTGGGTATGGTGCAACCCTCTATTAGTAAATGCCCTCAGAAGAAAGCTAAGGGAACAGAAAGATGTTCTAGTGACCTGCTTTGGCCTTGTGGTAGTGGCAGCGGGGAAGAAAGAGGTAGATCTGGAGAATGTAGGTGGGGTGGGCATGGGACCGGGTTTCTGGAGGGTGGTGGTATTGCTGCCTTAGCGTTTCAGGACCCAGGTCTGGGGAAGTAGGGAGGATACTACTTTTTTGGGAGAGAAAATAGTGCTAAGGGGCAGTCAGTCCTGACTATACACCCAGTGTCTGGGGAGGATGTGGCTCATTGCTGTGGAGAGAAGGGTGCAAATTGCTTATTCTGGGCAGTTGTGACTAGAATAGAACCTTTGCCTGGACCATGCTTGTGCCACCTCTATGATTTCTACCTTTAACCACAGGATTCCTTGAGAAATAATGGTAGCCCTTTGAAGAATCCTAGCACTATATATATTTATCCTTTCACCCATATTCACTCTGAGTGCCATAGGACATCCTGGTGAAGTAAGCTCCAAGAAGTTGCAAACTTTTGAGTTAAGGAGGGTTAGGACAAAAACTGAGTCCAGACAAGAAATAGACTTGTAAACTTAGATTAAGTTGGGAGAGACCATAGGAATGATTTGGATACAATGTTTTTACTTGTTTTATTTATACAGTGAGGAAAATAAATTGAAACCAAAGGTTTCCTGCCTGGTCACATAAGCCAAAGTGGTAGGACAATCAGAGCAAGTATCCGTGCTTAGCAATTGCTCATTCAGTAGTTTCTTCTTCACCAGGCTGTTTTCACACTGGGTCCATACTAAACTGTGTGTGAGTGCGCACACACGTGAGCATGTACGCTCATGTGCACACGCAAGTATAGGTGTTTATGAGAGAGAAAGCGGGGTGGAGAAGGGTGCCCGTGGGCCCACAGCGTACCCACGCACTTTAGGCTGATCTGTCCTAATCCCTAGCAATGATACATGGGCCATCGCGGGGCTTTCTGATCTCTAACACACACAGACCCCCAGGCCGGACGTGTGATGGACCAATCCAGCCAAGCCCGCTCTCCTGGCTCCTGTGATGAGGCTGACGCACGACTTCACGGGCTGCTGGCTCGCGTGGGGAACGGCTCACTTCCCGGGCAGAAGTCACTGGCTCTGAATTCGTACTCTCGGGGCACAGCCCCTTGGTTGTCCCCACTCTGGGGCCATGTGGTACAGGGTCTATAGGAGAAGCAGCGATGCAAATTCTTGTTCCGAAGAGCGCTGTATCCTTCTGAAGCTCTTTTGTCCTTCTGAGTTGCTCTGGCCCCCACCAAGTTTTTTTTGTAGAATCAGACCTTATTTGGTATCATCTTTAAGGTCTTCATGTCCTCCAAAGACAGATACCATGAGGAAAGATGTGAGATTAGCTTATTAAACATCTGTCACCTATGCTGTTTAAAAATAATAATAAAAAAAATCTCCTGTGAACATTTATTAGAGATATTAATGCCGGCTCGGGGACCGCTAACATGCACAGGACTTCACCGTGCTGCATCTTAATTATGCTTCGTTTGCACCAAGGAATTGAGTTTTGATTCTTTCCAAACTGTGTTATTGGCTGACCTTACCGAGATTAGGTCATTAAACACCAGTAATTCTTAACCAGATTCTCTGCAGACACTACACATTGGAGCAATCATTTGTTTTACTTTTCCTCTTTGCTAAAGCATCTGTTGTAGGTGGCATTGTTTCAATCCCACTTAACCAACAAATTAAACTTTCCCACGAATGGAGAAGAGTCCCTAAAATTTCTTGAACTGCCCTGGCTTCCTCTGGGCGCACTTAAAAATACAGCCTGGTAAAAGCTGAATGATGACCAACGCCACCAAATACGGGTATTCTGAATCTTGCATGGTGGTCTCCCCGGTTTGCACCAAGGGCAGCATCCCACATACCACAAAGAATATGATATACAGATGGGGATGCAAGCATCTCACAGGCAGGGCCAACTTGTGGGCATATTAGATAATGCAAGAAATGCTCGGAAATGCTATTTAAACCTCACGCTGTCCCACGGTTCCTTGCAGGAGCCCCATAGTAAAAACTTCCTCTGCTCTCCTCAGAAAACATTGTCATTCTTCTTATTAGTGAAGAGTTAGCCTAATGTCTTTATAAAACATACTTTTGAAAGTTAATCTCATTTAGGGACGGTCTTCCCCTGCTCGACTCTCTCTCTCTCTCTCGATCTCTCTCTCTCTCTCTCTCTCTCTAAAATAGTGTTTTCTGACTCCAGCTCACATGTAAATGCCAAGACATTCATTCCTGGCTGGCTTCATGCAGTAACACCTCATGTTCCAAGGCAAACGTGGCAAATTAGGCCGTTTAGGTATTGTACTTTGGCGTCTTACAGCATGTGCCTGTTTTTCTGGTTTTATTGTGGGGGTTTTTTGTTGTTGTTTTGTGTTTTGTGGGTTTTTTTGGTTGTATCGAGAATGACAAGAAAAATAATTCATAATCCAAAAAGTTATTCAAAATGAACTTTTGAAGAAGAAAGCCCAGACCCACACTGGATTGATTAAAGACTACAGGCTCCTAAGATGCATACCTTCATTTCCTTTAATGAAGGTATAATTTGGGTGTGTCCTTAACAACTTTACTTGTTCTAGAGGGTTTAGGGAGGGAAGGGCTTGGTATGATGAGGAAGGGGAGTTGACATTTATTTCTACGTTGGCTGGGATTAAGTGCTGTTTGGCAGCTATCTGATCACTGAGGTATAGAAAAAAAAAGTCAGCCAAACCATTGACTAAATTAATTTTGACACATAACAATAAAGATAGCTGGAGGTCACACCAAAAGAATTTGTTATACCTCCTTTAACCATATGGAGAGAAGTGAGGAAGACAGTCAGTCATTTGAGTGTCTTGATCTAAACATGGTAGATCCATGTTAGCCACAGGAAAGCCAGTGGGGAGCAGGAGGGGGCATCTGCTGACACCTCTCCTGTACCTGGTTTTGTGCTACAAGTTCTAAATGCCTTATTTCATTTAATCCCAGCAGCAACGTTGGGGAGGTAAATAGTAATCCCTTCGTTGTCCCTTAAGTGAATCATTCACCACAGTCTCAGAGATAGCATATTTTACAGCTGGACCTCAAAACTTTGGTGTCTAATTCTGAAGCCTATTGAGTTGTTTTCTTATGCTGCTTTGGGTTAACCCAGAAATGAAGCAAGAAACCTCTCTTCATATTCAGTTGATAAGAACTTCTTCACTCAGTGATGAAGACCATTTAGAACTCATTTTTTTCTAGAATACCTGGAGTTTACCTGCATGATACCCACAAATTCAAATCATTGCCCCCCAAATTTAAATAAACCATGTCAAAAGTAGTTTTCATACTTAGAAATGATGCTGAAATATTTTTCCTCCCCCAGATGCACTGCTATAGACTGGATATTTTTGTCTACCTAAAATTCATCTGTGCAAATCTAACCCTAATGTGATGTCACATAAAATAAATTTTGCCTTCTTCTGCCAATCAGGAGAGAATATTGTTTTAGATCTTGTGCTGAGCCAAAGGGGAGTTGTATTTTATTTTAGTTTTACAGTGACTTCTCCCCAGAGCTGCTAAGACGTTAATATTTTTGTGCATGTTTTTTTAATGGTTAATTCTGGGGGGAGAAAGAAACCATAAAACCATTCAGTAATGGGTGATCCCCTCCATTATTTAAGGACCATAATTTCCAAAGCGGATCCCTAACCAAGTTTTGGCAGAAGGGCCTCCCTCTGGCCATCCCCCAAAATTCCTTCTCATGCCTTTGAGTGAATCCTTCATCGATGAGCTCAGAATGTAGTCTGATGGCTGAGTCTTCTACAACCCATAAGCCAAGTGTTTCTCTGAGAATTTGACAAATGATTGTATAGACTTTTTTGCACATGGAGAATACACAGAGAAGTTATTTAAGTCCCCATGTAAAAATATTTTCAGAGCACAAAAACTCACAACTTAAAAAGGTAACACCACGATGGAAAATATTGTCATCTGCTTCTCGTTATTTTCTTATCTGTGTCTCATCCTTCATTTTGATAGGTGCAGTTTTATTTTTAGACTCTTGTCTTTCTGACTTGAGGCTCTTACTGTGGTTTTCCATACATTTTCATCACTGTTTTCATGTGTGCTTTTAATGGAAGATTGTTTGGGTTATTTACCTGGCTGCTCAAGTTTAAGTGTTGCTGGCTTACATCGTGCTGGGTCTGTGCTTAAAGCACGTGTGTGAGGAGTGTTGCATTCGCAAACAGAGTTTTAGGGTTATGGATGCTCTACTCAGCATTTCCCATGGAGAACATTTTTGAGTATCTTTTTATTTTTTTTTGAACCATCGTTGTGGCAGGTCTGATTCATGACTGTCAGAACTGGAGTGAATGTGTCACCACCTGTTTTGGAAGAAATGCTTCTTTATTTGGGAGCAGGTTGGAGGAGGAGTTCATTTTGCAGCTGGTTTAAGAATCAGGATTGACGAGGAGACATGGAGGACTATCAAGATATGTACCAATCGCTCTCAGGATATTTACTAATTACTGAATTATTAATTTGCCTTCCAATACATGTTCTTTCTCTCTTATTGAAGTTACTAGTACTGTTTTCTATAACTTGTCTTGATAATTTCGCACATTGCCAGCTCTATTTTTCTTTTTGCTTTTCCTTTGATAATGTATTGGCACATGGTGGTGATGTTTTACTCATTCAAATTTCTTGAATGTCCTTTTTTCCTCCTTGTACAAGGAGGAAACCGGATGAGAAACTGGATGAGTTGTGGCACTGTGTTTCCAGGGACCTGGTTCATGTTCTGCATGTGAAATGGGTGTGTAGAGCAGGGGATGATTCTGAAAGTATAATGGTCCTTGGGAAAATCATGTGTTCAGATTACATTTTCTTTGCTTAATAAAGTCTACATGACTTCTAAATATTAAGAATCTTCACTGGAGAGGAAATTTTTTTTTCCACTTATCAGATGATTTTGATGCCAAATCAAGCTATACTTCAGGACAATAGAAGACATGTTCTACTCAGACTCACATCAAACTGGTGGAAGGGACCATTCAGGTCTCCGTCTTGGAAGAAATGTGTGATGGTTTAAAGAAATTCCTTCAAAAAAAAAAAAAAAAAAAGAAAAGAAATTCCTTCTACCAGGCCCTTTATCCTTTACAGAGCTCCTATCAGGACATCTAAAAAGGGACACAGTAAAATTGCCTGGTGTTTTTGCAGTGTTACTGGTTGAGTGGTAGTGAAAGCTGTTCCCACAGAGGCAGCTGTGTCGTGGTCCTGGCACAGGACAACAGTGGTGGTTTCTGTAAGGCTCAGTCACTGTTCAGGGAAGCTCCTTATCCCAGTGTCATCTTTTACTCCCTTATTTTTACTTTACTATCCCAAACTATTCTCACCAACAAATTTGGTGGACTCTACCTCAGACATACCCAGAAGCATCTCCTTTCCACCACATCCAACGTTTCTCTCCTCCCCTAGATTACTGCATAGACTTCCTCTCTTGTTTAACTTTTGCTCTTGCCTCTTTAGGGGGGCAGTCCCCAGAGAAGCTAGTTTGTAGGGGACATCAGATCATTTCATGTCTCCCTTCAAGCCCAGTAGTAGCTTTCCATTTCACTCAAAATAAGATTTAACTCTGATAGAATCCAATCTCTTTATCAAGGCCTCCAAGTCCCTTAACTTCCCCCATCTCTCCAGCACCCCACTTTCCATCCATCTTCTGTACATTCCACCATATGGCCTTCTTGTTCCCATGTACCTGCCAAGTTCACGCCTCCTTTGAGTCCTCTGCTCTTGGTTTTCTCTCTGCCTAGAAGTTCTTGCCCTGGGTTTTTGTGTGGCTCTTTGTCATTCAGCTCTCAGCTCCTCAGCCCTGCCTGGCTGTTCTCTCTGAGAGTCTTCACTGACTTTTCTGCTTTCACAGTCCTTTTCACTGCCTGGCATTTTCTTGTCTACTCTTTGTATTTCCTGCCTCATCTCTAGCACATACAGTACATGACGTCGGGACCTTGGACTTTTTTCCTTGTTAGAGGCTCAGAATGTAAATAATGTCCTCACATGGCAGTCTCTTATTAGAGTAAATATTTTTGAGTGAATGAAGAAAGAATCAAGAAAGAATACATTCTCACTACTACATATGGAAGATGGTAAATTGGAGAGAAAAGGTCGTACTGCCTAGTTATGCTGCATTTTTTTCTCTCCAGTACTCATTTAAGAACTATTTCATTGCTTAGCATGTGCTAGCATTACTCTAGGTCATGCCAGTACAGCATATACCAGACAAGGCTTGTTCCCTCACCATCATGACATTTTGGATTCAGGACACAAGTAATATATATCTAGGACATCAGATGGCTAAAGGTGCAGGAAACAAGATGAGGAGAATAGGTAGAGTCTGGGCAGGCATGAGGGTCTGCTTTTTTTTTTTTTTTTAATTTGAGATAGAGTGTGCAAAGCAGGGGGGAGAGGGAGAAGCAGGCTCCCCACTGAGCAGGGAGTTCTGATGTGGGGCTCGATCCCAGGACCCTGAGATCATCACCCAAGCCGAAGGCAGATGCTTAACTGACTGAGCCACCCAGGTGCCTGGAGGATCTGCTATTTTAAAATAAAGAGTCATTAGGAAAGGCTTCTCACAAGGGGACATTTAAAGCGAAAAAGATACATAGCTGTGAGTGTGAAGAGAGTTTCAGGCAGGGCATATCCCAGACCTTAAGCAGAAGCCACCCGGTAGCTTCTTCGAAAAGCAAGGTTAGCAAAAGCAGGAATGGAGTGAGCAAAGCAAAGAGCAATAGAAGTTAAAGAGCTGGAGGTGGGAGTGGGGCACTGAGGGCCTGGGGCGCCACTGTGATTCTGCAGTGCTGCTCTGGGTGATGCAAGAAGCTGCAGGAAGGTTGGAACAGAGTAGAGAAGCAGTCAGACTTGCATTTTTAATAGATCATTTGGGCTCCTGTGCAGTGAACACACTGTAGTGGGGACAGAGTGGAAGCAGGGAAAGCTCTGGAAGCAAGCTGCAGTAATTCCAGTGGGAGGTGACAGTGGTGTCAGCATTGGCATCAGCAGAGGCAGCACTGAGAAGTGCTCACATATGACATCAGAGCCCACAGGATGTGACGTAGAGTGTGAGCAGAGAGAAGTCAGGGTGACTGCTTGAATTTGGGGCTGGATGGTCTCAGAACCCCTACCCAGCCCTAAGGTTTCATACTTACCTGATCCGCAGTAGAAATAAACTCTCAAATTTGCAAGGTAGACATTGCAAAATCTCATGAAAGAAAAAATGGAATGAGCACCAGCATTTATAAACAAGGTCACTCATCTGGACCACTTGGTTTAGCCTGAGGAGCACAAGAAATCACACTAACTGGGTTCTCTCCAGCAGTTATCTTGCTTTATCACATGTACCTTGCGTTCTATAAATGAGCAGATTTACCTTTTTGTGGCTGCTACTGAAAAGCTTAATGCTCTATTTTACTGTTTTTGCTACATAACAAATCCATCCCCCCCCAAAAAAAAACTTAGTGTCTTAACAAACACTTTAGTAACTAATAGTTTAGTGGGTCAGCAATTTGTCCTGGGCTCAGCCACGTGGGTCTTCTTGCCTGGTTTGCTTACACGGCTGCAGTCATCTGGTGGCCCAGCTGGTGCTGGCTGGTCATTCAGCCAAGTGTCTGCAGGACACTAGGCTGGGCTTGCTCATGTGGAGGCTGGGTTCCAGGTGGCGGGAGGTATTGTGAGAGCTGGCCTCAAAAGTTGGACAGTGTCGCATCTACTGCATTCTGTGGATCGTAGTAAATCACAAAGCAGCCCATGAGCTTCTCTTGATAGGAGGAACTACAGTGAATTTGTGGCCATTTTTGATATGCCATGTGCCAGATATGGGGCTTGGAGAAAGCAGACAGGAACTGATTGTACAAAATTTATATTAACCTCACTTCTGGCTCTTTATTGGTTCTAGGCTTTTTGCACTTTATCTTACTCCCCCTTCCTACTTCTTCTTTATGTTAAATGTTATACACATTATGAAACTACCTGTATATATTTTTAAAAGATTTTATTTGTTTATTTGAGAGAGAGAGAGAGAGCGAGCACAAGCAGGGGAAGAGGGAGAGGGAGTAGAAGACTCCCCACTAAGCAGGGGGACCCAATGCAGGGCTCAATCCCACGACCCTGGCACCGTGATCTGAGCCAAAGGCAGATACTTAATCGACGGAACCACCCTGAAACTATCTTTAATACTGTTATTTATCATACCTTACTCTAATTTACAATTGACTTTTAATTCCTGAACCTGGGATGCTTTGTTTTAAAGAAATTTCCCCCTAGATTTATATGTATTTCTGTAGTACTTCACACTTTCTTATGATCTCAAAGTTAGTGGTTGAGGGAGCTGATATGTGGGTCTGGCTAGCATATTCTCCAGAGGCTTATTCTATCTTCACATGATGAAAAGAGGATGTTCCAGGATGTCAGAGCAGCAAACAGGAATTGCCTCAATGTACACTAGGGGAGCACTCTATCCTCATTTCATCGCTGTGATTTGATTGATGGACTTTCACACCCTTGTACTGGAAAGAAATGAAAACCCTAGAGCTGGAGGATTTTGGAAGAAACATCATCTTTGTGGTTTGCTTTTTCTCCTAAGTAGCTGAAAAGTGAAACAGATCCAATTGCAAAAATGAACATTGATGTCCTTACCAACCGGAAAATGCTCTGTCATGATCAGGTTTCTTTGAGGATTTCTTGTTGTATCTCCTGATGTCTAATTACCAAGCCAGCTTTCAGGAGAGCTATTGTGTTTTTGAAGGAAAGCTGCCCAGTTTCTCGGCTGCCTTCTCTGGGCATGCGGGTCACTGAAAAGAGCTCTTTCTCTAAATAACTCTAAGAAATGTATTTTCATTTTTTAATGATTCATTTTAAAATTTGATGTACAGTTGACACAGTGTTACACTAGTTTCAAGTGTATAACATAGGGATTTAACAACTCTATACGTGATTCTGTATTTGTTACAGTTGTGGCTACCGTCTGTCACCACGGTAGCTGGTGATATTTATAATATCACTGACTGTATTCACTGTGATGTGCCTTTCATCCCCATGACATATTCCTTCTGTACTTGGAAGACTGTACCTCCCATTCCCCTTCACCCATTTTGCCCACCTTCTCCCTCCCCTCTGGCAACCACCTCTGTATTTATGGGTCTCTTTCTTTCTGTTCCTTTGCTGGTTGGTGGGTTTTTAGATTCTACATGTAAGTAAAATCATACAGTATTTGTTTTTCTCATTCTGACTTATTTCACTTAGCTTAATACCCTTGATAGTCATCCAGGTCACAAATGGCAAGATCTCTTTTTTAATCTCCTCCTTTTTTATGGCTAATATTCTATCGTGTGTGTGTGTGTGTGTGTGTGTGTGTGTGTGTGTGTATATGCATGTGTGTATGTATATATATTCTTTAATTATTTATCTATTGATGGGCACTTTGGTTGCATCCATATCTTGACTATTGTGAATAATGCTGCCATAGACACAGGGATGCATACATTTTTCAAGAGGAATTCCTGGATCATTTGGTGGTTCTATTTTTTTTTTTTTTTTAATTTTTTGGGGATCTTCCATACTGTTTTCCGTAGTAGTTGCACCAAGCTTACATTCTCACCAACAGGGCATGAGGGTTCCTTTTTCTCCACATCCTCACCTACACTTGTTATTTCTTTCCTTTTTGATGCTAGCTATTCTGAAAGGTGTGTGATATGCCATCATGGTTTTAATTTGCATTTCCCTGATGATGAGTGACATTGAACATCTTTTCATGTGTCTTTTGGCTATTGGTTTGTGTTCTTTGGAAAATGTATTTTTTAATAATAATTTTTTAATATTTGTTTTTAAGTAATCTCTATAGCCAATGTGGGGCTCAAACTTAGAATTACAGGATTAAAAGTTGCATGCTGTACTGACTGAGCCAGCCAGGAACCCCTGGAAAGTATTTTTATTTTTAAAAAACTTGCCTATTAAAAAATAAGGATTTGGATCAAAGCACCCCTTCTGTTGCCAATGCTTTGGCTATACCTCTGCTAGCTGTCACTTGAAATACTACAGTAGGCTCCATTTTTGTCCCCCCTACAGTCTTTTCACCTCACAGTAGCCACAGTGATCCATTAGTGGATCCCAGATAACTTGTGTTCTTATTTCCTTCCCCACTATAGATAAGTCTTGCTTATTCTATATTTTCTATAAATGGAATCATTCTGTGAGTGCTCTTTTACATAAGTGTCTTTCCCTCACCATGATATTTTGAGATTGATCCCTGTCATTGTGTTTATCAATAGTTTGTTCATTTTTATTGCTAAGTAGTAGCCCATTGTATGAAAATGACAGTTTATCAGTTCTCTTACTGATGGATGCTTGGGATTTTTTTTTTCCAGCTTTGAGCTGATATGAATAAATCTGCAAAGAAAATTCTTATACAAGTCTTTTGTAGACATATGTTTTCATTTGTTTTGGGTAGCTATCTAGGAGTAGAAATGATGAATCTTAGGGTATGTTCTAGTTTGTTTTTTTTTGTTGTTGTTCTTATTGGTTTTTTTTTTTTAAAGATTTTATTTATTTATTCATGAGAGACACAGAAGAGAGAGAGAGAGAGGCAGAGACACAGGCAGAGGGAGAAGCAGGCTCCATGCAGGGAGCCCGATGTGGAACTTGATCCTGGGTCTCCAGGATCACACCCTGGGCTGAAGGCAGTCACTAAACTGCTGAGCCATCGGGGCTGCCCTTTTATTGTTTTTTTTTTTTTAATTTTTATTTATTTATGATAGTCAGAGAGAGAGAGAGAGGCAGAGACACAGGCTCCATGCACCGGGAGCCCGACGCGGGACTCGATCCCGGGTCTCCAGGATCGCGCCCTGGGTCAAAGGCAGGCTCTAAACCGCTGCGCCACCCAGGGTTCCCCCCTCTTATTGTTTTTTAAGTGGGCTTCATGCTACACATGGAGCCTGACACAGGACTTGAACTCACAGCCCTGAGATCAAGACCTGACCTGAGATCAAGAGTCAGGCACTTGAAGGAGGAGCAAGATGGCGGAAGAGTAGGGTCTCCAAATCACCTGTCTCCACCAAACTACCTAGAAAACCTTCAAATTATCCTGAAAATCTATGAATTCGGCCTGAGATTTAAAGAGAGACCAATTGGAATGCGACAGTGAGAAGAGTTCGCGCATCTATCAAGGTAGGAAGACGGGGAAAAAGAAGTAAAGAAACAAAGGCCTCCAAGGGGGAGGGGCCCCGCGAGGAGCCGGGCTGAGGCCGGGGCGAGTGTCCCCAGGACAGGAGAGCCCCGTCCCGGAGGAGCAGGAGCTGCACCGACCTCGCCGGGCGGAAAGGGGCTCGCAGGGAGGTGGAGCAGGACCCAGGAGGGCGGGGATGCCCTCGGGCTCCCCGGGACAGTAACAGCAACTGCGCGCCCAGGAGAGTGCGCCGAGCTCCCTAAGGGCTGCAGCGCGCACGGCGGGACCCGGCGGGACCCGGAGCAGCTGAAGGGGCTCGGGCGGCGGCTCCGCGGAGGGGGCTGCGCGGCCCCGGGAGCAGCTCGGAGGGGCTCGGGCAGAGGAAGAGGCTCCGTGCGGAGGGGGCTGCGCGGTTCCTGGAGCAGCTCGGAGGGGCTCGGGCAGAGGAAGAGGCTCCGTGCGGAGGGGGCTGCGCGGTTCCAGGAGCAGCTCGGAGGGGCTCGGGCGGCGGCTCCGCGGAGGGGGCTGCGCGGCCCGGGAGCGCGAATCCCCACCAGCGCAGGCCCCGGAGCACAGGGCGGCGGGACACAGCCCAGGATCCCGCCTCCCCCGGGACAGGCAGAGGCCGGGAGGGCCCAGGACAGCGAGGACGCTCCTGCCCCAGCTGAGCAGATCAGCGGCCCCGCCCCGGAGCCTCCAGGCCCTGCAGACGGAGTTCCTGCCGGAGCTGAACCCAGGTTTCCAGAGCTGCCCCGCCACTGGGGCTGTTCCTCCTGCGGCCTCACGGAGTAAACAACCCCCACCGAGCCCTGCACCAGGCAGGGGCACAGCAGCTCCCCCAACTGCTAACACCTGAAAATCAGCACAACAGGCCCCTCCCCCAGAACACCAGCTAGACCGACAACTTCCAGGAGAAGCCAAGGGACTTAAAGTACACAGAATCAGAAGATACTCCCCGGTGGTTCTTTGTTTGTTTGTTTTTGTTTTGTTTTGCTTTTTGATTTGTTTCCTTCCCCCACCCCCCATTTTTTTCTCCTTTCTTTTTCTTTCTCTTTTTCTTCTTTTTTTTTTTTTTCTTTTTTCGTTTTTTTTTTTTCTTTCTTTTTCTTCCCTTTTTTTTTTCTCTTTCTCTTTTCTTTCCTTCTTTCTCTCCTCTCTTTTTCTCTTTTTCCCAATACAACTTGCTTTTGGCCACTCTGCACTGAGCAAAATGACTAGAAGGAAAACCTCACCTCAAAAGAAAGAATCAGAAACAGTCCTCTCTCCCACAGAGTTACAAAATCTGGATTACAATTCAATGTCAGAAAGCCAATTCAGAAGCACTATTATACAGCTACTGGTGGCTCTAGAAAAAAGTATAAAGGACTCAAGAGACTTCATGACTGCAGAATTTAGAGCTAATCAGGCAGAAATTAAAAATCAATTGAATGAGATGCAATCCAAACTAGAAGTCCTAACGACGAGGGTTAACGAGGTGGAAGAACGAGTGAGTGACATAGAAGACAAGTTGATAGCAAAGAGGGAAACTGAGGAAAAAAGAGACAAACAATTAAAAGACCATGAAGATAGATTAAGGGAAATAAACGACAGCCTGAGGAAGAAAAACCTACGTTTAATTGGGGTTCCCGAGGGCGCCGAAAGGGACAGAGGGCCAGAATATGTATTTGAACAAATTCTAGCTGAAAACTTTCCTAATCTGGGAAGGGAAACAGGCATTCAGATCCAGGAAATAGAGAGATCCCCCCCTAAAATCAATAAAAACCGTTCAACACCTCGACATTTAATTGTGAAGCTTGCAAATTCCAAAGATAAGGAGAAGATCCTTAAAGCAGCAAGAGACAAGAAATCCCTGACTTTTATGGGGAGGAGTATTAGGGTAACAGCAGACCTCTCCACAGAGACCTGGCAGGCCAGAAAGGGCTGGCAGGATATATTCAGGGTCCTAAAGGAGAAGAACATGCAACCAAGAATACTTTATCCAGCAAGGCTCTCATTCAAAATGGAAGGAGAGATAAAGAGCTTCCAAGACAGGCAGCAACTAAAAGAATATGTGACCTCCAAACCAGCTCTGCAAGAAATTTTAAGGGGGCCTCTTAAAATTCCCCTTTAAGAAGAAGTTCAGTGGAACAGTCCACAAAAACAAAGACTGAATAGATATCATGATGACACTAAACTCATATCTCTCAATAGTAACTCTGAATGTGAACGGGCTTAATGACCCCATCAAAAGGCGCAGGGTTTCAGACTGGATAAAAAAGCAGGACCCATCTATTTGCTGTCTACAAGAGACTCATTTTAGACAGAAGGACACCTACAGCCTGAAAATAAAAGGTTGGAGAACCATTTACCATTCGAATGGTCCTCAAAAGAAAGCAGGGGTAGCCATCCTTATATCAGATAAACTAAAATTTACCCCAAAGACTGTAGTGAGAGATGAAGAGGGACACTATATCATACTTAAAGGATCTATTCAACAAGAGGACTTAACAATCCTCAATATATATGCTCCGAATGTGGGAGCTGCCAAATATATAAATCAATTATTAACCAAAGTGAAGAAATACTTAGATAATAATACACTTATACTTGGTGACTTCAATCTAGCTCTTTCTATACTTGATAGGTCTTCTAAGCAAAACATCTCCAAAGAAACGAGAGCTTTAAATGATACACTGGACCAGATGGATTTCACAGATATCTACAGAACTTTACATCCAAACTCAACTGAATACACATTCTTCTCAAGCGCACATGGAACTTTCTCCAGAATAGACCACATATTGGGTCACAAATCGGGTCTGAACCGATACCAAAAGATTGGGATTGTCCCCTGCATATTCTCGGACCATAATGCCTTGAAATTAGAACTAAATCACAACAAGAAGTTTGGAAGGACCTCAAACACATGGAGGTTAAGGACCATCCTGCTAAAAGATAAAAGGGTCAACCAGGAAATTAAGGAAGAATTAAAAAGATTCATGGAAACTAATGAGAATGAAGATACAACCGTTCAAAATCTTTGGGATGCAGCAAAAGCAGTCCTAAGGGGGAAATACATCGCAATACAAGCATCCATTCAAAAACTGGAAAGAACTCAAATACAAAAGCTAACCTTACACATAAAGGAGCTAGAGAAAAAACAGCAAATAGATCCTACACCCAAGAGAAGAAGGGAGATAATAAAGATTCGAGCAGAACTCAACGAAATCGAGACCAGAAGAACTGTGGAACAGATCAACAGAACCAGGAGTTGGTTCTTTGAAAGAATTAATAAGATAGATAAACCATTAGCCAGCCTTATTAAAAAGAAGAGAGAGAAGACTCAAATTAATAAAATCATGAATGAGAAAGGAGAGATCACTACCAACACCAAGGAAATACAAACGATTTTAAAAACATATTATGAACAGCTCTACGCCAATAAATTAGGCAATCTAGAAGAAATGGACGCATTCCTGGAAAGCCACAAACTACCAAAACTGGAACAGGAAGAAATAGAAAACCTGAACAGGCCAATAACCAGGGAGGAAATTGAAGCAGTCATCAAAAACCTCCCAAGACACAAGAGTCCAGGGCCAGATGGCTTCCCAGGAGAATTTTATCAAACGTTTAAAGAAGAAATCATACCTATTCTCCTAAAGCTGTTTGGAAAGATAGAAAGAGATGGAGTACTTCCAAATTCGTTCTATGAAGCCAGCATCACCTTAATTCCAAAGCCAGACAAAGACCCCGCCAAAAAGGAGAATTACAGACCAATATCCCTGATGAACATGGATGCAAAAATTCTCAACAAGATACTGGCCAATAGGATCCAACAGTACATTAAGAAAATTATTCACCATGACCAAGTAGGATTTATCCCTGGGACACAAGGCTGGTTCAACACCCGTAAAACAATCAATGTGATTCATCATATCAGCAAGAGAAAAACCAAGAACCATATGATCCTCTCATTGGATGCAGAGAAAGCATTTGACAAAATACAGCATCCATTCCTGATCAAAACTCTTCAAAGTGTAGGGATAGAGGGAACATTCCTTGACATCTTAAAAGCCATCTATGAAAAGCCCACAGCAAATATCATTCTCAATGGGGAAGCACTGGGAGCCTTTCCCCTAAGATCAGGAACAAGACAGGGATGTCCACTCTCACCACTGCTATTCAACATAGTACTGGAAGTCCTAGCCTCAGCAATCAGACAACAAAAAGACATTAAAGGCATTCAAATTGGCAAAGAAGAAGTCAAACTCTCTCTCTTCGCCGATGACATGATACTCTACATAGAAAACCCAAAAGTCTCCACCCCAAGATTGCTAGAACTCATACAGCAATTCGGTAGCGTGGCAGGATACAAAATCAATGCCCAGAAGTCAGTGGCATTTCTATACACTAACAATGAGACTGAAGAAAGAGAAATTAAGGAGTCAATCCCATTTACAATTGCACCCAAAAGCATAAGATACCTAGGAATAAACCTCACCAAAGATGTAAAGGATCTATACCCTCAAAACTATAGAACACTTCTGAAAGAAATTGAGGAAGACACAAAGAGATGGAAAAATATTCCATGCTCATGGATTGGCAGAATTAATATTGTGAAAATGTCAATGTTACCCAGGGCAATATACACGTTTAATGCAATCCCTATCAAAATACCATGGACTTTCTTCAGAGAGTTAGAACAAATTATTTTAAGATTTGTGTGGAATCAGAAAAGACCCCGAATAGCCAGGGGAATTTTAAAAAAGAAAACCATATCTGGGGGCATCACAATGCCAGATTTCAGGTTGTACTACAAAGCTGTGGTCATCAAGACAGTGTGGTACTGGCACAAAAACAGACACATAGATCAGTGGAACAGAATAGAGAATCCAGAAGTGGACCCTGAACTTTATGGGCAACTAATATTCGATAAAGGAGGAAAGACTATCCATTGGAAGAAAGACAGTCTCTTCAATAAATGGTGCTGGGAAAATTGGACATCCACATGCAGAAGAATGAAACTAGACCACTCCCTTTCACCATACACAAAGATAAACTCAAAATGGATGAAAGATCTAAATGTGAGACAAGATTCCATCAAAATCCTAGAGAAGAACACAGGCAACACCCTTTTTGAACTCGGCCATAGTAACTTCTTGCAAGATACATCCACAAAGGCAAAAGAAACAAAAGCAAAAATGAACTATTGGGACTTCATCAAGATAAGAAGCTTTTGCACAGCAAAGGATACAGTCAACAATACTCAAAGACAACCTACAGAATGGGAGAAGATATTTGCAAATGACATATCAGATAAAGGGCTAGTTTCCAAGATCTATAAAGAACTTATTAAACTCAACACCAAAGAAACAAACAATCCAATCATGAAATGGGCAAAAGACATGAACAGAAATCTCACAGAGGAAGACATAGACATGGCCAACATGCATATGAGAAAATGCTCTGCATCACTTGCCATCAGGGAAATACAAATCAAAACTACAATGAGATACCACCTCACACCAGTGAGAATGGGGAAAATTAACAAGGCAGGAAACAACAAATGTTGGAGAGGATGCGGAGAAAAGGGAACCCTCCTACACTGTTGGTGGGAATGTGAACTGGTGCAGCCACTCTGGAAAACTGTGTGGAGGTTCCTCAAACAGTTAAAAATATACCTGCCCTACGACCCAGCAATTGCACTGTTGGGGATTTACCCCAAAGATACAAATGCAATGAAACGCCGGGACACCTGCACCCCGATGTTTCTAGCAGCAATGGCCACGATAGCCAAACTGTGGAAGGAGCCTCGGTGTCCAACGAAAGATGAATGGATAAAGAAGATGTGGTTTATGTATACAATGGAATATTACTCAGCTATTAGAAATGACAAATACCCACCATTTGCTTCAACGTGGATGGAACTGGAGGGTATTATGCTGAGTGAAGTAAGTCAGTCGGAGAAGGACAAACATTATATGTTCTCATTCATTTGGGGAATATAAATAATAGTGAAAGGGAAAACAAGGGAAGGGAGAAGAAATGTGTGGGAAATATCAGAAAGGGAGACAGAACGTAAAGACTGCTAACTCTGGGAAACGAACTAGGGGTGGTAGAAGGGGAGGAGGGCGGGGGGTGGGAGTGAATGGGTGACGGGCACTGGGTGTTATTCTGTATGTTAGTAAATTGAACACCAATAAAAAAAAAAAAAAAAAAAAAAAAAAAAAAAAAAAAAAAAAAAAGAGTCAGGCACTTAACCAACTGAGCTATACAGGCGCCCCTGTTTGGTTTTATAATAGTGTCAGGAATTTACACTGACACATTGATTGTAACATTGTATATTCCATTCAACAGTTTATAAAAGCCTCTTTGTTCTCTACCCTTGCCATCATTTGGTATTGTCAGAATTTTTTGAATTTTAGCCATTCACGTGGGTGTGTAATTGTCTCATATTATGATTTTATTTTCATTTCACCTCTAATTATGTTGAAAACATTTCCATGTATTTATTGGTTTATTGGTTGTTTGTATGTTTTCATTTGTGAAATGTCTGTTCAAATATTTTGCTCATTTTAAAATATTGGACTTATAAAAAAAATTAAAATATTGAACTTTTTATTATTGAATTATAGCAGTTCTTTATGTATCTTAGGCATCATTCCCTGTGCAATATGTGCTTTGTGAATATTTTCTCCTAGGCTTTGATGTGCATATTTATTTTCCTAATGGTGTCTTTTTGGGAGCCAAAGTTAGAAATTTTGTCAAAGTCTGATTTATTAACTTTTTTCTTTTATGCTTTTATTTTATTTTATTTTATTTTATTTTATTTTATTTTTTTTGATTTTTACATTTAGATATATGATCCAGTTGGAGTTAATTGTTGTGTATGGTGTGAGGTGGGGGGGCAAGGTTAATATCTTTTTTAAAAAGATTTTATTTATTTGTCAGAGAGAGCACAAGCACAGAGAGTAGCAGGCAGAGGGAGAGGGAGAAGCAGGCTCCATGCTGAGCAGGGAGCCAGATGCTGGACTTGATCCCCAGACCTGAGGTCTTCACCTGAGCTGAAGGCAGATGCTTAACCTACTGAGCCATCAATGCACCCCCAAAGTTAATATTTTTAAGATGACTCTTCAGTTATTACAGGACTATATGCTGATAGTACTCTATGTTTCTTATAAAGCTTCCTTATGAAAATTCTGAGTACTTATGTATATTGCTTTTCTAATGCTGCGGTAACAAAGTATTCCAGACTTGGCGGCTTAAAGAATACAGATTTATTATCGTGCAATTCTGTAGATCAGGAGACTGAGCCAGTATTATCACTGGATTAAATCGAGGTGTGGGCAGGACTGTGCTCTTTTCTGGAGGTTCCAGGGATGAACGTGTTTCTTTGCTTTTTCCAGATTCTAGAGGCCGCTCAGATTCCTTGACTCTGGCCCTGTTCTGGGTTGAGTTGTGTCTCTCAACAAGATATGTTGAAGTTCTAAGCCCTGGTACTTGAATGGGGCCCTACTCAGAAATAGAGTCCTTGGGGATATAATTTAAATGTAAGATAAGATGAGGTCATATACTGGGAGAGTGGGCTCATTATCCGATATGACTGGTGTCCTTACAAGAAGAGAAGACACACACACAGACAGATAAGGAAGGAACAGTATGTGATGACAGGCAGAGACAGAAGTGCTCCAGCTGCAAGTCAAGGAATGCCAAGGATTTCTGGCAAGCTACCAGGGGCTAGGAAGAAGCAAGGGAGGATTCTCTCCTACAGGTGTCAGAGGGGATGTGGCCTTGCTGATGCTTTGATTTTGGGCTTCTAAATTCTGGAACTACTAGACAATAAATGTTTGTCACTCTAAGCCACCCACTCATGGTACTTTGCTATGGCTGCACTAGGAAACTAACACAACACCCCTCCCCCATCAATCTATTTTCAAAGCAAATAGTGGTGGATCCAGTCCTTTTCCATTGCTTTTCTCTGGTCCTTTTGATTTCATACCTCTCTGTGATCACAACCAAGAGGGTTCTGTTTTAGTCCTTTGGGGCAGCTACAACAAAATACCATAGACTGGGTGGCTTATAAACAACAGAGATTTATCTCTCACAGTTCTGGAGGCTAGGAGTCCAAGATCAACATCCCAGCAAAATTCATTGTCTGCTGAGAATCTGCTTCTTGGTTCTGAGACAGTTGTATTTTGCTGTGTCGTCACATGGACGAAGGAGACATTTCTGGGGTCTTTTTCATAAGGGCTCTAATCCCACACGTGAGTGCTCTACTCTCCTGACCTAATCACTACTCAGAGGCCCCACCAACTAATACTATATCATCTTGGGGGTTTGGATTTCAACATATAAATTTTGGGGGATATAAACATTCAGTTTATAGCAGATTCTCTGCCCTTTTTTTGAAAAAGAAAAAAGATTTATTTATTTATTTATTTTAGAGAAAAAAGAGAGCATGAGTGGGGGAAGGGGCAGGAGACCAAGAATCTTCAGGCAGTTTCCCTGCTGAGCACAGAGCCCAGTGCAGGTCTTGATCCTGACCTGAGCCACTTAACCAACTGAGCCACCCAGGAGCCCCCCGCAGATTCTCTGCTTTTAAGGGTTCATATGGTTACATTGGTTCACCTCGATTATTAAGATAGTTTCCCCATGTTAAGATCCTCAGCCTTAAGCATATCTGCAAGATCCCTTTTGACATGTAAAGTAACATATTCATGGGTTCTGAGTATAGACATTTTGGGGGTGCTAATTAGCTTATCTATCATAACGTATTTTTTCAAATCTTCTATAGTGAATTTAACTTTTTTTATATTCTGAAATTAAAAACGCGTCATTTAAAAAAACAAAAGATTCTCAGATTGGGTTAAAAAAAAAAGGAACTGAAAAAAATCCTCTTCCCATGAACATATAAAATAATATTAACAAGCTTCGACCATGAAATGATCATTTCTTTGTTGACTTGTTAACGTATATGAACATTAAATTTAATTACTGTGTTTTGGTTTACCTATTAATGCATATACCTGTTAAGATTATAATAGTTATATATTTGGCCAAGCATATTTGCAGGATGTTCCTTAATGTGTTACTTTTATAAAATGTCTTTATTGTATGGGGTGTACACCCAATAACTTCATTATGAATAAAGTACAGGTTTGGAGAAGTTACATTATCCTGAAGTGACTTCAATCAATAATAACTTTGGTTTTATAAAGGTCACCTGGTAGATCTATGGGTGTTTTTTTTTTTTTTTAAGGAAAATAAATTTAACACGGATGAAGTAATTATTCCTGCAGGATGATATCATAATTACAAGTTTCAGATTGTCCTTTATTGTGTTTTTATTTTATTTTATTTATTTTTTTCATGAGAGACACAGAGAGGCAGAGACATAGGCAGAGGAAGAAGCAGGACTCAGTCCCAGGACCCCAGGATCACACCCTGAGCCTAAGGCAGACGCTCAGCCACTGAGCCACCCAGGTGCCCTGCAAGGGAGCCTGCTTCTCCCTCTGCCTATGTCTCTGCCTCTCTGTGTCTCTGATGAAAAAATAAATAAAATCTTAAAAAAAAAATAGAGACCATTCTCTAATGATCATTTTAAAAAGCATTATGGTAATTTCTTTGTGAAGATCTTGAATACACATCTATAAGAGGAGTGAAAATAATCAACTGTCCTAACATTCTGCAAAGGAGTAGTTGTAGCCTGGGAAACACAACTATAGTACAACTTCACTCCAAAAGTGCTGTGTCTCAAAACAATTTAGGTGACCCTGGAGTTCACAAGCTTTGGAAATCTTGTGTTAAATGATTTAAAAAGTGCAGAACACACATAGGTCAGAGACACACACAAGAAATTTAAACAAAACTGGTTTAAAAATGTGAGTGGAGAGAAAGAAACTATATTAAATCAATATATTATTTTAGATAGGATGCAATTTTTAAACTTTGTAACTAAATTAATAAATAGAAAATAAAAATTATTGTTTTATACAATTCCTAAAATTTATAGATTCAATTTGGTTCCCTTTCTCTCCTTTAACATTCTCTATCCCTTGGGAAAATGATAGCTTATTTTGTACTTGGAGTTGCCTTATATTCAGGTGTGTGTGTGTGTGTGTGTGCGTGTGCGCACGTTACATAGGAGACATGATTTGTTTGGTGGGTTGTCAGGTGGCAGCTTTGGATGGACCAGCGGCTTGGAAACACAATGCCTCCCCTGGCTCTCTCTGATTGGAACATGATTTCAGATTCCTCTTTTGAAGAGGGATCAGGTATTTAGGTTCCTTGCAGTAGAAATAGCTCTCAGGATGACCCTGGAGGGACACATACATGTCACTATAGCTATCCCTTCATCTGCCCTTGAAAGAAACTTCAAGGAAGTGAGGAAAGTGGATATTTGTAGTATATGGAAAAGATCTGTGCTATAAAACAAATTGCTTTATTATTATTATTTTTTTAAGATTTTATTTATTTATGAGAGAGAGAGAGAGAGACAGGCAGAGGGAGAGGGAAAAGCAGGCCCCAGGCAGGGAGCCTGACGTGGGACTCCATCCTGGGACTCCAGGATCATGCCCTGGGCTGAAGGCAGGCGCTAAACTGCTGAGCCCCCCGGGCTGCCCTGCTTTTACTATTAATAACAAAAGGGAATTTACAGATACATAAACTTTCAGAGACTTGGTTGCTATCTTCCTCTATTTTGTTTTTACTGTAAAACAAATAAAAGGGCAAAGTAAGACACACAAAGCAGGTAAAAACAAATTTAAAACAGACATCAAAAAGCATTTTTTTTCCCTGTTCTGAAAACTATCTGTGTGTAGCAGGGCCAAGGAGATAAGGGTGAAGAATTAACTGCCAGATTGCTGGAGAAATAGCTGATCTAACTGGCATTTGAAGAAGCTGGTTCTTTAAGATGTGAACTGACTTTGTTAGGCCAAATGCACTTATACATTCACAAATATCTCGTGTAATTATTTATTCTACAAACTTCACATGCATGTACTCAGTCAGCCCATGGCACCATTGAGCAGAATATTGCCGGAAAAACAGAGGAGGACAAAGTGGAAAGAAATTTAATTAAAGTGGCTGACACAGAACCACAGCTTTTGGTTTCTTTCTCTTCTACTTAGCTGGGCTATTTCCACCACTTTGGGCTGTTGGGCTTAATCCTTGGGGATCACGAATGTTTCCTATTATTGCCATTATTCTTGGTTGTTTGTGACATGCAGAAAACTAGCTCCTGGGCACAGGAGACCCCACCTTCCTCTAGCAGGTGCTTCAGAAACAAAGGGGGATGTCTATAGTTTACCTCCTCAGGACTGACTGAGCACCCCAAGCCCTGCCTACCTCTGTCTGCCCCAACTAGAGTAGTGGGCAAGACGTGAAAAATACTGAAAAGAAGTATCAAAGCTCTTGTGAACGGTGGCCCCACCCTGGCTGAGTTAGTCATGGTGATGGAGGCCACAAGAGATTGAACTGACGAAAACCGCAGGCTTCCTTCTTGTATCATCAGAGTTAGTCTGTTGTGTGCTCCATATTCTAGGCCTGTGCTTGGAGATTTCCATACTTGTAATGCTCATAACAACCCTGGGAGTTTGAGTTCTTAAGATGCGAGCAATAACTATTCTGACAATAAAAGTAATTGACTGTAAGGATAGCTCAGAAAATTTGGGGAACACTAAAGAACCAGGCTTAGACAGAAGACACCATGGATCTGCCTCCAGGATCCAGATTGCAGGAACTGACCCAGAGTTTCACTGGGGGGCCCTGAGCCTGAACGGGAGGACTGTTAGTTGCTATTGTTTTCTTCTGCTCAAGGTCATGTTCCCAGGAGAGAGACCCCAGTGCTCACAGGTAGAGATCCCTGAGGTCCCAATAGGACTGTCTGTGATGGTGGCTGGGTAGTTGCCCAAAGCAAAATTGGTACATTGTCATAGGAATACCCGGGAAAGGGTGACGCAGATGTGTCACACACACAGGCTTACAAAGCTTAACAGAATTGATGCCCACCACCCCGCGAATGGGCTACTAGCCTGGATGCACACTCAGTTCTTTTTCCTGACAGGCTATCCTTTTCCCATTCGGGCATGTCACCTCTCAGGTCTGCGGGTGGAAAAGGACCCTGCTCAGGTAGCCACAAGCTCTCCCTCTCATGTTCCCAGAGAGCTGGTTTCCTAGGATCCCACATTGAGGACTGAGGCTCTGGGCCGAAGGGTCAGGTTCTCTACTCCCGCGTGTTTCTGCTATACTAGCTACTGAGTGAGAGGTCTGTTCCCAACATCAGGATCATGGTCCCACGCTGGGGTCTTCCCTCCAGCCTGCTAGGGGCAACAAAGTAAGTGCAGCACAAAAAGAGATAAGAATTGGAGGCTGTGAAGGGAAAAGATGGATTTTGTCAGCAAATACCTCTCATGGTGCCTTTCTCAAATACTTTCCTATCTAGGCATTCCTGACACTCTTCTGGTTTAACTACCACTTCTACACTTTTTCTTTCCCTCAGGTGCCCTGACAGCTCCTCTGATTTCATTTCTGGATATTAGAGATTCCCAAGGCTTGGTCCTAGGCCCTCTTTTCATCAGCTCTCATCCATACGCCAGTGACCCCCTCATCAGTTATTAACTACAGGGTTAAAGTCCAAATGGTTCAGCATGACTTCAGGGTACCTCACACCAGAGGTACCGATAATCTTGTCCTTTGCTTTTCATGGTGCCATCACTCGGCCCATTGGCCTGTCCTTTCCTGTTCTGATATGCCATCAACATTATCACTTCCAACATTTGTTCATGCTATTCTTTAAACAAAATTTTTTTAGATTTTCTTTCTTTATTTTGAGAGAAAGAGAGAGAGAGAGAACATAAGCAGCATGTGGATTGGGGGGAGGGCAGAGAGAGAGGGAGAAGCAGACTCCCCACTGAGCAGGGAGCCCCATGTGGGGCTCCATCCCAGGACCTGAGATCATGACCTGAGCTGAAGGCAGATGCTTAACCGACTGAGCCACCCAGGCACCCCCCTTCATGCTATCCTGTCTTCCAGGTGCTCCTTCCTACTCTCTACCTTGTATTCAAATCTGCTTTATTCTCCAAGGTCCAGCTCAATCCCACCATCTCCAGGAGATGATCTCTGTTAAGCTCTGCATTTCAGTGACCACGCCCTTTGCCAAGATAGAGTCTAGGCCATTTGTCTGAGCTGTTCACTATGGCCCTTAACCGCATACCATTTTCTAACCTTATCTGCTTATCTTATTTCTCTGAATTGACTGTAAACTTTTGAGGTCAAAATTCCTTTAGGACTGGATAATAGATATTCAACAAATATTCATGTAGTTAATTTGTTTCAAAAATAAGAACTATGTAAGCTCTCTCTGAGAAGAGAAGGTATTGGTCCCCCCTGCCCATTCACAACACTACAAAAGTGGCAGCCAGTCCAGGTTTCAATCAGAATCCCCTCATGTGAAAAATCTGGATAACAGTCAGCCTCCTCAAAGAGCCTTTCATTTAGCTCTCATTCTGGATGCAATCCATGAGGCTTGCTAGAAAGGTACAAAAAAATCAGCATAAATGAATAAAGTTCTCCAAAAAAGATGGGAATATACTTCCAGAATGATCTCCAGAAATCTGTTCAGATTGCCACCCACTCCTTGGACAAGGTCTAGTGCTCTGGGGTGGTTCATCATGGTCTGTGCTGGTTCATTACTACCCGAGGTAGTAGACTCTGGAGAGTCTTAGAGTCCTCTCCTTCCCTTCATTTATTCATTGAACGTTTTCTGGACTTGGCTCTGTGATTTAACCAAAATGTGACTTAACTAAGATATAGGCTCATCCCAGGTATTGGTTCATGGCCTCAGGTCTGAGACTCACAAATCCACAGGTCTGATGTTGTAAATCCACCGCTGCACAAACAGGCTTCCCAGAGGCATAGGGATGCCCAGGTCCAGTCGAGTGGAGGAAGGGGGTGAACCCAGGAGCGGAAACCAAGGGGGTATACTCAGGGGCGGAAACCAAGGAGGCTTAAGCAGGCCCAAGGGTTACCTTTTTGACACTTTTTCAGGAATTGGCCATTCCCAGCATATACTTCTATTTCATTAATGGAACTCACACATGTAACAGTAGTTGTCTGGGGAAGGCTATTAATGTTAACTTTCCCTATGGCTTGCTCTAAAAATCATGTAAAGCGTTTTCCTGTTTTCCTTTGGAAAATGTCTACACTACATCCTGACATTTAATCTGCAGCCCTAACGGGGGTGACTAATGTGAGCTGTTGGTTCTTGGCTATTTCAAAAGTAAGCCAACTTAATCTAGTAATATCTTTTTTAGGCTCACAGGAAAAGGGGGGAAAAATGACAATTAAGTAACACAAGCAACTAGTGTGCTTTCTTTAGGCACACTTAGTAAAACAAATGTGTATTTGTTTTTAAAGTTTTGAAGGTCTGGTTTAAATAACATGTTTAGGTCTTTGAAAGCCTGGGCTATAGAGCGATTTTAAAGAAGTATATGGTTTAGGTGGGGTCTACTCCATGGCAGCCAGTATCTTGGCATTCTAGTGTGTACACAGATCTCTGGTCTATAGGAGGTTGGGAGCCGTTATACAGAGGGTGGGGTAGACAAAACAAAAAGCAGTGCTGGAATCGTGCTTGGAAAACATTTGTGGATTCAGTGTGAGCCAAAACCATGGGAACTGGACTATATCCTTAGGGTTTAATAGAGATCCAAATAGGCTTACCATGTAGTGGAAATATGAATAGCCCCAGACTACAACTGGGCAGCCAGGGCTCTGGTCTCACCTCCATGGAAACTAGCAATGCAATTAGCTGGGTTACAGTTCTGGGCCTCAGTTTCCTCACTTGTAATATGAGTAGGCTTCTAAAGGGCTTTCTAGCTTTGGCATTTCATGACCAAATCATCCTCAAAAGGCTTATCCTCCGTCTGTGTTCTCTTTCATGTCTGGTTTCCTAGGGCTCTGTAGATGGGAGGACTCTGGCTGAGTTTGTGGCACAAACTTCCAGGGCTGTAGCCCACGACTCTAGGAAGCAAAGATCAGGGTGGAGATTGTAGACGCTCACAACCACACCAGGACTCCTAAAGATTCCCTAGAGGTGTAGGCCTTTTAGGAGACATGGCCGAGATGCTGTATGTCTGGATAGGGTCCTACAAGTCTGTGGGAGGGCCATAGTTTCAGGGCCCTGCTTAGGAAGGAGCTTTGTGTGAATATGGGGGCACATTCTCCTGCTAGTGGTTTTGGTAACAGCAGGGGGAAGAGGAGTGTGGGCTGTGGGCTGGCCCTGTGTGGACCACGCAGCCTGTACTGTGTCTCGGTCCTCTCAGCCACACACTAGGGAAAGATTACCCTAGGAAAGAAACCAAGGCTCAGGGAAGTTAACTTGTCAGAAGAGAAGAGAAGGAGGAATTCAACCCTGGTGTGCTGAGTGGCATTAGCATCATGTCTTCTTCTCCCCTTTTGTTTACAACGAATTAGACATTCATCACCCTACAAAAGTGCCTTACACCATACACCAGGACACCTGGGGGATTTCTGCCCACCAATGCATCCCTGGGTGGGAGGATGTCAGAGGGGGCTTCACATCCAAGGGAGCCAGTGAGCCTGCTCCTTCCCCATGCGCCAAACTCAGGTCAGCCTGAAGTGGAGGTTTCTCTCTTTTCCTTAAAGGGTGATTCTGCCTTAGGGGTCGTCATATTGAATTTAATGAGCTGTTCATTGTATTTTAGGACTCCACTGTTCTGCACCGCTGAAGAAAATTTCAAGGAGAATTTGGGTCAGAAATATATATGCTTTGTACTAAACAAGAATACTGTAGTTTTGTATTTAGTGGAGAGAGCAATCATGGTTTAAGAAAAAAAAGTAACCAGAAGAGAGTTATCCAAGGCAGCCTGGCTGAGACAGCGAACAGGGCTGTCCCGCTCACCTCCTGGGTGGTGATAATGAGTCTCCATGTTTCCCATGTCTCTTCCAGAAGCAAAGATGCCTATGGTTTCCCTTTTTTTTTTTTTTTTAAAACATGGTGCTGTTTCAGTCTTTCCCAGTGGATTTGTCTTTGTCTTTAGACAACTTCTAGTAATTCCCATAAATTCCCAAAGGTGTGTGATGTAGACTCTGTCCGAAGGCTTTGGAGCATGAAAGTGGCTTTTTGAATAAGTTATGTATGTTCTCTTGTGGACTACTGTAAATTAGGAGTTCAAATTAGCCACAAACAGCATGGAAAGGAGTGAATAGAATTGATTGTCTTTCAGAAAGATGAAAAAATTTCAAATTTCCAGTTTATTCTTGAGGATCATGAATATCTCTGTACTATTAAATTGAACTGTATGAAATTGCCATCCTGTAGATCAGACATGGCAAAATGTCAGCAATTCCTCATGGCTCATCTTAACATATGAATTAACCTGTTTTCACTGAAGCACTAAGGGTAGGAATGTAAAGGTTGGAGGACTCAGACTGACACTGTCATTTTAGTTGTGTTTTCCACCTAATCACCCCAAGCATTCATTTTGTGAACCAAGAAAGCAATGAATGCAAAATAAAACCTAAGGTTATTTACAAGGGGCAGGCCGTAATGAATGATTGATATTCCTAGATAGTGCAAAAGGGCAGATGCTTAAATTTAGAGTAAGATCCGTGGATTATTTTCATTGTTCATGTGCAAACATGACCATCAAATTTCATCTACCACAAGTAAGCGAAATCAAAAAGTATTAACTAGAACTAGAATTTTTAAAAATCCAAGTTTAAATATCAACATTCTGTAGTCTGAGAGAATTCATGTCATCTGAAAACCAAATTATTGCTTATTACTAATACATGTACACGCTGGATTTGGTCTATCTGGGCTTACTTTTGTGCAAACTTTTCTGTAACTTAGCAAAGTAATTTCTGAGGGGGTAGTTTATGGGAATGACAAAATGGTACAGAATATACCACTAGCAGTGAGCTATCAGAGATACACAAGTTCATCATGGCTGTGTCAGTGCTGAGTGAGAACTGTAATAAGGCAGCCAGAGGTGTCTGAGAAGCTCTTCCTAGGGGTCATTTCTTTACAGCACGTCCTGTGCAAAGCCCCGAATGGTCTTTTATCTTTGCTGCGCAAAGTGCCTGATGGTGTGGATTCTCAAACTTGCTTTAAGAGGTTAAAGGCAAACTTACGTGTTGTTGCTGGTCACAATTGAAAGAGTCGAATTTGGTTCCAGGTAATTTCATGTTATGAGCACTCATGCTGTCGCCATAATAGATACCAGATGAAACGCACTTTGTATGTTAAGGTATAAAGTAGGCCGGAGGCAAATACTTTCCTTGACCCCTTGCAGCTAGTTTCTGATTGACCGAGGGTAGTATTAAGATCAGTCATGATATTTCCTTGTTTTCTTGTTACTTGGATGAAAAACTTGAGCACACAGATTCTAGAACATTGCATTGAATTGACTTGTAAGACATTTCTGTGCTTGTTTCAGCAGTGTCAGAAAAAAGGTTCAGTTACATAATTTGTCCTATCTAGTCACTTATGCACTGAGGAAAGTCTGTAACACTGCAAGAGTTAGGAAGCTTTGGATTCTTTTGAAGGAGGATGCCCTTTGGCCTGGGGTATGCTCACTTTGTACTGTGGCTTAAAAACTCAAGTTCAGGAAAAGCCTTAAAGAAGGAAGACTCAGAGAATGTTCTACTTCCTCACAGGTGCTTTAAACGTGGTGGTCCCCATCGCCTATTAGAGGATGACATGAAGAGATTCTCAGGTCTCTAGAAAGATGTGGGACTCTGAGGAGTCTTAGAATCTACGTGGAAGGGAAGGACCTACTGCCTTGATTTTGTCCCTCTACTTGAATAGGACTTTGTCGCGGGCATGAACACTCCTGTTTACTTTGTGCCACAGATTGGACAGCAATCTCTCATTTTCCTGTAATTGTGCCTGGCTCTCCTTCTGGCACTTTCATACAGGTCCCTGTAAGCAAAGCCCCCAGTGCCTTCCGCCAACACAGCTATAGTCCTACAAAACTCTCAGCCAGCAAACTACCCCAAAATAAGCTTTATTGCAAGAAAAGTGTCATATTTGATACATAGACCTACAAAAACAAACAAAACCAAAAACCATAAGTTTTTCCTCACAAACACTTGATTACAAATTTATAGTTTCTTTTTTTTTTAGGTATTAAAAAAACAAAACAAAACAAACCCCCAACTGGATATGGATATAATTGGTTATGAATCTTTGGTCAGCACAGGTGTGAGAGGAGCAACCCGGAGCCTGCATGTGCTTTGGCCATTTCACATATGAGGTTTGGTCACTGGTCCAGGGACAGGTTCTTGGGTTGAGAAGTACACAGGGACGTCCTCTTAATAGCATGTCCTGGTACAGAATCTTTTTAAATGACTAAAGCAAACTAAACATCAATTCATTGTACAAACATCTTTCATACACAATAGGCTATGATAAAACGAGGCATATGGTGTATAACTACAGTATTAATGAAAATTCTAAAAAAAAAATGGATTTAAAAAAACAACAACATATATTCCTTGGCTGTACTGCATGATTTGTTTGCACATATGGCAATCCTGAAACAGCTTGAACATAATAAATGCACCATTAATCTAAGACAGCACCAAACACTACAGAACGCCAGGCGTTCCTTTGCAGAGGACCGGCAGTTCAGCTGCCTCGGTACCGCGGGGGCGCAGCGCACCCCGGGTAGGAATGAGGTGTGATGGGGAGCACGTGTGCTTCCTTGAGGTTATACGAAGGAGATACAGTACGGTTTGGCCTGCAACGCTACTGGTCTCACAAGCAGTCAAGGTATTTTGCTACAGTGGTTGTGCTTCATCTTCGGTTGCCTGGTGTGTCTGGTGATGAGGACTGTCATCGTCACAGCGAGCTGCTCTGGCTTTTATCTCCTTTCTGAAGGATCTAATGACATTGCCGTCTTTTAAGTTAGTGATTACACTGCCCATACAGCTCTGTGTGGCTTTCTTTAAAATAATCAGATGTGTACCAGTTGGACCACTGGCAGAAAACCAAAGGAAACATCTCTTGGATCTACTGGATTTTTAAAAAGCACCTCTAAAAGAAATAGCTCAAATTTATAAATCTAAAGAAAAACAAGTGAGTTTCCCTTTTTTGTTTACATAGTTTGTTCATTTCTCCATATATTACTGCATTAAAAATAAATAAACATCTATATTTTTTTTTAATTAGCAACTATAGCAAAATACCCAAAGTGTTACAGACTGCTAACAGGAAAAAAAAAAAGCTCACATTATTTTTGTGCATTTAGTGCCATATGCTGATCTCTTGAACATTTAGTTTTAGTTTTCTTTTAATATATTTTTAAAGTGAAGTTATATAAAAAATACAGTAACCACGGTTGCCTTTGTACTCAAATCTTTGGCCATACCAGAGTCTCAATTATCCTTCCCTGGGAGGGTCAACATTCTGCAGTCTGAGACAGGGAGGCAAGAAACGAAAGTTGTCTTTTTTCCCTCTTTACAATTAGTCACCGATTTCTCCCAGGCTTCTGCAGGCTGAAACCAGGTCTGAAGGGATTAATAGAGCTGAATCTGCAGCCTCATTCTGAGAGCCTCCCCGAGCTCCCCTAGGAGGTAGTCATCCTCATTGCGGTCTTCCAGTTTCTTAAGCTCCTTCTTCTTGTAGAGAGGGACGCTAGAGATTTCCAGTGTGTACGTGCCGGGCGCGAGCCTCCTCTTGGCTGTGTGCAAGTAGCTGAGCCCGTTTCTTTGGTGGATGCGGAAGATCCCCTCATCGTTCCCTTGGGAGATGACATAGCGGATGTGGTTGTTAAGGGGCTCGATGGCAGGCATGAGTTCCAGGATGTGCTCCTTCGAGCCGAGGCCGGAGAGGTTGAACTTCATTTTCATGGGGCTGTCCATGTCGACACTCTCCAGGCTGATGTGTTCCACCTGGAGAAAGAGCAGGAAAGGATGTGGGAAGAAGGTCTAAGGCACAACCAGAGGACTGGGGAGGGACATGCTGCTAGGGCTGCAGCCACAGTGACGACTGTGTCCCCTTGGAGCCAGGAGTCGGCTGGGGGAAAAGTCAGCTCCACAGAGCCTGGAGAGCTGTACAGCCTCTCATTCACCTTTTCCAGGTCCAGTAACAGGGTTGAGCCTACAGAGAGCATTACACATTTCAAAATATTTTTGATGAGTTTATGAAATAACATACTTACTAATAAGAAAAATAATTGAAGAAATGACTGTAATTTTTATTTTTTTTGGCTGGAGTCTAAACTAGAAGTGCAGGGGGCACCTGGGTGGCTCAGTCGATTAAACTAGAAGTGCAGCTCTTAGCCAATAGTAGGGACAGTCCCCCAGAGCAATTTTAATTCCCATGGCTTGGCTTGATGTGTAAGTGAGTGGTAACCATGAGTGGAGTGTATTTACTGAGAGCATCAGTGCAGACAGAGGCACTTGCAGAGTCCAGGGCTTGAGTTTGTACCAGCTTTGGTAAAAAATCAGTAGGGTGGGGCCCAGACAAACCAAGTCTCACTTGGTCAGAGGGGTGGGAGGTTTTAGAATGCTATCTTATGTTATTTTAAAAAATTTATTTATTTATTTTAGAGAGAGAGAGAGAGTGAGCAAGCAGGGAGAGGGACTAAGACAGAATCCTAAAGCAGACTTCACAGTGAGCACAGAGCTAGATGCAGGGTTAGATCCCAGGATCATGAGATCATGACCCGAGCCAAAACCAGCAGTCAGCCACCTAACCAACTGTACCACCCGGGTGGCCCTAGAATGCTATTTGTAAGACAGGCAGAAATCCAAAGCTTTGAGTGGATGCCTTTAAGTAAGAACTTGGTTCTAGTGGCACATAAGTGCCCATTGGAAGTGCCTGGGGGGCTCAGTTGGTTAAGCGTCAGATTCTTGACTTCAGCTTGGGTTGTGAGATCGAGCCCCACACTGGGCTCCATGTTTGGCATGGAGTCTGCCTGAAATTCTCTCTCCCCTTGCCCTCCACCCCTCCTCCTACTTGTGCACACACTTTCTCTTTCACAAATAAATTAATAAAATCTTAGAAAACAAAACAAAACATGTCCATCAGTCATCAGACAGAATCTTGTCCCCAGTACCACCATGGGAAGGTTTCATAAGCAAGATTTCCGGATTTGTAGTTAGGGTACTTGATGAATAACTCAGTTGCCATATTTAAACATCAGTTAGTACCTAAGTCAACTTAAGGTAAATCTAACACTGGCCTGATTATTATTATAAAATAGAACCATAAACATTTTGGCTAAAGAAATCTAGCCTTATGGATTAGGAAAGCTTCAGAGGCCCAGAAAACTGAAGCAATATGGTCAACTCACACAGCCAGTTAGTTGTTGCCTAGGGGTTTTTTGGTGGGAGAATTTTGCAATGTTATCTGAAGAGGGTGGTGCTATTCCTGATCTTTGGGAAAATCATCAACATCTTTGGTTACCAGATATTATTTTGGTGACATTTACTAACAGGTAAACACTGTTTACACTGTAACACTGTTTCAATTCAATTTTGTCAGCCTTCAAGGTAAGATTTTTTTTTTTTTAAAGAAGGCCCGGTGTAAAGCCCAATTGGGTTTAACCTCAAAACCCTAAGATCAAGACCTGAGCTGAGATCAAGAGTCAGATGCTTAACCAACGGAGCCCATCTAGGTGCCCCCAAAGTTTTTTAATCCTATTTTACAGTGAAAAAATTGAGGCAAAGAGAAGTTAAGTGAACATGCTCCATGTGACATGGATAATAAGTGGGGAAAACCACATAGTCATGGCCCTCCCTTTTAACTACTCAGTTAAATGCTATCAATAGCAAAGAACCACCAGCAGGCAATTTGGATCTCTAGTTTCTTACAAAATATACTTTACTTGGAGATAAAATTTTTTATGGGAAGAACACTTATCTAATAAATGTCACAGAATATGAGACCTGGTTGGCTTATCCACTGAAAATTAAATTCAGCCTAGTGTACTGCATTTGTATAAAATAGAACTGGACAAATTCAAAATAATTTGTTCTTTTGAATCATATCAAAATTGCTATTTCCTAGATGAACACCTTTTTTTTTCCCCCACTGATACAAATAAAAAACAAAATGTAGGATTTGAAGCTGTGAATCTTAAAGTTTTCTTCCCTGAGTCCCTGTGTTTGCGCTAATAACGCCACTAATTTTAGTGTGTGTCTGCCATATTGTGTCTGTGAATTAAGTTATAACATTACAAGAAAGTTTTAACTTGACAGAGGCCAAAACCTATGTAAAAAGTTCACTGCATAGTGTTACTGCATAAGGATAAAATCTTGTGACAAAACAGAGCGAGGTTTACTCACAGCTGTGGGTTCAGGTTCCTGAACACTTCTCTTCTGTCTGCCGTCTTTCTTAGAGTAGCCATTGATCTTACACTCATAGCATGCTTCTGGGGACAGAGCATTTTCCTCGTCGACCTCTGCATCCAGGGACAGGTACTGCCCTTTGTTAAATCCCATTCCTGAGACACAGTGGCTATTTGCAATGAGAAGCAAGGCATGGTTAGACTTCACCATTAACCATGACCATAGTTTTCCAGTGGTAGAGCAGGGACTTCAGAAACAAGGAGCCAATGAAGTAAACTCTAAGCTTTAAACATGAAAACCTCAATATTCTTGGTAATTCTTTCCTTCAACACTTAAAACATGAGGTTCTCCCTCATTCTGAACATCAAAATTCTTCTGAGAGTGAGCTCCAGGTTTCTCGAATTTTCAATCCTAATTAGACCGAAGCAACTCAGGTATTGTTACATCAAGAAGGAAAAAAAAAGAGCAAATTATGAATTGCAAAAGAGAATTCAAAGAGAATTTCTGTTACTTTATAAGCTTAAAGCCTGTGCTTACTGCTCTTTAAAAAGCTCTTTGCTGTAACTTTTGAGATTTCTGAGCTCCCATTATGGGTAGTGAGAGTCACTGAGTTGGCTCAAAATGACCCTTGTCTGGACCAAGACTGGTTTCAAGCATTATTAGGTACCAGTGGTAGACAGATTAGTCTACACCCCTCAATGCCTGACTCACTCACTGCTCTTTCTGGGAAAGGTGACCCTGACTGACTCGTACATTCCCATCCTCTGTGCTGTGAGGGCCAGCTGCCTTGATGGAAGGCTGCAGGTAGCCAGTACCTCCACCGCAGCCAACAGGACTTGAGACGGCTCACTTGGGAGAGTGCCATTAGCTGGAAGGGACCCAGCCTAGATGGTGCCACATGAACCAGACACATACTCTCTATGCTGTATAAAGCCAGATGAGCAAAGGGAGGGACAGACTCCTTCCTTAGGGACCCCTGGGCTAGCACTCGTCATATTCATGTCACTGGGAACATGGGAGCAGCATTTTTAAACATCTCTTTGTCTCGGCTTGGAGGAATCTGACTGAATCAATGTAGGCTGTGCTGAGGGGCAAGCGAGTGATCTCTGTATCTAAGTTGGCCTTACGGTCACCACAAAGGAGGCGATCCTGCTGCACTGACATAACCCATGTACCTTCCTGATGGTACTTGTTCCCATTACCCGGAGTCCTCTGAGCAGTCCTCTTGCCTCCTAGACTTTTAATCACCACTCACTTCCCTGCTGTGCCAGGACCACGCCTGCTTCCCTGGAGCCTTACCCCTGTCCCACTCTGTAGTACCCGGGAGGGCAGCCACAGAGATAGCCCCCTTCCGTGTTGGAGCAGCCATAATTGCAGGGGTTCTTGGAGGAGGAGCACTCATTGACGTCGTGGCAGGCACTGGAGAACTGGTCAAAGGAGAACCCAGAGGGACAGACGCATTTGTAACCTCCAAGGGTGTTGTAGCAGGAAGCAGAGCCGCAGGCATTGGGATTGGAGCATTCATTCTCGTCTAGGGGCACAAAGGAAGAAGCTCTTATGTGGGGGGAGGGGCGCTGAGGTGAAGAAGAGCCCAGTGTCAAAGTCACGACGGTTTTTACGGGGAAATATCTCTAGAACCATATTTTAAAAATGTTTATTCTGATGGTTGATTGGCAAAACATATAAAATTAGAAAAAACAAAACAAAACACCAAAACCCAAAGAATCCCCCTAAAATATGGCTTTAAAAAATCCTTGCTCTACCCTTTTATGCTCTGTTTGGGCTACGTTTCTCAATATGATGGCAACCCTTGGAGAGAGACATCTGTAGTCCTTCTACTTTTATTCTCTGAACTGAAGGTTATTTCAAAAGTCTGAATCTCAGTTCCATGGAGTTAGAAAGTAGATCACTAGTTTCCAGGGGCTGCAGGGAGGGAAAAACAGAGAATGTCTGCTTATGGGTATGGAGTATCTTTCTGGGGTGATGAAATTGTGGTGATGGTGATGGTGAGAATATACTGACCACCACTGAACTGTACACATTTTGAAAAGATTTTACGGCATGTGAATTATATCTCAATTAAAAAAAAACAACAACAACCCGAATTCCCAAATTCATTCTATATGAAGAGAAAATATATATAAAATTTTAAGTACTCAATTAAAATAATTGAAAGAAACATTATTTAATTGAATCTGTTCGACTGAAAATTTAGTATGCTTTTACTACTTGAGAACCCATGAGGCGCACACTGTGTCTTCTGAGAGAGGTTTTCATCCAGCCATCAGCTGACCTAAGTTTTGCTTGTTTAATAACTAACCTTACACTGTAAATTCCTGATGTAGGATAATTATAGGTTATACTTTCAGTTGCTCTTACTTTTATAAAATTAAAGCCTGATTGTGCTTTTTAACTTTGGAGATTGCAATTTTCCTCTAACTGTCTGGTTGATATATATAGCATGTGGCTTGACTCCTTTGGGCTTTATTATAATCCACATTTCACCCTGGGCAGAAGTCACATCTGTTCCATGGAATTCTTTTGGATTCTTGTGACTCCAATGAGCACAATGTGTCTGTTTACTGAATATGTGACAAGTTTATGTTTCAGCCCACGTGGGGAAATGGTCCATTTGCAAGTAGATGTGTGTCTGGGATGCCACAGCTCCAGGGAAGTGCATATCTGCAGTAGCTCAGTGAGATTATGGAGGATGCAGACAGTCTCTCAGTGCCCAGGCTTCTCAGACAGGAAATATAACTCCATTAAGTACAGCACACACAGGTTACTGAAAGGGCAGATATTTTTGTTTTGTTTTGTTTTGTTTTAAAGGGCAGATATTATTAGGTAACTTGTGTGTTATGATTACAGTTTCAGAATTAAATCAGGCCAACAAAGAGAGAATTCTAGATATGAAACCTGCTAGGATTACCTAATATGTATAAATTCTTAGTCTTCATTTCATGAGGAGAAAGTATTTAAATGAATTCTTAATCACCAGGCTACCTACGACATAGACCTAACTGCTGTTTTATTTCTGTATATGAAAGACTGGGCATTCTGCTACGGAGGCTTATCTGCTTTAATCATTAAATCTGACATTTATATCCAGTACTTCTCTCGTAACAGAGAATGTAAATTAGGTTATAATTAAGAAAATGGTCCTGCTATGAATATAGTATTGGACATGGTGTTAGGGAGAGAAATTATCAGGCAAAACCCATTACTTCAGTAAATGTCATTTACGTATTACTGACAAGAACATTTAAAAGTGTGTAATGTTTCTGTAAGCACCATGCTGTAGTTCATGTTTGTATGTTACAAATGTACATCGTGGTGTATTTTTATGGATGCAGGTAATCTCACTTTGAAAATATGTTCATGCTGCATACGTACTTGGAACAGACTCATGCTTCACCAAGCTGTGTTCACATTATTTTGAAGCGACCACAGAAGCAAGTGGGAGTTAATGAATACTACAAAACCAAAAACTTCACTGATACATTATTTTTCTTCATGAGCAAATGTTAATATTCACTTATTTTCAATTTTGAATAATCATAATGCTTGTAAACATTTTAGAAATGTTACCTTCCTATACATCTGTAGTCTATGTACCAGAATGGTATAGGTGTTCTCTGGCAAGTGACTGGGAATATCTTAAAGTATTCATTTGAATTAAAACTGGTTTTTTTCAGTATTAATACAAAAACTGTCCATTTTCCTTAAGTTGGCAGTAGTATTAACAGTTTAACATTACTTAAATTATCTGATGCATTGACTCGGAACAGTTTTGCTCATTTACTGAGAGATCACATAAATCTGAAACTGTTCATTCTGCACATCCCTCCTCGAGCCTATGAAATGACTAGTGATATTCACACATGCAGGAACAGATAAAAATAATTTGTGGCCTTTCAATTTGCATTTTGTCATAAGTCTTATTCTTTTGGTAACATGCTGCTTTTATTAGTTCCTGATGGTTTATTTAATTCTATCTCTGCCATATATTTGGGTTAAAATTCCAACTGGAATTATGTGGATTCAAGGCCAGGAAGTCAGCAATTAAAGTAGGGACCACCTTGAGTCCTCAATCCTGCACAGGTGAATCTAGAACCTTTCAAAATAAATCCCTGCTGTCATACTGTGTGAGCTGCTGTAGGGTGACTGCCTTGCTGAAGTGCCTACTCAGAGGCACTTCAAAAGGGAATTAGGATGTACCATACGGTGTTGATTTTCAAGTCAGACTGATTTTTTGAAAAACTCTACAGCCCTTTTTGTTCTAGATGTTTTATAGGAAGAAGCTTCAGAAAACTTAAAAACTTGGAAATTGAGATGATTCTCTATGTATGCTCTTACTTATATTATACTGAGGATCAATTTAAAAATGAGATTTCTAGGGCAGCCCTGGTGGCCCAGCGGTTTAGCGCCGCCTTCAGCCCAGGGCATGATCCTGGAGACCTGGGATCGAGTCCCATGTCAGGCTCCCTGCATGGAGCCTGCTTCTCCCTCTGCCTGTGTCTCTGCCTCTCTCTCTCTCTCTCTCTCTCTCTGTGTCTGTCATGAATAAATAAATAAATAAATAAATAAATAAATGAGATTTTTATTTAACAGGCTGACACCTATGAAGTATTAGAAGATTGTTCTTTTGCCTTAAGACCCACCAAATTAGCCAAGAAGTCCATGTTATTTTATAAAAGGTGAGTCTTTCCACTTTGCTTAGTAAACAAAGCAATATAATTATTTTAAACTGCTTTAACAGCTATCTAAAAATGTACTGTTCTCTATATTCTGAAGAGTGTGCTTATACTATGCCTCTGTTTATAAATCAAGAAATGAGGGCCTAAGGACTTTGGCAACATTTTTGTGTGGGAAGAAAAGAAATGTAAACTTAGGAAATCATTTTGATTGACTGCCTAATAATCCTTGAAAATCTGTTCGTAACTTCTTGATCATCAATGGCTTCTGCATTTCTCTGTCCGGGTGTCTATTTGTGGGGTGACAAAGCATCTGTCTTTGGCTTGGCACAAGACCAGAGCATCTCTGTGACTTTCACTGAATTGGCTTCCCTCCTAGGAAATTTATCTTGATTTTCTCTTCTCAATTCACTAAACTGTCATTAGAAATTTCTTTTGAGAAGACCACAAAGGATAAAATCAGATTAATTTATTTAGTGAATGCTCACAGTGAAATATCTGAAAAACACGTGTGGTAATTTAATCACTGCAAAGGCACAGGAAAGCACCCCGTGGTTTCTCTGCAGGACACAGCTCCCCTTTAGGCTGGCATCTGATGTCACAATATGTTGGATGGCAGGTCTATGAAGTGCATTCAGGTGGAGCCAAGAAATGAGGCATATGCTAAGTGAATCAGCTGGCTATTCAAGTACAGAATACTGTTCTCTTTGATCAATCTCCCCTTAAAAGGAGAATTTCCACTGACTATTATCAATGCCAGAACAGGGCTGACGGCCTACAGATTTTATTTTACAAACTCTTTTGTCTAGAGTTTTCAACAGAATTAGCCCTAACTAGGTACTTTTTCTACCTTCAAATACTTAACCTTCTTCATTAAATCTATGTAACTGGAAAGCACAGAGGGATAGTCCTCATTAAGCTGATCTGAATTCATTTAGATTCATATGAAAGAGATGGAAGAGCAGTTCTTCAACCCCAAATCTAAAGATAAGAGACTGATGAAGAAAAGCCCCTGACCTTGGCAAATGATGAATCTTGACAACATCTTCAGAAAGTTAAGTTTATAAAAGCTCTAGTTTAGTTACCTTTTGGGTATCTTAAAACAACATTTGTATTCTGGATATTTTCAAACACAAATACAGAGACTAGTGTCACGGATCCCTGTGCATCCCTCAGAAGGACTGGTGTTAAAGTTCTAGGATTCAAAGGCTACACTGAAACATCAACCTTTATTATTTGTTCATCTTACACAAAGATACCTTAAGGTAAGAAAAGCAGATGCTATGTAACCAGAGAGCACTCACCAACACACTGATTCCACTGGTAATGCTGAATATACCCTTGAGGGCAGCCGCATCTGTAGCCTCCCAGGATGTTCTGACAGCCATGCTGGCACCTGTGGTTTCCATCACATTCATCCACATCTGCAAAAACAATCCCAGCATGGTATTTACGCACCCTTTCCTCTACTGGATAAAATAGAACTGGACTAAATGCACTCCAAATACAACCTGGCTTAACTATTATCAGGGGAACTAATAAATAAGACACACAGAGAGGCTGGGAGTTTTTCCAAGTCACATGGGTATTAGTCAGCGGTGATACAAAGAATGGTTCTGAGATAGGAGCCCACTCTTTCTTCTTCTTCTTCTTCTTCTTCTTTCCTTCTTTCCTCCTCCTCCTCCTCCTTCTTTCTTTCTTCTTTTTCTTCTTCCTTCTTCCTCCTCCTCCTCCTCCTTCTTCTTCTTCTTCTTCAAGATTTATTTACTTGAGAGAGGTGGGGGGAGGGGCAAAGGGAGAGGGAGACAGAAACACAAGCAGACTCCCTGCTGATTGTGGAGCCCCATGTGGGGCTTGATCCCACAACCCTGAGATTTTGACCTGAGCTGAAACCAAGAGTGGGTTGCTTTAATCGACTGAGCCACCCAGTTGCCCCAGAACCCACCTTGTTATGCTGTCCACCCGACCATCCCTGTCAGCTCTTGAAATAACATCTTCATTTCAGCAAATCAACAATAGCAACCACAAATGTTACATGTTTTGGATGGATTAACTGCATATGGTGTGACTTATTTGGTAGGTGATATAAATATATTTGCATTTTATATTCCAGTAGATTCAAAAGTGATTCAGACTTCTAATCCTCATGTTCGAGGGGCACCTGGGTGGCACAGATGGTTAAATGTCAGACTCTTGGTTTCAGCTCAGGTTGTGATCTCAGGGACTTGATATTGAGCCCTAATGGGACTCTGCATTTAGCGCAGAGTTGGCTTGAGATTCTCTCTTCCTCTGCCCCTTCCACTCATACTTGCTTGTGCTCTCAAATAAATCAAATCAATCAATCTTTCAAAAAAGATCACGTGGGAGGATACAAGCACTACAGAGATACCTAAAAAGTATAACTGTTAAGCACACAAAAATTTTTATTACCATTTGAGATTAGATACAAAATTAAAATATTTAAATATGTTATTTTTAGATATGATGTGGTATTGTTACAACATATGGAAAAATTTCTTTGTCCATACATGCATACTCTTCTGGAATGACAACTGAGGCTTTGAAATCTACTCATAAAGAGTGAAATAAAATTGGCATGTTTGATGTGTATATAACAAATTTATATGGATAATTAATAAATGGTATCTTATGTGGATGGTCACAGGCTGAACTCACACGTGGCAAGCAGCTGTATGTTCAGCATACTTTAAAAGTTTCAAGGGCTTCAAATATAAAACGTTAAAATGGAAATTTTTAAAATTGAATTTTTCTTGGCTACATATGAGATTTATAAATGTCCTATACTTCTTATAAAGAGTATATTAAAAACTATGAATATATTTCTAGAATCCAGATTCATAAATTTCTAAGAATAATAAAAGGGGACTAAAATCAATAAAGACTTAAATTGCAACAGTTTATAAAAA
Source organism: Canis lupus familiaris (assembly GCF_011100685.1). Taxonomy (NCBI): domain Eukaryota; kingdom Metazoa; phylum Chordata; class Mammalia; order Carnivora; family Canidae; genus Canis; species Canis lupus. The sequence goes on from NC_049232.1 coordinate 17,240,674, forward strand.
TATAAGGGGATGTGTATAGTCTTATAATCCCTGGCATGAGTATTTTGTAAAAGGTACCAATTCTGTACTAGCACTTCCAATGGAGATCCTGGGGAACAGTGTAATATTTTGTTGAGTATAGGCAGATTCTTATTTTAGTCCCAGTTAAATGCCTCCTTTGACTTTACAGGAAATACCTATTTGGAAGAGTTGCTTGATAGAAAATGCCCACTGTAGAGAAGAACATGAATCAGGAGTCTCAGAACAAATAAAATGGAAATAGCAATCACATTCCCCAGTGCTTTTCACACATTTTACAATTCTCTTTGATAACTGGGTCCCTTCTTACACTTAACTTTCATACATTTAGTCATCATGCAACAAAAGTCCATCTTTTTTTTCTGAAATATTTGTACACTACTGTATACCATATTAGCTACAGAATTCCTTTTTAGTTTTTTTTTTCTTTAGATCAGTAATTAGGTAAAGACCTCAGTTACTTCAAAGCCCATTTCATATAGAATTTTTGTCCTATAATATTAAAGTCTTCCTCTGCCCCCAACATGATATATGAAAATGTATGAATGAAAATCAATTGCTGAGTTCTATTTCATAAATACTTTTTTTTCCCTTTTGAAATGATCTCATTTTAATGGCTTGGAAGTTAAAAGAAAAATAGTTTGCTGTATTAGATTAAGGATTTTTGAGCAAGTAAACTCACCTTCACAGTTCAGTCCAGTGGCATCAAGAGAGAACCCTCTTTGGCATTCGCAGCTGAAACTTCCAGGCGTGTTTTGACAGATTCCCTTTGCTCCACAGAGTGAAGGCTGAGACCCACATTCATTGTTGTCTAGCAAAGCAAGAAGGAGGAGTGTCAAGCTTCCCAATCATTACATGACTCAGATTTCACTACATGAAGTGAAAACTGAGGCATGAAAGTCTAACTTGCAAGATGTGAAAACTTTAGGGAAATGTATGCCAGGATTCACTGTCTGAGTAGAGGCAAAAGTGGCAAGAGAAAGACTATTTCGAGAGAGGTGAAATTAGAGTATTATCTTGGGTCAACTGAGGACACGGTTTTTGATAATGCAGACTAAAAGATTCTTAATATGTGTCTTCTAACATGAAGTAACCTACCATGTTTATTAGCATGTTCTAAATTACAATGAGCCTTTATTCATATTTAGTCTGAACACGTGGTTATGCAACATAAAGGTACTGTTTGTAATATGCCTACTATACATGTGTCGGACTTTAAATAAGCTTGAACCTCGTGTATTTTTTTTTCCCCTTTGGATACTGTTCTTATGAAAAAACACCTACATTCTTAGCAACATTTCTAGACCAGTAATTATATCATATTGGTTCTAAATAGAAGTACTGAGCCTTTCAATATTCTACTGTTTTAAGTACAATTTTAATGCATCTACCCAGAATAAACAAAGCTTCCCACTTGTAGTTTCGTCTTACCAATGCAAGCGGTATGGTGCTGTGTAAAGCCAGGTGGACATTTACAGGTAAAACCTCCCAGAGTGTTGACACAGAGGAACTGGCAGTTGTGTTGTTTGGTTTGACATTCATCAAGGTCTGAGTGAAAGAGAAACCAGTAAAAATCAGAGCAGGGTTACCTGGTTCTGCATCCTTTCTTATGAAGCTACACGATGTGTATATGTTCTATTCAGGAGTTTTGTTGAATTTTGCTGGAAGCTTTACAGACAGACTTCCACAGGCATATGAAAGTAATTTCTTTTTCACAGACTTAAGCAGCATCGATATTATGGGCAACTCAGATAGGATGGCTAAGGTGATATGTAACACAAAGTTTTCTTAAAATAAGAAACTGAATGGATGAGCCATGGTGGTTTCTGTGAACTATTCTCAAAGTGAATATCCCAAGGTTATAGTTGTTGTATTTAGTGCACAGTTTAGTACATGCCTTGTCACTTACTCCTTAAATAAAAATAAAACAGAAGCTGGAAATTGATGAAAGTCTGAAAACAAGCATAGAGTCAGGCTCTCAGGATCCAAATGAAAACACTGTGATAAATATCAGAGAAAGCAAAAATACAGCATCTGTAATCCTGGTGATAAACTGAATTTATATTTGGACTATACTAATAGAAAACTTGAAATGTGATTTTGGTTAGATTAAAACTTAATATGGGATAATATATTTAAGTGTACAAAGCAATATAAGATATATATAACACTAATTCATTATTTTAAAGCTTAAACACACACTATTGCACTCCTAATAACATGAAAAATTAAATTGACTCATAATGGTTCACTAAATAGATCTAAGAGAACAGTACTGCTTGCTATAATTATTATTATTTTCTCCTTGGAAATAAAATTTCATCTTCTTAAGAATAACTTGTATTTCAAAAATTTAATCAGTTAGGAATTTCCTCAATCCATTCATTTCACACAGGCGAGGTTTACAATAAAACTGAATGCATGAGTATAGCACTGGAGCGATAGTAATTGTCTAATTTAGTTTGATAATTACTTTTAATACTACCTATGCCAAAAAAATTCATCCATGCATTTTCAATCTTCTGCAGTAAATGTGTAATAAAGATAATTGAGAGGAAATAAAATCCTAGATAAGCAGCAAAAGAAATCTTATTTTAGGTGCTTGTTTCAATCTCTTCCCTCACCAATATTTTTGGCTTTAATTTCATTTAATTATCCATTTGCGTGGTCTGCTCTAAGAAGCAAGCAGATCTAATTAGGGCTTTAATTCTCCCTTCCTCCTAAAATGTGTCCTCTGGAAAAATTTTCTGTAACTCATAAAGTGGCCCCTAGGAAGACAGGCTTTCATGAAGGCAGTGCAGGTGAACCAGTCCCTGACCAGCTGAATTTGGATCTGAAAGGAGAGACAAAGGGTCAGAAATGCTGGGGACGCTACCCTCACCTTTGCACGTCTTTGCATCCTCTTGTAGGACATAGCCCCGAGGACACGAGCACTGGTAACTCCCCTCGGTGTTCTTGCAGATGAAGTTGCATGGTTTCGGGGACTGGGAACATTCGTCAAGATCTAAGTGAAAGTGATGTCAAGAGTAAATTCCTAGTTTCAAGGAACAACTGGCCTCTTTCTTCCCTCTACATCCTTACTTCACCTATTTCCTTTCTTCTTCAACTTAAAATGGAAGAAGAGCTAAGGAGAAAAGATGCCCAGAACAGTTTTCTTGAAAATAACATATTGGTTTACTCTGTAGATCGATCTAGGGTTCTTGGGTAAAGGTAGCATATAGACAACTGTCCAGTTTCAAAAAAAAATCCACTGCCTTCTTTAGAATTATGTACTTGGGTTTACAGCTCAAGGATCATTCTCTTACAAGTAAGAGTTTCTTTCCTCTGACACATGGATATGAAGACGTTCTTTTCAGTTGTTAGCTGACATGCCGAGCACCATGGGGACCTGAGGCTTGCCACTCCAGAGCCAGAGCCTCACCCAGGCGCACCCTGCTCTTGGGTCCCGGCAGCTGGATGGCATGCACACCACCAGAAGGCTCTCCTTCCCCTTGTCCTCCAACTTCCACCCCCTCTCTGCAAGATGGCTTGGGCTCTGGGTCACTGGATCACAGGTCACAGCATCTGTCAAAGCGGCCCTCTGTGCACAACTTTCTCCTTCCAGGTTCAGAAACATCTCCCTCTTTTCTTGTGGCCCAGATATGGCACCATGCCTCATGGATTCTACATGCTCTGTTCACATCTTTAACCAAAACAACTGTCCTGAAATCATCCTCCCTTGAATAGGCTACCTTTTTTCTGCTGGGACTGATGGACAGCAGACCATCCTCATTTCCTCATAAAACATACTGACTGATGCCCCCAGAATGCTGGAAGCTCATGATCGTGTGCTCTCTTGCCCAACCAAGTGCGTCGATGCTTACTCAGGATCAGTTTGGTTTCTATGAACCTTTTCATGTCAGGGGCATTTATTACAATAGATACTTTGATGGAATAACATGCAAGTGGATTAAATATGGAGGAGAAGAGGCTTTTCTCCTTCACTGAAAATTCTGTCAAATGCTTTGGAAAGACTCATTAGAAGCAAGCCTCCCACTCCCTGCCCTCGACTGGTGTAGCAATAGTGTGGGTGAGATGGTAAAAGATCAGATTAGAAAAAGAGACTGTAAAAATGTAGGTGGTTTCTGTACAGACACTGCTTTGCAACTGGTAATTTTCACATGAGGCTTAAGTCATAGGTTTTATGCAAAAAACCAGCAACAAGGAGCAAGCACAATGCGCGCTCTGTACGTATGCTAAAACACATGCTCATTATCAGAAGCCCTTTTCTTTCATCATCAAGAACTAGACAAGGTGCACCTATAATTTTAAATTAAAATATAAAATGGTGAAATAATGGTTTTTTAAAAAAACTTTTTCTGCTTCCCTGACTGAACACTTACTGATGAAGAGTTGTGTGTCACAAGGACAGTGAGTATGGCATCAGGAACTGCATTACTGAGAGCCACAGCATGACTGTAGGAAAGGTACATGCCAACTCTCTATGGGTACACCTACTGTGTTGCCAGCAGCGACTGGTAGGAAACAGTAGTCACCCTCGCCCCAGACGGACAGACGCCTTGCCTTACCTACACACGAGGTGCCGCTGATGTCTGTCGTGTAGCCAACCTTGCAGAAGCAGCGGAATGAGCCCATGGTATTGATGCACTGACCACTGGTGCAGAGGTTTGGCATCACCTTACATTCATCAATATCTGTGGATGGGAAAAAAGAACCCAAATAAAAACAAATACACAAGTTAATATATATATATATGCAAGGAGAAAACTGCTCAGAGCCTAAGAGAAACAACAGAGCTGACGTGAAATAACTAGCAACCAACAGTCACCACAGCGCTCCAGTACCTTTTCATCATTCTGGTGAATGGGAACAGCGAAGGAAAGCAAGAATATTCTGCAGCGGTTGGAAGAGGCAAATAAATGGAGTCTCTGTTGAAAGCCCTGCTGCAGTCTACTCATTTTACAATCTAAGTATGAATTATTTTGGCGGGATGTAGAAAGCTACCTCTCTGAAGTCCAACTAATCTGGGATTTGTGGTGATTTCCCACGCCTGGACCTCACATCCACACTTGGATTAGACTTTCTGAAGAAAGGGTTTCATTAGCAGAGTAATCGGGCCCAGGGCCAATAGTCTGTACAGTAATGGAAGAAAATGGTATTTTTTTTTTCAGGACACTAGTCTATCAAGTGGTTTAAAAAAAAAAAAAGCCTGAAACAAAGAGAAATAATAGGTCAGAGGCTAGAATTTCCTCCAAGTTAGTCTTTAGATTGATAGAAATTCCTTAAATGAGGAATGGACTCAGGGAGGAAAAAAAAAAAAAAAAAAAAAAAAAACCTGGAAACTGCTAACCAATTCTGAGACCTGCTGCTTTGTAAATATGTGGCAAACAGACTTAGTCCCTGTGTACACTCAAATGAGCAACACTTATTTAAATAAAGCAAGTATAGTTTGGGGGTTACAGGCATGGCCTTTGGGGTCAGACAGGTATGTTCCACTCCTAAGTCCAAACCTTAGAAAGGGTGTGATATCAGGAAAATGACTTACTGTCACCTAAACTTTGTGCTTCAGCTTCCTAAGAAATTCTACCTCTTAGATTCAGTATGAAGAGTACATCTTTTAACATCTCTTAATCATTAGCAAAAAGCACATACAAGCACATATACTAACAAATATTTTAGCTATCATATCAATTTTTCACTTTTCCTTTAAATTAATCGGAATCAATCCACTGTACCGAAAATGTGCACAAATTTCCTCAGCTCCGTACCTCTTCCATCGGTGGTATATCCTGGGCCATGAGGACATATTTTTTTGTACTGGGCAGTTCCAGGAAGTGGGCAAAGCTCACACTGGTGACCCCAGCCTCGTCCCCCATCACAGCAGCATTCTGACTTGGTGACAAGATTGCGGCTGCTGGACGCCATCTGACACATTGTCTGCAATACCTCTGCAAAGCAGAGTCCCTGTCGATTGTCTGAAATAACAATGTAGGTAATAAGCATCAATGACACGGAACCGACACTTCATCTTCACCTTCAAATAAAACAGGATAGTCAATGTTTTTCTTCCTGGCGAAAAGTTTTTCAAAGATAAGTGTTCTTGTATATGAATAACCACACTGTTTAAGATAGCTTCACGATTATAAAGTTGGAGAATGAGTCCACAGTGTGTTCTTTTACTACAGAGAATCTATTAAATTCAACAAAAAACGATACTGTGCTTAAGAAATAGATGGAGCACTGGGTGATATGCTGTATGTTGGCAAACTGAACTCCAATAAAAAAAAATAGAAAAAAAATTTAGAAACAAACAAAAAAAGAAATAGATTTGTTTCTTTTTCTTCAACCCATCAGCAACTGATAGTAGTAAACTACCATTCCTGTAGAACACAAAATAAAAATCAAATTAAATTATTTCTTTTTAAATAAGCATATGAGCATCAGAATTTGTTTCTGAAAAGCAAATCCTAGATGATGTTATAATCTTGGTACATATTCAATCCAATCTTGTCTTTTCTGCATATAAAGGATTGTTCAAACATTTGGACTAAGCAGATTTTTTTTTTTAGTATAAATAGAGGAATTTCTCTGATGTAAGTAGGCAAATAAATCTTTAATATGGTTTCATGAACTGTCCCAGTGAACCATTACTAACATGAACAGAGAAGTACATTACACTATGTAGGTTATCTTTTTCTGTTGCTGGAAAGTCTGGTTAGTAAGGATCTAGATTGGAGACACCAGTAAACACAATTTATTTTCCAGACTAACAGTTTCCTAGGATTTAATGCAATGACATCATTTGGAGAAAAAATCTGACCTCGCTGAAACATGCTATTTTATATCAAATCAAGCGATGAGTGCTCTTATTTCTCTGTTTGCCTTAAATTTTACTACTCCATACTTTTACACCTGCTCATAATGAACTGAAATGGTTTATAATGTATGCATTTTAGCATTAATATACAACATAATGGCTGAGATTTATATTTTCCATAAGAAAATATTTTGTAAAACATAAAATAAAAACTAACCTTCACTGCATTTTTGAAATGTGGCATGTGCTTTAATATTACTAATACAGCAAAGCTTACCTCACACAGCAAATATTTTCTTTTGGAATTAAATCATCCCCTTATGTAAGTTTTACTAAAGTCACTCTTTCCACGGGGCTTAATTAATCTTAATTTTGGAAAGACTATTAAAGATGGCTATTTACATTACACATAGATGTGCATACAACTCACACACGCAGAAATACATCATATTAATAGATGTGTACCTTTAGGGAGAAGTGTATGGATTACTCAGGTTGGGGGAATTTTTTTTTTTTTTTAGCAGATAAGCATATGTATGTGGAGTTCTTCTGTGATGATGTCATAAAAGAGATGTCTTATTTACTAAGTAAAACACCCTGAGATGTCCCTTACCTAGGCATTCGGTGCCTGAGGAGCTTGACTGAAATCCCTCGTTACACTCACATCTGTAGCTCCCGATGGTGTTAACGCAGCGCCCGTTCTCACAAATTCCAGGCTTGGTCCTGCATTCATTTTCATCTTGGGGAAAACAAACAGGGTGAATGATGAGCAGACTACAAAATTGCCATTTACACATTATCCTCTAGTGGGTTGTATCTTATTTAAAACTTCCTCACCAAAATAGTAATCAGATGGATTAAAACTAGTCATATGTGAGTATGGATTTCCTTTTAAACTCCATCCTGGGCAGCCCGGGTGGTGCAGCGGTTTAGCCTGCCCTCAGCCCGGGGTGTGATCCTGGAGACCCAGGATCGGGTCCCACGTCAGGCTCCCTGCATGGAGCCTGCTTCTCCCTCTGTCTGTCTCTGCCTCTCTGTGTCTCTCATGAATAAATAAAATTAAAAAAAAATAAAATAAACTCCATCCTTCCAGGTGGGTTCTCTCTCAACTATGTTTCTTTTCTGCTCCTCAGCCCTTGTGGGGAAGGGGGGTGGTGGTGTATGAAATACTGGCCTCCACAGGACATAAAGTTGCCCTGAGACACCAGCCAAAGTGGGAAAGAACTTGGGGGAAGAGTGTGCTGGTGAAGTGATAGGACAGAGGAGCTGGGAGCAGAGCAAGGGAAGGTGTTGGGGGCGGGTGGAGAGTAGGGTCAATGCTACACAGGCAGGGATGCAGGGCAAGCTTCCAGAGGAGTTCTGAATAAAAATCACAGGAGCAGTGTGGTACGTGAGGGCCACGGATGGCAGAAGGAATTTAGGTAGTGCTGCCTTTTTGTTAGTGATGAATTAGGGCCAAACTGCTTTATTAAAATCCCATTTTGTTCTTACTGTGTTTTGATACTCTGTACATTTTGCTTATAGCTTTTTTTTTGAAGCTATGCTATTATGAACATAAGGTAGCTCATGATAATGAGATATTTTTGATAAACTGCTTTCATCTTTATATTTTTTAATCTTTTAAAAAAGTTTATTCATTCATTCATTCATTCATTCATTCATTCATGAGAAACACACAGAGAGAGGTGGAGACATAGGCAAAGGGAGAAGCAGGCTCCTCAGAGGGACCCCACTGTAGGACTGGATCCCAAGACCCCGGGATCACACCCTCAGCCGAAGGCAGATGCTCAACTGCTGAGCTACCCAGGTGTCCCTTAATTTTTAATCTTTAATCTGTTGATATTTTGCTTGTGTTTTTTTTTAAAATCAGTATTTACTCTCCAGTGTTTTGTTCCATCCCTTTATTGTTGATCTATCTCACATTTTGATTTGATACCTTTCTTATGAAAAGCACCAAATTGGATTTAAAAGAAGTTTTAAAAAGTATGTCTACCTTTTAACCAGCAGTTTATTCCTATCTATACTGTCTGCTGTTATGTTTGGATGCTTACCTGCCATTTTATTTTGTTTTATATCTACTGTGCTCTTGCCCTCTCCTCTCAATATTTCTTAGAGTAGCCTATATTTCTTTGCTCTCTTCTTGTCCCCATCTCACGTCTGGACATTTAAATCTTTTTTTCTATGCTTTCAGTGGTAACCATGAAACAACTTCAACACATATTCGTAATGGATACTTCTGTACTGATGTCAGCAAGTTTCAAAAGTTTCTGGCATGATTTCTTTCTGCTCTCTCTGGTGCCCACCTGCCATGCTGATGTGATCTAGAAATTTTGGTTTGTTAAATCTTTTTTTTTTATTGCGCCATCAGTATCTATCTAAACCAAATAATGAGGTTTCCTGGTTCCTTGACTTACCATTGCTTCATGTATAGTATTCCATCTTCTTAGATTAATAAAAACATATTGGAGTATCTAGTTTGGCAATCATTTCAGAGAGGCTGTCTGGGTGACAAATTCTCTAAAATATATTTGTCAAGGTCTTTTTAAAATTTTCTTATTAGATTGAGTATAGAATTTCAGTTCAAAATTATTTTCCCTTAGAATGTTTAGAAAGTATTGCTCCATTGTTTTCTGTCACCCACTGTTACTATTAATTTGCAGGAAATCTAGTTTTTCCTCTCTGGAAGCTTTAAGGGTTTTCACTTTGCTCTCAGTGTCCTAAAATTCACCATGATGTGTTTTGGTGAAATTTTCCTTCCTTTATAGGAAGAAAATGCTTATCATAGAAATTTTAAAGTATATACAAAAAGATTGAGCTAAATTACGGATTTAAAAAACCACACAGTGTCTGTTATTTCTATAATCTGCGGGTTCAAGGTCTGCTTTCTTGATCTAATGCTTTCCCTGATTTTGCTCACCTTTATTTTGATTTGCATTTTCATTGTCTGAATTATTTCTTTTTAAAGAAGTCTTGTTGGACATAGTGAATGAGTCCCTCCATGTCCGATAATGGATAATAGAGCTTTTATACTTGAGAGATGGCTAGATAGGGCTCAAAATTTTAGATTGCTTTTGCTCTCCTACCACTGTTGTGAGAATTAGTGTGAGAACTTAAAGAAAGTAGCTGGACTCTCTACTACCTCGTAGATATTTTCCTTTTCTGCCCAGTTGCCTAAAGCCAACAGAATTCTCTTCCGACAATTTTTTTCTTTTTTCTGTTGTTGAAATTTGTAACTTCACTAGGGTGTGTCTTTGTGTGATGTTGCACCGCCTATGGAATTTTCATTTTTAGCATCCCATGCTTTATCCTTTTTCTTTATCCTTTGAAAATTTCGTGATCACATTGGGACTACCAGTTAGTGACCATAGCATTGTCCCCTTCATGCACTGAACTCCCGTCTACTCTGTGTCCAATCCGGCACAGCATGACACTCTAGAGACAAACCCGCAACCAAGGACAGGTCTCACTTTAACTCATGATTCAAATCTCAAATGGGAGCTAATACCCCTTTGACAATCTTACTATATTTCCTCATATATCCATGCTCCCATTTTCTAAAATGACTCCTGCGCAGAGACCAGAACTCCTCCATCTCTCCACTACCAACCACCTGTGTGGCCCTCACCTTCCACCTCTGGTCTTTTTCAACAGCTAAAGATTCTCTGATTTTTCTCAAAGGCCAGTCTTTGTACTTGTACTTGGTATTTCCTTCTAAGAATTCACAATTCTCCTTTTTCAATGAGTTATTCTCTCAACACACATTTTCTCATAATTTCCATCTTAAAAAACAATCTCTTTTAATAACATACTTCTAACTAGTACCTTGTCTTTCCCTTTGGGAAAAATTTCTTCCTTCCTTCCTTCCTCTTCTCCTTTCTTTCTTTCTTTCTTTCTTTCTTTCTTTCTTTCTTTCTTTCTTTCTTTCTTCTTTCTTTCTTTCTTTCTTTCTTTCTTTCTTTCTTTCTTTCTTTCTTTCTTTCTTTCTTTCTTTCTTTCTTTCTTTCTTTCCTTTCTTCTCCTCAGTGCTCTAACTCCTTTTTTGTTCTATTTTATTTCCAGCTTTATATGAAAGGATTCCTTTATTGAGTGAATTAACACACCCATTACCTCACATACCTACCCTTTTTCTGTGTTAGCATATTTAAGCTCTGTTCTCTTTGCAAATTTCTATTACACAGATCAGCATTGTCAGCTATAGTCACCACATCACACATTAAATCCTTAGGCCTCATTTATCTTAGAACTGGAAGTCTGTTTCCTTTTACCAACCTGTCCCTATTTCCCCCACCCTCAGGCCCCTGGCAAACATTTTTCTACTCTATTTCCATGAGTTCAATTTGTTTATTATTTTGGATTCCACATGTAAGTGATACTGTGCAGTATCTTTCTCTGTCTGGCTTATTTCACTTTGCATAATGCCCTTTGGGCTTATCCCTATGTTACTACAAATGACAATTTTCCCTAAATCCTCTGTGTGTGTACATTTTCTTGATTTACTCATGCACTGATACACACTGAGGATGTTTCTACACCTCAGCTCTTGCCAATAATGCTACAGTGACATTGGAGTTCAGGTATATTTTTGAGATAAAGCTTTTGTATCATTTGGAACTATACCCAGAAGTGGGACTGCTGGATCTCATGGTAGTTCTATATTTAATTTCTTGAATAATCTCTAAAATCCATACATAGAGGCCTTAGCAGTTTATGTTCCCACCAAAAGTCCATCAGGCCACAGTGCACAAGGATTCCCTTTTCTCCATACCCTTGTCAACACCTGTTATCTCTTGTCTTTTTTATGATTATCCTAACAGGTGTGAGGAGACACTTCATTGCAGTTTTGATTTTATTTTTTTAAAGATTTTATTTATTTATTCATGAGAGACACACACAGAGAAAGAGAGAGAGAGAGAGAGAGAGGCGCAGAGACACAGGCAGAGAGAGAAGCAGGCTCTATGCAGGGAGCCTAATGCGGGACGATATTCTGGGACTCCAGGATCATGCCCTGGGCTGAAGGCAGACACTAAACCACTGAGCCACCCAGGGATCCCCCTGCAGTTTTGATTTTAATCTACCTGATGATTGGTGATGAAAAGATCACCAAATCCAATGACTCTATGTCTTGCTCTATATCTCGGCAGCATTATACACAAGTGGCCACTCTCTAACTGCCTGAATAATTCATCCTTTTAATGGTCACAATCCAACACTGACCTGGGCAGTTCTTATTTTGCTGGCCACTTATTTTTAGTACTCTAAATCTTTTCAATCACATTAGATTTTGGAGTGTTCAGAGCTCAGTCACTGCTGCTTCTGTTCTACACTCTTCTGGTGTCCTCATCCAATCCTGTGACTTTTCAATGATGATCTGTTTGCCAGCAATGTATAGCCATGGCTCATGAACACATCTGTGCATCTACTGTTACCACTTGAAAGGCTGATACGTTTCTCACAGTTTAAGTTGGTCAAAACAATTTTTATTCTTCTGTGCCTCCCACCACACCTGTTTCTTCCAGTTTTTTCCTTACCAGTTCATAGTCGCATCACCCATTTATTCAGTTAAACTCCTGGGACTCAGTTTCTACCTGAGAAGTGCTGAGGTAAACAGGCAAAGTGGCTGTGGTTGCTGTACATGGCATGGACTGTGGCACACCTCATAAAACTCTTAACATTTTAAATTCCTGAAGTCATCTTAGAGATCCAGCCCTACCTTCTCCCTCTAAAGATAAATTAACTGAGGTCCAAGTATGTTAAAAACAATGTGGCCAAGTCACAGGGCTGTCCAACTAGTGACAGGGCTCTAGAGATGATCCTCCTCTTCCTCTCCTCATTTATGAAATGATAAAAAAATGGGAACACTAACTTATTCTTTTACTTTGCTAAACAAGCAGAATTGTTTCAAGGAGTTGTTCCCTATTTCTAAATTAAGTGTTTTAGATTTACAGGATACAGAATTATGATCACCAAGAAGGCATATATTCTAGGACAGGCACAATTGGCACTGCATTATCCCAAATGCTTATGCTGGCATGGCCTCTAAAGGAGAAGAAATCCAGCTGTAGCACCCTTGAAACAGCTAGAAAAATAGTTGGCTTGAAGTGAGGGTGATTTGGGAATAGTGCTGTAAACCTGTCTGAGGCAGAAGTGTTAGATAAACAGCCATGCTCCTGGAGAGCCTTACCAACACAGCCCTCTCCGTCCGGACGTCGGGTCATCCCGGGGGGGCAGATGCACATGAAGGTGCCGATCAGATTCTTGCACATCATGCCTCTGGATTCACAGTCATGGAGCCCTTCAGCACATTCATCCAGATCTAGAAAATATTTTTAATAGGAAAAAAAGAATTCTCAGCAGCGGGCTACTGTCTCGGATTTGAAGTCTTAGTTTTGATTTTCTGGCTCTTAAGAATTTTCCTGTGTGATGGATAAAGGAGGAGCCCAAGATTTTCCAACTCCTGGCTATACTATAAATTTATACAAGTTTCAGCATTGGGCCTAATGAAAACAGGTTCAGGAAAGGACAGTCTTTGCTTTAATAAGAGCCCAGAAGTGTGACAATGGTAGGTTCTTCAACTTGTCTTATCTTTGATTTGCTTGGGCAGACCATCCAGTGTCTTGTCACCTAAGGTATGGAAATCTACCAGCACAGGGCTGTCTGATATACCTCTGCAAACTCTAGAAGAAAGCAGAGAACTATAAAATCACTAAAATGTATTTCCAGTGTGGCAAATAAAGTTTTAACTACTCTCTTGTCCATGGCCTTACCTTTGCACATCTTCTGGTCTTCCCTGAGGGCATAGCCAATTGGGCACGTGCATTCATAGGACCCGAAGGTATTCATGCAGCGGAAAGCGCACAGCAGTGGGTTCTGGGCACACTCATTGATATCTGGTCAAGGAAAAAGGCAGGCATATACTGAGCCTAGAGTTTTAGTTGTCTGTTTATGTAAACACCGATGTGTTCACTCAGCTGACATAGAGAAAGCCGCTACTGCTACGGAGAAGTAGGTATCCTAACTCATCCTCCAACAAATAGCAACTATAAACTCTAAAAATAAAATACAAAATCAACTCCCTAAGTAGTTTCCAGCAGTGAGTTGAAACTCAGCAAACCACCAGCAGGAAAGAAGTTACTAGTGTTTTTGTTTATTTTTGTTTTTCTGAAATTACCCTGTGGATGGCCATAGTCCTGGCAGCAGCAGCACCTGGCAGCTACATCTTCACTAAAAACTTCCTGAGCTTCTATCCAGAGCAATTAGGGGAGGGAGCTAGGGCCAACCAAGGCTACTCAAGAGTGAGAGGGAAGCCCAGACAGGAGAGGGCTAGAGATAGAGACACTTCTTCTTTCTTCTTCTTTCTTCTTCTTTCTTTCTTCCTTCTTCCTTCTTCCTTCTCCTTCTTCTTCCTTCTTCCTTCTTCTTTCTTCTTTCTTCTTCTTCTTCTTTTTTCATATAAAAGCTCAAGTTGCTGACTTAACCATGCATGTGTAGGACAAAATCAAAGAAGCTAGCCACACTGGGGCTTACAGAACAAAATGAAATCTGAGCCACTGGCTTCCACAGGCCCGACTCTGCTTTTATGTTCATCCTGGTTAACTGCATACTAAGACAAAAGCATCTACATTCTTCGAAGTAACATAACTGATTCCAGAAGATATCACTCGTAACATCCATGGTATAATCCAAAACTAACCAACATGCCAAGAAGCAAAAAAAATGTGACACCAACTTCAAGTGAAAAATGCCACCACAGATGTCAACTCTGAACTGACCAAAATGCCGAACTCAGACAAAGGCTTTAAGGCAGTGACTGGGACTATGCTCACCAGGGTAAAGGAACAGATATTTGTGATGAACATAACCATCAGTAGACTGTCAAAGCATTAGGAGTAAAAGCTGAGACATTAAAAAAAACCCCACCTTTTTCTACAACAAGAAAAAATAATATTTAAGAAAAATATCACTTACCTTCACAATTCATCATGGGCCCTGGCTCAAAGCCTTCATTGCAATTGCATTCAAAACTCCCAATAACATTGGTGCATGTACCATTCCCACATGGATTGCCAATTGAACATTCGTCAGTGTCTGAGAAAAGAATAAAACAGTGCACCCAAATTTGTAGTTTTAGTTTAATACAAACATGCCCATGAATATCCACCTAGCCCTCAGAACTTTCCAGGATCCCTGGGCCTACCTGACTCTGCACCCTCCCTGGCCTTGGCTGGCTGGCTGAACTTTATTCTGTGCAGAGGAGCTCAAAGGATCAAGTGCACCCTGCTCTGAGTCCCCAGACAGCCATGTTTTCCCTAAAAATTACAAACCCATAGAGGGATGTGGTCTTCTGCTACAAGAACAAGTGTGGAAAGTCAAAGTAAAATGGACCTATTTCCCCTTACTGGTTTTGGCAACAAAGCTCTAGGCAAATCAAAGTTTAAATATTTGGTTGAAGGCAGAGGTTGGGCAACTCTCTCCATATTCACATAAACCAGATCTACTGGAAAATATAAGACTGGAGAAGAAAAAGCAGTTATTAGCCACTTATAATACTGGCTCTGTAAAACCTACCACTATCCAGGGTGCCTTTGGAGAACTTTTGTTGAAAAGAGAACTGGAACAGAACCTTCAAAGTGTGTAATGTGGAGTCAGCACTCACCCACACAGCGTACTCCAGTGTAATCCAGGTTGTAACCCATTGGACATTCACAGCGAAAAGACCCGTCTGTATTGATACACTGACCATTTGAACAAATGCCTGGGCTCTCAAGGCATTCGTTGACGTCTAAAATATAGAATCATCCATTAACTTCCTCAATATAAAAAGATAGGTCAAATCTGTGTATATCTATTCAAGGGAGACTTAAAAATTATAAAACATGTAAACATTTTTTGTATCAGATAAATACATACTGTATTTCATATACAATGTAGTCTCATGATAAATATAGTACATATGGTACATAATACTGTACATATACAAGGAAAACATACTGTATGTTATATAGTAAAATATGATTTATAGAATACATGTGCAATGATCTGTTTATATAAAAAAAGATTATAAGAATAAAATACATCAAACCACACCTTCACGAGTATCATGAAGACTCGGAACAGTTCCATGGCCGTAAGGACACAAGTCCTGGAATGCAACTATAGAGAATACAAATTCCCCATTAGTGCAGAGTCTCAGCTGTCAGAGAACTTCAGAACTGATTAATGGTATACATGAAATTTAGCCTTATTTTTCATCTACAAAGCTGCTTTTAACAGGAGTCTTAATTTATTTTTATGATTTACTTCAAAAGCAGCCCTGAGCCCATTTAGAGAAGGTTACTCAAGCTTGTACAGCACCTTCCAGGGTGCCGCCTACCAATGGCTTCAGGTTCTATCTGTTTGCTCACTTCCCGAGGAACAGCCAGAGCCATCTCTGCCCAGGACAAACAGGAGCTACCTGGGACCTGGAGACCAGGTCTGAGACCAGGTCTGAGCCGCCTGACCCCTTGGCTGTTCTAACCCAGGACCCATGAGCCTCCTGGTCTCCTCCTGCAAAGGGCCCTTGGCCGACTCAGGTCCTTGTGATTTTATGTAAGATTCTGAGGGTGGCAGCCCGAGATTTGATCCCCACATGGGACTCTGGTGGCAGCTGGGAACAGAATTTTCATCCCCTCCTGCTCTATACCTCTCAAAAGCCAGTAATACTAACCTCAGGGGACAGAACTGAAGTACCAACAACACTACCTGCGCTCACACGTGCTGAGTACGCAGGTGGAGTGGAGTCCCTCAGACTCCATTGCTCACTGAACTTTCCAGTTATACATGAGGGAAGAATTTCACCTTCAAAATATTTCTAAGGTATACAGCCAGAGTGACTAACAATCAGGCCCCAAGCTGCACAAAGTGGTATTTTATGGGGTTGCTCTTACCTTCATCATCTTTGGGGCACAGCTCACAGGGGTCCCCCCAGCCCTCTCCTGGCATTTTACTGCAGCAGCACTTGGCCTTGGTGGTATTGAAAGCTTTAGGGACAGAACACTTGCCGTTTTCAAAGTTTGTGAAGCAGAAACTCTGGCGGGTATCTAGTTAAGAAAGCAAGCATCACAGGCCTCCTTACTGGTCATTTAAAAAGATAGACTACTTCATTTTTTTAAAAAAGTGTTTTATTTATTTATTCATGAGAGAGACACAGACACAGAGGGAGAAGTAGGCTCCATGCGGGGAGCCCGATATGAGACTTGATCCCAGGACCCCGGGACATGACCTGAGCTTACTAAAGGCAGACACTCAACCACTGAGACACTCAGGTGCCCCTCCACTGCTGATTTCACATGCCAACTTAAACTGACCTGTCTATAAAATTTTATGTAATTATTTAAAATGTTTAAAATGTTTTTATAATATTCCTAAGAAACCTGAGAAATTATGTTCACTATTAAGATGATTTCTGTATCTCTTCTTCCATTGCCATGTTATAGCCTAACAAAAACATTTATGTAACTTTCAGTAAGTCTATTCACATTAACAGCAATTCATGTACCAGTGTACAAAAAAATCTATACCAATTAAAAATGGAACAGTGAAGCAATAATAAGAAGCAAATACATACAAATAGTCATTTTTTAGTGTGACATTAAGAAAATGTGGAAACAAAGCCAAAAATTCCAAGTACTGTAAAAGTGTCCAGCACATACAGTTTTGAGACCTGTATTTTTAACATAATGTATTTGCCATATTCATGTACTTTGTAGTAACAAACACTAGCAGGATAGTATTCACTGTCCAGTTGTCAAGTTCCTAAGGGCAAATTATGACAGAGAAGTCACTGCAATGCTTACCAAAGCATCTCCGGCCATTATCAGACAGTACGAATCCAGGGGGACAGATGCACTGGAAGCCCCCAGGAGTATTGGTGCAAGAACCAAAGAGACAGATGTTGGGATCTTCATCACATTCATTTATATCTGGACAAGAGCAGGAGAATGTATTAATTTAAGCAAATCAATTCACTGTTCAGTCTTTGAAAATAAACGTGTCCATACTACAACAATCTGCTATCCATTGATCACTTAGTATGAAACAAGGTAGCATATATTGTGTATATGTAACTTAACCTTTAAAAGTAAACTATTATTGCTTCAAAAGTCAAAGATTCCATCCAGTTTCAATCAACCATGCAGCCCAGACACCCAAGGAGAACTCCAGCTCCCTGCAGCTGATCCCTAGGGTGGCGTGTATGTCCACCTGTCACATGTGATCAGTTCAATATCCTACAGGTGTCAGAGCCTCAGCTGGGCTCCTCATCTGATGTTAGCCTAGGATCCCTGAGTCAAATTCATTCCTCCCCGACTCCAAATGCAGGCAGCCTGTGACCTGTCACTTCCACCTCCTCTGTGGATTACCATAAACCTTCTAGGGTACTGCTGCTTCCTTCTCACATCCCTGCGTGCTGCCAGCAGGCGGGTCTTTCTAAAACACACATGCACTTGAAAACTTGTGCCTATGGAACCAGGGAGACTCAGACATGGGTTGAGAATTTCATCATTCCCACCTCAACCCAGAAAGGCTCCTTGAGATAAGTAAGGATTCCTTACCAGCGATATTTGCGCCCCCCCCCCGCTTTTTTCGTTGGAAGTGCTTATTCAGTGAGTTATTTTACCTAAGTGAGTCAATGTTACATAGTTCCAGCCACATTACAGTGTAAGCTCTGGGAAGACATGACCCATCTGTCCAGGTCACTGCTGCACAGCCCAGTCTAGTACGGTGTCAGGCACATCCTACATTCTCCATTTATATTTGCAGAATTTTAGTGAGTGAGTCACACCATGCTGTTTCTTAAAAACCAACCAACCAACCAACCTGTAGTGGTCCACACTACCTGCAGGTCTGAGTTCAATCTCTGAAGCCAGGTCACTCAGTGCCTCTAACCATACTCCAGTTGCCTCTGTGTCCCAGTGGCCTCCTCTGTTCTTTCTTTTCTCTGATTAATAAATTCCTGTCTAACATTTAGGAGCAACCCCAAATGTCACCAGTCCATTGTGGTGAGCTTCCCTGACTTGTTATCTATCACCATCATCACAGCCCCACCCTGTGCTCCCACAGCCCTCTAGAGGATGCGCCTCTAGCTTGGCGTTGGTCTCAGTGCGTTGCAAGGCTATCTTTACAAGATAGGTTTACTTACAAAATACATCTTTTCTTTTATGTAGGAGGTTACACAGCGGCAAGAACTGTATCTTTTTGTATTCCTAGCACCTAAAAGGTACCAGTCATTTGCTGTAACCTACAGTGAAAGGTGTAATTAATTTGTGTGTGTGTGTACATGTGTGATACATATATGTTTGCAGGTTTGTGTAAGTGTGTGTACAGTTGTGTTAGGAATCTTTTCATCTGGGTAAAGTTGGTAGAAAAGACTCTAGTCTGAAGGAAATAGTCTTACAGTGAAGTCAAGTAAAAATATATATTTTTTCCTCCGGAGATGCGAAATAGGAGTGTGGCTCATGATGGGGATGGGGAAGAAAAAAAAATCTTATGCAGTTTAATAAAATGTCGCTGAATCACAGATTTTTTTTTTCACTAAGAGTAAAGGTAGCTGAGCCTTTCTGATACAGAAAAGTATAACTTTTTCTTTTCCCTTCTCCTGGCTGACAAACTAGTACTTTCATTGTTCCATAAAGGGATGGCCTATAGGGATAGAGAAGAACTGAGATTAAGTACCAAAGAAAGAAAATGAAAGAACCTTTTACTTTTCAAGAAAGTTGTTAGTAAGATGTATCTAGTATGTATCATTTTTTAAGTATTAAAAACATTGGGCAGTTTTATAGGGCACTATACAGATCAAGAAAGGGAAAAGATATAAAGACCAAGCTGGAATGACTTGGGGTATCTGTTATATGAAATCACATGGTCTGAAAATAATTAACTTTGATGAAGTAAACTGTCTCCTTCAGTTCTGTCTATCTGAGTCCCTGGAAAGTGAACAGTAGAGCTACAGAGATTTTTTTTTTAATTGGATAACACGAAGGCAAAAAAAACCCTCAGCAATCATTTCATGTTAGAAGAACCACACCAAGATAGTGCTTCTGAATTTCAGCAAGACTGTAAAAAATAATTTGTATAAAAGTGAAATTAAGTAACTGTAAAAAGGTCGGCCTTCATCGTGTTCACCAGGCAATTCTGGGATCCACTTTTGATGTGGTTACCGCATTCTTGTATGCTGGAGGAGTTTCAGCAGAAAAACATCTGTTATGACAAATGGATTAATATTTTCTGTTTTGACATGAGGCCTTCCCAAGGAAAAAAATGTCTCAACAGTATGGTCAAGATTTTCTGCTCCACATTTCTGGGACTCTAGACACCTTTAATAGCTGTTTTAAAATTGGTTGCCAAAGATTACAATTTTTGTACTCTCCTGAAATTCAGTAGAAAATCTCTGTTGACATTTGGAAAAAAGATTAGAGTGCACTGAAAATTCTTTGACTAGGATAACATTTCTGTTAATGAAAACCCCCCACACATCCATAAATTCTTTGTTCCCACCACTCCACCTTCAAATCGATTCTGATGGTTCAGTAAAGCAGATGTAGGCAGCTGTATGTTTACTTCCTTGGGTCAGCATGCCTGCAGGGGTTGGATTTAGTATACTTCTATTGGGTCTGGACCATGGCTTAGACCCAACAGCTTGTGGAACTTATAACAACTGTTACCCTTACCAATGCAGTTCTCGCTTTTCACTTCATACCCTGGGGGACAGATGCATCTGAAGGACCCCTCTAAGTTCTGACAGGTACCAGGAGAACAAGAACCAGGAAGAGCGACACACTCATTGGTATCTTTCAAGAGAAACGAGAGAAAAAAGGATTTAACTATGAGGTAATTGTTGCCAAATGGCATTAACATGAATTCAACTTTGTCTCTCTGTCAGGTCACGATGGACAAATACGCCCTGAGATACTCTTTTGACATCTTGGGTACTAGTCATGTGGCAAGAGGCTGATTGTCCTGATTTGTTTCCTTTGTCTCCTTTTACGGTGACATGGATAGCCCCAAGCTCTCACCCAATAAAAACATTTCGGACAAGTCATTTCCAATTTTTGGCATATTCCTTATCCCCATATTTCCCATGGCATCTTATTTTGGTCAAGTACTCAGATCATCAAATGAAATGAGAAAGAGCTTCCAAGTGTGTGTGTGGGGTGGTGGGGAGTCACATCATTGCTTAACAAAACAACACAAAGACTGTTCACTATGTAGATACTTACCTATACAGTTCTTGCCATCTGGAGTAAGTTCATAACCTTCATTACATAAACACTTGAAGGAGCCAATTTCATTGAAACACCGTCCATTTCTGCACACCTGACCAAAAAAGGAGCTGCACTCATCTATATCTGTAAGCAAATGGGAATGAGCTTTTCAGAGACAGCTCTTACACAATGTATTGTGTTACACATTGCGTTGTAAAAACATATTCATTGGCACGCATTTACAAACATGCTTCATTACAATTCCTCATCGACACACAGAATAAACAGCTCCTGGTGTAAGGACTGCGTGACTAATAAGGTCACAGAGATCCCTAGTATATTTCAACCACAAGTTTTCATATTAATATAACTCAAATTTATAGCCAGATAAAAACTGAAGGTTTATGGTGAAGCTTTCCATTCTTCTCGAATGAAAAATATTTCTTTTCTTGGAGACCAGAAAGTATAGACTTAACCTGATGGCCTAGTTTGCAGATGACTTTACTTGGAGAGAAGTGGACTATATTCAAAGGATAAATAATGGAGCATATTAAATACTGAAAAAATTAAATTATGTTAAAAATATTCTAGAACTCCTAACATATATTTTGCTGACAAAATATAGAATTTGGAAGAAAAAAATCTTAGGTTTTAGTGAAACTTAGAGCTGACTGTATTGGACTAATTATTAATTACTGTAGGTTTTTAAAAAAGATTTCATTTATTTATTCATGAGAGACACAGAGAAAGAAGCAGAGACATGGCAGAGGGACAAGCAGACTCCCTGTGGGGAGCTTGATGCAGGACTCAATTCCAGGACCTGGGGATCACAGACTGAGTGGAAGGCAGATGCTCAACCACTGAGCAACCCAGGTGCCCCAATTACTATAGGTTTTTGAAGGCTGTGTTTTGATAAATGCCTTATCAGTGTCTTTAATTCTCCCTGGTTGTATAAAGAGTCTGAGAAATTAGACAAGAGGGTGGTAGTTGAAAGAAATGTCCAGTTAGCTCTAAATTTTTTCACAGTGGCAGTACCTGGGGGAAAAAACAACAACCACCACCACAACGGGGGCACCAGGGCGGCTCAGTTGTTTCAGCATCTGACTCCTAACTTCTGTTCAGGTCATCATCTCAGGGTCCTGGGATTGAACCCCTCATCATGTGGTTCCCTGCTCATTACGGAATCTGCTTGAAATGCCCCTCCCCTAATTCGTGTGTGTGCTCTCTCAAATAAATAAGTAAATAAATATAAAACAAAACAAAACAAAATGAGAGGAACGTGTGCTGGTGTAAATCAGGAGGTCAGAGGTGGGTCTGTGCTGTGCGGATCCCATAATGGTAGAAAGCCAGAGTCACTGTCACATTCCTCACAGGACCCCGTGTATGGCCAACAAGACATGTGGTCAGCATCTATCTGTCCCTTCTCTTGCCATGTCCTCCACAGACTTATGGAACCTTCCCTACTCACTATTAATCCTGTTTTAATCATTGTTGTTTAGGAGCAAACTATAAAATTCTGTACCATGCATAGGAGATATTTTCCCCTGAAAACTTATAGTTGTTCAGAATGGAAGTCAAACAGGTATCTGAGGGCCAACTTGGAGACCTAGCCTCCCAATCCACCGTTTCTGTGCGAAAATACATCCTGGTTTCAAAGGCTGATAGAAAATGAAGTTTCAAAATACGACATGTTTTTAAGTTGGAGATTCTGACAGTCAAGAATGCATTATTTGGAATACCTGGAATAGCACTGAAACAATGACAGGTCTATCTTTTATTCCATTTAAGGAATAAAAACCAACCCAACCCGTAGAGCAATCCCAGTAGATTTACTATCATCTGATGGCCTTTTCCCCTCATCCACCGGTTGATTGACAGAAGTACTCAACACAGCAGATGGTTGTGTGATTATTTAAGCCAGTACTATGGCTGTAGTTAGCTAGAAATTAGTTACTGTTATTACATACCTTTCAGCACATATTTACAATTTTAATGATAAAAACATTTGATTTACTCTTTGGTTTTATTCCTTATTTCAGTTTAATGTGTGGACATGAAATAGTATCAACAAAGGACTGAGTACTTACCCAGGCAATCATTATTATGAGTGAGTTCAAACCCTGGGTAGCAGAGACAGTTATAGGATCCAACTGTGTTTTTACAGGTTCCATTTCCACATGGATGCCGCTCACACTCATCAACATCTACAAAGAAACATTGGCTCCAACGAATTCAATTTTTAACTAGAAAAACACAGCCTGTTAAACATTTACATTTTTTAAAAAATCTACTGACTCACTTGGGACTTTCCTCATTCAATGCAGAGGACCTCATATTTATTTCAGGAAAATGAGTATGGGATAAAAAAAAAAACTCTAAAACTATAAGATAAAGTGCTGCTGAGTGACTTACAGGCTCATATAATACTCAGAACTGAGCTAAGCAAGTATTACCTTAAGTGCAGATGTTTTAAGGAATGGGTTTGAACTTGTAAGGAAATCCATCTTTTGAAACACTAAAAAATTTGTTCTATTAAAGCATGATCAACACCATTCCCTCAGAAATTTACATATCTTAATTTGATCAGTACAGCAAAGGAAATATTTGTTTCCTAAATTTTATGGACTAATAGAATCTAAATTGAAGAAGTCTATTAGAACTCAGTATTATTAGCCTTCAAAAAATGGAATTAAAAAATGTTCAGAAGGGTCATCCTAATATAAGAGAACAGATTCCTTAGACAATGAATTCTAGCTGTTGAAACTCTACTTCTATGCAAAAAAAGGAGGAAAGCTGTGTTTGAGAGAGATATTATCAAGGAGTCTCACTCACTTTTATCATGAATGAATTCTTAGGATCGAGGGCATGTTTTCTCCATATGAATTTCAGAATCAAATCTCTCTCTCTCTCTCTCTTAAGCAAATCATGTTCTTTCTCACACAGAGTACAGCCAGGAGAAGTATGTATGAGCAAGCATTCTCAGAAGGTTCATGTATATGGGGCTAGATCATTTGTCCTTCATACAAGCATCCCCTAGAGAGTTTTTCCCACCACCATAGCTGGAGTCCATGGGGGAACTCTTAGGAGACAGTAGATGAACAAAGACGTTCTCCAGGTGGTCCTTATTGTATGGATGGGTCATAAAGGAAACTAGTTCTGTAGTACTGAAATCTGACTTTATCATTCATATACATAGTACCTTTAACACCAAAATAGTAGATGCACAACTTCAGCTTTTTTTAAACTGAAGATGTATTATTAATTATAAATAGCTAAGTTTTAAATTTAATTTTTCTCTTTCAAGCGCAATGCATGGAGAACTCTTTCAGCCAAGATAGAACCTGTTGTTGACATCAGACTGAAGGAGTTATGCTGAGTTCCAAGGTTGGGCTCCCAGGTGGCAAGCCCATCTGCCTTTGAAATCTCTTCCCATGTCAGCTCAGCAAGTAGTTACTGAACACCACCACTGCTCAGCTAACCATTACACAAGCTACTGGAACATTTTGAAGAGTTTTGCCACATTTGCTTCTGAACATATTTTTAAGAGTTAAGACACAAAAGCAGTAGGTTAAGTCTCATGTAGTCAATGATTCAGGGAAAAAGTGTATAAATGTATGTATGCGTGTATCTCTGTATTTGTTTCAATACTGTTCCTCTTACTACTACTATGCCCTTGAGTTCTTGCAGCTGGAAAGGTTTTCTTGAGTGGGAACAGAGAAGGAGAGAGGGCATCCGGTTACCGTGGTGACTTCCATATAACCCTGAGTGTCCCAGAGTGCACGGTAAGTGTGTGAAAGGCATCTGAGCAAAAAGGCTGTCTGTGAACAGTGAACCAAAGAACATACTACAGTGTGTCCCTGCTCACAAATCTTACATTGAATGAAGACATGAAGAGTTTAACCTAGCTAACTTTTTGGGAGACTGTTTCTGACAGAGACATGGAAGAAGTCACACGACAAGTGGCCAACCCGTGAGCTCTCTTGGAGTCTCAGTTCATTGCAGTCCTGGGACTCAGGTCCCTCCGCTTACCCATGCACATAGTCTGGTCCTGGGAAGCCTTAAAGCCATTGTGGCAGATGCACTGGTAACTTCCTTGCAAATCAACACACAGGCCATGACTGCAAACATTAGGAATTTCTAAACATTCGTTGCGATCTAAAACAAAAAATAGAACACATGTTACACATAACTGATTTTTATTAAGATTCCTTCATTTTTTTCACAGGCCTGTTTCTATAACCTGCTATTAATTATTAAAGGCAGGCTGAAAATGAACCATAACAATGGCCAAATCAAAAGAAGTGAGGCTTGAAAATACCCAAGACCTAAAAAAAGAAAAAAAAGCAAAAAAAAAAAAAAAGCTCATTTTTCTATGCTGATGGGTATCTCAAAGATACTATTTTATTTTAGGTCTAATCCTAGGAAAATCCATTGAAGAGATTTCTTTTTTCCTCACAAATTAATCTAAAATATATGGTGGAACAGATTCGGTAGAAATGAAAAGGTTTACTTAGAAAGTCTTTAAAAAGTTCTCTCTGAAAATATGTTTTAATAGGAAAGCACAGCAGACTTCTTAGTGGAGGAGAAGGGGAAGAAGGCCGTGCAGCCTCTCTCACCTACGCAGGCTCCGTTGGGGGACAACTTGAAGCCCGCTGCACATTCGCAGCGGTAACTGCCTGGGCTGTTGAGGCAGTCTGCATGCCGCTGGCACAGATTGTCACCATTGCTGCACTCATCAATGTCTGAAAGAACAACGAGTCCATGGTAAGAATTTGCTTATGGCATTCGTATTACCATAGCGTCACCAGGGTGGTGACCCACTCCTTGAGGCCATAGAAGACATGGTACAAATCAGAAGAGTATCTAAAACCCATTTGTGTCCACCAAACTGGTTTGGCTGGAGGTCATGCATCATGACAATTACCTTCGCAGACCAGGAGCAGGTCGTTGTAACTGAATCCTGTAGGGCATTCACAGCGGAAACTGCCAATCTGGTTGATGCACACACCATTTGCACAAATGCCTGGGATCTCTTTACATTCATCAATGTCTAAAATCGAACAGATTCGGTAAAAAATATATGCAGTTCTGCTTAACATATTTACCATAAAAACCTTGATAATGCTACATGTACGCTGAAGTGAGAACATACACTCAGCATCACAAAAATAAATTAAACATCGCTAAAAATGATTTTTTGGTTTATAAAACCATATAGGCGATAAGACTGACTACTTTCCTTTGAACAGTTATTGTAGCTGATCAAATATACCAAGAGATTTTAGTGTCAATGTAGCAAATAAACTTCCTGGGGAATCAAGCTTCTTCTTCAAGTTATGTTTCAGGCTCCCTTAACTGTTGCTACTCATCTAATGAAGAAAGCTAAGTTCTCTTAATTTTTATGCTTGCACTGATAGTAGAGACTGAAAATTATATTGTTTACTTAATCTTTGAGGGAGAAAGTAGAATGAACAGCAGAAAGTACATTCAGAAGAAAATGATTTGTATAATCAATAATCTTCCAACTTCCTAGGTAGATCAGTAGAAAGGGATACTGCAAAAATACACCAAAAATGTAAGTATATCGTTATGAAAACAGCATAGAGGGTACAGGAAGGTGAATTATCTAGAGTCATGTAATATAATATTCATGAGAAGGAAAACTAAGGTTTTAGCCTGATGTGTAATGAAATTTTGAGACAGTCTTATAGCTATCATAACCCAATCACCAAACTATGCTGACGGAATAAGACCCTTACTAAAACTTGGGTAGAGTCTATAAACGTATTAGTTCCTTCTTGTCTAAACTGTACTAGTTCAGAATCCAGATTATTGTATTTTATGGCACTTTAAAAACACCAAAGAGACTTTTACACAGTGCTATCTATATATATTAAAATAAACCTAATCTGGAAAAACTTACCAACAGCTTTTCCAGTGTGGATGTCAAAGGTGAATCCAGGGATATTTCCACATATGGTTTTAAAGTCAGCTTAAAAATATAAACAATGCAAATATGCTCTTAAAATTCTCAAACTCCTTCCAAATAAAATTTTGCATAGTATTACTTGCACTGACAAATATATTTTGTATTACTCACAACCAGACGTTTTAATTTCAGTTATATTTATTTGATAACAGTACCAGCTTCTGCCAGAAGTGGATTCTAGGCATTCTTTATCATTATTATCATCATGAACTTTTCAATGCTTTTATATTAGAAGTAAATCATTACAAGATTCAAAATATCTACAGTAAGCATTTGAATTCTTTTGTCCTTTGGATACGCAGATCTTTAACAATGATCCAGTTTATGTACATTGAAAAATCAGGTTAGATTAGAAATTTATAAAGGGATTATAGATCGCACAAAAGCACAGGCATTCGAAAACAGTTGTCATAGTGTGAAATGGACAATGAATAATGAATGAGACATGAATTTTGTCTCTTTTTAAACATAAATGTCTATTTTGTTGGCGTGTGAAATTTGAGGAATCAGTATGAAATAGAAACTATTAACAGTGACTCCTACACACAATTCACCAAACTAATATAAATTTAAGAGAATTCTCATTTTTAAGAAACCGACTGCTTCTGATGCCCATGATGACTCATGTGAGTAAAGCTGCTGAAAACAGTGTTAGGTAAAACACATGCTACAGACCACATGTGTGATGTGCTATCAGGAAGGGACTCTGCATACTTCGTCCACCAAAACTCACTGAGCATCCACAACATATAGAGAGGCACACAACAGATGCTCAATTCAATGGTTTCTAATACCCTGGCAGTGCAGAAATTGTTACTTATATGTATCCTCTCATCTACCATAAACATTTGAATTAGTTACTGTCATTTTTAATTTATTATCTCTATTCTATATATGAGGGATCGGTTTCAGAAAGGAGAAACCATCTACGTAAGGTCAGACAGTAAGTGGCGGAACTTCAATATAGATACAGTCCTCTTACACCTAAGCCCTTTACTGCCTCTTACGAAAAGTGATATTTAGGGGCACCTGGGCGGTTCAGTCAGTTAAGTGACCAACTCTTGATTTTGGCTCAGGTCATCTTAGGGTCATGGGATCACAAGCCCCACACTGGGCTCCCTGTTCAGCACAGAGTCTGCTTCTCCCTCTCCCTCTGTCCCTCCCCCTGCTCATGTGCTCTCTCTCTCTCTCCCTCTTTAAAGTAAATAAATAAATAAATAAAAACAAAAAACAACACTAAAAATGCTATTTAATTCCATAGTCCAGCGATTGTCAACTTCTACCTGATGGGAGTTTTTAAATTAGAGAACTGTAAAAACATTTCCATTTGTTTTTTCAGAGAATAACTATGGCGAGATAAGAAAATCCATTTGCCCACTGAGTTGGAGCCACTGAGGAAAAGGCTCCATAGGTCACTTTTCGTTGTTTCTCCTTACTTTCATTTCATTACCATATTAATTATTTATCACATTTGAATATGTATATCCTAAGCAGTATCTGGCAACAAATACATAAACATTGTTTCTCATTTGTCTGATTGGTGCAATGTTTAGTATCTATAATCAGTGAAAGTAACTTTCTACCTCATAAATGAACCTGAAAATGCAACAATTTTAAGATTTTTTTTTGTTCTCATAGCTTATTATCTTTTAGTTTTTCTTTTAAACGAATCTGTGCTTGTGAGAAAATTTTACCTGGTGGAGATCAGTTTTATTTTCTGCTTCAAGATTTCATACAGGTTCGGGGAAAAGGATGTATAAGAAATACATTAGCAATTGGTTGCTTCTAGTGTAAATTAAAGTCTGCTCATCAAATCCATTTCTTGCATATTTTTTGAGACTGAAACTAAGACAGTACTTACTGAACTTGATGGACTTGAAATTACCACAGGTTTTAAACCAAAATACTATACCTTCCACATCGAGCACAATGACACATGATACTTGCTTAACGAAAACTTGCTTGATGAATAAATAACGAGCACAGTATGAAATAATGAATTTAAATGGACGAGTGCTATAAACATTGACTCTTTAGCAGGCAGGGAGCCTGTGTTCAGGATCCAGACTCCTCAAAATATAACCCAGAAAATTAGTATCTGAAGCCTGAAAAGGTCCACTTGGGGAACAGAGTCATAGGACACCCTTAGATATTCTCTGAACATGTGTCGTGTTGGCACACATTTGCTTTTACTCTGTCACCTACAGGTGTGTGCCACCAGCTCGGCCTTCAGCAGAGGCATGGGCTGCATGCTTACCCGTTCCTGGAGTGGGACATGGCTCACAGGGTTTGTTCCAAGCTTTGCCTACGTTGTACGTACAGCAGCACATCCTCTTTGTCACATTAAAAGGCAGTTCGTTCTCACAAGTGGTTCCATTATAGCTTCGGTAGCAAAAGCTTTTTCTCATGTCTACATAGCAGGAAAGCAAGTGAACCAGTCAGAGCAGAAAGCTGCTAATAATGAAATCCACACACCGTGGAGACACCAGACTTTCTGGACTAGTAACTCTGAAATGTGTCTTGGCCATTTGGCATGATCTTAAAAATAATTCAAATCGAACACAAATCTCTGTCTTCTCCCATTTTCAGATAAGGGATTTCCATTTATAATTTTCTTGGGAATCAAAATTAATAGGTATTTGTCTCTCTACTCAGAGGCATTTGTTTAATTTTAAAAGTAATACATAATAAATTTTAAACGTTCTCTTGTTTGTAAAATAATGTTCCCTTGACATGAATGGAAATCAAAACTTGTTTAGGAATAGGTAAGTGTAATGTTTGATGACATTCTGTGTCTCAGACTCAAGCTTCTGAACATGGAACTATATATTCAAAGTTCAAAAAGGATACAGAGCCAGAACTTTATAAGACTTTTGAAATACTTCATCACTCACAGATATTCAGTTTCCAATTTTCTGAACAATCATTCTAAGACAGGAGTGCCCGAGTGTGTGACCTCATCACTCTCTGAGGCCTCCACCTACCCATGCAGTTGTGGCCGCCGTTGACCTGCATGTACTCAGGTGGGCAAATGCAGGTGTAATTTCCCAGTGTGTTGTAGCAGGTCCCGGGCCCACATACACCAGGGTGTGCGAAACACTCATCAATATCTACAACAGGCAAGGATACCCATTAAGTCACAAAGTCATTTTTTCATGAATTTATGTTGCTTAAACTACTAAACAAAACATGTGGCTGATACCCCAAATCCGTATTTTTTTTTTTTAAATCAGAATTTAAAGCAGTTCTACAGAAGACGACACCTTTGTGTCATTTACATGACACAAAGTTGTCGTTTGGAAAAAAAGCCAACATTCAAAAATACACATGATCAAAAGAAATTTTTCTAAAGTGGCAAAAAGAATATGAAAGTCACCTGTATTCTTTTTAATTAAAATTTCACATTCTTCAAATGGAAGTCATTTAATGCTTGCTGTCTGCTTCTGTCATTTAAACTAAAGTTTAGTGCCAACTATAAACTGAATGCAGTTAGGAAAGCCTTTATCTTTTTTGTTAACTTGAGAATAGTTGACACTCAATGTCACATTAGTTTCAGCTATACAATGTAGTGATTGGACAAGTTTATACATAATGCTGTGCAAACCATAAGTGTAGCTATGATCTATCCCATTAATCGCTATTACAGTATCAGCAACCGTATTCCTTATGCTGCGCCTTTTATTCTGTGACCTATTCATTTCATAACTGGAAGCCTGTGTCCCCTCTCTCCCTTTAACCCACTCTGCCCATCCCCTCAGCCCCTCCCCCTGGCAACCATCAATTTGTTCCCTGTATTTATTGGTCTGAGGAAAGCCTTTCTCTTGACAGCTCCCTTCAAATCAGTCCCCATTCAGGGATTCTAGAAGGAGCGCAGCTGCTGGTTATTCTCCTTATTAAATAATATTTCTTTTAGAAGCATTTATCTAATGTGTTCTGAAGGAAAAGTTATAATGGAAATAATTCCATTAACATGTTTAATGTTCATTTTTAGAAACACTTCTTCATTCATTCCATAAATAAACACCAAGATTCTTCTGTAAGTTGCAACTCACCAACTACAAAGATGACTAAGATGTGGGGCTTGTGTCACGAATGAAGCTCCCAGTCTAGCAGGGAGACAGGCCCCTAAAAGGATGACTGCTGTGCCATGTGACAAGTGAGGGAATGGAAGCAAGAAAGGCATCGGCATCACCTTTAAACGTCTTCATACTATGCCTTCTATCATTTAAAAATTACTGAAAATTAGTAACTTAATAGTTGCATTCAAGTTTACCTATTTTCTGTATGTAAATAGAACTCTTCTCCACATTTAAACTAATAACTTATTTGAAAGTGATGTTTTCACAGTAATCCAGCTTTGCCCATTTATAATCATCCCATGCACTCAGAGAAAAGTCATAGTAAGTTCTAGTGTGTAAGCTGTAAATTAATTTATCTATCGTCGTACAGCTGAGCAGCGGGGATACGACAATATCAAAGCTATGACCCAGGCTAACAGATCCTTGGAAAGAATCTTCTCCAGGTCTGATGGTAATTTTGTTCTAAAGAATGCTAATAACTTGAAGATGTCCATGCAGCTTGCCTTCACAGATGCGAGTTTCCTCGCTGAGGTAGTAGCCTTGTGGGCATTCGCACTGGAAGCTTCCGAAAGTGTTGATGCAGTTTCCACCCTGGCAGAGACCTGGTAACTCCTGGCATTCATCGATATCTGTGGAAAGAGAGACGGCTCACTCATGACAGGTACCACCATCAAAGACAAGGGTTACTGTTAGAGTTCTCTAATGTGTGATACAGTAAGACCCGAAGACTTCCAGGTATCCAGGTAGACACGTGC
The DNA here is from genome assembly GCF_011100685.1 of Canis lupus familiaris. NCBI lineage: Eukaryota > Metazoa > Chordata > Mammalia > Carnivora > Canidae > Canis > Canis lupus. The sequence continues at coordinate 17,272,569 of NC_049232.1, forward strand.
TTAGATGGTAGTTTTTTTCTGACCGTGGATTTATTTTTCAGCTTTGTCATACAAATTTGCTAAAATCTGAGAAGAGTGGTAGTTAAAGGAAGCTGGGGATGACAGTACAGAGAGTTTCTCTGCAGAGCAATCAGATGTCCGATCATTGCCATGGGTCATATCTTTCTGACTTATAAGTGCTTATTTAGCATCCTGGTCACTGACTGTCCAGCTATAATTCTGTAAAATAATCTTGTTTAGATTGCTCCACACTAACTCTTCTACCAGCTTTTCTCTAAAGTAAACTCTTTACTTTGTTTAAATCTGGGTGACAATTAGAGGAGCACTCACCTTCTAAGATGATTGTGATGGGGTTGGGTCTGAAGCCCTCACCTCCGGGACACAGAGTGTAATACTCAGCTACAAAACAAGGGAAGAGAAGGGATCTTACACCTGTGTTCAAGGCACTGAGACAATGAAGAAGCATTTTGCAGTTGCAAGGCTCAAAACACATCCCAAGAGGGGTAAGCTGCATGCTTTAGTACCCTTTCAAATACTTTCAAAAGTATATTACATTTTACTCAAAGGAGGATCACTACTTCACACATTATGCACACAGTAGAATAACAAAAACCATTTGTGTTTGATTAAAGCAAAAGCTGCAGACCATTTATATCACAACTTTTTTGGCTAGTAAATAAAAACTGACTCAACAATTCAAAGGTTTTATCTGTGTTCATATCAGAAACACACATTTCAGCAACATAATACTACTGATTTGAGGAGTATGACACAGCTATGAACCTGAACTAGAGCACTCTCCAAGAAGAACCAGGAATGGTCTTTACTTGTGATCCCAAGGAGGACGGACAGCATCACTATTCATGTGGGATTGCAGTTAAAATATTTTTTTCTTTTTATCATATCACCAAAAAACAATGAAGAGAAAACCATTTCCAATTCCTTTTCAACAACACAGTCTCAGCCGGTTCCAGCATCATCACTGAAAGCAAAGTCCCTTGCCGTTGCCCATACTCCCAGCACAAGAATAAAAGGACAACTAGTGTTCAGTGGCCACCCCGTTCCCTTGCTGTTCTTGGGTGCCATACTCACTGCTGTTGACAGGTGGGCATGTCTCGCAGGGGTTCCCCCAGGCCTTCCCCAGGGAGCAGCAGCAGGAGGAGCGGCTGACACCCACCCCGATCTCCGTGTTGCAGGACAGACTCCCGTCCCCTCGAGGTCCGAACTTCAGGTAGCAGTTGCCTACCCGATTGTCTGCGGAGCGACACAGAAGCTTAAAACTGTCCAGGCTTTAGTAAAGATTCCTTTTTTAGCAAGGGGCCCACGCAACTGATGAAATTCCAATTCCACACATTAACACGAAACATATATCTTAATCTCCACCACAAAACAATCTCTTGCTTTAAAGCCTTTTCAAGACTGTGTTGTAGCAATTAGATTAGGATAGACTATCCTATGTTTAGAAATCTGTGCATATCACAGGCTGAACAGGACCGTGAGAAACTGCTCATGTGGGCTTCACTAATAGGAATGCAAGACATTTTTGCTATAATCACTCTGTATCATGAGTTTATTGGTAATGGAAATAAAATCCCAGATAAGTCAACTTAAAGCTATGTATCAAAGAAATATGGATAACCCTATCTCCTTCCTCTCTTCCCCATTATCAGGTTTCATTTCAGTTTGCAGCAAGACCTTTCAGAGTTTTGGGCAAGGCAGTCAGTAACAACTTTATAGAAGCTACTTAAGACGTCAAAGAATCTCAGTCTTTGTCTTCTAACTGTACTTATCAGCTAGATCATTAGTTCCATGACTTTACTGTGTTTTTACTGAGAACTCTCAAATTACAGTCCCGCCGTTCATCTCTCCCCAGAACCCTAGACTATTCTGCCAGTTGCCTATTTGACTTCTCTGCTTAGATAACCAATAGTTATTTTAAAGTTCACACACCTAAAATCAAACTCTTGGTACTCCCCCCTCCACATACAAAACCTACTCTATTCCTCTCTTGGTCTTTGGTGTTTTCAATAAACACAGCTCCACTTTTTTGAGTTGCTCAGTCCCTAAGCCTTGGAGTCAGTCTTTGACTCCTTATTGTCATCCCTTATTCTATCCTGTGATAAAGTCAGTCACTTCTACCTTTAAAATATATCTGGAATGTGACTATTCACCATGGCATCCATCACCGCAACTGAACCGAGCCACCACCACCTCTCTCCTGGACCACTGCAACAGTTTCCTAACTCAACTCTTGACTTCAGTCCTTGACCTGATGAGAATCTACTTTCCCCACCATACCCACAGTAATCCTTCAGAAGTACTTCCGCTGGCTCAATCAGAGTAAAATCCCAAGTCCTTACTACAATCTAAAACATAGTTTTCATCCCTGGATGCACATGAGAATCACTTATTCAGCTTTTTATTATTTTTATTTTTATTTCATTTTTTTTCCTGCTAAATTTCAGGTACAGAGAGATGAGCTAAGTCATGGTTCTGCTCTTACTAGGTTTGAATTCATTCATCCTTCCTTCTACTGTTCCTCCCATTCTCTCTCTTATCCTCAGCCCCCACCCAAACACCTGGATGTGTTTAATAATATTTTTCTGTCTGTGTTCTTCAAAATGAGTCTTGTTTCCATGAGCACATTTTATATTTACATAAAGAGTATTTTGTCCTAGATTTCATTCCATTTTTATTATATTCAACCTGTCAACTCTATGGTGCCCAATTGTCAGTCTTTTAAAATCTATCTACACTCCAGAAATGGCTTCTAAGTCCCTGCTACCACAAGTAATGTGGCAGTGAATGTCTTCACTCACGTCTCTGTACAGGCCTGTGAGTTCCTTTCTTTGCTGTCAAGAGCCAGGAAAGAAACTGCTGTTTCACAGAGTTTCCATATTATTAGCCCTCAGTATCAGGAACTACAGTCACTGTTATTTACTATCTGCATCCAGTGGAACTTTTCAATTTTTTATAAGTAATCTTGAAAAGAATTTACAGGAAAAAAAAAGGCATAGTGAAACAACTTTACTAGAAATTCTAATAAGAATTTAATCATCTTTAACTCAAAGTTTTAGTCTAGGTTTTCTTGGTTTCGGAGAGATATATGCCTGAGATGGTCTTATGAATGCTATTAACTGCCCATCAGCTGCCATTCATGAACCTGAAACATATCCATTTTGTAAAAACTAATTCCACATATCATAATACATCTCTAATAGCTTCTATCTAATCATTACTTTTTTCTTGCAGCATTAAAACAACACCTGAAGACACTTTTGAAAACTGTGACAGCTCATTTTGTTGAGGAGAGGACAGCTGTTTTCTTTGCTCCACAAATAAAAGACATTTTCCATTTTAGATTTATCAATACGTTAGGATAATAAGCCCAATGATTTTATTTCTACATCCCGTATTTCTTTCAATAACCTTTGTCTAAGTATCTTCCTTCATTAATAGTCCACTTAAGAGCCAAATCAATTAAAATTGAGGTACAAAAGAACACAGAGACCTGGGATGGACAACTCAGGTGCTTGTCAAATACTGCATGCTGAGATTCTTCATACTGAGTAAGAGATGAGAATACCGTATTTCCTCTGTCTACAGAAGTCTATTATTCACTCACTCATTGATTCTTGAATTTGAAAAATCTCATCTAGAATATCAGTCTCTGAAGACTTGCAGCCTGGCATTTTCCTTCTATGATCAATTTCACCACCTTTAGAATCTAGACTGGACTCTATGTTGCATTCATCTCCTGATCCACCTGACAACTGGGAAATGTTTTTCACACTCAATTTTCTTCTCTTGGCCATATGCCCAGAAAGTGAAAACTTCTGAACTCTCAATAGTGTTCAATATATGCTTATAGATGACTACAAATATAGCACTCCAGTGTTCTTTTATACCATCTTGGAAGATGATGCCATCCCCTGGGCAACAAACTAAGAACAGACGATTACAAAATGGTGACCTTTTTTTTTCCCCACTATTGTGTCTATCCTTCTAGGTGATAGCATGATTTTCCACTTCATTATTTTCACCTTTGTTTTTAGCATTACTGGACCTAACTGATGAGTAATGATGACACGAATAATAAAATGATGAAACATTTTAAGACAATGGTAAAATAAGATCACTAACATCTCATAATGTATCTTAGAAGAGGGTCTAATGGACCATTATGGTATTTGTGAGATAGAATGAGTCTCTGTTCCTTGGAAGAACTCTTAAGGAACAATAAGGCCATGAAATGTCAATCCACACAAACCGAATTGCTCTAAAAAGAAACTCAAAATCTAAGTTGATGGTATGCTGACAGTTAATCTGGGTACTGTTGTCCAAAAAATATTCTCTGCAATGCTACCTTCATCTCCACTTCTACCAGAAGACAGAGAGCTCCTTGAGGTCCATGTTCCTACCAACATTTTACATCATCCAGGTGTCCAAAGTTTTACCAGTCTGTTAGGTATAAAGTGATAGTTGTACAATTGTTTTGATTTTTTCTTATTTTACTAATGATTCTGGGCATTTGCTTATTATGTTTGTTCACTTTTGCAGTACTCCCTCTTATCAGTTGCCTGTTCATAGCCTTTGCTCCAACCAAGTTTTTAAGCAATACTGAGGCGCCAAGGACTCCATTTCTGGGCATGAAGTAGATATCAGCATATTTTTATGGTTCCAAATGGGATTTTACTGGGCAGCTAGGGTTGAGAGCCACTTTGTGATCTAGGCTGTTGCTCCTTTTCTGACTCCTCTCTGTCTTGGAAGATAAACATGACAAAAGTAACCACATATATTGGTAATCTGGAGTTTGTTAAGGGAAAGGACTATTTTGTTTTCAAACTAATTATAGCAGATACTCATCACAGTGCATTACCACAAAAGTTTGAATATTTAACTCTATATAGTTCTATTTGTTTCATATTGGTTTTACTTACCAACACAACCCACACCAGTGGGGTTCAGCTGGAAATCGGGGGGGCAGTTACACTCGTAGCGACCAGGAGTGTTGACACAGAGGCCATTCACACAGTTTATGGGATCTGCACACTCATCAATATCTAGGAAGAAAAAAAAAATATCTAGGAAGAGCATTCAAAATGCCCACATTAACATCTTACTTTCTCTCTGCATGCTGCTGTTTCAAAGAATTTGGTGGAATCTTTGCAAATTATTAAAGATTTTTGGGAAGGCCTCACCCCAGTGAAATAGAGATCAAATTCTTGCATATTCCTACAAGTTCCACAGACCAACCATATGGTTTTTCAGGAAAGTATCACTGAATATCTTTATTGAATAATAATTAAATATTGCGATTCTGAAAAAATGTTAACATCTGCTTAACAAAAATGATATATATATTTTGCATACATTATGCAAAGAAACAGTTTCCTACCTTCATGTTAGATATTTAATATTAAGTTATATATATAAAAATGTATCAATTCTATAGTTAAAAGTAAGTATGTCAGAATGTAATTAAAAAAAAAAAACACAAGGTATTCAGCAGGCTAAGCAGAGGGCTGAGCAGAAATTTGAGGAATGTTTATACTTAGCACAAAATATTCACCTCAACTAATAAGAACACAACCAAGCCCTTTACTGGCCATACCTGTGCAGTTCCCTCCGGTTCTGTCCAATTCATAACCATCATCACAGATACAGTGAAACATTCCAGGCAAATTATTACAAGTTCCAAACACACAAATATTCTGGAAGGAGCATTCATCAATATCTGAAGATAAAAAAATAGTAATCTTTTATGTACAAAGACATTTTCATTTAATTTATGCAACATTAATATATTTTTCTATCTCCCCAGATGTTTTTATGCAGTAAAAATTTTTCTTTTTCTTTGACTAGGTAGACCACATAAATGGCAAACAACAAATGTTCATCTATGGGACAAAGGTCTAAAAGATATTTTTTATTTTACTGAGGATTTTAACTGTCTTGGGTTATAACACTTAAAAAATACCCCACAAAACAGAATTGGCTTAAGGCATAAAGATAAAAAACTAACTATGAACATGTCAATGGAATGAGGTTGTAAAAAATTAAACATAAAAACAAATTCCAAGACTCTAATAACTTAGTACAAACATGTTTTATAAACATCCACAACATACAAAGTATATAACACATCTTAAATATTAAGGATATCATTAAAACTATTTAACTTTTTAAAAACTTTTAATTCTGCAATCTGTTATCATAAACTTAGTTTTAAATAGGGAAATAATTTTTTCTATAATATGTAATAAGATTAACCACTGCTCTACATTCTCACAAATTTCACTAAAATGTCTCCACTGAATTGAAGTCATAAATTCAGTTTGTGAAACTTCCATGAAGCTTTAACTCAGTCAGTATAGAAGTTATCCCTGCTCATTTATATGAAAATGAAGGCATATGTGTGTGTGTCCAGCTGTAGAAATAATCTGTATTTCTACCCACAGGAAAAAGATGGACATTTCTTTTTTTTTTTTTTTTTTTTTTTTATTAATTTTTTTTTTTTTTTTTTTTATTATTTATTTATGATAGGCACACAGTGAGAGAGAGAGGCAGAGACACAGGCAGAGGGAGAAGCAGGCTCCATGCACTGGGAGCCCGACGTGGGATTCGATCCTGGGTCTCCAGGATCGCGCCCTGGGCCAAAGGCAGGCGCTAAACCGCTGCGCCACCCAGGGATCCCAAGATGGACATTTCTGTACACAAATGACCTCAAATTCTGAGAATGCAGAGCAAGCATGTCATCTTAGGCCAGACTAGACCAGTCATGCTAACGTACTGTCTAGAGACAGCTAGGTCTTAACTTTAAAAAGGTCTGTTGGTCATTCATGATAGTTATGAAATAATGAGTTTAAACTATATTAGATTTCAAGTGTGGTTCAAACTTTGTTTAAAAGATCAATTGATGTATCAATGTGTCTTTTTTCTGTGTTAAGGCTAAAAACACATTTTTAAATGTGTTTAAATTTTATTTATTCATGAGAAACACACACAGAGAGAGAGAGAGAGAGAGAGAGAGAGAGAGAGAGGCAGAGACATAGGCAGAGGGAGAAGCAGGCTCCTCGCAGGAAGCCCAATGTGGGACTCAATCCTGGGATTCCAGGATCATGCCCTGGGCAGAAGGCAGGCGCTCAACTGCTGAGCCCCCCAGGCATCCCTTATTTTTTCTTTATACTAATGAATAAATAAGACTCATTAGTTTGTAATTGAATGGTGTTAATCTAGAAGTAAAAATGGAACTGTATCATCAGCCCTCTTTGTGTGTATTTTACTTTTACATGAAGTTTATTAGAAATAACTTCCATTTAACTAATTTAATACTCGCATATACTTATATTTACACAAGTAAAGGCATTTTAGAATACTGTCTTGCATATTCAGTATGCAAGAAATGATGCATACTCAGAAATTCAAACAATACAGAAGAGTATTGACAGCAAATAAAAAATGAAGAAAACAGTACAGAAAGCAAGGTAGCAAAAGCAGAAAATCGCTCAGAAATCTATTCACCCAGAAGGAATTACTATTCAAGGGCATCATTCCAAATACTGTTCTATCCATATTCAGAGTGAAGCTGAAACAATTTCTATGCAGAAGATCAATATTTATTTACCTCCACAGTTTCTAAAATACTTTCTAATGTTAAGAATTGATGAAAAACATTAAAAACTGATGTTCTTTTCCCTTTATGTTAAAATTTAAATAGAAATTCTAGACAGTATTAATGGATTCTGTGCCATTAATAATAAGAAATAATAAGAATAAGAATAATAAGAAAATTAGCATTCACATTTATGCTTCCAACTCATTTTTGTTCTGTAATTTTTAGTTTTTAAATGTTTATGGCATTTACCATAATCTCTGAAATATTTAGAATTGATTCTTAATGGAATCAATAAGGCTTTTACTGCAACTCTTAGATTTTTCTCTCAGTTGGTTTGCTGCATGCACGGCTGTAAGATATTTTTCCCCCAAAAAGGGAGGGCCCACAGGTGTTGTCTCAGTGCATTATTTCACAGTATGAGGATGTGCCTATTGTTTTCATACCTGACTAACTGCTGAGGCATAATATCCTCACATGTGTTCTCAGAGTTTTATGGGCATTGTTCTTGCATCTTTTGATACTGAATGTTTTGGTTTTGTTTGTGACTTTCCTTTTCAAACTAGAGCCTGAAGAAGCCTTCTCTATGACTTAATTCAACAAAAATGATAAGGCAAAGGCTCTGCCTTATGATTCACCTTTCTCCCCTAACATTCAGCGCTTTCTTCCATTTTGGGAAAAATGTTTGGCAATTCAATACTGTTTTCTATTCCTTTATTTGAGGCTCTACCTCAGAGACATCTATTATACTTCTGTTTATTTCATCTTTCCTCATTTCTTGTGTTACATTCTTCCTCCCTTTCTTGTTCCTAGGTTTTCCTGTATTTTTCTCATCCATTCTCTATGCTGGTCATCACATTTTAACCTATATCTTTTCTGTTCTCCGCTGTTTCTATTGAACAGATCTCCATCTTTGCTGTGTTTGTCTCCCATAACCCTGCCATCTCCCCTTGTCTTTTCCTGTTTTTATCATCTCTTTGAACTTGTTCAATCATATTTATGTTCACTGTAGGTTCACCTATGGCCCAAAGTACCTGTGGGAACTTTGTTTTCATTCCTTGAGTGGTTTTCTTCTACTCTGGGTTGGTTCTTTCCTTTTTGTGTGTTCTTTCACTGGGGTTCCACAGAATGCCTGCAGAGTTGCGTTGTTTACTTTTAACTTGCATTCACACTATTGGTCAGCTCTTTTATGAGTTCTTATATACTCTGATACAGCTTAAATAAGGGTCTTGACATCCCCTCCCTCTTTATCTGGGCTTTATATGGATATCATTAAAGCTACTGTTCTGTTAGCCTAAGGCGGGGAAGGAGTGGGGATGAAAATGGGAGGAACTGCCCTGGGTACCATGTGCTCTTCTGCTCATGAACCTGGTCTCTCTTTTCTCTTCACACTTGATACCAAATTGTCTGTATCCATGTTCATGCCATTGATGGAGTCCTAGCCTGTCCCTGAGGAGCTTCTTCCAGGTTTTGTATTCTCCTATTTTGGTGGAGAATATTGGTAAATGGCCAACTGTAGCACGTTTCTGGACTCTACAGAGATTGAGAATTTGTGGTGAGTAGATGCTGAGTGGAAAATGTTGAGCAGATGGTCCATTCAAAGGGTCATGTATTTATAATCAGATGGGGAGGTCTCAAAAAATTAAATTAGTAGATACAGGAGAAACTGTCCAGATGAGAGAGATCTTATAGATAGAGGTAAGACAACAACATCAAGGCGTAATAGGTAGAACCATGGAATTGTTTTTGAGATCTCAAAACATAGCATTTAGCTAAACAGAGTGGGGTCTCACTGAGGATTAACTATTTGTATGTCATTCATGTTGTCCTGGCAGGAGGCACTTCCCTCCCTGCCAATGATATATTATGAAAAACCAACCCATGAAGGAAGGACAATACATACAAAGTATCTAGCCTCACCTCAGGGAAGGTCTGAGATGTTCTGGAAGGGCCCAGGCTACAGATAATGGAATAGGATCATGAAGGGGAAATTATGATGTACAAAGAATTAATTTTTTGAAATTTTCTGTTGGCAAAAGTATCTGGCTACTGCTGGCTTATTCCTTTTCCCACCAAATCTTGTCAAGTTGAAATGAGTAATAAATCATGTAGTCCCATATCCACATCGGCTCACATTTTCTACTAATTAACTTTGATGCATACAAGAAACCAGGACTGGGGAAAATAAAAAGGAAGCTCACTCGACAGTGGCTTTGTATAAAATGCCTTCGATTCTGCTCTGACAAGTCAATGTAGAAGTATGAGTGCTTTCAGTTTCTAGTTTCCCCAGGCTTTTACTATTCATTCTCTTGGTCTGATTCTCTAAAAAAATTGGTGGGTATGTATGGAAAATTCCATGACCTTTTAGGCACACCTTCTGTCCTCAGTATTACTTCAGGAAGGGAAATGGAGATAGGCTCCACTCTACACCATTCTGGATTGTATAATTTGACTGCTTGACACTGGTGAATTGTGTGTGTGTATATGCTGGTATTTGCTATTCCTATTCATTTGATTAGATACTAGCATAGGGAGAGCCTATCATCTGGTTTCATTTTATAATCTTTGCCCACCACTTGGCCTGAGTTAAGCTTTTTAAAGGTTTTCTATGAATCACTAATTTTGTTAAAGCCTTTGGTTCATCATTTTTAATCTTTTTCCTTTCTTCATGTGTATTTTCATGTACTGCAAAAGGACACAGTAATGGCCCAAACTATCAAAAAATGAACTGAGTCTCTAATTTAAGAGAAAATCCAAATTCTTTTTCTTGGAGAGCTATCACACTAGTCACAAGTCCCATTTCTAGGAAAGGGGAATGATGTCACCACTTAGGGGAAGGACACATTGCTCTTAGGCAAAAGGTGCAGGCCTTGATGCGTCTCTGGGTAGGACTTCCAGTCCCAGGCAGACAGCAGACAAACATGCAGGTAGATGCTCAACACGAGCTACTGAGGTTGTGATAAACACCTTACACAGCAGCAATTGGGGCAGATACTATCTCCTGTTTTTAAAAAGCTGAATAGTTTTTCCACATGTCATTCATTTAGTAATAAAAAAAAAGAAAAAAAGAAATGGTTAAAAAGAAGAAAAAAAAGGAATGAGCCAAAGTTCCAACTGTTGGCTCTTGGCCAGGAAAACTTCATAAGAGATGAAAGCCACCTTCATCATTATTCATTCGGCAAAATAATCCATGCTTAAACGAATGACTTTTATATGTGCAGCATGTGCTGTGTATTCTGCTTCCAGGTGGAGCCTGTTCCAGCCCTTTTTGTGGTTTCATGTGCTGTAGCTTATCCAGCTTGGAAATGAGCTGGAGTCGCAGGGACCCACCTTGGCAGGACCTGCTGTCAGAGGCTGGAGTGAAGCCCATCTCACACTCGCAACGATATGCACCCGGGACGTTGAGGCACTGCCCATTTTCACAGAGGTTGATGTTTTCTGCGCACTCATCGACATCTGTGGGAGAAGCAGATCATATCTCTATTAAGTTCCCCATGCTGTGACACAGTTTTTCCGTGCTCTAGAACTAAGTCAATGTTACTGGTGTGAGCTGGTGCTCATGAACATAAGACAACACTTAATCGTATTTCCCTAAACAAGCCTAAACCCTCACATTCAATTATCGCCCGATTATCAGGAAGAAGGCAGGATCTTTTGGATCTTAGTTCTCTTTCATGCCAACTCGATGCATCAGTATTATACCAACGTCATTGACAGATGATCAAGAACACTGAAATTAATCTTAAAATTGTGTCTATTCTGATAGTGTTTTCAAGTAAACTAAACTTGTTTTTTCACTAGTTCAAGTATGTTTAAGCAAATTAGGGCTAGACTAGGAGAGTTTGTTTCATGTCACTCTGATTGCATTAAAATATTTCTCTCTTAATTATGTAAATAGACATGATTCACAGACTGGACAACTTATTTAATTCTGTCAAATGGAAAAAGGGGGTAGAGTAGAAAGCAATGTTTACTGAGGGCCTAATATCTGCCAGGTAGACTCCTGGCTGCTTGTCCTGCATGTTTTTGTTTAGTTCACTAAGCCTGTATGGGTCAGAGGAGGAAAACCCTGAGGCTCAGAGCAGCCCCCGAACTGCGGGTGTTACGGCGAGCCCATCTGTGGCTGGGCCAGCATCCCAGTGCAGCTGTGCCCACACCAAAGCCATGCCCTCTCCTTCATACCCTGTTGGGAGAGAAATGCTTAGAAAGATGCATTAAGCCAAGGTTCAAAAATAATGAAGTTTAAATAAGATGTTTTCTTTAAGGAAGCATCTGACAATGAGGATTCTGTTTTTTTATGTCAATAATTAGAAATGGGAAAAAATTAGAGTCTCTTTTAGTTTGGGTTTTAAAGGGTGTGCTGAAATTCAAGAGACACTGATCTCCACATACTTAACAGTACGATACTTTATGTCGGGCAAGATGATACAGTCATTCATAAGAGCTTAACAAGGAGATGTCTTATTCCCAAAGAATGCAAAATGAAGAGCAGCTAGGCATCAGCTAACATTCACTGAGCTCTTATGATGTGTTTTCCTGAACCCCTGACTCATGTTACTCCATTTCATCCTTTCAGTACTATATGACAACCTGACATTCTGATGAGTGCAAGAACTAGCAGGGACTAGGGGGGACATGTATCTTAAGAAAGTGAACAGTTTTCCCTCATGTCATTCATTCAGTGATAAAAATCAGACTGGGAATCCTCACCCTCTTTACAGTTTTCTTCAAATAGGGCAAGCTGGAGTGTTCCATGAAAATCATGCCAGAGAACAACCTCAGGACTCTCACCCACCTGAGCAGGTAAAGCCATCTCCAGTGAACCCTTCAGAGCAGGCACATCGGTAGGAGCCTGGGGTATTTACACACTGAGCGTTGATGCTACACTGGTGGGTTCCGTTCGAACATTCATCTAGATCTGCATGTGAGAAGAGAGCACGCAAGTTCAGAAGTGAAAATGGAACATTTAAACACAGATTTTTTTTTTCATTTTTCTTACCTGAAATGTAAAATGCACAAATGGGATTTACTGTAGTTTACTTGTAAGGTCAGAGTTCTAATTCTCTAAGATCTCAGACCCATAATCCAAAATATTCATTCTATAAACAGGGGCTAAAATGATTAATAAAACTATTTGTGAGGGACCTAATAAGCTAGAATTTTAATGGTTAAAAGGTAAACCAGTGCTAGGTTTCCTTCCCAATTTTACTAGGCACAGATGTGTGATCACTGGTTCCTTTATCGCTAAAAAGGGGTCAATTTCTAAATTTGGTGACTGAGCTTCAGAGGAGGAGAATTAGCAGTTTTCAAGTTCCTTTAGCAGATAAGGAAACCATGATCTGATTCTCAATCTCAGGGAGTCTAGTCTAGTAGAAATGACATGTGCTAACCACAGAACTATCAACTCCATCAAATAGGCTGTGTGTCCCCTGAAGGAAAGTTACAAGGTGCAGAAAGGGAATGAAAAGGGTGTCTAATTTGGGCCATAGGAAAAAGGAAGATCTCACAGGGGAAGCAGTTGCCAGCGAACTTCACACCGGAACAATGAGTCAGAGTTTGCCTGAGGCATAGAAGCAGGGAATGGTATTATTTCCAGAGGGAACAGCACATTTAGAGATGCTGATGAGGAAGAAGACAGCTTGATGTGATAAAAGACCTGGACTGAGCCAGAGTGACAGAACAATATAGGAGCTGGGGGTGATAGAAGGTATTGGGAAAATGCTTATAAACCACAGGAAGGAAGCTACATTTTATCCTAAATTCAGTGATTAAAATGACAATTGTGAAGAGCTCAGATCCATGGTTTAAAAGATCTGTCTGCTGTGGGAAGTATGGATTACAGAACCAGCAAGGAAACGGGCAGACATATGAGGAGGTTCTTTCAGCATCCATCAGAGAGGGACAGATCTAAGACAGACAGAGAGAAAGAGAAAGAGGGAGGGAAGATGGCTGAGATTAAAGCAGGGGGATGGAGATGAAAAAAATAGAATGAATTTGGCTTATGTTTTAGAGTAGAAGTACCTGGACAGAGTCACATCTTTTGTATTTTAGAATAGCTGGCCAGGGTGATGGATGGACAAGCCCAAAAAAGGAAGGCTAGAAAAGAAAAAACCAGTAGCCTATAGGGCTAGAAAACAGGAATGGGGTTATGGCTGAAAAAAAACTTGTAAGATTAATGATAAGAGTGACCGACCACTGGATGAGAAGTGGGCAGCTAGAGAACTGAACGATGCCATTGGAGAACATTACTTAGCAAAGTTATCTGGAAAGTATGGTCATTTAAATTCAGTCAGCTCCTACACACTTGGCAAGCATAAAACAACTGAACAGCTAAGAGAGTATATTTGAATTAATGATGCTACTGTTAACAGATCTTAAGTCTATCCCCTTCAATGCTTACTGCCGGCCTATAAGGTTTTAATGAGTAATCATGGGGAGGTCAGTTTAGCTTGTTTTATTTTCTATTTTAAGTAGACCTGGATAATTTTAAGCAGTTGAAACAATGCTTTGTTGGTAAAGCATGTACAACACTGAGCATAGGAAGCAGCACTACGTGTGACAGTGAGGAGGACAGCCAGTCCCCTGCCTCACAGCCAGAAAAGACTCAGGAGACCCCAGCTCAGCAACTCTTGAGGCCTGGAGAATGCCAGCTGCCCTTGCAGCCTCCTCTGTCCCAATCAGATCTCCTGGTATCCAGCAAAACCTTTTGCTTTCTCTGGAAAAAAGAATTCTATTTTCTATTGAGAAGCTGGTATTGACCAGGTACAGACTCAGGTTATCTGATAAAACCTTTCCATTTCCTTCACGTCTCTAACTGGGTTTTAAGTCTCACTGACTGCTGTATGAAAAGACTGGAAAAATACATTAGTCATTTTTCATCATACATCTGTTTGGATTTCTGGCTACACATCAAATAATTTTTACTGAATAACAACACATTAAAAAGCAGATGCCAAGGCATACTGCTGCGATGCGATAATTTATACCAAGGTTAAAGGAAACTCTTAGGCAGGAATTACCTTGCAGCGAAAGACCGTCTTTGATTTTCAAGAGAGTAAATGCAAGGCAAGAGCGTATTTCTATTCAAGTACATGGGTTAAAAACAGTTCAAAGAAGAGCCTCTAGGAATTCTGTGTCTTAACAAAGGATGTTCACATTTGCAAACTCACCAATGCATTTGATGCCATTTCCAACCCAACCTTCTCTGCAGCTACACTTGAAGCTTCCTGGGACGTTGAGACAGGAGGCATGCATGTCACAGTTGTGGGCACCAATTTCACACTCATCCACATCTGAGAAGGCACAGATAACATGATGAAAATTAAACGCAAAGCTAATTAGTTCTACTTCCATGTATAATTCCACACACGTAAAATTTAAAAATAAATATGGGAGTATCTAAAATGGTACGGAAAAAACACTGACATTTTTATTTTGAACTTTAGTAGGCATCGACAAGATTTGGAAGTTCCCAATCCAAGTCAAAGAAGCCTTTCAATACTACAGGAAACTGCCCATCACTTGCTGGTAGGAGAGAGCTACTTCCCCCAGGTAGATATTTGTGTCTGTCTCTCCCTACCTCCCCTGCCTGGGCCCAGACAAAACTCCATGCAGAAGGCATGATGAAAGATGTCAAGAGAAATCCTATTCCCAAAGAGAGACTCTTCTACTCTTTCCTATTAATTTTTATTACATATGTTTCACAAAACTTCAAACAAACCTGGATTTTAAAATAAGTAAGAGTGTATTCTTGTCATTTTTAGCACAGAAAACTATTATTTTAGTGTGTATTCATCTTTTATTTATTTGGGAATATGCAAAAATACTGGAAATTTTATCTGAAAAATGAGCAGAAGCTTTTACTAGTATGTATATATGTATACACACATACACTCATATATATACATAGACATATATATATACACACACACATATATGTGTATACACACATATGTGCGCATAAATGATATAGCTTTGGTTCTTCAGAGCTTTCTAGAATAGAAAGAATAATCTTTTCTATCTATCTCAATGATTACCTGTTAGATGCTGAAATTCTATGTGCTCACACATATGCACACACACATACAGAGCGACCAGCTTTGCATCAACCTTCCTAGTGGTGAACGTGCAGAGGACCCCTTCTTCCTCACTTGGCCTGTTCCCAGAGGTGTCAGGTTAAGGGCCAGAATGTGCTTCAAGCCACCTACCACTTGTCTTGAGCAAAATGCTATAGGAGGACCTTAAAGTGAACACTGAGGAAAGCCTAGACCAAAGCATTCACCTTGGGACTTCATTCATTTTGTGCAAAAGCTCAAAACTTATTTAACAGAGAAAGGAAATAAGAGACAAAGTGGCAACAAATGGGATTGCTGGTGGTCTGTGGTGCTCCCTTCTCACATCTCCTATGTGGGCAGAGGGTTTCCTAAGACAGTGAACTCTGCAAGCAGCAGCAGCCACACAGCAGCTACAGAGGACCATACTGTATTCCCTGCCCCTACTGGACACACTGCAGCCAGCTCCCTGTGGCAGAAAGAGGGCAAAAGCATCATGAGTGCTCTGGGGTGGTTGCTCATCACACAGCCATGACCTGGTGTGGGTCACGGCAAAGGAACAAATGATCTTGAAGGTTGGACTCTGAAATAGGAGAAGCCAAAAAGCACAGAGAGTCCTAAGTTTGGAACCTACCTGTGCATCCCGTGGTCCCCTTCTTCACGGAATAACCCAGCTGACAGTGGCAAATGAAGGATCCCTTGGTGTTCTCACATTCCCCAAACATACAGATGTTTGAATTTAAGTCACACTCATTGACATCTAGAAAGTTTATTTTCAATAGTTTGGTTAATACTTGTTCATACTAGGAATCTGAAAGGTCTCTTTTGAACTGAATAGTCTAGTACTGAGATACACAGATAAAAGTTAAAGTATAATCTATTTGCAAGTCATAGTATTATTTTCTAAAATTTTCTTCAAATGAATTCTTCCATTTCAGCTTTCTCATCGTGTAATACATCAGTTTGAATTTTTAAAGTAACTGAAAAAGCCTCTTTCCCTCATGTTTAAATGTGTGTGCACAGATGTAGCATAGGATTCATCCCACTTTTATGGTACCCACCAATGCAGGTTTTCATGTCCATTGAAGCCATGAAGCCATCGTAACACAGACAGCGATACTCCCCAGGAATGTTGGTACATTGGCCACCATCACAGATATCAGGATTATTTTCACATTCATCAATATCTGATGACAGAAAATTACCATTAAATCAAAACAAGAATGGCTTTTAGTAAGCCCAGATATTTTATTTTTTCCCCATCCAGATCGACTCAAAATATCTGGGGCGAGATTTGTGAGATATCATCAGTTAGCTATACGAAGTCTACACAATGTCCTTTCTGTACCTGCGCATGACCTCCCATCTGGCATCAGCGCATACCCCTCGCTACAGCTGCATTCATAGCTGCCTTCGGAATTGGTGCACCGGGTGTCACAACCTCCATTCATGATCATACACTCATCAATATCTGTGAAAACAACATGGCAACTACATTACTTGTCAGGTCTATTTCCTTCAACAAAACAAGCAAAACAAGAAACTGTTTTTTTTCTCTTCAAATAATGCTTACATGGCTTTGGATTTCTCTCCCTACTACTGTTTGGTTTATCTTTATCTCATTGGTATTTCTTAGTTCTTTCTACTTCCATTTTGATAGCATTCTATTGTACATTTAGCCCCCGGGCCTAGGAGTGAAGAACTCAGAAATGTAGTAGCTGTGGAGTTAGGGTATTTTCCGTGATAAAAGCAGATTCCTTTGCAAACCACAAAACCATGGCATCTTACAGATCTGTTCCCATTCTTAGATTCATGTTTAGGACAAAGGACTTCCATTGGCTTCATTATAATACATTTGATTCCAGGAGTTATCCTAGACCGAGTTGAGAAATACAAGTTCCAGACCCATTTGGCCAATGCTCACCTGTACATCCCTGCCGGTCTGGTGTGGCCTGGTATCCGGGGTTACAGGAGCATTGATAGGTTCCAATCATGTTCACACATTTTCCATTTCTACAGAGATTGTCACTCAGAGAGCATTCATTTATATCTATAAAGAGATGTACAGCATAAATGTTTTTGCAGTAACCACATCACTTAATGTTATCAAGAAATGTTGCGCATGAGCACTGGTCTCCAAAGGGGTTTGTGTACTTCACAGGGAAGTAAGATGATCTCCTGGGGTGTTCAAAGAAAATACTGGAATCTATATTTCTATTATTTCTACCTAAAATGGTATTGTTCAGTAGACCTCTACACTGATGGGCCTCTCTGCTATCCAATACATAGCTGCTATTGAACATTTGAAGCACAAAAAGAATGATTAAGGACTTGAACTTCTTTTTAAATTTTAATTTTTTAAAGTAATCTCTTCGCCCAATGTAGTGCTCAAACTCACAACCTCAAGATTAAGGGTCACATGTCTACTGACTGAGCCAGCCAGGCGCCCCAGGAATTTAATTTTTAATGTTACCAAATTTTAATTAAATTTAAGTAGCCACATGTGAGTAGTGAACTTTAGACCATGTATATAGCACATGCCAGAAATAAAACTTACTAATATTTAATACATGGATTTACACTGGCATGCTCACCTGGTCTTTATTAGACAGTCACGAGCTGCCTGAATAATGTGCAGTATCCTGAGGGAAGATGACTAGTTCCATAAGCCACAGGGCCTGAGACCAGGGCCCTCACTTGTATGTTTTCATTTTATTGTGTTCAGAGTGCCTCAATAGGTAGACCTGCCATCACCTACTTTAAAATCAAATAACCCCTGTAAGATAGGCAGGTTCCTTATAGAAAACTTCTGCAAAGGTCTGTGGAATCAAATAGTGCTATTAATGCAATTATAAGAGAACAGCAAGAGAATGGTAGAGTGGAAGCTTTCTTCATACAAGCTACTTGTGAGACACAATATAAAGTAAAAACAATAACATAACCAGGTAAAAGGTCTTCTTCATCCCAAATTCTCAAAATTACCAAGAAGACTATGTGACATGTGGATTTAGATCTATTATCATTAAATGCATATTTTATTACATGTGCAAAAAAATGTATCTTATATACCTTCAAGGGGTACTTTTTTTAGCTCTAGGATCCATGAAAACAAAATAAACTGAGGTTAGAAACAGGTCTCTGATGCACTGCATCACAGAGTTGAACATATATTCTGTAATCATCTCTATGAAAAAGTTTTAGTACCATGAAATAAAAATATTTAAAACTTTTTCAGTTCACCTTTTAAAAATGCCTATTTAGGGTATGATTTAAGATTCACCTAATATATTAGCAAAGTAATATAAATAGGGTTTACAAATAAATATATGTGTAGTGGATAGGTATGCTCAAATTATGTTTTGAAATAGGGGTGTGCCATCTGCTCTGTTTTAAACCATTCTATCTGCTGACACTTGCAAGAAAGATTTTCTGTGAAGAAAATGTTTCCTGGATATATCGGAGTTTTAAGGCCAGTATACTAGAGCACGGTAGGCCCGGAGGCCTCCATACACTTATCAAAAACAGCAGGCTGGAATGCTCCAAGACCAGCCGTTGATATTCTCACGTCATTCCTGTCACCCCTGTCCCTTAGCTCGGCCGGTGAAGAGATGAGGACCTTTTTGTGACAGGAGAGTGAAGGGGGAGCTCACATGTTCACGTGCACAGGAGCAGACCCCATGATGACAGACATAGGGGTGGAAGAGATCTGAGAAGTGGTGTCAGGTAGATGCACAGGTGAATGCACAAGTGAGCCATCAGGGAGCAGCCCTTCCAACAGCAGCAGCTTTCCTATCCCATCCTCTGTGAGGAGGGAACTACATGGCCTGACACAGAATCCTCCACACAATCCTTTCAGATGTGCTTGTCATGAAACAGTGGCTAACCAGGACAGTGCTGGTTCCTCTGAGTGTGTCACCGAGGCATTCTCTAATGATGCAGCCCAAATCTAAATACAGGGGCTCTGAATTTCCAATTTTTAACCAGCTAGATTTAATGTGCCTAAAACAACAA